>NC_090352.1:30328468-30999968 GCF_035084215.1 Heptranchias perlo
TTCCTCCCGTCCCACCTGACAAGGGATTGATTGGCTGGTGTCACTGGGATAATCAAAAAGGGTGTAAAATAGCTTTAAAAATTGGGGCGGGGAAGAGAAGTAAAATGTTCCTGTTCTTCCTAGTAATTAAAATGAAGGCTGTCACTGGTGCTATTCAAATTGATGGCAGTTGACTTTATTTAAATCCAGCTCCACAAATGCGCTCTGCACATTTGCAAATCTCACTTTTAATTTCCATTTCCAAAGATAAAAACTTTTGTGATATTTGATAAACAAAAATTTGTTAATCCTATAAGCTTATACTATTCAGTGTTACCACCGAGTGCGGAGGCTATTGAAACCTTGACTGAATAGCCTCACTGAACCTACAGTGGGGAACAGAAAATTGTGGCCAGACTCCCAAATAATAGTTTGAGAGATCTGTTGTCTTCCCCTCCCACTGGTTTCCCTAGGCTGTGTACACAGCTCATACCTGTATGGTATCAGTTTTCCGTAGTTTTTGTTTTTACTCTCCTTTTCTCTTGTTCTTCTGAAGGTGCAAACGTGCTGGAGGGGCCCAGTAGCTCATCCAAGTGACCATGGTTCACTTGCGAGTCTAGATAGTTAGTTATAGTAGATTGGCTTGTTATTTGATTGTGAGGTGTATCACAGCCAAGTCTGATCCTGTCCGCACACGTGTATTTTTCCAACACGGACACTAAATAGTGATTTAGTTGTGGGAACCAAGGCTCGTGTTCCTTTTCTCCTCTGCCTATTTTGGCTGAGATAATGTAACTCAGGATAGAGGAGGAATCAAAAATTGGATCTTCCGCATCTGAATGAGTCACCATTTATCCACTCATTTTCCTGTGTTTTAACTGATGTTTTGGAAGACACAAAGCTCCTGTTGAGGGAATGACAGTTTGATAAAACCAGTACTGCCCACAGTAGTTTAAGATCTAGTACCATTTCATTGCTGAATGAGGTGGGCTAGGATTGAACTCCTTGCTCTTAAAGTAGATCCTAGTGACAGGTTTAAAGCCATGGATCTCCCATGTCTATCCAGTTTCATTCACATGCGTACAGCAATTCTGCTGTGTACTATATATCACAATGTTCCATTGAGGGGTGTGTGTTGATAATATGTATTTGTGCCTCTTCTTCTATTTTAGAGTTGGAGGTCCATGATATTGTCCCAATAAACGTAAAGAGCCGGGAAGATAGCTGGGCTGTTAAGCTGCTTAATCTTCTCTCAATGATCCAGTTCTTGCAGACCGGTATGTAAAAAGGCACTGGCAGATCGCTACATAAAAGGCACTTACAGGCAGGGAATTTGTATTTCATCAAAAAATATTTGAATGCGTTCACCATTTTTCCACAAAGCATCTCAGACTCCTTCGGCTGGGAAGTTTAGTTTGTAGCCTTTTCCACAGCGGCACCCAGTTTGCCTGACTTGCTGGATGGAGTCTGATTTTTTTTTTAACCAGTTGCCTTGCTGCCCTCTTCAGAAGGTAGATAGCCCCACCATGGTGAGCTGCTCCACTTATAAATTCAGCTGAGAACTGACAGAATCTAGCAGAAAGGCAGTCGGATTTGAGTGACGGGTCACAGGACTCAAAACCTATAACCTGCTTTAGTAATGAATGCCACAAAGGCTGTTGGCAGACCAGTCAACTATACAGTATATCTAATGAAGTAACATGGTTATACGTTGTACAGGAGAGCGTGTACGAGAGCTGCCTGTGTTTGGAGAGCTGGAGGGAATTTTCCTGGTTGGTGTTATTGACGAGCTATGTTATAATTCCAAGGGTGAACTGGAATTGCGTGAACTGAAAACACGTGGTCAGCAAACATTTCCCGGTGCAGCCCAAAGAAAGAGTCATCACTTACAAGTAAGTGGGTGGGGCAAGAATAATTTGGAATGGATTAAAACCCTAAAAATCAGTTTTGTATTGGACTCACTCTATTAAAATATTCCCATCAAGTTTAACATTCGGAACAAAAATTACTGGTCATTCCAAGACCTCGCTGGAAGGCATGCCCTGTTGTGTTGATAACGTGTATAGCACCGGGTTAGATTTGTACCACTCTATATAGGATCGAATCTACACGGCACTAACTCTACAGTTCAACAATGTCCATGGGGACTTTGTACTTCAGAGCGAATTCGAAGTTCATATTTTGGGAGTATTTTCATGGACTTTTCCGTCTGGCTTAGTTGGCAGCACTCTCCCCTCTGGGTCAGAAGGTTTTGGGTTAAAGCCTCACACCAGGACTTTAACACACAAACAAGGCTGATAGTCCAGTGCCGTAATGTGGGTGCACTGCATTGTTGGAGGTGCCTTCTTTCAGATGAGATGTCAAAACGAGGCACCATCTGCTTGAACCAATGGTTCAGGTAGACATTAAAGATCTTTTGCCAAAAACATAATAATCTCTATCTTTACTGTTACGCTTTTGGCTCCATTCTACCCTTCTTACTCCAGATTTCTTTGGTTTCTGTAGTTTTAGATCACTCTCATAGGTGATTCGTAACTCCCTGTGCCTTTGAGAGTGTCTTCGCTTGTCGTCTTATCTAAATAAGTGTTCAGTAATATTCCCAAAATAACAAACAGAACAAACTCCCTGTTAATTGTTTAGCTACTGGAAATTATCTTGTGCCTCCTCAAGATGATTCTTCAAAAGCGACAGAGCATCACCTCAGACCTCGTTTTAGGTTTATTAAGAGAATTTATTAATCAAACTATTAACAAACCATTCTATAACAATAGTATAATATATACAGCAGAAATTCTATTATTTAGATCCTTGAAAGGAAAACAGTAAAAGGAAACCATTTATACCTTAAGGTATTCTTTTATAGATTGTGCACAATTCTTTTTTTGTAATCTTTTCTACCTGTAGGAGCTATAGTCTATATTATCTTTCTGTGCAGATTCCAATCGGCGTGATAAAAATCCACTTAGGATTTGCAGGCTTTGATATCCATCGATCGGTTGCTAGGATTTGTTGGATTTAAATGACGTGACACTCAGATTCAAAAATAATTGTCTGTTATACTCATAACTGAACCAATTAGACTGTGTGTGTATTTGAAATATGTGGCTTGGTTTCTCTCTCAGGCCTGTAACCTTGGAAACCAATTGAAAAACCTCATATCATTTGTATCAATATGGGCTGGCTTTTAAACACTTAAGTATTGTTACTGAATTAAAGAGACAGCTACCAGATTCAAATAAGACAGAACTGCTTAATTTTTGTCTCACTGACCAGTATTCCTCCCTCAACCAATTTCTCATTACTGATTGTGGGACATGACTGCTGGAGAATTGGGCTGCCGTATTTGTCTACATGACAGTTCTTACACTCTTTAAAAAGCGAAATCCTGATGTTTCAATGACATAACCCACTATTTAAATGCAAGTATTTCTTTCTTTGTGCTGTTGTGTTCTGCATAAATCACATGTCCAGCAAATTGAGTGCCAGTAAGCCTTGCGACATGATCTTGCTCCTGTTCAATTGGGAGGAAGTTGTGGGTTGCTGTTATGTCACTTTGTTTCATGCTTAATAACCCTTGCACAATCTATGCAGCAATACCAGGGAGCCTGTAATGAGCTCCAGTATGTGAAATGAATAGCAAGCAGATGTTGGAGTAATGTTGTCTCTGCGATACATAGATTGCATAGCTATCATCTAGTAAAACTAAATACCTTTTATCACCAGGTCATTGTATACAAACTTCTCTTTGAGGCTATGATCAAAGGCCAGCTGAACAAGGACACCATCACTCACCATCTTCACTTACGGACAGAGCAGACCTTTGGGTCAGAGGTTATGGTGCAAGCTCAGAAGGTGGGATTTACCATAAACACATTTGGTGACCTTCTGGATTTAATGTTGTTAAACCTGACATACTCGGAGATCCCTACCATCGACATCATGAAGATAGAATACTGTTACCAAGCAGATGCCTCTGTGATCGGAACAGAAGTGGTGTGCTTTGAAGAGGAGAAGGTTAAAAGGGAGCTGAAGTATTACTGCTCCTTCTGGAAGGGCCAAAGGGAGGCCCTGGGAGTGGATATTGAGGAGGCGTGGAAATGTCGATCATGTGACTTTGCAGACATTTGCGAGTGGAGAAAGAGAAAAGCTGAAGAAGCTACACAGAAGAATCGAGCAAATCAAAGCAAATGAGGATTGTACTCAACTTGTAGTTTTAAACAGGGACCATCACATTTCTCCTCTTGACTCTTAGTATGCTAAAGCCAGGGTGCCACACTAGAATGCTAGCACACTAATATCCGAGTGCCTCTCGATAATGCTAGCATGCCAATGCCAGCGTATCACTCGACTGCCCAGAACACACAGGTGTTTGCTTGACAAAAATGGTTAAATTCATGACAAGCCTTGTTTGCTGCAGAGAAGATTGCTATTAATACTTTACTGCTGCATCACAGTCCTGTGCTGTCATGTAAAGCAGTTTCCAGCTGTGTTGAATTGAATATATCTTTGGATGTGAAATGCCTCATGATACTGTTATCCGTTAACTTTATGGCATTTTGGATAGTGGACTAGGTTTGCCACGAGCTAGTGTTTCTTGCAGTATCAAGCAATGAGATTGCTAGTTCCTTTGTTGAAATTTGTCCAAATGCCTTTTTTTTTGCATTTAAGAAGAAAACCTGGCCCTTCACATTTTTGGGTGCGAGTCTCCTGACCATGATTAGCTGATGTAAAAGAAAAACTTGCATTTCTGTAGCGCCTTTCACGACATCAGGACGTCCCAAAGCGCTTTACAGAAAATGAAGTACTTTTGATGTACGTAGTCACTGTTGTAATGTGGGATTATAATTATGTTGTAATGTACAGGTTATACTAACCGATGTAAGTAGTGATCCAACTTGCATATTTAGAGAAAGTTTACCAAATTCCTCAATTCATAGCTCTTTGCTGTCCTGTTTAACAGAACTAGAGCTTTATGCACTACAACCCGAGTGTTCTAACTGATATTGTCCAGGGAATCCTGCAATAATCAAGATACCTTCATTATAAATTACAAGGATGGAGTTTGGAGGGAAAGTAATTTTGTAACTTTAAATGCCACTTAATATGTTTTTCAATCCTCGGTCCCTTTTTTCCCTTCCCTGTTTTGAAAGAACTGACTCCTTGGTAAGGCATGGTTTCAGGCATCTACCGGTACCTCATCCAAGTAGCCATTATTCATATGTGAATTATGACACTGGATATCAGCAGGCTATTCTGTTGGAGCAGGGGCATCACATGCGCACCATTCCCGCTGTCACCCAATGTCCACACACACCCAGCTGGGGTCAATGGATAGTGGGAACTCCAGCACATTCAACCTTTCCTAACTCTTGCCCGTGAGGCCAGTTGCAGCTTCCCTACTGCTGCTCTGGCTGAGATCAATTAGTTAACTGAACAAAAACTGGGAATTGAACATGGGATTTTCCTGGCGTGGTTCAGCTTTGCACCGGATAAACCCGTGGCGCCATCAGAGAATCCTGGAAAATGATCTTGAAGGCAAAATGCTTCAGGAGTATATCTTGGTCTAACTTAATCTTATAATCAGTGCTGGATAGTTATGGAGTTCTAGTCAGAGGGTTTGTATTGTAAATTGTAAAACAGTCCTTTTCAAGCAGTGCTCTGTCACCGTATGTTGGGGCACCAGCATGTGGTGCCATACAGCGGGGATATCATTTCAATTTCCCCAGTGTTGCTGAATTTCCCCGATACCTGCCGTCCCGGAAGGGAAGGTTAAAAGAGATTTGTCCATGGGCTGCTATTGTGTGCCATCTGGAGGATGGCACACAAGACCAGCAAAGACAGAGATCTAGGAGTAGGTCACCTTCCCACTCTTTTGGTTGCAGGAGATACACAGCCTGCGGAAATATGAATGGAGATAAAACTGAGGGGGCAGGGGCCGATATAGTGAAACGAGAGGTTGATATATCCTGAATGAAAGATTGAGGCCTTGCAGTTACACTGTAGGATATTAACATCTGTAGATATTAACATCCGAATGCTTATTCTGTTCATACAAAATTCCTCTATCCAGTATTCTAAAGGAATAATTTAACCCGTTTATTTTAAATGGCAGGAAAAGGAATTTCATATGAACATATTAAGCATTTGCATGCCAGTATCCCATAGTGTAATTTCAAGGCCTTTGACTTGTTAAAGGAATAAGCTACACTTATTATTAATATAGATATTGCAATATTTTTTAAAAGTTCTAAACCAAACCAATACAAAAATGCATAAATTATTTTTTTGATAAAATAGGGTTTATGGTTCTCGCTTTGAAACTCAATGCACTACATAGATATTGCACGTATTGCACCTTTACATTTTTTTGCCCTAACCAATCTCTGCTAATATTGTGGTAATGTTTTGTATCCATTCTTCTACCTGGCTTCTTTAGTTTGGAGTATTTTAAAAGTATAATGGAAAGCATACTTTTTGTGCAGAATCTGCATTAGTCTTTTATAAAACAAAAATAATAAACACTTTGTGTCTCTTGTGGTTTAGTTAAAAATTGAATGTTATTTTGCCTGGCTAAAGTGCTGATGTATTCACAGAAGATAATTGTGTTTGCAAAGTTTCCATTGACGGACATTGTATGTCGAATTTTCTTCTTTTGTAAGGATGCTCCTGGCCTAACTGCAAAAATCTGTAGTTTTAGCAGCATTAGCATGGAAGATATATTTGCTTGTTCCATATATTATTTGCCTCACTGTCTCCACTTACATTAACATGACATGATGTGGAGATGCCGGTGATGGACTGGGGTTGACAATTGTAAACAATTTTACAACACCAAGTTATAGTCCCAACAATTTTATTTTTAATCCCACAAGCTTTCGGGGGCTTTCCCCTTCCTCAGGCCTGAGGAAGGGGAAAGCCCCCGAAAGCTTGTGGGATTAAAAATAAAATTGTTGGGACTATAACTTGGTGTTGTAAAATTGTTTACAATTAACATGACCGGCAGAGTCAAGTATGCATCCTGGTTTGTTAGGATAAGTGCAACGCATGGCGGAACTTCAAACATTCGTGAAATTCCTTTGCCCACTATTTTACTGAGGAGTTAACTCCATCCAAATACACGTATTAGCAAGCAGAGGAACTTAATGCAATTGCAGTAACGCAATGATGTGCTAATATTGCACAGCACAATTTCATTCTGTTTAAGTCTAAGGTTAGTTATTACATACAAGTGGAGTTAGTGGCAACTTCTTTGTAATGTAGGCAGCTGCTAAAGGCACATATACAGCCCGCCATTCAATAACATTTCTGGATCCCATGGATGCTTATTACACTGAAATACAAAAGATATCTTTAATAAATAATCCATAGCACATTATCGAATATAATTATATAATCGTTACAGCACAGAAGGAGGCCTTTCGGTGCATCGAGCCTGTGCTGGCTCTTTGTAAGAGCAATCCAGTTAGTCCCATTATCCTGCTCTTTCCCCGTAGCCCTGCAAATTTTTTCCCTTCAAGTATTTATTCAATTCCTTTTTGAAAGCCATGATTGAATCTGCTTCTACCACCCTTTCAGGCAGCGCATTCCAGATCATAACTACTCGCTGCGTAAAAAAGTTTTCCTCACTCTCTTTGGTTCTTTTGCCAATCACCTTAAATCTGTGTCCTCTGGTTCTCGATCCATCTGCCAATGGGAACAGTTTCTCTTTATTTACTTTATCTAAACCAGTCATGATTTTGAACACTTCTATCAAATCTCCTCTCAACCTTCTCTGCTGTAAGGAGAACAACCCCAGCTTCTCCGGTCTATCCACATAATTGAAATCCCTCATCCCTGGAACCATTCTAGTAAATCTTTTCTGCATCCTCTCTAAGTCTTCACATCCTTCCTAAAGTGCAGTGCCCAGAATTGGACACAATACTCCAGTTGTGGCCGATTTATGGTAGACCTGAATTCATAACAGCCCCCATTCCTGATGCTTATCCACTGAGCCCAGCTGAAAAGTGCACGTGTACATCAGGAAAGAGTGTAATATCGCCGAGCAGTTGCTTTGAAAGACTTGAAGTTATTGTATCGCTCCTGACTAGTTGAGCAATGATGACACTCAAAATGTGATTCTAAAATATGTTATGCAGGGAATCTACATCTATAAACAAGAACATATCCTGTAATCGTAGCAGTATACTATAATAGAGCCCAGAAATAAACTACTTTTTTTATGAATGGAGAAGAGTTCACATCATCATGTAGCACTTTATACTTTTTATTTAAAAATTTAATTTGATTCGGACTGAATGCTACTATCTTAGTGCTCATGTCACCAGGGATGGATTAAAGCACAGGCCTGTGCCCAGGGGCCCCAGCCAAGTATGGGGTTCCTGGTAACGTTCACCATAATGCAGAAAAACTACACACAACCACTAGATCAGAATATTCTTTAGTATTTAGAAATACTGTCAGAAGGGGCGAAGCATTGTTGGCAGAATACTGACAATGTATAAACTTTCTACGGGCCTATTTCTCCATACATTTTACAACAACAACTTGCATTTATATAGCGCCTTTAATGTGGTAAAACGCCCCAAGGCTCTTCACAGGAGCATTATCAAATTTTGACACCGAGCCAGATCAGGAGATATCAGGACAGGTGAATGAGATTGGTTTTAAGGGGCGTCTTAAAGGTGGATAGAGAGGCGGAGAGGTACAGGGAGGGAATTCCAGAGATGGCAGCTGAAGGCACGGCCACCAATGGTGAAACGATTAAAATCGGGGATGCGTTAAGAGGCTAGAATTGGAGGAGCGCAGAGATCTTGGAGGGTTGTAGGAGGTTATAGAGATAGGGAGGGGTGAGGCCGTGGAGGGATTTGTAAACAAGGATGAGAATTTTAAAATCCATTTTTAAAAATGTTAGTGTTTGTGTTTTAACGTGTTTGGGGTTGTAGAGAGGCCCCATATGTTTGTGGTGCACAGGGCCCCAAGAATTCTTAATCGGGCTCTGCACATCACAGGTAAACAACTTCCCTGGTTTGCTGAAGCCTGTTCTCCCTTTTCCCCCCTCCCCTCACTGTTGCCCCCTTCCTCTCCCTCTCCACTCACCCTGCCCCATTGTTTCTCCATGCCTCCCTCAATATTTCCCCCCTTTCCTTCCCACCCCTCCTCTGACCATTGCGCCTTGCCTCCTTCACTGTTCCCTCTCACTTCCCCATTCCTCCTCCAAACCTTACTTCCCTGCCCCCTCATGCGGCCAGTTGCCAGCAGCCTTTCATTCCTCTCTGCAGTGGCAATCATCGAAACTGATACTTCTTTCAAACTGAAAATTACCAGAAACTTCCGCATTAGATTCACGAAACCGAAAGTGTAACCGGCCAACCCCGATATTCCCGGTGATCCGGAATTACAGCGCGCAGAATAAGAATCCACCATGTTTTTGAAGATATTCCTTTTGCACTTTTGGATTCTTGCTGCCGGTAAGACGATCAGAAGCTTCCAAGCCAAAGGAGCAAAACTGATATTTATTTAATGATTGTATTTGTGTTTGAAATCGGCCGCTCAAGGGATGCTTCCAATATGAAACTAACAACGCCCATGGGATCCTTGTAATGCAAGCACAGGATAAAATGAAACGTTGATTTGGGTGGCATAACTGCATCGTTAGGCTCCAAGTAATAGCATGTTATTAGTCTCCAAAAGGGCCGCACTGAATATAAAAACACTATCAACACGCAAGGGCAAGTCAGAGCACCATCAACATACGGTGTCAATGAGTTGAGAATAAGATGCTCCTTGGGACTCATCCCCCTTCCAAACAAACCTGCAAACCCGGGGCGGGGTTAAAGGATTAGAAACCCACATTCAATCCTCCCGGTAAAATGCACCTGAAAACGGCCAATGCGATAAAAATTCCTCTGCTCATTACGTCTTACGACCTTGTAAACTTGTTTTGTGAAGATTTCCTCTGGAAATTTCCTCAGAGGGGTTGTACTGACCCCTCTGAGGCACAAGGTTGTACTCGAGCACATAATTAAGGCTGACACCAGAGTGCAGTGCTGAAGGAGTGCTGCATTGTCACAGGTACTGTGCTTTCCATGAGAAATAAAACTGAAAACCCCATTCAGCTGCCAGAGGTTCAGCTAGATGTTGAAAGATCCAGTAGTACTATTTAAAGAAGAACAGAGTTCTCCCTGGTTTCATGGCCAGCATTTATCCCTTAATCAACATCACCAAAAACAGATGAACTGGTTGCCGTTTGTGAGATCTTGCTGTCCGCAAAATGGCTGCAACACTCGCCTACGTAAGAACAATGACCACACTTCAAAATAATTAACTACATATGAGGCAAAGTGGGGGATGTTTCTGAGACATGTGATCAGGTGCTATATAAAGGCTTCTTTTGTCTATTGAAATCATAAACACTTTCCAAGAGAATGCATTTACAATGTTACTGTGTTTACAATGTGTATCCTCATAAACATGTTCACTTAGCATGTATTTACGATTTCACTAGAAATATTAATCTGAGGAGGACTTCACAATTGTATGTACCATGTTCCTACACACAGTGACCCATACGTCTTTTAATGCCTGGAGTCTGAGTTCCAATCTAGTAAAGACTGAGGGAATAAAGTTTACTTCTCTCTATAAAGGTCTTATAGCAAATATGTTTGGCCCCAAGCTCTCAGCACCAGACTCACCATGATTTGGGACTAAAGACTGGCTGCTGTGGGAAATGGAAATTTCACACTTGTGCAGTAGGAGGTGCTTTCCTGAGGTTATGAATAAATCGTGTTATTGGGCCGACGTCATGGGAGCTTTAATCGGCTTCACACTCAATGCTATATCTAACCTGGGGGTATTTGATGAAGCCATGGGGTACAAAAAAGGAAAATGCACCATTTCATCAGTACATGATGAATGCAAAGATTACCAACATCAATTCCTTCTTATTTATTTTTCCAAATTCTCTTGCACCTCCTGAAGAGGTTACTTTTTTTCTTGGGATTGATCTATGGACATTGGCAGCCTTCCGGTACCTGCCAAATGCCTATTCTTTATATGTGAGCCCAGACAGTGAGTATCAAAGGCTATTTGATCATTGCAGCTAATCCCGTTGCTGTGCACCAGGGAGCAATAGATAGCAATCATTAGCAGAAAGACTTGTTGATTTTCCTCCCCACTACCTTAGGGACTCTGAGGGCAGTTGTATCATCCCAATTACTGCCCAGGCACCTTATGGTCTTTGCCTTAGTACTATAAAAAGGATGCATTTAACCAGTCAGCCACTGGAGGGAGTTCTCCTTCGTATTTCTATTGGTTTTGACATCAGTGTTTTAGTAAATGCAAATCAGGAGTTTGAACCTTATATTTGTGATGGGAAATGTTTAACTGAATAGGAGTGAAACACATCAAAGGGACTCTGTGCACTGGTTATAGAGATCTAGGAGTTTTGGTTGGAGATTCTCTGTGGGATTGTGGTCCAAATGGACTGGATTTGCAGTGTAGGACAGTCTGGTCCAAAGTTTTTGAAGCCTAGCCTAACTACAACTGGATCTGATCTGTCGAGACCAGTTCATACTATGTTAGGGTTGAGGCTAGCTGGACCGCACCCAATATTATAATCTAACAGTATTATACATAGACACTTGGATTTAAGACTGCCCTAATTGCAGGAATAACAAGCAATCTTATCAGCAGACAGCGAGTTAGCTTCAGCATATAACCAAATAATTGAATACTTTTACAGCAGAGCAAAACCCCAGCTAATATTCTCAAGTTCCACAATCTTACTCTGAAATGGAAAATTGCTTGTTAAAAACTGGACAAATACTTTCAAATTGCAATTTATGTTTTTGAATTTTAACTTGTAGGCCACTGCAAGATTAAATTACTTGGAGGAGATGGGAGTTAAGAGTTTGATTTTTCAGTGAAGCTGCTGTGTAATGTGCGGAGTGACTGTTTCCATTCTCTGATAAAATCTTTCTTTGACACTCCTTCATTCCTTTTTTTTTTAGGAATTGTGCAGGCACAGAATGGACATACAATCCCAAACAGAAAGGTGGACTGCGTGTTTCTAGAAGAGAAACAAAATGAAGAGGCTCATGTGTTTGGGCCCATAATCACCAAGAGGAAGGCATTACTGTTGTTTGGTGATATCAATACAAATGAGGAGGCCATTACTTTTAAAGTTAAAGGTAATGTGAAAAGATCAAGCGCATCAGTAAATTAATTTTCTGTGGCAAGTACCTTCTATAGTCAGGGTGACCGTTCAAAATGGTTTACCCTAAAATTGCTTGTAATAGAAACACCAACCGTGATTATTCCCATGGCACTGCTCATGGTAAATCAGACGATTAATTGATTTATAAGGACAGGAGCAATGTATGATGTAAAACACATTATATTCTTCTTCTGCTAAATGTAGGCTACAAAATCTATTTGAATCCACAGAGTGAAGCTGAGCCAGGAAAGTCACAGGTTCAATCCATGATCAGCATGTGTCAGCACCTTCAAGATAGTGGGGGTGGGGGGTAGAATTACATGCACTGCCTTTTGATTGTGATTTAATACAGTATTTACACAAATAAATGCTGTCATCGGAGACTCCGGCACGAAGAAATACATCAACCATGGGCTGTATGGCTGGTATTGTCAGAGTGCACGGAACAAAAAAAAGACAAACAATCTTGCACACCTCAATCCAGTTTGGTGGAAGTGGAGTTTAATGCAGCGAAGCTATGCATTTAATGAGGCTAAGCCAATAAAGTGCAATGCCAGAGGTATACCTGAGCAGTGTCGCACTGTGTAAATCGCCTATGACAGTTTAAAATGAAGCTGGGAAAGTGACTGATGTTTTGAATTGATAATGGCAACTTGGATCTAAATAGCAGAATTTTTTTGTCTACTGAATAGCTAAGACATTGTGATTGTCTGGTAGAATGTAAAAGGCGTGAAGCTATGCAGATAAAAATGTATCTTGACGTCTGTAGGGTACTGTATTTAATTGAATGCCGCAGGAAGCTGTTTATATTTTTGAATTGTGATATCATCAGGCTTTGTCTGTTTGCTCAGGATCCTATCTGCAAGCAACAAAAAGCAATGTCCCCCTCCACTCAAATGGTGATGTCATTGTTTGCTCTTGCCAGAGAAGGAGGCATTGGAGATGTCTGAGGATGGATGCTCGAATCCCCCAACAGATTAAAAACTGCACAGTTTTACAGTCCACTAGTTCTTAGTTCTGAGATTTGGTCAGATGGTGGCATCTCTGTAACGTGAGACTAGCACTGTATACACCCTGATTCAAGGGCAACTGACAGAGATTGAAAACTGCAGAATTCATGAATCAGGGGTTATTGTTTCCCCAAAGACTTTTCTCAAAGAGGATAATTAACCCATTATGGAGTTTGCTCATTACATTTATATAGAATTACATAGAATGTACAGCACAGAAACCGGCCATTCGGCCCAACTGGTCCCTGTTGGTGTTTATGCTCCACACGAGCCTCCTCCCTCCATTTATGTTTAATATTTACACTCGGTAGTATTTACCAAATTCCATTTGTGCTTCACTTTCCATTTAATTAGAAATAAACATTCTTAATTACTTTAGCTCGTTAAAACTTTGCTCCGTATTTTAATATTCCACCAATTCAAAAAGAATGATGTCATGCTATCAGACTAAGTAAATCCAGCAAGTAAGGGTAGTTGTTCATTCTCAAGTCATGTGAAGGGCAGATTATTAATAAGAGTACAGCTTCTGCAACATAGAGGACAAGATACAGGGATGAATCCTTTGAGAGAGAAAACAGTTCTGTACAACATCTGAAATTGTAACAGTGAGAGATTTATATGCACACCTCCATGCTCGAAACTTGTGCGGACAGGACTAGTTTACTCAGTAAGGGAAACCTCGTTCAATCAAAGATTGAAGTTAATTGCCAGTGATTAGTTTGAAGATGCCTTTTGGGAGAGACAGAATCCACTGGTTGTTTTGCTCCCTAAGTCAGTCTTTCAAACTGGAATTGTCAACCATTGATGCAATTTATTGGGAGAGGTGGATTTTCAGTTTGAAAGGATACACCTCAGGTTGTAGGAGTGATTTCCAATATTTGAATGCCCTGGTTGTTTTTCTTTAAATCACAAGTTATAACAGAAGGATTTGCAGAATAGTGCTACATCAGAGCGATGTGCTGAGTACTCCATTCCAAATACTTAGCAGAGATTGGAACATAAACAAAGCCAGCTTGCAATCTGAAGAGACCCAAAATACTTTAGAGAGATGCATTACATGGAGGCTCCTTATGCTGTGGCATTCAGCAAGCTTGCTGCAATTGGTTATAAAGCAGATTCCTGGATAGAGAATTCCGTGAAGGAATTCTTTAAATGAGGATATTTTTAAAAACTGAAAGTCTAAATATAAATTCCTGTAGAGTCAGCTGTGCTAAAATCTTTATAAATCACGCATTTGAATTCATTACTTCTGCTGGATATTGGAAGCGAGTGTTTTTAGATTTATTGTTACTTCACAGCAGTAGCTATGCTGTGCTGTACAAGTTCGAACATTTCCAAGGCTGAGTGACACGGTATCTATCACAGGTTTTCCATTAGACCCCCCTTTTTAACCCCTCCATGTTCACTCCTCTTCTCTCCTGAAGGTGCTGATTTATGCATGTTCACCCAAGTGAGTGTCGGCACGCTGTTCGACTGTGGGTGCTATCACAGCCAAGCCTGGCTCTGTCCCCGCATGAAGTCCACACACACGCACCTTTCAGCTTGGGTCACTGGATAGAGATCAGGAATGGGAAACCTGGCTGATTTTTTTAGTTCTTCCTTCCCCGGCCTAAAGATGCTAAGAAAGAAAGAACTTGCATTTGTACAGTGCTTTTCACAATGTCAGGACATCCCAAAGTGCTTTACAACCAAAGAAGTACTTTTGAAGTGTACTCACGGTTTAATATAAGGCCAATTGTAGTGTCCTTCCTGCCCTCCAGTTGGAATCAACCATGTCCTCACAGATTGGGTATTGAACCCTCCTGGACTGTGTGGCTCAGGATCACATGGAATGGTGCATTTATCCACCAAACCATCGTGGAAGCTCTAGAAATAGTGTTTCCTTCCATGTTTAGTACTGGAACCCTTCTTGATGTAAGTAACCAGCACCTCCTTCCATTAACTTGCTGTCTAATCAGTGTTTGAATCTTTCCTTTTATTTACAGAACCTTCATTAGACATATTCCAGCATGTGGATGAGAAACCCGACAAACTGGAATGTGAAATTAGCAGGCATTCTACCCTTGGCATCCAGGTGCCATGGCCACATCAGGGTAAAGTGCCCAGTGAGCAGGTAGCGGACATATGGTTCACAGTGACTGTAAAGCACGGCAAGGGCAGATTCACCTTAACCAGCTTCATGAGGAAGATCGGAGAACCCGAAAGCCAGAAGGCTGAGAACAGTGAAACAAAAACTGATGCTGAAGATTCATCCATCGGCAGTACAGACACACTGTTGGTTCAAGGTAATGTTCTACCGCTGGTAGGAAGCTAACTAGGGGGCATAATCTTAGAATAAGGGGCTGCTCTTTCAAAACTGAGATGAGGAGAAACTTCTTCACTCAGAGGGTAGTAGGTCTGTGGAATTTGCTGCCCCAGGAAGCTGTGGAAGCTACATCATTAAATAAATTTAAAACAGAAATAGACAGTTTCCTAGAAGTAAAGGGAATTAGGGATTACGGGGAGCGGGCAGGAAATTGGACATGAATTTAGATTTGAGGTTAGGATCAGATCAGCCATGATCTTATTGAATGGCGGAGCAGGCTCGAGGGGCCGATTGGCCTACTCCTGCTCCTATTTCTTATGTTCTTATGTTCTAACCAGCCCAGTACAAGTTGGGACGGAGTGCTGCAAAAATATATGTGGTTGTGGACAATATTTGCCTTTCATTTTGTTTTCTGTCTTTATATGGGGTGACAGAGATGGATAATCATTCGGTCCTGAGGATAGATTTGAAACTCTTGCGATTTGTTGTATTTGGAGTTGTGATGGGCTTTGAATTTAATACTTAACCTTTATTCAGTGGGGTTGCAAAATGGTGGATTTTCAAGAGAGCAGCTAGCAAACACTACACCACCGAGTGAGAGGATGCCACTTTGCCATTCGCCACAAAGATTGTAGTTTCATTCCAGGTCTTGGTTGGACTGCAGTGATGAGGCACTTCTCCCACAGTGGAGAAGAGAGAATCGGGCGGCAATCCTCCAGGCAGCCGGCTGGAGAGAGCAGTATTTGGAGAGGGCGAGGAATAGGTTGGCTGCCCACCGCTATCAGCATGGAAATGATTTGTCATGACCTCAGGACTTTCCAAAGCACTTCACAGCCAATTAAGTACTTTTAAATAGAAGGGGAGAATTAGGGGCAAAGTAAAAATGCATTAAAAAAAATCTTCAGATGCAATTTAAGATTAAGGCTAGTCATGTCTAGAGAGAGACATGAGATGTAGCCACAGGGTCAGCAGGTTATGGTTTCAAACCCCACACCAGGGTCTGAGCGCATAAACCAGGCTGACACTCCAGTACAGTGCTGAGGGACTACTGCATTATTAGAGGTGAAGTCCTTTGAATGAAACATAAAACCAGGGTTCTCTTTGTTGATGTGGAAAGTTTTGAAGAAGAGCAGGGAGTTCTCCCAGTGTCTGAGTCAACATTCCTTCCTCAACCAATATCACCAAACAAAACGGATTAATTGATTCTTCACCTCACTGCTGTCTGTGGGATGTTGCTGGCACAGTATACCCGCCTCGTTCACTGACATAACAAAGGTCACTGGACTGCAAAAGTAATTCACTGTGTGAGGCACTTTGAGAAGTTTCAGTGACGTGATGATGTGCTACATAAGTGCAAGTTTCTGTTCTAATGGGGAGTGTTAAAGTCCCCTCTATTCCAATAATAATGCAAATGAACAAAAAACTGTGTGGCATAAACAGCAAATGAATGGATGTGTGAAATGATGAGCTTATGAGGAATATATCATTTAAGTGGTTTTACATGAGTTACTAATACTGATTACCTGGTGCGAAATGCAAGATAATGGCTGTTTCTTTTTACTTTTTAGTGACCTACATTATCCGCACCAGCACCCCATTTATCAGAACCAAACTGAGGCAAGACCTGGTTTTGGACTGTGGCTACAAAATTGATCACATTACGGACTTTAACATCGAGTGGAGGTACCAGCACAGGGGGACCAAGAAGAAATTGTTCTCCTACAATGGGCGGCATCAGCAGGTTGAACACATCGAGAAAGGAATGGAAGTGTTCATGGACCAGATCAAGAACGGAAACGCTTCCCTCCGCATAAAAAATGTTGGCATTAAAGATGAGGGATCGTACACCTGCTCCGTATATGTCCCTCCACTCTTTGGAACACACACCATCAACTTGGAGATTATGGGTAAAATGCTGTTTAATTAAATGGTAAAGAAAATGAGCGGGTTAGGGGAAATGGCGATTAGAATTTATTTGGGTGACGGACTAGCGTGGACTAATTAGCAGAAAATTGAAGGGACAGTTTTGATCTTGCTGTCTCCTGACGTAAACGAGGGTCTCTGCTCCAGAGATAATGCCTAGATTAATTATTTCAATCTACATACAGCCGAATACATACATTTGAACATCTGGAAAAATTGTACAGTGCAGGTAGTTAAGATTAGTACCAACACCTGGAAAAAATCTTCTTTAATCTTCAACCTGATGGTCAGCAATCAGCGTGGTTGGAATCAAGCTCCGCTGAGGACAAGGTTACACTCATTTCTTGTGGCAGGGTGTTTTACAACTGTGCCTGAGATAGTCCTTACGAGAGGTATAATGTCAGATCTGGGGGGTAGGCGTTCCATTGTGTTCCTCAGGGGTCACTACTTGGATCCCTGTTTTTTCTACTCTACATAAATGACTCGGAAACCAAACATCAGATTTGCTGACCACACTAAAATAAGGAGAACAGTAGAGCCAGAGGATGCAGCAAAAGGTTTGCAGAAGAATTGGCAATGCAGCTGGCATAGTAAATTAAGAAAGAACGATCTTGCAATTATATAGCACCTTTCATGTCCTCAGGACATCCCAAAGTGCTTCACAGCTAATAAAATATTTTTGAAGTGTAGTCACTGTTTTAATGTAGACAAATGCTGCAGTCAATTTGTGCACAGCAAGGTCCCAAAAACAAGAATGAAATAAATGACCAAATAATCTGTATTTAATGGTTGAGGGATGAATATTAGCTAGCACACCGGGAGAATTCTTCTGCTATTTGTCAAATAGTGTCTTTTCTTGCGTCCACCTGAGAAGGCAGACGGGGCCTCAGCTCAACATATTATCCGAAAGACGGCACCTCCGACAGTGCAGCACTCCCTCAGTACTGCACTAAAATATTATCCTAGATTATGTGCTCAAGTCACTGAAGGAGGGCTTGAACCCATGACCTTCTGATTCGGAGGCAGCAGTGCTACCACTGAGCCAAGGTTGACATTCAATTAAATAAAATTTAGCGATGATAAATTGGTTGGACTTCGGTCAATAAAACGTGTGTCACACGGTAAGTTCTCTGATTCTGTACTCCCAGCTTGAAACCACACTTGAAGAGAGCACGGTTCCCCACTGGGAACACGATCAGTGAATTTACCCTCATAGGTATGCAATGAATGGAATTGAACTGGCAAAGTTCAACTTGGAAAGGGACATGAGAGTAATGGTAGACTCATCACATTCAATGTCTGGACATGTGATTGTGTGGGAAAATATTACTATCAAAAAGAGCTTTGTGTAGGAAAAATTAAATAAAGGGATTTTTTTTTAGATTTGCGTTTCCCATATTGGTTACTTTTTGCTACGGAGACATGTTCATATTCTGGTCCTATGTGGAATACTAGATTATTCCAATTTGATTACAATTAAAAGGGGTGCAAGCTACGAATCTTAGAAAACCCCAAGCGTCAGAAGGCCTATAAATCATTAATGTATGTCCAGTTGTCGTGACTTATTCTGACAACAGTTATTTTTTGTTTTCTTTGTAGAGTTGCCCATTGTCTTCATGAACACTGATTCACTTTCCCTTAAGGAAGGGGATGAACAGAAGCTGCAATGTGATGTGGGGCGGTATTACCCACTTGACGTCACAGTGAAGTGGCTGCGGCAGCAGAGGGAGGAACATTTGCTGCCTGTCTACATGACCAATGTCGTCTTTTCGCCCCACAAGCAGAACATAGACGGCACCTATAATGTAACCAGTTACTTCAGGTTCAAGGCTTCCCTCAATGACAATGGCATTATATACACTTGTCGAGTTGAGCATACCAGCTTGGAGAAACCGATCAAACGTTCCGTCCGAGTAACTGTAGAGGGTAAGCAATGAGGAGAATCCTATGATACTGTTGACTTAGAATTGTTCCAAAGTGTTTCACAGAGTCAATATGGTTGAATATTGGATACCTAAGGATGTTCATGTCTTTTATTTTCCCTCTCAGATTAATATTGAAGTAGCTCCAATACAGTGAAAACATCTAAATGTACTTAATGTTGGAACAGTTTTGGAACCATCCTGGTTCCTGCGATTACTCAAAGGTTGACTTTTTGTATAAGTTTTCTGCCTGTCAAAAGGCTCATTTCCTCATAATCTCCTTCAGTTGGGAAGATAGCACTGAACAAATTATGAATTCTGCGCAAATTTGACATGTTTCACTCCAACCTCAGTCAAGTAGAGATGCATCTGTCAGTTATTTTCCTTCTTAATTTCCAACTCAGAAAACTTACAAAGGATACTAAGTTCTTCTAATACTTAGTATCTTTGCAAATACCATAGCGTGTAAAAATGATAGTAACAAAAGTTCTTGTAATACTTTTGTTACTATCAATTTTACACTCTCTGGTATCCTCATTACCATCAGCAACCTCTCCTTTAGCCTGCTAAGATGTGGTATTCTGGGCTGAACATTCTCACATGGGTGTTGTCAATGTCACTGCAAGATTTTCTGACAAGAGAGCATAGGTCAGTCTTTCCCCCTTCTCCCCACAATGGAGCACTCTGCCATTGCCAAGTGAACTGAGCTGTCGGGTCAAGAGCTCCTGAGAACCACCCTTGATGAGAGCCAGTGTCACAGAATGCCAGGGCTTGAGGTTATAACCTGTCAGTGAGAATGCACAGCACAACCAGTGCGACCTGTCGCAGTTTTGATTTTGTTCAAACTGGTCTTCTTGCCACATCGCCCTAAATATTATAAAGGGAGATTTCCACACTCTCTGTCCTGCCTAAGCGTATGTTTAAAACTGCTGGTAAAGAGCAACCGTGACACAGATTCCAAGCCCTGGGTCTCTTCCACTACCGGTCATTCACTCTGTGTGAGAATCACAGGTCTGCTCCAAGTCTTGGGTCTCTTCTACTACCAGTCTCCCAATCCTCTCCATGAGAGTGCCCAGTCTCCTCTGAGAGGCAGGTGTTTACCGTTTCCTGTCTTCCTCTCACATGAATATTAAATAATACAAACATTCAACCTTTATGTGGCAGATTGGATGAATGCAATTCAGTAAGGAAGTGGTAAAGAAGAAAGAAAGAACTTGGATTTATATTGTGGGTTTCACATCCTCAGGACGTCCCAAAGCGCTTAACTGTAATTGCTGTTGTAATGTAGGAAATGCAACAACCAATTTGTGCACAGCAAGGTCCCACTAACAGCAATGAGATAAATGACCAATTGTTTTAGTGCTGTTGATTGAGAGATAAATGTTGACCAGGACATTGGGGAGAACTCCCCAGCTCTTCTTTGAATAGTGTCATGGGATCTTTTATATCCACCCGAGATTTCAGATAGGGTGTTGGTTTAACATCTCATCTGAAAGACAGCACCTCCGACAGTTCAGCACTCCCTCAGTACTGCACTGAGGGTCAGCCTAGATTGTATCCTCAATTGTCTGGAGTGGAGCTTGAACCCGTGACCTTCTGATTCATAGGCAACAGTACCATCACTGAGCCAAGGCTGATACCAGTAGTAATTAAAGGAGCTGACAGGGATATAGGGAGTGGGTTACAGTGAGGAAAGCTGGCAAGCAACCCAGAAAGAATACAGGAGCAAAGCAGGAAATACCATTAACAAATAGGTTTCAGTGATTGGTTTACACAGGAAAAGGACCAAGGAATTGAGAAGAAGTCTGAGAAATTTGTTGGCAGTGGTTATTCTAGTGAACAAATCATTGACAATTTGTGATCTTCCGCAGGGTTGGAAGCAAGAAAGTGTAGTGCCTACGTTTGTAAAGGAAAGATCTCTGACTGAGGCAGTGGCAGGTCCTGGGTAAAATAATAGAAACTCTTGTAAGGATTGGGCTGGAGGACTGCCTATATAGTAATATCTGAAGAGTCAGCTAGCATGGATTTAGAAGGGAAAGATCCTGCTTGACACACCTCCTTGAGTTATTTGAGGACATTATAAACAAAGCAGTGGAATTCCTTGTGATATAGTTTAACTGGACTTTCAAAAAGTTGTTGGCAAGATTCAACAAGATTTATAACAAAACTAAAACCATGGGAATCCAGGGTAAAACATGGGGACTGGACACAAAGTTGAATAAATAGTAGGAAATAAAGAATTTGCAGGACGTGTAATGTTAGAGTGGGGGTGGGGATGATGAGTGGAGTACCCCAGGGGTCTGAGCTTGGAACCTTGTTTTGCATCAACATAAATGACCTTGGAAGCAGAAACCTAATGTAAGCTTCTTAAATGTTCAGACAACTCTAAAATAGCGCAAAAGGGGCAGAGGATACAGTTAACTATTTGAAGAAGTATTTAGATCTGCTATGCAACTGGGTAAACAAATGAAACTTAATACCGACAAATGTAGCATATAACATATTGGGTGAAAAATGAGTATGAGCTATCTGTTTTTGGTGGTGTTGGTTTGAAGGATAAATGTTGACCAAGGCACCAGGAGAACTCCTTTCGCTCCTAATTCTCCTTTTAAGGTAGTTCCAGTTTCCAATGTTTGTAGTGACATGTGACAGAGGTCTCAAAGCACTGACGCTGATGATCTTTTCTTTTAATTCCACAGCACAACCTCAGATACTTTTATTTATCCTACTTTCAATTCTGACCCTATTTTTCTTTGCCATTGTGATCATCCTGCTGATTCACTTGAAAAAAGGTGAGTATTTGCTATTGTGAGTTCTGTGCTGTTAATCAGCACTGGCTGACACAGTGCCTTAATGGTTCCTTTTACAGCCTTCACAATAATCAGCTTTACTATTATTTAATCTCTGTAGAAACATTTTTCAATATCACAAGAATCACAGGAATGCACAGAAATAGCAAATGTTTAATTTGGAATATCAGACAAGAGAGGAACTTTCTTTTATTTTAGGGATACAGACATCACTGCAGGCCCCAACTAGATAGAGCAAATAGCCATGAGCGAAATCAAAGCAGAATTATAAATGTGTCATAGCTCGTAACTTTGAACAAGGTATCGAGAGACAGTTATCAGTTGCACAAGATTTGCAGATCTAGTTGGGCTGCCTTATCAAGATTAGTTTACAAAGACATTTGCTCTATCTTAACAAACAGCTTTATTGGGATCAGATAGAATTTTAGCTATATAACTGGTAATGTTTCAAATCATCTGTATGAATGAAACAACGAAAAGAGTCAAAGATACGGACAGATTTACAAAAATGAGTTTTGTGTGACACAAAAACACAGACCCATCTGAACATTGAATGATTCTTTTTCAGCCAGTATGTTTGAAATCACAACTTCACCTTTTATTGGAATGTTCTGTTAGTGGTTGGCTTTCATTGAGCCCAATTGTGGTCGCTGATTGAATTGATTGCGTGAGAGGAGCTTGTGGTGGGGTCCAACAGAATGTGTGAGAGGAGCTAGTGGTGATGTGATTATGTCACAGCAGCTTTAACTGGTCTTTTCCCATAGAATGACAGCAAGAACAACCAAAAGGGGAATAGCAGCTTCCTGGATGGTATGACCAGGGAGTGCCTTTGACTTTGCTACCAGGTGCACTTAGATACAAGGAGTCCAGCAAGTTAATAAGCCAGTATCATTGACAACAACCTTTAACATAGTGAAATATCCAAAGGCACTTCACGGGTAGGAATGGAAGGGACACTGAGCAGGAGATTGGAAAACAGGGGCTGTGACTGAAGATGTGGCTGAAGAGATATGTTTTCAGGAGACTTTTTAAGATGTGGAGAGATATAGCAGGATGGAGGGGTTCAGGAGGAGAATTCTAGAGGGCAGGGGTGTGACGGTTGAAGGCTCTGCCACTGATGCTGGAGTGGAGGGAGTGGGGAACGCACAGTAGGCCAGTGTTGGAAAAGTGCAGGCTGTGAGATGGGACCACGGGCTGGAGGAGGTTGCAGAGGCAAAGCGGGACAGCATCACGGTAGAATTTGTAAACAAAGATGAGGATTTTGAAATCAGGGGTAACAGTAAGCCGGTGGATGTTGGCAAGGACAGGGGCTTAGTACCAGAAAGGATCTGTGGACTGAAATTTTGGACAAGTTGGACTTGAGTAGAATGGCGCTTGGAAGGCCAGAAATGAGAAGTGAAGCCTGGAGGTGACGAAGATATGGTGAGAGTTTTGGTACCAGCGGAGGTGAGGTAGGGACGGAGATAGGTATTGTTACAGAGATGGAAATGGGCAGCCTTGTTGATGGATATGATTTGGGGTTTGAAGCTCAGCTCAAGATGCCTACATCAGACGTCTAATAATGTCCAATTTATTTTTAAATCAAAAGCCTCCGTGGGAGTGCAGCAGTTAAACAAAAGTTTGTGCTCAAAAGACTCGTGAAGCCAATTCTTTACCTTATCCACTATACAAAAGAATGGAAAGGTGCTTGAGTGATATCAGAACTGATATTCTATCTGTTCACTGCATGATATGATTCCAAATGACTCTTTATCCTTTCCTTTGCAGTCATCGAGAAAAACAAGGTAAGAGCAATATAATTTGAGTTTTATTAGTGCCACAAAGTCTCACATAGAAAACCTGTGAGAAAATGATAAAGGTCATTTTAGTCAGATAAATGTATGGGGATCACTTAATATTTTGGATAGTGTAGCGGTGTTTTTTTCCCCCTGACAAACCCTTGCTGTGGCATGGTTCCATGCTCGTTGGTGAGCCTCCAATATCCTAATTGGCTAATCTGAGCTGGGGCACCAGTAGGGTTCTACAGTTTGGCCCAGCATTCCTGGACTAGAAAGGCTAAAAGTTTCAAAGTAGTAAGCAGCCCAAGGGATGTCACAGAGTGGGAAACAGATGCCAAGCAGTGGTAGAAGAGTTAGGAGGGACCATTGAAAGCATGATAGGTTTTGAGTAGGCTTTTAATGGCTAGGAAAAAGTAGTAAGGTAGTGAGATTTGGGGAGGGAACTCCAGGGAGTAGGACCAAGATGGCAGATGGGCCTGCCACGGCTGGTGGAGTGGAGGACGGGTAAGATGCACAGGAAAAGAAAGAAAGACTTGCATTTATATAGTGTCTTTTACGACTTCAGATCGTCCCAAAGTGCTTTACAACCATTGAAGTACTTTTAAAGGGTAGTCACTGTTGTAATTTAGGAAACGTGGCAGTCAATTTGCGCACAGCAAGGTTCCATCTAGGTGACAGCAATGAGATAATGACCAGATAATCTGTTTTAGTGATGTTTGGCTGAGGGATAAATAATGACCAGGATAGGAGGCCAGAGTCAGAGGCCTGAGGGAATGGGCTGGGTTGTAGGAATGAAGTTAATTGAAGAGATGGGGGTGTGGTGAGTCCATGGAGGCATTATTAGATGAGGAGGATTTGAAATCAATGCTTTGGGAGACAGGAAGCCTATGGAGTTTAATGAAGATGGAGGTGATGAGTGAGAGGGACTAACTGCGGGCCAGAATGCAGGTGGTGGAGCTTTGAATGAGTTGTAGGTGAAACTCAGGAGGCCGGTGAGGAGGACTCTTGAGATTTTGGGTCTGGAGTGGTTAAGGCCTTCCGCAGCAGAGGGGTGAGGTGGGGGTTGAGACGGGTGATGTGGGGGTTTAGTGATAGATAGGATGTGGGGTTTGAAATTCAGCTCAGGTTGAATCAACCATTTAGACCAACAAGTAGTGAAAATGAATATGATTTAATAAAGTTTTTTTATTCCTTTATCTTTTTAATTATACTCCTCAGTCATTAAAACCAACATGTGCTGTTATGTTATGTTATAGTATTTTTCATTGTTCTTCCTTTTATCCTTTCAACAGAAGAAACCATACTGAACATTGGAAAAGAGGATTCAGTGTAAGTATCGGGAAGTGCTAGTAAGGAAAGAAAGAACTTGCATTTATGTAGAACCTTATCATGTCCTTGGAGCATCCCAAAGTGCTTCACAGCCAATGAATTACTTTGAAGTGCAGTGACTATAGGTAAATGCAGTAGGAAAATTGTGCACAGCAACATCCCACAAACAGCAAAGGAGTGAATGACCAAATTAATCTATTTTTAATGGTGTTGGTTGAGGGAGGAATATGGACCAGGACACCGGAACAACTCTGCTCGTCTTCAAATAGTACCATTGGATGTTTTACATCCACTCAAACTACTTGAAATGGAGGACAGGGCCACGATTTAATGCCTCACCTGAAAGATGACACCTCTGATAATACAGCACTTCTTCAGTACTTTGTTGATGTGTCAGTCTAGATTATTTGCTCAAATCCTAGAGCGGGGCTTAACCTACGACTTTCTGACGCAGAGTCAAGATTGCTACCGACTGAGCCAAGCTGTACTCATCTTGGAACCCACGGTCACTGAAAAATGACAGAACTTGAGTTGGACCTGTGACTGATCACAGGATGAGGTCCAGCATAAGGCTCGTCCATCCCTGGTCTAGGGGGCTCTATCTTCTGCACTGATCCAGAGCAAGTTGATGCTGCCAACTAAGTATAGATCAGTTTTTTGGACAGCTGTAGAGAAGTTCACACCTAGATGGTGCCCTGCCCCTTCCATCCCCTGCAATATTCTATGGTATTAGAGAACTAATGGGATAGTCAGCTCCCGCTAACATTAAAATTTAGATGTCATCCAGATGCCAGAGCTCAATTTTTCCTGACCAAAAAAGTAATACAGAGCCAGCAGTATAACTCCAGTCTGCTGGCCATATGTTGCTGGAAGCAGTGATCGGTTTTAAACCAGTGCCTATAATGCACTAAATTTCTATTCAGTTTCCCGCTGGTACTGCTCTGTGAAGACTACTGCCCATTAATGTCATTCATCAGACAAGACTAAAAGCAAGACCAGGCACAGTTGACAGCTGTTCAGTCAATTGCCTTCAGTAATTCTCAAAGGCTGCAGCATCTATATTACAGACATACAGTGAACCCTGCAGTGTTTGTGCATCAGAAAAATATAGTTTTAACGTCTCATCCAAAAGATGTCATCCCTTACAATGCAGCACTCCCTCAGCACTGCACTGAAATGTCAGCCGAGATTATGTGCTCAAGTCTATGGAGTGGGACCTTCTCATTCTGTGGTAAGGATGCTACCACTGAGCCAAGACTGACACTTCCAGATATTCCAAATTTGCCTATTATTTGTTCTGAGGACTCTCACTATATGTAAAAAAGAATACAATAAAGATTATTCATATTGTGCCACATGAATTCAAATTGAATTGAAACTGACATTACTGACAGGATGTGAATTCGACCAAGGTGACTAATTCTCTTCTTTTTCTTCTACTAGGAGTGACCACATTGTCCTACGGAAATGGGCTGAACCACCGTGACCCAGCTGACAGGACACGACTTATTGCTTTGTTGGTCTCCCCCTAAATATGTTAAATGCCGACTCCATTCGCAAAACCAAGTCCCGACCCTGAAGGAGACTGATTTTCTTCAAGGACTGGCTAGGTTGATGACACAATTTTGGATTGGAACTGGAGTACGATGCAGAGGCGGCTAGCTTTTGGCTTCCTAAAGAAAGTAAAGTTTCTCAGGCAAAATGCGTTTGTATGGGTCAACTGCCAAGACATTTTTGTGCTGAGTGTGCCCAGATTGTCTCGAATATTGGTGTTAAACCAAATTTCTACAACATGGCCAGCTTGTTACATTGTAAATCTTCATTTCTTTCCCCTCCCTTCAAATTTAAAAATACTTCCATCTCCTTAAGGTTACGCGCTCTTCCAGAACAAGGGGGGTGTAACCTTAAAATTAGAGCGAAGCAGTTCAGGGGTGAAGTCAGAAAGCACTTCTTCACACAAATGGTAGTGGAAATCTGGAACTCTCTCCCCCAAAAAAGCTGTGGAGGTTGGGGTTCAATTGAAAATGTCAAAACTGAGATTGATAGATTTTTGTTAGGCAAGGGTATTAAGGGTTATGGAACCAAGATGGGTAGATGGAGTTAAGACACAGATCAGCCATGGTCTAATTGAATGGTGGAACAGGCTCAAGGGGCTGAATGGCCTACTCCTGTTCCTGTGTTCCTTTAGGTCTTCTGTGCCACGCTTTAATTCTTGACAACCTGATCCCAGGCTTTCTTTCTCTCCCACCCCCCTCTCTTACTCCTTGGTTCCTCGACTTGCTCTGTAGTGCCTCTCCGAGATGTATGGGGAGGGCCCAGCGTAAGTCATCTACCTGATTTTCCCTCCCTCCCTTGGATGAACTGCATGGATTATGACCCCTGTCCCATTGACCGCACCCCAACCAAGAACAGGAGCTTACCATATGGAGAATGGCAACCTCAAGCTCACTTGTCATTGCAGAGCACCGATGCACATTCTTCCTGATCGGTAGTGAATCTCGTCTTCCCCCTGCTGCTTTCCGTTGCATTGTATCCGCCCCAGAGGTGTCCTGAGAGGGGCCTGTGGGTCATTCTCCACCCCATCCCTAAAACAACCAAGCAATTGCCCAAGTCGTGCCCTCCTCTCAGAAAAATAAAACAATGTCTGGATTTTCTGGGTCAGAACAAACAGGAAACTTATGGACCCCTCCCCCCCCAAAAAAAATTCAATGAATTATATTTTTGATTAGAATAAATAAAAAATCCATACTTGAAGGAAAAGCTGCGGGTCGACTACCTTTTCATCTGGATACGTGGGTTTGGAGAGCATGATTTGCTGCCCATGCACTGCAATTTCCCGTTGAGGAGTCTCAGTGACCGTGAAAATGCCAGTGTCTGAATGACCACCAATCTCCTGCCCAGGTAATTATTCACCAGCTTTCCCAGACCTGCCGATCATTCCGTCCTTTTAATCCACCAAATCAATGGAAGGTGCCAATCCGTCCCATGGGAAATTAAGCCAGTAATTTGATTGCTGGAGTGCTTTGCTTCTTGCAGGGGCATCATTGGCAGGTAAAGTGGCTCGCCAGCCACCTTGTGGGCTACGTAAGCGGAAATATGTTGTAAAGCCAGCCCACTACCCGTTGCTAATATTTTAATAGTTAAACATAATGTTCATTACAATCAGATGCAAACCCCCCGCCCCCCCCCAACGTTGTAGTCTTTGAGATTTGGAGATGAATTCTGTGTGAACCCTTGCCGCTGGAGAGGACTTGCATTCAGCCAGCTCTTGGTGGAAAATTGCAGGGATGCGGAAATCAATGGACAGAAAGTGGAACCCGTGATTTCCTGAAATGCATTGGTTGCGTGTGAGGCCCAGTCGGTGATACGGAGGGAGAGGGGGTTGTGGGGGTTTGTCGGTTTCCGTCTGTACCGCCCGGGTGTTCTGCAGGGCAGAAGCTCGGGCGGGGATCTGGCACACAGCCCGAGGCCTCCTGATTTTACCTTCCATTCATTTCAACGGAGGGAAAATGCATAGGGATCCGTTCCGGGTGTGCAATCCCCTCCGCCTGATTCTTCCGTTCTGCGCACCTCCGGGGGTGCTTTAGGCACATATAGGCAAAAATCGACCCCGAGGTCTTGCAAAATTTATCCCCTGGAGTCTGCTGCAGTCTGACCTTTCTTAGACGACTTTTCTATACAAAGCCCTGGTTAGACCTGGAGTACTGTGTTCAGTTCTGGGCACTGCACCTTAGGAAGGATATATTAGCCTTGGAGGGAGTGCAGCGTAGATTTACTAGAATGATACCTGGACTCCAAGGGTTAAATTACGAGGAGAGATTACACAAACCAGGGTTATATTCCCTGGAATTTAGAAGATTAAGGGGTGATTTGATCGAAGTTTTCAAGATATTAAGGGTAACTGATAGGGTAGATAGAGAGAAACTATTTCCGCTGGTTGGGGAGTCTAGGACTAGGGAACATAGCCTAAAAATTAGAGCCAGGACTTTCAGGATTGAAGTTAGGAAACACTTCTACACGCAAAGGGTGGTAGAAGTTTGGAACTCTCTTCCACAAACAGCAGTTGATGTTAGCTCAATTGTTAATTTTAAATCTGAGATTGATAGATTTTTGTTAACCAAAGGTATTAAGAGATATGGGGCTATGGCGGGTATCTGGAGTTAGGTCACAGATCAGCCATGATCTCATTGAATGGCAGAACAGGCTCGAGGGGCTAAATGGTCTACTCCTGTTCCTATGGACCTACCTCCTAACCTGGTATTTTGTTGGCATTTAGGGTATTTGTTTTTTTAGCTGATTATTCTGGATCTGGAGCCTTGCACATCGGTGCTGCTGCTTTTCCCAGTACTCCTGCTTACTGTTTGGGTGTCCTGATTAAAATGGGACAGTTGATTGGTGTGCGTTCAGATTACGTGTGGTCCTGTATCCAAATTTTTGGAACCATCTGCATCTACCTGTTGCCAACCCTCCAGGATTGTCCTGGAGTCTCCAGGAATTAAAGATTAATCTCCTGGACACTGCTGCGGGCAACTGGGGAGAAAGATCATAGGGACGTTGAAAAAATTGTGTGTTTTTCTCATTTTCCTTGTACACTTTCATTTATTTGTTATAAAAATAGTGGAGATGGGAAAAAAGTTAGTTTGACTGGGTGGGACAGTTGGAGGTGGGCGGTCATGCGATTAAAACCTCCAGGAACACGTCCAAGCAGAGTTGGCCACCAGAGTTCCAGGACTGAATGACCACCAAAGCGAATACCTCACCTAACACCATTGTGGGAGCACCATCACCACAAGGATTGCAGCGGTTCACAGAGAAGGTCCACCGCTCCTTTCTCAGGGCAACTAGGGACGGGCAGTAAATGCCACCTTGCCAGCGTCGCATACGTTCCGAGGACAAAAAAAAGTACCAGGTGCGTGCCTTGTTAAACTTTCACTACCTCAATCACTCAATTGTTTTCGATTTTTAAAAAGTTTGATCACCACTTACTCTGACCGTTTTGACTATGGAGATTAACATTCTATTGGCTTTATTGATTGTGCGATACGTTGGTTGGACATGTTGAGTTTCGAGTCTACCAAGACTCCAAGCGTTCTTTAAACTTCATCCTTAGCTATTGCAACACCATTCATGGGCTAAGTGTGTTGCTTATGTTGCTATGATCAGTATGTTACACTTTTCTGTATTAAATGTCAGCGGCCATTGTTCCGCCTATTTAAACATTTTGTCCGACTCATTTTGTCATTTCTGAGCTGCCTCCTTGGATTTCACTGGCCCTTCTGGTTTGGTATCATCTGCAAACCTGACCACTTTACTTCGGGTTTCAGAACCCAGGTCAATGCTGACAGCCGTTTTACAGTAAAGTGGTTCTACTTTGAATCTGTCTCAGAGGCAGCATATTTAATGACAGGAATCCATCTTAAATACAACACGATACCATCAGGGGGCGTGCTTTACCTGCACTCGTTGTTTTAACCATTCTTGTAATGCAGTTGCAGCAACATTTAGGAAATATATACCACAGCTTCTTACTGTTTTGCCATCTCTCACCTGTCAACTTTTCACGTGCTGTACCAGCCATGTGATGTTCTTAATTAAAACCATTTGCTTACACATGTACACAATTACAGCTCTTCAAAGGGAAGGTCCATTTAATAAAGAGAGCTGTATACATTCTTTGATGTTATGGGTTGAATTACATTTTTTTTAATTGAGTTTGTAAGTGGCACAGGCTGTTGCAGCCTCATTAGTCTGTATTTTCATGGTTTCACTGGAATTAATGCTGTGACACCTCACAGGTAGCTGTGGTACAAAAATAAAACCAAGGAGCAGACAGAACGATGAGGTCTCTAATCATTTAATTCTCAATGAACAAGTGTTGACCATCAGTATCATTTTTTTTTAAAAAGGGCACGTATTAGCAATCTTACTCAGCTGACACTCCAGTGCAGTGCTGAGGGAGTGCAGCGCTGTCGGAGGTGCCGCCTTTCGGATGAGACCTTAAACTGAGTCTGCCCTCTCAAGAGGATGTCAAAGATCCCATGGCACTCTTCAAAGAAGAGCAGGGGAGTTTCCCCGGTGTCCTGGCCAACATTTATCCCTCAACCAACACCACTAAATCAGTCTTATCATCTCAATAATGTTTGTGGGACCTTAGTGTCGTGTTTGCCTACATTATAATAGTGACTACACATTAAAAAAAATTAGTTGGCTGTAAAGCACTTTGGGATGTCCTGAGGTCGTGAAAGGCGCTATACAAATGCAAGTTCTTTCTTTATTCAGAGAGCCCACAGGATAGCTGGTGTACGAAATGGAAAAATTCCGTACTGGTGCTGTAGAGGGGCATTCCTCTGCGGCACGAGCTGAGTTATGTCTTTGGGGCAGAGGAGTGGGAGCGTAACTCTGCATCAGATGGGGGCTATATCTGAACTGGCAGTGCTTGGTGCTGACACTGGGTGCCTGAAATGGAAAGTGATCCATTCCCCAGCCCTAATATGCTTCACTCTGATTAGCACCAAGAAATGGTTTTAAAAAAAAATCTAAATGTTACAAAGAATTAACATTTGCTTTTATTTCTGCATTTTTTAATGTTCAGATTCCATGTGCTGACGATACTGTTGGGGATTCTGTTCTGTTGAAATTGGTTCACCCCAACATTAATACTGATTAAGGTTAACTGACGTTGAACCTTAATCTTCACACTGTCAGGCTCAGTAACTCACCAGTGCAGCACTGGTGAACTCGTCGAGATTCACTACTTAATGTGAAAATAGAAACTAACAAACAGGTGTTGTAGTTAATGCTGATTCTTTGTAGTGGTTTGACGCCTTCTGAAAGAAAAAGGGATGGAATCATTGTTCATTAATGTCCACTTTGGTTTTCAAAGTGCGCATCGTTCCTAAAGACCACCCAGAGCTACTGGCCCATTCCTCCAGTGGACATTTAGAAAGTCAGCAGCCTGGGTCACCTGCTCACCCGAAGTAGTCGTAGAGGGAGGCGTGTGTATCAGGCAGAGAAAATAAAATACATTAAAAAGAGGAAATGAAAACAAATCAGAAACCAGTTTCTCATGCTTAGTGAAAGTGGTGGGACAGGTTTTTAATTGTAAGGCATCTGTAGGATTATAATATTGACACTGATGTGATCGTGTGGTTGTTAGTATAATGTATTATATATGGTTTTCTGCAGTAACCAAACCCATATCTTAATAGTTTTAAGATGGTTTTGCATATGTTATATTCCATCTATTAGCTGGAACAGGCATGGCGGGCTGAATTGCCTCCTTCAGTGCTGTATGATTCTATTCTGTGTAACACAGTGTGATGATTACAGCGTGACACGTTCTCAAAACTTACAAACATCCATAGATTTTTAGATTTTAGTTTTAGCCTTTTCTCTATTTTATTGCATGACTATGATCAAAGGGAAGTGGATAAGTGATTGAAAATGAAGGATATCGAAGGATACGGGGAAAGGATGGAGAAATCAGAATGGAGTAGCCAGCTGTCATTGAAGAGCTAGCGACTGGCACAGGTCTCATGGCCTGACTGGCCTCCTTCCGTGCTGGAAGTTTCAATGATTCATCAAGGAAAAAAAAAACGATTATGGGCAATCTGACATAAAAACAGAAAATGCTGAAAATACGCAGCATGTCCATCAGCATCGGAAAAGCAAAAACAGATTAACATTTCTAATAGTCGTTCTTCTTCAGACCAGCTCTGACAAAGGGTCGTAGAATCATACAGAGTAGAAAGAGGCCATTCAGCCCATCGTGCCTGTGCCGGCTCTTTCAAAGAGCAGTCCAATCAGCCCCACACCCCTGCTCTTTCCCCCTAGACCTGTAAATGTTTTCCTTTCCAAGTATTTATCCAATTCCCTTTTGAAAGTTACTATTGAATGTGCATCCACCACTCGTTCGGCCGGTGCATTCCAGATCGTAACAACTTGTTGTTAAAAAAAATTCTCCTCATCGCCCCTCTGGTTCTTTTGCCAATTATCTTAAATCTGTGTCTCTGGTTACTGCCAGTGGAAATAGTTTCTCCATCAAAACCCCTCATAATTTCGAACACCCCTATTAAATCTCCTCTGCTCTAAGTAGAACAATCCCAGCTTCTCTAGATACTACCCAAAAACATTAATGCATCTTTCCTCTTTTCAGATCCTTATCGATCTGCTGTGTAATTCCGAGTACTGTATGGTATGAAATACTAAACTGCCATGCCTATTTATTTTATAACATATTTGTGTAAGCAGCAGGTAAAGGTCAAGACTTTAAAGCTGCATGGAATGAAGAAGTTATTTGCTTCAATAAACCCACTCCCTCCAGCAGACAATGTAAAATGTGTTCTGAAGGAAGCGCAGGTAAAATCTCCATGGGAAAATCTGAAAATTCCCCTCCCCCCTGCCTCGCTCTGCTTTTTCAGGCAATTCAGTTCTAATGCTATGCATTATGGCTTATTGCATTTTCATGGAAGGTTTGTAGGGAATCATGCACTTAAAGATGCTGATAGGAAAAGTAATTGCAAAACTTTGTAAAGGATTTCAGGCTCTATTTCTTAAGTGTTAGGTTGGCTCAGAAGGCGGAACTTTCTTCTGAATGGGAACGTCAAGGGTTCAAGCACCGCCCCTCCCTTCCAGGAGTGAGCACACAGTCTAGGTTGGTACTTCGGTGCATTAGTTGAACGAGTGCTACATCATGAACAATGCTGGGGTACATTTCCGTCGTCACGTCCTGGGCGGTAATCTGGCGGAGGGGATCGCCCCGCCCCCTTGTAGTGCCCACCCGGTTTTCAGTTCATTGCTACAACAGGCGTGCGCTGTGTTCCTCCGGTAAAGATGGACATTTATCCTGCTGTCTTTGGGATAAGACATTAAACTGGGATCCGGTTTACCTGTTCAGATGGATGTGAAAGGGCGCTTTACAAAGAGTGAGCAGTTCTCCCGGTGTCCTGGTACGTTCCTCTCGGCACCAGCACCATCACAAAACAGGTGTCGTCTCATTTCCCGTTTGTGGGATCTTGCTGTGTTGCATCTGTCTCCACCACTGGCTACACTTCAAGACCAACTCAATGGGATGCTAAGTCCTGAGGATGTGATCAGTTATTATGTAAATGCAAATTCATTATCATGTTTAGGCCCCTATCTTATGTATGTATATGTTTTTATTTCAGATTTGCAGCATTTTACATATATAGCAAATAAAATGATCCTGTACTTATTAAAAAAGAATATTTCTGAGTTACCACATGTCAAATTATAACTATATTCTATATGTTTTTAATACTGCACTGGTTATGTTGATAACATTCACTGTTGAGCATTTAGTGAAATGTGGGTAACAATCCTCTGCTGCATTATTTCTCATTCCATTTTATTTTCTGCTGTGTGCACGTGACTGTGATACCTTTTGCTGTTGAATAGTCGACTGATCAAAGCAAGAATAATCGCTTCTTGGGCAAGGTAGTGGCAGGCAGCTGACACTGGTAGAACCAAATATAGCAATAGAGGAGAGAACCAAAAATAAAACTGAGTTAACAGGCAGTCTATGTAACATTTGAGAGCTCGTTATCATGCATTAGGTTACACTGCCTCGTTAAATGGAGCTGGCTGGACAGGGTCCCCAAGCTGTTTGTAGGAAGGTAAAAGTCAAGGAAGAGAAAAGGCCATTCGACTCACCGAGCTTGTCTGGTATCCTAACTCATCCAACTGTGAAGACTCTCTACTCTATTGCCTGTCTGGCAGATTATTCCACACATTTATCATCCGTTGTATGAAGAAGTCCCGGCTGACATCTGATCGTAATTGACTTTTCACTGGCTTGCGACCTCTGATCCCATTATCTTCTTTTAGTTTAAAAGCCATTCAGGATTTATCTCATCTACGTCAAGGTTCTCAACGTGGGCTCCCAAGAACTTTGGAGGCCCAGGAGTCAACCCAGAAACTTAACGAGGTCATCAGATTCCTTAATTGGTTGACTTACATTAAACCAAGGCCTCATCTGCCCTCTCAGGTGGACGTAAAAGATCCTCTGGCACGATTCGAAGAGCAGGAGAGTTCTTCCAGTATCCTGGCCGATATTTATTTCTCAACCAACATCACTAAAGCAGATTATCTAGTTATTATCTCATTGCTGTGTGCAAATTGGTTGCTGCATTTCTCTACATTCCAGCAGTGACTACACTTCAAAAGTACTTAATTGGCTGTGAAGCGCTTTGGGACGTTGCAAGGTTGTGAAAGGCGCTATATAAATGCAAGTTCTTAATTTCTTTACCAGCACATTATTTTTGTTCCTGTATTCTAAGAAAAAAACATTGGGGTAATTTTTACTTTTTAAAAAAAAATCGCTGAGCAAAAAAACGTGTGCTCGCGAGTCAGCATCACGTTTCACATTTTGCCCAATCTTCATTTCCAGTGTGGAAGGTGAAGTTTAAAGCGTGCCCACTGATTTGGGATGTCTTGTTGAAGTTGTACAAGACATTAGTGAGGCCACACTTGGAATACTGTGTACAGTTCTGGTCACCCTATTAGAGAAAGGATATTATTAAACTAGAAAGAGTGCAGAAAAGATTTACTAGGTTGCTACCGGGACTTGATGGTTTGACTTATAGGGAGAGGTTGGATGGACTGAGACTTTTTTCCCCTGGAGAGTAGGAGGTTTAGGGGTGATCTTATAGCAGTCTATAAAATAATGAGGAGCATAGATAAGGTAGATAGTCAAAATCTTTTCCCAAAGGTAGGGGAGTCTATAACGAGGGCATAGATTTAAGGTGAGAGGGGAGAGATACAAAAGGGTCCAGAGGGGCAATTTTTTCACTCAAAGGGTGGTGAGTGTCTGGAACAAGCTGCCAGAGGCAGTAGTAGAGGCGGGTACAATTTTGTCTTTTAAAAAGCATTTGGACAGTTACAGGGGTAAGATGGGTATAGAGGGATATGGGCCAAGTGCAGGCAATTGGGACTAGCGTAGTGGTATAAACTGGGCGACATGGACATGTTGGGCCGAAGGGCCTGTTTCCATGTTGTAAACTTCTATGGTTCTATGATTTGCTCTCACATGTTTTCTGCCCAGCGATAAAAATGACCCTCTTTATCTGCAGTGGTAGCTACCCAAAGGGGAACGATGCTAACACAGTCTCTCAGCAGTCAGGACTTGTTGGCTCCGGAGTGTGTTGATATCTACAGGGTGGTCCTCACACAGGCAAGTTTGAAGGTCACTGACCTAAGCCGTTGAATATTCTAGATACACTTCAGCGAGCTCCCTCCTCAGCCATATTCCTTCTGGCCTGTATAAATTGTGCTTGGTTAACCTTCCCTTACAACACAGTACCCTGTTAACGAGCCCATCGCTAAAAGTAGACAATTTATGACTCAAATCATTTTGACACAAAATACATTTATTATTGTGTAGCGTTACACAAAACACACTAACAGGAAACAAAATATACAAACAAGGTATTTGAGATCTTCCAGTTTTTACATCACAACAAAAGAAATTTGCCGAAGTAGCAATAAATTAATTGTACAATATTTACATCTATGGATAGATCAGCCAGCTTCGTAAAGCTCTGCCGCGTCTCAATAACACTTCCCCTGCGTCGTGTTTCTGCACAGCAATCGTTCAGCCACATTCACCTCGTAAAGGCCTCAACCGAAGACCCCATTTCCAGGTCCATTGACTCAGATTTCAAGTCTTCCGCATTCTGTGCTTGATCACTGTTACACATTGGCAGGATTATACCCCAAAAACCTCCTGCGTTTTGAAGTTGGGTTTGTTTATGTATATGTGTGTGTATGAGAAAGAGAGAGAGAGACACACACACACAGAAAAAAACACCTTACAATGGACTTGGAGTTAGTGGGTGCCAAATGATGCCACTGACTTCAGGGGTTTACCACAACATGAGCAACAAGAATCACATTTATATCGCATCACACCTTTAACAAAGTAAACATCCCAAGATGTTTCACAAAGCAAAAAGCATAACGCCAAACGGTAGTCGAAGAGCTAGGAGAAATGGCCGAAAACATAGGTGTTGAAAGGCAGACACTGAAGGGGCAAGGGAGAAAGTTTCAGAGAGTAGATCTGAGACAGCTGAAGGCTCTGGCACGATGGTGGAGTGGAGGGATTCACAGGACACCAGAGTCTGACACCAGCAGACATGCTGGCACGTGATGTCTGCGCACTCAAATCTCACCCAGAGAGCGTTGTCTGCCGAGGTCGTCTCACTTTGACCCGCTACCTCGCCCAGTTTGTGAGGAGGGAGGACAAAAGGGCCGGCCGAGCCCTCCCCGACCGCCAGTGATAATACCACTCTGCGCGAGAGAGAGCCTCTATGATTTTCACCGCTCTACAGTACAACACGAATGAGTCACCTGACCAAGAAGAAACATGGCCGTCACACCTGGTGAACCTCAGTGTCTATCTGTGTGCAGTCTCAAACGCCTGACCACAGGGAAAGTACCCAAAGGGGCATTAACTGCTAGCCCACCAGGTGGTCTTCTCTATCCTTTGAACATTTTAAAGAAACAGAATTTTGTGTCCATTTGTCCAATTAAACTGAAGTTTAAAACTCTCTAATCAAAAAGGGAACTCCAACACATACTCTTAATTTATTTCAGACTCTTAATACTTGCCAGTTCAAATAAATACTTTCTACAAACTTGCCAGCAAATCAGCCATTTTGATTAATTGTTACCCTCAACAGTGAAATTCAAACCGAGAAAAAAGGTGGCAGAACTGACACATGATGAACAAAGAAACCTAGTTTTAGATTTTTATGTCAACAGTTGCAATAATAAAAAGGCTAAGTGTTGCTTGTTTATTTTGTAGGTAAGTTTTTTTGGTTTCTACTCTGTTTCCTTGCCAACATACAGATAGGCTTCTGCCCATGTCATAAGGTTACTGGCTGATGATAGGCATTCAAGTGCAGCCTGAGGTGAATCTCCCTTAGATTTTCCTGCAGAAAGTGAGGGAGCGAGAGCGGAACGGGGAGGGATACCTGGACCCTATTTGTCACCTCCCTGGTACGGCAGCTAAGATGAGAAGTTTTCCATGATGTGAGAAATCAGGAGCACAAAATTGAGTTCAGTCACACAAGGGAAGGGCGGCTTTCTAAGTGATTAAATAATGAACAAATTCCTGCAAGACCAAATTTCACCTTTGATAGTGACCTTACAGAGCACATAGAAGAATGCAGAAGACTTGTTTTTTTTTGGGCCCAAACACAATACTGTACAGGATGACTTTCATTAAACCAGTTAATAGACGAGTCTTTGGGGGTGGAGTCATGTTGGCTCCTTAATCTGTTGCCTGATCCATAGTTAGTTCATTGAAAGGCACCATATATTAGGTTAACATGGCAAAACTATCGAGTGATGGACACTATTTCAGGTCTGGAAAAGGCCAAAGTTAAATGATACAAAGCATGCATTGAAATGTTTGGAAAACTGTATTTTACATACAAGATATTTTCAGATTTTGTTTTCCTTTTCTTTTCCCGTAGTGAGAGGGCTATTTAATGATGTGGACTTATTTTTTGTGAGAAACTGGAAAATGACCGGACAGGCTCATGTCACTTGTGACAGATTTGTGAGGGGGGAAATAAGACAAGTATAGAATTAAAATGAGTGGAAAACAAAGAGTTGCGGACGAAGGCGACAGATAATAAAAGTCCAAATGAATGGGAGAGGTAGGGAGGAGAGAGTAAGTCAAAATTTATTGGAGAGAAAGGAGCCAACATGAAGAGAGATTGAGGGAGGAGACAGCACAAGAGAATGCCAACTTAATGGGAGAGTGAGTGAGAGGACAGAAGAAAGAGAAACAGTCAAGACTTAGGAGAGTGACCAAGAATTAGTGAGAGGGAGAGAGAAAAAGAATGAGGGGGAATGAAGAAAAGAATAACGAGGAGAAAGAGAAACACTGTGTTACAGGAAGGTGATGGGGGTGTGAGAGAGAAAATTTTTATTCCTTCTGTCTAAACTACTTCAAATTCGGATCCGAGAGATTAAACACCTTGTGCTAACCGATCAGTAAGGGTTAACCATGGCAGGACACCAAGGCAGCTCATTCGTGCTTTGAACATTGGGCTCTCCATGTCTTCAGAACTTGGTGCAAATTTTGACGTAATGTTTTTATATTGTCTGAATTAGCTGAGTGATACTGCCTACAGGCAAGTAGGCCAAAGTTGTGAATTAAGCCACTTTAAATTAGCCAAGTGAGAACCTCCACATTTGCCCACAAACGTTGGCCCTTCACTGCTCCAAATACAAGCATTTAAACTGTTTTGTGCTGAAGCCCCGTTCATGACAATTATTGTTGAACTCTCATCTACTGGTTTCTGACAGTCACCACTGAGCTGATTTTGGGCCCCAAACATGGTCCAATGAGCTTTTTTTTTAAAAAAAGGACAAAATCTTCATGAAAAAGTGTTTGACAATCCCCCCTCCTTCCCCCGCCCCCCCCTCCCCATTACTTAAAAGTTCAACACCTAGATGCAAACTGCACCAAAATGCGTCGGCATATCTCTTTGTCGGCATTTTTATGAAAATGATACAACACGGAGACAAACACGGGCTCCGACTCCCCCGACAAACCGGAGAGTTTACCAAACACCTTTTCATAAAAAGAGCATCAATACAAGGCCAAACTTTTACCATCTTTACAAAAAATACAAATTTTGTTTTTTTTTGCTAATTTCTAATGCTGATTATTGTAAAGTAGGATCAGAAAAACAAACAGGACCATGGATCCCCCATCAGCTCTTCCAGGGCTAGAGTAGCATGTCTGCACCAAACTGTGGCACGGCTGTAATTTGTTTTTGAAAGTGTGTTTTAAGCAGGCTTTGAATTAAGAATTGTTGTTTCTGTACATCGCTCTCCATTTTTGTAACGTTCATCTTCAGGAAGGGACACAGGAGTTGTTTTGAAAACCTTCTCGAAAAGATACAAAGGGCGCAATATGAAAGATTGATCAAGTGGGGTAGCAGATGGTGCCGGGGAGCGCTGGTACACCCTGGAGCTGGGGGCGGGGAGGGGAGGGCTGGCACATGCTGGAGCCGGGGGCAGGGGGGCTGGTACACGCTGGAGTCGGTGGGGGCTGCTGGTACGCGCTGGAACCGGGGATGGGGAGCTGGTACACGCTGGGGTGGGGAGGGGGACACTGGAGCTGGGGGTGCTGGTACACGGTGCACAGAGATGGGATGGATGGAGGCTGAGGTCGTATTCACCTCAGTTCCTAATCCTAGCACAGGGAGGAACAATTGGAGGAGAGGATACCTCCCAGTGCTCATCTATAGGTGGCACTGGTGGCAGCCTGGGAACAGGCCGTGTGCCAGGCCCCTGAGGTTCAAAGGTCGCAGGCCGGTTGGACAAAGAAAAGGAGATAAAATGACAGAAAATTGGATAAGAAAAACTGATAAAACCTTTCGACACTCAAAAGGTATTTCATTCACATCGTTCTGTGAATAAACTAAAATTAATTGTAGTCTTGTTGAACATTTTGGTTTAGTGCAGACATTTTACTGTGATCCCCAAAGGATTAATTCACCCAAGACTAAAAAGGCAGATTTTTTTTTGCACATCTATCACGTTTAAATGTAATATCAGATATACAGACGACAAACCTAGCAGGACACAATGAACATTTTTGTTAATTGGCAGTGTAAACATGGCAGATAACAGATTACAACACGAAGTTTAGGCTCTGGTACAAGTACTGTGCAAAGCAACATCGGCAGGGGCTCAGGTATGCTGCATCACCACTTCAGGAGAATTAGACAAGGGGAGATGGACAACCTTAAGGTGTTTGAACACTGACAGCCCTGTTGATTTCTGACTTTGCTGCCCTGTATCCTTGGGTGGGAGGGGAGGCAGTTAATTCACCTCAGATTTTTCTCAGTGCGCTCAGAAATCATTGGCAGCTCTGGTTTCACAGATGTTCCTCCAACATCTGTCCCAGGTACTTCCCTTCACAAGTTGTGAGGGGCTGGCACATGGAAACCACATTAGGGCCTCCAACAAAATCTGCCCCAGGGCACTGTACAAATGCCTAAAGAAACCTTAATGTCAGAAGAGATAGCAGCAGGCAAGGAAGCCAAGGGTCTTTCAGGTTACCCATACCACATTCAATGTTGCCTTATACTTACATTAGACTGCTGACGTACTTAAATTGTTAAAGTCACACGTCTCCGGGGGCCCTGAATAAGTTTGCTCTGAAGGTGGAGCGTGCTACCTGAACCCCTGTAACAGCAGATAGGACGTCCTGGTGATCTCCTTCCTCCCTGGACAGAGGAAGGTGCGATTTAGATGCAGAAAGGACGGGATACAGCTCAAGTAGCGAAGGGCATGACTGAACCAGCTGTAGCTACATTTGCGATGAATGCAAGTTCCCACTAGTTGTTGGAGGAATGAAGGGCGCCTTTACTGGTAGCTGGATGATCCCTGAAATGGTGTTTACTGAAAAATAATACATTTTTAATGAATTACTTCCTTTATGATGAGTATAGAAGACAGATTTGAAGATTAATAAAAAATACATTTTTCAAAATACATTTTTTAAGTAGTTTAGAAACTAGGGCCTAGAAGTTAGCCTGTGCAATATTAACAAACCTTAATGCTTTGACTGCTATTTTAATAGCGACCTAGATCCATTCACTTTAAATTGCTTAAAGTCCCTATTATAACAGCATACAGAGGAATTAGATACTAGTGCGCAAATTTGTACTATTACATAACACTGTGATTTCCAGGCCCAAATATGTTCTGGATACTGGTTGCTGGTAAACACCAGTCGATGAAACTAACAGGTTAGCAAGAGAAATGCCGTCTTATTCTTAAAAGATTCCCTCCCCTCAATCTTCAAGGGATATGGGGATAGGGCAGGAAAGTGGAGTTGAAGTAAATGATCAGTCATGATCTGATTGAATGGCGGAGCAGGCTCGAGGAGCCATATGGCCTACTTCTGCTCCTATTTCTTATGTTCTCCCCATCTCTCCTGAAGGCACTGGGAGTGCAGCTGCACTGGTGTCAGGCACACTCAGATACCCTCTCCAAGTGGCCTTTCCTGCACCTGATTGCCAGACAGTGTCAACAGACTATTCGACCATCAGGATTCCAGTCCAATCTGCTCCTGTCCTCAATCCATGGATTTCTGCGGGAGTCAATAGACACCAGACTGATTTCCCACCTCTCCCTCTCATCCCTCCCCCTCCCACCTCCAGCCCCGCCAAACAGCCCACGGGCTCTGGGGCCAACTATGGTGATCCTATTGTAACCACGGCAGAGACCAGCTAACTCAGCACAGTCCAGCGGTTGATTTGGAACCTCCCAGTCTGTATTGTTCAGCTGCACAATTGGTAGCGGATTTAGCAACTGGGTCATTGGGGCAGCTTATTCTCTCCTTTTCATAGGTGAAATTGATGCTTGTTGAGGTAAGGGGTGCCAAGGCAAGAGATAATGTAAGGGATACTAAGCCAAGGAGTGCCAGGGCAAGAGAGTTAAGAAGAGGGGCACCAAGGACAGAGAAAATGTAAGGGACACCATGGTAAGACATGCTGAGGTATGGGATACTGAGGCAAAGGACATAAATGTTGGGAACTAAATTTCTTTCTGCACTTTTTGCTTCCAATGTAGTATCAAGCACTCTCAGATCAGGTATCAGATGGTTAGATGCAGAGTAAAGCTCCATCCAGGCTGCCCCAACCAATGACCTTAAACTTAGCCTTGGAAGAGTACATCTTAACTACCCCATTGCGACGTTTCTATTCCCTGCATCATTATGGACTTCCAAAGTAAATTTGCCAATTTAGTGTTGAATTATCTTTTTGCTGTGGACATATTGCTAACCGTCCTGACTCTAAGGGAGGATCGTAGTAAGGGTTTCCACTATCACCATATGGTAATTTAAGTCGCTGAGTTTAGCGCCAAGTGTGGTACTACCTAGATTTCAGATATCAACGTTCTCTCTTCTCCCCCATTAAAACAGTAACAGTAACTACTAAACGGGAAAATTAGGTGACAGTCTGATTCGTGTTAGGAACATAAGAACAGGAGTAGGCCATTCAGCCCCTGGAGCCTGTTCCGCCATTCAATTAGATCAAATGGATGACCTCACAGTTCCCCACTTTAAACTCCATCTGCCACAGTTTTGCCCACACACTTAATCGATCAGCTTTCTGCTCCCATCGACACTACTTACTGTGAGACACCTAACTTAGTGTCATCAGCAAACTTGGATATACGGCTCTCTATTCCTTTGTCTAAGTCATTTATAAATATAGTGAAAAGTTGAGGCCCCAGTACAGATCCCTGGGGGACAGCACTGGTCACATCTTGCCAATTTGAGCACATACCCATTATCCCCACTCTCGGTCCCCTACCTCCTAACCAATTCCCTATCCATGTCAATAGGAATATGTTGATTGTGACCATTGTTTAAAAAAAAAACACACATGCAAGGAATGGAGATTAAACAAATAAAAGGACTGACCTTACAAGTGCATGTTTCCAGGCGGGGTACTGACTCCTGCTAGTGACCCTGCTTAAAAGATAAGAACAAAATCAACTTGACCTGCTGATTAGGTTTTTAAGGCTTACTAGCAATACAGTAGTGACCCAGCTTTGAGTTCAACAACTTTACATCATAACCACTGCTCCCATTTCCTCAGGCAGCAGGTGCTGGTAATGGTTCTGCTGTAACCATTTACACATTCTCTGGACCCATCTTTTCTTTCTTTACTTCTCCCATTCCCACCTCCTTTTGCCTCGCACCCCCTTTTATCATTTAATCACTCCTGCTCTCCATCCTATCGCAGACTTTGTTCTTTCCTCTCGCTAACCCCTTTTTTTCACCGGCTCTGCACTTGCTTAAAAACTGTTAAATCTCTCACTTCTTCCAGTTCTGATGAAAGGTCATCGACCCAAAACATTAACCCTCTTTCTCTCTCCACAGATGCTGCCTGGCCTGCTGAGTATTGCCAGCACTTTCGGTTTTTATTTAATTCCTGGCATTGCTGGTTAAAACTAAAGGGCAGTGCAACTGTCACAGTGTTCTCTTCCTCCTTCCTTTACCTCAGTCATTGATCTCCACACTACAAATAGGTGCACAGGCCATGCAGTCAACCCTAAATCCCAAGGATCATTGGAAGTCAGCCACCATGTTCCCTCATATGCCTAAACCTGAGGGATCGAGAACAAATACATTATTTCACCCCTTAATTCTGCATAATTCCAGAGACTTGAGCAGTACTGAGGGGAGTGCTGCACTGCTGGAGGTGCCGTCTTTTGGATGAGACATTAAACAGAGGCCTGTCTGTCCTTTCAGATGGACGTAAAAGATCTCATGGCACTACTTGAAGTAGTGCAGGGAAGTTCTCCCCGGTGTCCTGACCAATATTTATCCCTCAACCAATATCATTAAAAACAGATTATCTGGTCATTATCCCATTGCTGTTTGTGGGAGCTTGCTGTGTGCAAACTGGCTGCCGCGTTTTCTACATTACAACAGTGACTACACTTCAAAAAGTACTTCATTGGCTGTAAAGCACATTGAGGACGTGAAAGGTGGTATATAAATGCAAGTCTTTCTTTGCATACTGCCAGTAAAAACACAACCATGCACAAAGAACATTTAATATGCCAACACATTCCTCCTGTAAGCACTGTGTAATCGTAATGTCTAAGGGCTTCGTAAAATATATATGTGTGTGCGAAATGGGAACTCTTGGAAATATATCATATAAAAAAAGTGGCCGTCTAATAGCAAAGGGAGGAGGAACGGCACAGACTCTCTGATTCTGGAGAAGCCTGGAACACTTCAGAAGCTACGGACATTACCCACCCCTTTAAATTGGCTGTTAGCTTTGTGCTAGGATTTGTGACAGCACTAGATATCTGCATCACTGACGGGTTTCCAGCCAGCAACCTTGTTGACACAGGCACCCAGTCCTGTTTTTAGTAATGTAACTTTGAATCTGAACCCAACTTACAACAGCTTTCCACTGTGGGAGAAATGACAAAAACAAGTTGGGGGAATGCAACCGTAGGAGTTTACAGCACAGAACAAGGCCATTCGGCCCACCAACTCTTTGCTAGAGCAATCCAATGCTATTCCCATTGTCCCTACTCTCCCCATGACCTTGTATCTTCCTCCACTTCAAATGTTTCTCTCTCCTTTTTCCTCCAAAGATGCAATGGTCTCTGCCTCTATCCATGCTCCAACAACTCTCATCACTCGCCCTACTCTTCTCGCAAAAATGTAAAGATTAAATCATTGAGAGAAGGGAGAGGATATTGTTGCTGCACTATTGTGATCCTGTCACAGAATTTCATGAGAAAATCTTACTGCACTTTAACCGAGGAATTACTAAAGGGTAATGAATCACTCTGCAGCAGGGGCAACACCGTACTTACTGGGTTTGAGCTGTGATGAAGTTTTTCAAATCTGAATTTCAAAGTATTTCTTGGAGAGGTTTTACACTTCGTTGTGTCTATGAAGGAAAGGAAAGGAAACGAGGTTCAAAAATTATTCCTACACAATCCAGTGCTGAGTGATGGAGAAGCCACTCGTGACTTTAGCTGGTGGAACTATGGATACCTCAGCTTTCTTTTTCAATTGGGAAACACAGGTGAAGAGACCAAGGCAGGACACACCCTCAAGGTTGGAAAGAAGAGAGAAGCTGAGATAAATCAAGATGTAGCAGTTAGCTCACTCGTCAACGATGTACCCGAGTGCACCTTATCATATTGAAACATCTCCAGATGCTTCACACAATCAATTGCTTTGCAGAAGTGCAATGACTGTTATTATGTAGGCGAACTATAGAAGGTTGAGTTACACCACTTCCCCATATTCAGGCTGCACTTAAAGGTTCAGAGCCCCTCCTCCAAAGCTGCCCATTGCCCCTCTTTAAACTACAGACACTGGGTGGGAGGGGAGGCTGGGCTTAATCCACCGAATGGGTTTATTGACCAACTGCCTTTTTACACCACAACTTTGGGACAAGTAAATGAATGAGGGTTAATAGACAAGTTGGGCCGAATGGCCTGTTTCTGTGCTGTACACTCTATGCGACTCTACGTAAGTGTGCGACGGGTCACTGACTGCATTCCACGGCTCCACACACTTTACTCCAGAACACCGTGCCCTTACACCGCTCGATCGCAGCCTTGTGAGAATACATGAAGCAACCACTCAGACTGCCTGCTCCTCGTGTACACCGATTAACACCAGCTTTTCCTGTTGTATGGTTTTATTTATATAGCCCTTGGTTTAAATAAATCAACCAAAACCTCAGCAATCTGACGGTCAGGTGATGTTCAGTGATGTTCTTGCCCTGTGAAAATGTTTCTTTTACTCATTCTCGGGATGTGGGAGATGCTGGCAAGGCCGGCATTTTTTGCCCGTCCCCGGTTGCCCTGAGAAGGTGGAGCTGGATCTTCTGGGTTTGATACAACGGAGTAGTTTGCTAGGCCACTTCAGAGGACAGTTAAGAGTCAACCACGTTGGTGTGGGATTGGAGTCACATATAGGTCAGACCGGGGAAGGTCGGCAGGTTTCCTTCCCTGAAGGACATTAGTGAACCAGTTGGCGTTCACAATCCGACAGCTTCATGGTCACTTTTACTGAGACCAGCTTTTTATTTCCAGATTTTTTAAACTGAATTCAAATTCTCAAACTGCCATGGTGGGATTTGAACTCAGTTCTCTAGATTATTAGTCCGGGCCTTTGGATTACTAGTCCAGCAACACAACCATCACATTAAAATTGGTGAAAGCTCTCAATGTCGGTACACCCTGTCCCTGCAATAAGTTATTCTGACAGGCTGAGGCCAACATCCAGCTACAGTGCCGCCTACTTTGAATGAGAAATATCCAGCTGGTGATTTGACTGGCTCTTTTATAGTTTGCAATATCCAATATTAAAAATGTAATTCCATTTCCTTTTTTTTTTATGTAGCCTAACAATGGTCCATATGAAACGGGTATGCAATTGGGGCAGCCAATCTCATCTCAAATCTTAACTCACCTTAAACCCAAGCCCGTCCCACAGTTGAATTCTGCTCCCACTATCTGATGGGCCATCCCTCTCACCCCAAGCCTCCAAACTCTCCTTCCAACCTTTCTCTATTTTGTTGACACTGCCTGAGGTCATTGTTCTCCTGAACCTTTCCCCTCCCCCTGATCCTCCTAAGTCTTCTTGTTGAAGTCAGGAGTCATTGTACCTCCTCCTCTTCCTCTAACTCCTTCTTTCCCAACACCCCCAAACTGTGTGGGAACTCCTTACCTCCCCTCAGCCTTACCCCTCCAAGAATCTGCAACCTTAAAAGCCAAGCTAGGTGTCCGCTATTTATCCCATTTTCTCTTCTGTTTTTACCCTCCTCGATGGGGGTCCTGCACAATCGGTGTGGCAAATCGACTAGGTTTCTGCATGAAAGGGAAGCTAGACCGGTGAGATTGTATGAGACCAGAGGTGCAGACCTGTGGGGCTCTTGCATGAGCTCACTTGGCTCGAGCCGCTTTGGTTTTCATTACTGTAGACAAAAACATCTTGTCGGAAAGGAGATGCTGTGGATGGCTGGCTACCCTGTAAGGACAAAAAGAACTTTTACCAATTAAGCAACTGATATAAAAATGATCAATAATTTATACCCTAAGTTACAGTACATGTACACATTATTATTTTCTGGTCTCCCCTTCTGAAGGTGGCGACTTAGGTTTCACGGGTGACGACAGCTCCCTCCCCCCTCCCAGTACCTTCCTTAAGTGGCTAATCCTCATGATGTTGGGTGTTGGATGGTTATGTGACTGTATTTGGGGGGACCATCACAGCAGAGTTTGATCCTGCCCTCATACGTAAGTAAACAGTGTAGATGAAAACATAAAATTACAAAGCGATATCAATAGATTAGGTGAATGGGCAAAATTGTGGCAAATGGAATTCAATGCAGACAAATGTGAGGTCATCCACTTTGGATCAAAAAAGGATAGAACAGGGTACTTTCTAAACAGTAAAAAGTTAAAAACAGTGGATGTCCAAAGGGACTTAGGGGTTCAGGTGCATAGATCATTGAAGTGTCATGAACACGTGCAGAAAATAATCAAGAAGGCTAATGGAATGCTGATCGAAGTTTATAAGATATTAAGGGGACGGATAGGGTGGATAGAGAGAAACTATTTCCGCTGGTTGGGGATTCTAGGAGTAGGGGGCACAGTCTAAAAATTAGAGCCAGACCTTTCAGGAGCGAGATTAAAAAACATTTCTACACACAAAGGGTTGTAGAAGTTTGGAACTCTCTTCCGCAAATGGCAATTGATACCAGCTAAATTGCCAAATTTAAATCTGAGATAGATAGCTTTTTGGCAACCAAAGGTATTAAGGGATATGGGCCAAAGGCGGGTATATGGAGTTAGATCACAGATCAGCCATGATCTTATCAAATGGCGGAGCAGGCACGAGGGGCTGAATGGCCTACTCCTGTTCCTATGTTCCTATGTTCATACCTCCCCCCCGACCCCATGTGCATACTGTCCATTAGGGAATCACTGGATAGCGACCTGGAGCAGGAAACTCTGGCTAATTTTATATTTTGCCCACTCCTCTCTAGTCCAAAGATGCTGAAGGCAATTGTACTCATGTTGCCTTGTCGAAGATCAGCTAATTCAATGCAGTCCAGGGATTGAAGCTGTGATCTTCCTGGCCTGTATCACTGAGTAGCCTCATATTTAAAACCTTTTACTCCATGCTGTCAAGTAAAAGTACCTTGTAACCATCTGCAGCAGGGCCCAAACGATTCATGTGGCAATGTTGAAGTTTTCTTATACTGATACTCTGCCACAGATACATTAACCTCACCCACCTTACTGTTCACCTATGGCCCAGCTCTCTGCCCGATAGATCCTGCAAATACTCACTGTATTAGTCTCGTATTCCTCCATTGCTTCACTCTCGCCAGCCGTGCTGCTGAAGCTACTCGTACTTGACGACGAACGCGAGATGTTCCCCTTGCCATTCTCCTTGAGTTTAATGCAGGTCCTGGTGAAGAATGATGAGAAGCAGCATGAGAAGCCTGGAGATTGCAGGACTCGGGGGAGGGGGGATCGCGGGCCTTGGGTGGGGGAGTACCGGCAGCCTGGGAGGGACGATCGCGATGGCGCTGGCTGCCTCTCGGCAAACCAATCTTGCAATGGGGACCTCAACCAGGCGTTAGGCTGCTTATCTGCATATGTAAAGGGCCTAACGCCTGTTTCAGGTGTGGATAAAGGATGCCTCTGGTTTGTCCATACCAATATGGCGGGCCACGCACCTCCAACCCACCATTTTGGGGACTTAGGAAGCCGGGTAGCACCTGAATAACAGGTACTATGCGGCCTATGCTTCTGACCACTCCCAGATAATAAATTTGAAAGAGTACAAGTACCTGTATTCTGGTCTCAACAACCCTCCCTGACAACCTGTTGACCACAAACTTGCCTATCACAATCCAAAACCAGTGCCCTCTTGTCCTTCCTGCCTTGGCATATCTGAAAGTATTGCTGCAGGTTTATTTTCTTATCCCATTAAGTATCTTCTTGACCTCTATAAAGTCCCCTCTGAGTCATTTATTTTTGAGAGCTCATTAGAAGTGAGCGATACACACTGTTGGAAACATGCGCCTGAGACGATGCAACCATAGAGTCCATGGATCATCAGCATGTGCCACAACTGATTCACTATATGATGCTGGCCCTCGTGATGCATATGTTTCATTACACAGAGTTTGTGACTTCAATAAGTATGCAGGAGGGAAAAAAGGCCACTCCGCACATCTAGAGCTCCCTTTTGTTTAGGTCCATGCAAAATACTTTCACCTCATTCCTCGGTCAGAAGCCCGTGGACCCCATAAGCTATTGAATGATGTCCCTTATTGCTCCTCAGATCGAGTACAGAAAATGGTCAGTTCCCCAACTTGGCAGATACATTGCCTGACGGGAGACATCAAAAGAAATACAAGCTGCTACAGATGCAGTTTGAAATAAATGGTGTTCCTGCAAATGCTGAGGGAGGCATGCGCTCGTGTTTCTAGAAGAGGCCGGCTGGTGCTTAGTGCTGCTGAAGTTACCTGTCTTTGTTGGGGCCCATTTCAGGTGAGCTTGGGTTGGAGGACGTTTCCCATTTGATGTCCGGTGAGATCTGGCCGCTCTCAGGGGTCCTCGACAAACTGGACAAACTTTCACTGCCGCAGAAAAATTAAAGTGAACATGTCAGTTTCATCTTGAGAATGTGTTAGCTATTCTCTCCTTGAATTCATGCTTTAATGTTGTGTTAACACCACAGAGAAATTTCCAAGTTCTTCTGCAATAGCCTTGACTCCTGGTGCTGTGGAATCGTCCCTGTTTATACCCGAGGGGTGGGTCCAAACAAACAGTGCAGTTCACGGATGATTACCGTCAGCCAAACCAGAACAAGTCCAGTTTCTGCTTTGGGTGTGAGTCAACCTATAGAAGGATATGCTGACAGGGTGAGATGAAGTAGTGTGGGAGGAGGCTTGTGTGGAACATAAACACCAGCAAAGACCAGTTGGGCCGATCGACCTGTTTCCATGCTGTGTAATCTATGTAAATTCTATGTAATTCCATGTAAGCTCAAGGAAACAGTCTTGCACTGGCTGCAATATAATTGTAACCAGTGAGAACTGAATTTTTTAAACTATAAAAATGGAATTGAGGGATATTGAAGATCACCAACATCAAGGGACCCTTCGAGTGCAAAGCAGGACAGCCGTCAAAAAGGAGAAAAGTCCGAGTGTGGGGAGGATTTCATGGGCTGTCCTTCCTGGCTGGAGCTCAGCACTATGATTTTGCTGCCTCCTCTGATCTTTAAAATGAACCACGCCTCTTTAACAGAGTCGAATGCGTTATCCCGAGCACACCTTCAGCCTTCCATTAAACTCGTGCATCAACAACAACTTGCATTCATATAGCGCCTTTAACGTGGTAAAACGTCCCAAGCCGATTCACAGGAAATTTGACACCGAGCCACGTAAGGAGATATTAGGACAGGTGACCAAAAGCTTGGTCAAAGGGGCGGGTTTTAAGGAGCGTCTTAAAAGGAGATAGAGAGGCAGAGATGGAGAGGTTTAGGGAGGGAATTCCAGAGCTTGGGGCCTGGGCAGCTGAAGCTACAGCTGCCAACGGTGGGGCAATTAAAATCGGGGATGCGCAAGAGGCCAGAATTGGAGGAAAGCAGAGATCTCGGAGGGTTGTAGGGCTGCAGGAGGTTATAGAGATAGGGAGGGGCGAGGCCATGGGGGAATTTGAAAACAAGGATGAGAATTTTAAAATCGAGGCATTGCCGGACCTCAAAAGTCGGCCCAGTATCGCTGAAGCACTGCATTGATCTAAGCTCTGGTCCTGCTGTTCATCTCAATTCAACAGCCGGCTGCCTTAATCAGTCATTTTTATTCAGAATGATCAGGCATCTAGTTTAATTAAGGTAGATCTACAGCTTCGTTAAGCAGCCCATTTAGCTACAATCATCATCTGTTAAAAAAAAATGGCAGGTCACTAATATAAATCACTAAAAATAAAACCTTAATCTGGACCTAGCAGCTGCCTTTAAAGAGTCTGGATTACTGTTAGGAGGTGATGATGTGGAGATGCCGGTGATGGACTGGGGTTGACAATTGTAAACAATTTTACAACACCAAGTTATAGTCCAGCAATTTTATTTTAAATTCACAAGCTTTCGGAGGCTTCCCCCTTCCTCAGGTGAACGATGTGAAAATGAGAGACTGCTACATCATTACAGAAAAGGAAGTTAATCTGAGGGGGTGAAAAATGGGACACAGAACTGGGACAACAGCAATTGTGGTTTGGATGTCTAGTAGGGTTGCCAACCCTTCAGGATTGTCCAGGAGTCTCCAGGAATTGAAGATTAATCTCCAGGACACTGCTACGATCAAACCCAGGAGAAAAAAAATCACAGGAGCAGTAAAACAAAAGTGATTTTTGTCATTTTCTTTGAACATTTATTAGTTCTAAAAATATTGGAGACGGGTTAAAAAAAAGGCTGTTTAACCTACAGTCAAGCATCATTTTCACATCGTTCACCTGAGGAAGGGGGAAGCCTCCGAAAGCTTGTGAATTTAAAATAAAATTGCTGGACTATAACTTGGTGTTGTAAAATTGTTTACAATTGTTAGGAGGTGGGTTGCCAACCCTCCAGGATTGTCCTGGAGTCTCCAGGAATTAAAGAGGAATCTCTTGGACACTACTGTGAGCAATCTGGGAGTAAAATTATAGGGTCATTAAAATAATTGCGTGTTTTTTTTCATTTTCTTTGAGCACTTTTTTGTAGAAAAAAGTGCTCAAAATTATTGGAGATGGGGGAAAGAAAGGCTGTTTGACTGGGCGGGACGGTTGCAGGTCCTGTAATGAAACCTCCAGGAATACGTCCAACCAGAGTTGGCAACCCTAGTTAGGGTTTATGCACAGAGTACTTCATCACTGGCACCTGGGTTCTGCAGCTTTTTTCCCCCCCAATCGAGGAACCTAGATGGAAGAGTCAAAGCCCATAGCAGAAGACATTGTAAGGGTTTATAGTTGGTTTAACACCACCACTCAGAAGAGTGTCTGCACCAGATCTCTCAAGCTTTATCCCAAAATGGCTGTTCATGGATCAGCGCACAAGGGAGGGGGGAGGGGAAGTAAAAGGTCATTTTAACTATAGTGTCAAACAGGCGATATCGGATTGCCCGATTTTCCTTTCCATTAACTTCAAAATCGGTCGGGGTGTATAACGGGCGGCTGATCCGATATCGTTGGTTTTACACTCTCGCCAAAAGTTAAAATGACCTCCTATGGTGTTTTTTTCCCAATATCAGTCCCTGACCATCTCTATTCAACTTTATTGATATCATTACAGACACCAGCAAGCTTGAAAAGTGAAGGCAAGGTAAATTGGGGAAGTACTGAGTAGGTAACGGGAGGAAGAAAAGGCAGCTAAGGAGTTCCAGAGTTCACACTTACCAGCGTAGCCTGCCATCCAGTTGACCATCTGAGCTTGTTTGGGGTCGGGGGAAGAGGGCTGATCTTCTTTTCACCGGGCTCTTCAGAAGTTTAGCTTGCTGTCAAAGAAAAAGAGAAGCTCACTACACAGAGAGACTGCTACATCATTACAGAAAAGGAAGTTAATCTGAGGGGGTGAAAAATGGGACACAGAACTGGGACAACAGCAATTGTGGTTCGGATGTCTAGTAGGGTTGCCAACCCTTCAGGATTGTCCAGGAGTCTCCAGGAATTGAAGATTAATCTCCAGGACACTGCTACGATCAAACCCAGGAGAAAAAAAATCACAGGAGCAGTAAAACAAAAGTGATCTTTGTCATTTTCTTTGAACATTTATTAGTTCTAAAAATATTGGAGACGGGTTAAAAAAAAGGCTGTTTAACCTACAGTCAAGCATCATCCAATCGGGTAATTAAGAGCCTGTTTGCCCGCCAATTGGCTTGGGAAGGCGGGGCAGCACGAGGATGGTCGTGTCGGGTGGCCAATGGCGGGAGTGTGGGGGGCGATTGGAGGCAGGAAGTCATGTGATGAAACCTCCAGGAATATGTCCAGAGTTGGCGACCCTAATGTCTACAGAAGCCAAGCATTTTCCAGATTCCAGCAGCTTCTCTTGACCCCTGATGACAGTGTGAGGGATTGCATATCATCCACATCAGGGGTTAAACTGCCTGTTGGATATATCCAGTGAAATAAAGCCTTCAATCAAGACTAACGTTATTCTGCCGAGAGCTGACCCCAAAACCCTCATGAGGTTGGACCAATTACCATAATGTCCCAACCAAATAGGATGAGAAGCACAAAATTAAAACATATATATTTGCTACGTGTGAAATACACATTTCTACTGCAAGGGAAATTTGATAAAATTTGACCAACCAGGTTTGATGGAGCAAATGCTGGATTGCTATTTTCCCCAGGGGAGATGGGGAAGGAAGTTAGGGGATGAATAGGTGGGTGGAGGGAAACCCATGATAGAATGATTATATATGGACTCTGGTTGCCTTTTATAATGTAACCAATGGCATCAACCAAAAATCAAATTAAATGTGTCCCCTTTTTAAAGGGGCCACAACTACTAACAGAACTTAACCAAAAGAAGAAAGGAAACTTATCAAACTAAATAACAATGCTATTCTGGACATCCACCAAACTCTCGGTTGTGGAAGGCCTCAAGTGTCTGCGGACTCCGCATGTTCCCTCCCCAAGGCCTCCCGGGTGCAGACAAGACTGAGGAAGAGAGGGAGGCAGGCAGGTAGAGCGACCCCTCTCACCCCCCGCGGGCCATGTCCAAGCTGGACCTGTGGATGGCCACACTGGCCAGGCCGAGGAGCAGACCCACGAGACGGTGTAGATACTGGATGAAGCAGACTTGATGGGCTGAATGGCCTTTATGTTTGATTCTTGTCTTTGTTCTTTTTGAGTAATCCATTGATCTATTTATTGTAACTTTCTTACACTGTTGATATTAAAAAAATAAATCTGTATTCAGTGTCCAGTCTGAGGTTGGGTAGTTCCCTCAGATGCTTCTTGCAGGATAAGGCTCCATGTCCTGTACAGTTACTAGTTATTTGACATGGATATCACTCCTCCTGCACCTGGGCTTCAGCAGGTCTGATGGGTATTAATAGGCCTCTCATGGCCTGACTAACTGTTGTTGTTGACATTGAAGGTATTTAGTCACGTTCTCTATGCTTTTCATGACCTTCAGTAAGAGAATGCATTTGGGAGGTTGGGCTATAAATGTGGGTTTATCTGCATAAAATCATTTTAAACTATTATTGTTTTATGTGCAATTTTAGTTATAAACCATTTCTAGTTCTAATATAATTTTAGTTCATGAAAATCCATTTAAATTATTAACAGTTAATGAAATCCCCCAAGGCGGAGGGGAACGATCTCACCATCTATTATGTAGACACTTACATTAATCTATTTAATCATAGGACCCTGTAGTTTTTTCCCCCCATTTCTGTGGAGAAGTGCCTGTCCTCATCTGGGCAGATGCCCGCGATGGTCTGATTGTGCCCGGGGAAATCCTGGTGCACAACTGTGACCCACCATCCCATTTTGTAACGTTTTGCTGTGAATGGGCCCTCCAGCAGGATGGGAACGAGGGCCTCAGCCAACAGTGAGACTCCGCTGCGTGGTTAAGGGTGGAGTGACATGTACTCACATTAGGAGGGTGCTTGATGCTTTCCATCACGCTGTGCGGGATCCCTCCACTCTGGCTGCCCGGCAACCCTCCGCTGTGGTGCTTCTTGTGGCTCGACACCATGGTCTCCATCGAGTGGCTGCGCACGCGAATCGCCCTCTGTGTTAGGAAGAAAGACACGGGTCTGTGTAGTGCACAAAAGTGCCCCTCTCTGATTCAATTCAAAATCAATGATATAAATCTGCATAATTTATTTTGACAGATTTGCATTTCCCAGCTCATTAAGATTTTCCACCTGGATGGCTCATCATTATCCAGTCTATCTCTATAGCTCAGCCTTGAATGTCAGCACCCCCCGTACCTATAATAATAGGCAATTACGGGCAGATATTAGTTTGCATACAATAGTTTAGGAGCCAGCCAAGTGTATTTTTTTTACTGTTTTGCTGAATTTGGTGAGAGATGTTAACACTGGAGAAACGGAACCTTTTTCATGTCAGGTCGTGCCAGAATCAAGAACTCCTAAGTCAGATGTAGAGAGTGTTATTTAATCATTCCTGCCCTCCGCCCCATTTTCCCTGGCTCTGTACTTGCTTAAAAATCTGTTCATCTCTAACGTCTTCCAGTTTTGATGAACAACCACCGATCTGAAATGTTAACAATGTTTCTCTCTCCACAGATGCTGCCTGACCTGCTGAGCGTTTCCAGCATTTTCGGGTTTTATTTCAGACTTCCAGCATCCGCAGTATTTTTGCTTTTGTTTCAGGTATGGTACGGTTGGTTGGCTGCAGAATATAGTGCCCTGTACCCAAGTCTCAGCACCAAACTCACAAGAGCATCCTATATTGCACCAATCTGATATTGTTCCACTTATCACACAGGACGTTTTATGGCCTCTGAGCAGGGTTACCAATTTAATGCTGAATTAGGGGCGATTTGTGCTCTGGGTCCTCAGCCAAAACCTATCCCAGCTTTAAAAAAGAAGTATCAGCAAGTGTAGACTGATTCTCAGCTCCGCACTACCCTCCTCCAGGTGGGTCTGTGGGATAGTTGGACTGCGAACCTTCATAGGCCCTGTAAACGTCAGCTGAGCTGTCCCTATATCACAAATCCATTTTTACGAAAAGAATTCCACGTTTATCCTCATTTATTTCCACACCTTATAATCTGTGGGCTATCAGGATTCTCACCATAAGCAAGCAAGACAACAGAATCAAAGCTACAATTCCACCCTTGCCCCTGTTTTAAAGGTATACATTACATAGGAACAGGAGTAGGCCATTCAGCCCCTTGTGCCTGCTCCGCCATTTGATAAGATCATGGCTGATCTGTGATCTAACTCCATATACCTGCCTTTGGCCCATATCCCTTAATACCTTTGCTTGCCAAAAAGCTATTTATCTCACATCTAAATTTAGCAATTGAGCTAGTATCAATTGCTGTTTGCGGAAGAGAGTTCCAAACTTCTACCAGCTTTTGTGTGTAGAAATGTTTTCTAATATCGCTCCTGAAAGGTCTGGCTCTAATTTTTAGACTGTGCCCCCTACTCCTAGAATCCCCAACCAGCAGAAATAGTTTCTCTCTATCCACCCTATCCGTTCCCCTTAATATCTTATAAACTTCGATCAGATCACCCCTTAACCTTCTAAACTCTAGAGAATACAACCCCAATTTGTGTAATCTCTCCTCGTAACTTAGCCCTTGAAGTCCGGGTATCATTCTAGTAAACCTACGCTGCACTCCCTCCAAGGCCAATATGTCCTTCCGAAGGTGCGGTGCCCAGAACTGCTCACAGTACTCCAGGTGCGGTCTACTATGGTCATTTTGTCCCATCCCGTACGTCCCTCCCCCAATCACCAAAAAAACCTCCTAAAGTATTTTTAAGCAGGTATTGGTTTCTGTTCCCTGTTTGAAGTGGAAAATTAATTGTTCAAGGATGACTGGGCCTAGAATGTGAAATATATTTCACTTTAGAAGCTACGAGAGCTTTTGTCAACTGGGCTTATGTTTCATTCCGGGCTCACTAGCTGCTAAAGCCAATGTCCTTTTGTATTATTTTTCTCTTGCAGAGAAAAGCAGCCAAGGGTGAAAAAGAATTTCATTATGAGAGGTTTAACTGCCTCTCCCAATCATTCCGAACTTTGATTCTTTATGTGATTCTGCAGGTGAAATTAAAGACTGGGATTAAACAGCTTTTTTTTTTGACATTGCTTTTGCTTCAAGGCAAAAGGCTGGAGATGGGGATGCAAAAATCTAAATACCAGAAAATCCTATTCTTAAGTAGCATCTCAGTGCAGAGTTATATGAGGCGCAGGCCTGAGGGTGCAACTTGTACACTGCTGTAAGAGATCCTTTCTCCTCGTTCTTTTTGCCTGTCTACTCATTTAAAAAAAATCACAAACAAAATTGCAAATTGTGTAAAAGGCGACAAGAGTTTCAATTTCTGAAATTTAAAGTAAAGAAAGAACTTGCATTTGTATAGTACCTTCTGCGTCCTCAGCACAACCAACTTCACAGCCAATGAATGCATCAGTAATGTAGACAAACATGGCAATCAATTTGCACACAGCAAGATCCCACAAATAGCAATGTGATAAATAATCAGATAATCTGTATCAGTGGTGGTGTTGGTTGAGGGATATATTTTGGCCAGGACACTGGGGAGAACTTTGATTTTCTTCAAATAATGCCATGGGATCTTTTACGTCCACCTGAGAGGGTAACTCAGGGCCTCAGTTTAACATCTCATCCGAAAGACCGCCCCTCCGACAGTGCAGCACTCCCTCAGTACTGTACTGAGGTATCAGCCTTGAGTGTGTGCTCAAGTCTATGGAGTGGGACTTGAACTCTTCGCCTGCTGACTTAGAGGTGAGAGTGCTACCAACTGGGCAGCACTGAGCCACAGCTAGACACTTTAAAATTTAAGGTATTCAGCACAGCAAATAAAGTAAGACCATCAATGACTCAAATAAAACCAGCAAATGGTAGTGATGCACAGCAAGTCAGGAAATGAAAAAAAGGAAAAGATATCTTGGGTGGAACCTTTCATCAGAACTGATTAAAAGGAAAAACTTTCCTTTATATAGTGTCTTTGATGTCTGTCCAAAATGTCTCAAAGTGATTCACATACAATCAAGTGCTTTGAAATAAAGTGACTGTTATTATACATGGAAATGTGGCAGCCATTTTGTGCGCAGCAATATCCCACAACATCAATTAAATGAATGACCAGTTAATCTATGTTTGGTGACGTTGGTTGAGGGAGGACATTGGCCAGGATGCCAATAGTGTCGTGGGATTCTTCAGATGATGTTACCTGTTTTTCAGCTAATTGAATCCCTGCCTGTAGTTCACTGACAGCCATCTGCTAATTTATATTATGGAGGGGATTGAATTTCTGATTTTCTTTCAAATGATTGATATCACCTTCCCAGCAGCATCATCTTTGATGTTGCAATGACATGCGTGCCTTTTGATGTAGGACCGCACAGGATATCGAGTCACATTGGATGGTGAATTAAACAAAATTTCACTTCTCTCCATATAATAGATCATATTCGTGTGTTGTTTTTATTGGGAAACCTCGGTGAAGACTGAAGACCCAGAGAAAAGGACACCAAGAGTGAAAAAAAAGAGGAGAACCTGGGTTTTAAAAGGCCTGTAGATATAGGAGGCAGGCAGGACTGAGGACCTTGCAATTTTGGGGAAAGAATGAGTTGAAAATAGTGTGTTGAGTCTTGATTTCAGCAGAATAATGATGCATGATCAGTGTGGTGTGTTAGTCTAGGGAGTTTTTTTGGGGAGATTCGGGGGAAAGAGAGGTATTTGACATGGGTTGGTAATTGGTTGGGAGGTAGGAGACAGAGGAGTAGGGATAAAGGAAATGTTCTCTGATTGGTGGGTCGTGACAAGTAGTGTTCCCCAGGGATTTACACTGGGGCCTCAGCTTTTCACCATGTATGTTAACGACTTGGATGAAGGACTAGAGAGTTGTACACACAAGTCTGCAGGTTACACTAAGTTAGGAGGCACAGTAAGTTGTGTTAGATGGAAACATTTTGCCAAAGGGGGATAGACAGACTAAGTGAGTAGGCAAAACTATGACAGATGAAGTTCAATGTGGGGAAGTGTAAACTCATCCACTTTGGATCCAGAAAAGACAAATTGTAATATTTTCTTCATGTTGAGAGACTAGAAGCTGTGGAGGAGCAAAAGAACTTGGGAGGCCATGTACACAAATCACTAAAGACTAATGCACAGGTACAAAAGTAATCAAAAATCTAATGGAATGTTTGCCTTTATCTCAGGGAGTTCGAATACAAAAGTGAGGAAGTTATGCTTCAGTTGTACAGAGCCTTGGTCAGACCCCATCTGGAGTTTTTGCATTCAGTTTTAGGCACCAATCTTTAGGAAGGAAAAACTGGCCTTGGATACAGCGCATATTCACCAGAATGATACCGGGGCTTAAAGGGTTAAGTTATGAGGACAGGTTGCATAAACCTGGCTTGTATTCTCTTGAGTTTAGAAAGTTGAGGGATGATCTAATTGAGGTTTTTATAATGATAAAAAGGAACCAATGGGGTATATGCAGAGAAATTATTTCCTCTCGTGAGGGAATCCAGAACAAGGGGGCATCATCTTAAAATAGCTCATAATCTTAGGCCATTTAGGAGTGAAATCAAAGGGTAGTAGAAATCTGGAACTCTCTTCCCCCAAAAGGCTATTGAGGCTTGGTCAATTGAAATTTTCAAGACTGAAATCGATAGTTTTTTTTTAGGTAAGGGGTATCAAGTGAAATGGAGCAAAGGCGGGTAAATGGAGTTGAGGTGCAGATCAGCCATGATCCAACTGAACGGCAGAACAGGCTTGAGGGGCTGAATGGCCTACTCTTGTTCCTATGTTTTTACTGAATTCAAATCAAATATCTGACAAGAGTACATCCGATGTGCCAGGTTTGGATGTAAGGTTGTCCTACTAGTTGGCTTTACCTTGAAAGACTCTAGGAATCCTCCATGGCCGCCATTTTCCATCTTCTCTTCATCAGAGCCCAGCCCCAACATAGCCTGTGTCTGGCTGTGGAGTTCGTCATGCAAGTTGTCCAGCAGCGCTGCTCGTGTACGGTCCTGTGTAGAGAAAGAACGAAAATATACATAGTGCTTAACGGGACATACAACGAGGGCTTCCTAGAGGTCTTATTATACAGTGTTCGAGTTACACCGAAGATTAAAAAGAACACAGCTTGACCTGGCATACAGTGAAGTACATTTCATTGTTCTGATTCTTGCCGTTAACCCCAAAAAAGTATCAAAGATAGTTTACTTTGATTAAAAAAGTTTCTACAACAATTATCCCTCCTGATTTTAGACAGCAGCATTGACATGACTGTGAAAGGAATATTTTAAATATGATATACATATTTATTTCACTCTCGTGCATTCCTCACATTGTTCCGTGAAACAGCCTCAAAATGTGCATTCTTACCTCCAGCTTTGCAAACTTCTCAGACTTGTAGCAAGCAGTCTCTGCGTTGATGAGCTTTGTGAGCAGAAACTCTCTGAATTCAGGGCCCTGGGAATAAAAAGTGCATGTTCATGAGCTCCGTTCCTGAGTAAAATACATTTAAGGATAGGATGGCGCAGTGCCCTGAGGATCCAAAGCGCTGTGCCACAAGAGTGCTGGGTGCGGTGGATTCATCCCTGTGGTGCCTTGCCAATGTATTCCCAATCTCAGCCAGTTGCCACGCAGAGGCAAGAAAAAGGTAAGCTGCTTCTCCACTGGAAGGGGCTGGAAGGAGGCAAGAAAAGTCTGAAGAGGTTCATGGATGCAAACCATGTTGTACTATTCTATGGCACAGTACATTGGTACACAGTTGTACCACCATGCTATCCTGGAGAATCAGTAGTGTAACACGTGAGAAGCACAATCACGTGTCTCTGGACAATGCCAATGGGAGGTCAACAAGTTGAAAAAAAAATCTATTTAAATAACCCAAGGGGCAAATTTCAAAAGCTTCGGGTTAAACATAAATCTTTACAAAATTCTTACTATAAAGAGGTCCTGAGGCTAACAGCCTCTTGCAAATAACATCAGGGATGAGAAAGAGGCATCAAAGCCATCCCTCTAACACATCAACTGTCCCATCATAACATCTCACTGCATTCTGAATAACCCCAATGATTTTACTTTCTTGTTTTGTTTGCTATTTTGTTACAAGCATTTACCATTTTGGGGATTTTCTGATAGCTGTATTTACTTTTCAGTTATTTGCATTTATGTCATCTGGTCCTACTTTCTTTGCATACTTCAAAGTAATGGAATCTTATTTATATCATTTAGTATTCTATATACTCAGTGAGCTCCTCCCTTAACTACCTATTTTCATGGCCTATGCCCTGGTATCTTGTTGCTTTTTTCAGTACCCTTGCCCTTTATACAAGGTACCCCTCTGCCTCGTATAAAAGTAAAGATCCTCCTCTCTAGATAATATGCACATCTTCTGTACAGAAGACACTGTTCTACTATATAGTAGGCATCTCCTTGCTCTATATAAAGTGCACCTCTCTTTTACATAAATAGTCACTCTCTTGTACTTAAGACGCCTCTGTAATGTATAACGCACCCTCTCCTTTCCATTCCAATGGAAGTAGTTAGTAATTGTGCTTCTGAGGTTGCTCTGTTTATGTTGTGGGATGGATCTGGCAACAACGTATCAACCAGTTCAATGTCACATTCACGTCCAAAACCAAAATGGTGGACCTGACAGTGCGCTGTTGGGAGTATTTTAAGCTTGGTACACATTCACTCTCTCCTGTATACAGACTCTTCGCTCCTTTATATAAGACATGCCTCTCCTGCATAATAGGCATCCTCTGTTGTACAGAAGATGTCCATCCTGTAAATACAAAATAGTTAACTGCACTTGGCAACATTCAGCACGTAAATCAGTCCTTCTTACCTTTCTAAACACAGGTGGGCTTGGTAATAGGGGGCCAAAGGGACGCACGCCCTCTCGAGCAGTGACTGAAACCTGGCAAGCGATGGGAAGATTATTATTAGAAAGTTTTTTTTTGAATGAATCTGAGCCCAGGTTAATCAGATATACAGTGGATGCCGTTTATCCGAATGTCAGTTAACTCCAAATGACTTCAATGAGAAAGAAAGTCGGGCATGGTGCAAAACATGCTGCCGATTCGCTACGAGCACAATTTACGTTACTGGCTAAAACTAATTTCACCCCCTTCATGTTTAAACTGCACTTCCTATGGATTGATGAGTTTACTGTATAAAAGATGGCAACGAGGCAATACCAGAATACACAAGCTGGCATTAATACACCATTTTTGTTTTGTGCCTGGTTCAATTGGGCCAGGGGAGCATTCCTCCCCTTTTTTTTTAAACCCAATATGTTACTGAATAGGTTAATGCTATTACCTTATAAGTAGTTTTATCTGTACAGGGAGTCTCCACCTGCACCACAATGTATGCGTGAAGGAAGTTTGAAGCAATCATATCTGGAACGAAAGGTGTGTTTTCCTCTTGGAACACGAGTGCCACAATGTCATTCCCGATGTGCCGTTTTCTTTGCAGCTGTGACAAGAGAAACTGAATATTTAGCCAAAGCGAATACTACATCTTAAACTAGGAAGAAATAGCATTTTCTAGATGCCAGGGATAATTTGAATGGAAGGTTATAATACTCATCCATTCACTGAGTTTGATATTGGGATATATCTATTTATTAACCTGTAGCTTTCTCCCCTCTTCTTGTGAAGGAGCTGTCTCACACTGGGGATGGTTCCAAGGGCATCAGCTGACCTCTGGTTCTTCACTCAACTGGGCAAACCGTGTATGGGCTTGGACAGTGAGCGTTAGCAAGCTTTTCCACTATGGTGAGCATCACAGTCGAGACTGATCCACAGATAACATTCAGGAGAGGAACCCTTGGCTGATTTCTTCTCTCCCTAGCTCAGGGACACTGACGAATATTCTGGCATCCATACTGAAGCTCCAGCCAAGGTCAACTAACTTAGTACAGACCTGGGACTGAGCCTGGGACCTTCCTGGTGTGTGGCTCAGGTTCTTACTGGCCATTATGGAGAACTAAGCCACTGACATTGGAATATTTCCATTTCTACGTTCTTTTTTTTTGAAAATCTATGCTCAGATCACATCATAATAAGTTTCCTTATGATTTTGGGTAATACATTGCTAGGATATAATGAATTGATGATAGATTACTCAGACATAAGAACATAATAAGATAAGAATTAGCAGCAAGAGTAGGCCATACGGCCCCTTGAGCCTGCTCCGCTATTCAATAAGATAATGGCTGATCTTCAACCTCAACTCCACTTTCCCACCCAATCCCTATATCCCTTTATTCCCCTAGACCCCAAAAATCTCTCTCAGCCTTGAATATACTCAATGACTCAGCATCCACAGCCCTCTGGGGTAGAGAATTCCAAAGATTCACAACCCTCTGAGTAAAGAAATTCCTCCTCATCTCAGTCCTAAATGGCTGACCCCTTATCCTGGGACTATGCCCCCCTAGATCTAGACTCTCCAGCCAGGGGGAACAACCTCTCAGCATTTACCCTGTCAAGCCCCCTCAAAAGCTTGTATGTTTCTATGAGATCACCTCTCATTCTTCTAAACTCCAGAGAGTATAGGCCCATTTTACTCAATCTCTCCTCTTAGGACAACCCTCTCATCCCAGGAATTAATTTAGTGAACCTTCATTGGACCGCCTCTGGGGGGAATATATCCTTCCTTAGCTAAAGAGACCAAAACTGTGCACAGTACTCCAGGTATGGTCTCACCAAAGCCCTGTACAATTGTAGCAAGACTTCCTTACTCTTGTACTCCAACCCCCTTGCAATAAAGGACAATATTCCATTTGCCTCCCTAATTGATTACTGTACCGGCATGCTAACTTTTTGTGTTTCTTATACGAGGACACCCAGATCTCTCTGAATACCAACATGTTCTATTCTTCCTACCAAAGTGAATAACCTCACACTTCCCCACATTATACTCCATTTGCCACCTTCTTGCCCACTCACTTAATCTGTCTCTATCCCTTTGCAGACTCTTTGTGTCCTCCTCACAGCTTACTTACCCACCGAGCTTTGTATCATCAGCAAACTTGGATACATTACACTCGGTCCCTTCATCTAAGTCATTAATATAGATTGTAAATAGCTGAGGCCCAAGCACCGCTCCTTGCGGCACCTCACTAATTACAGTCTGCCAACCTGAAAATGACCCATTTATCCCTACTCTCTGTTTTCTGTCTGTTAACCAATCATTTATCCATGCCAATATATTACCCCCAACCCCATGATCCCTTATCTGGTGTAAGCAACCAAAGAATAGCAACCAAATTGTTAATAGAAGCAAAGGACAAGAGCAGGGAGCTTCTTAACAATGCTTTTCTGGAGAGAAAAATGATTGAGGGATACGGTGAGATGCAGGTGGGTGACAGGTAGATCGATCAAGAAAGAAGCAGTTCCTAAAAATGCTTGCGTTCACTTTTACAATGTAGTGTACTGTCAAGGTCGTTTTTAACTGTACAATACTCCTTTTCCCCCTAGAACTGGGAAAAGTAATAGTAAATGGGGGAAAAAAAACAAGGTAAGGTCCAAGCCTTGAAAGTTTGTGGGCTGTGATCACGGCAGTTACGCCCCCGCCATTGTCCTCCAGCAATGACATTGCCTGAGTTTGCTAGGTCAGTGAGAGGCCACCTTATTTGCATGGGGCTGGCCTGTAGCCGCCTCTCCGGTGCCCGCATGCCCTCCACAGCTGGATCATCTGGCACCTGGCCACCTTTTGGGGGTGGGGAGGGAGTTGCCCAAGCCCCTCCTAGGCCCAATGATGCCCCCCTTGCCCAGCCTTTGAGGGACCAGACTTCTTCCCTGGCCTTTACCCTTCCGCCTCCGCCTCCACCCCCCCCTCCCCCCCCGGGGCTCTCTCATGCTCATTTTGGAGCCCACTATGCCTCATCTCACTTGGTGTACTGGCCTCCAGTCCTACGTCGAGTCCCAACTGAGCCAAGGAAGTGGGAAATCCTGGGGTACGGATTCCCTGACCTCTGGGGACCACGCCCAAAGTTATTTGCCTTATAAGGGGCGAGTGGCGGTTCTGCACCTCACAAAGGCCCCATGGAAAATCCCAGAAATGGCGGAGACCTGGCATAACGTGATGGGGTTCCTTCGGACTCTCGCTGGAGTCATTGAGGGACCTTCCAAACGTTAAATTAAAGGCCATTCTGTTCCAAAAGAAGGTACAATGTGGGCGCGAGCACATCTGTAACTCCTCACACAGACTTTCCGTCCTCAGCCGTGAAGTGATGTGAAAGTACAGACCTGAGGGGTGATTTTCCGTGGGGATTTCTCCCATTGGTCCCCCATAACTTTGGCAGAACAGCTGTGGAAACCCTGGGATAATGGCATAAATGCCCTTTACACTGTTTTTCCGGCATTTCCATGCTTCATCCGACGTAATTTCAGCGGATGAGGGGAAAACCCTGGCAGAAATTCACCCCCTGAAGATTGAGCAAGAAGAAAAAAAAAAATCAAGAGAGTCGTCCCAGATTGCTCTCATACCCTTCCTTAAGCCTGGGATTCAGCAATACTGGCAGAGCAATGGGCCTGCTTGTCCTATTGGCTTGGGATGCTTCATGGAGCAGAGATAACACAGGGGAAAAAAAAAAAAATGCATAAAATATCTTTTAAAAATCAATATTTAATCAGCTTCTTCTCATTTGTACAGAGGACCAAAGAAGGCAAAGAGGTGAAAAGGCAAGACCGACTCGAATGAAGAAAGACCTTCGGCCCATTTGACCTCATCCTTCGAGAATACTAACCTTTATTCCCATTTCTTAAAAATGTCCAGTGCCCTGGCCTCAAAGACCCTTCCTGAACCCATTCCAGAAGGAAATAAAGAAAGACTTGCATTTTTATAGCACCTTTCACTACCTCAGGACGACCCAAAGCACTTTACAGCCAATGTGTGGTCACTGGTGTAATGTAGGAAATGCAGCAGCCAATTTGCGCACAGCAAGATCCCACAAACAGCAATGTGATAATGACCAAATAATCTGTTTTTAATAATGTTGGTTGAGGGATAAATATTGGCCAGGACACCGGGGAGAACTCCCCTGCTCTTCTTCGAAATAGTGCAAGGGGATCTTTTACGTCCACCTGAGAGGGCAAACGGGGCCTCGGTTTAACGTCTCACCTGAAAGACAGTTGAGGATACACCAGATGACTTTTAAAATTACGACGGGTTTCGATAGAGTGAATAGGGAAAGACAATTTCCTTTGCTTGGGGAATCACTGATAAAGGGGGGCATCAAATCTATCGCTACGAGTGAGATGTTAGGAGAATTTATTGTCCGCATATGTTTGATAGAGCATGGAATGCTTTGCTACGGGAATATTTGAGACAGGGACCATTTTAAGGGAAGAATAGATAAGCATTTGAAGAAGAGGAAGATGCAGCACTATGAGGGAAGAGTGGAAGGGGGGGGGGATTAGTTTTGGATTACTCTAGCAAAGAACTGGCACTGACACCATGGGCCAAATGGTGTGCTTCTGCTCTATAAACGTCTAAGGTTCTATTAACTTACCTGCTGAGTGTCTCCTTCTGTAAACGGCAGTTTTGTGGAAACATGGAACATTATCTCTCTGTCTTTGAAGGTGGTGTAGACAGACTCTGACCCCGTTTGACCATGTGCAACATCAAGGCCTCCTCGGAAGCTGTATTGGGTAGACATTTTATATTCAAGTTACTCTTTTCTTTGTGTGAAGGCTTTCAAAATCAGATACATCCTGATAGTGGTTTGTTAAACTTCACTTATGTATATTTACAGACCGATGAGCAATACATCAAACATGGAACATGGAAACAGCCTTCTCTTGGAGATGCTATATAGTATCATAGTAGGTCCAACACAGGAGGAGGCCATTCGGCCCATCGTGTCTGTGCCGGCTCTTTGAAAGAGCTGTCCCATTCCCCTGCGCTTTTCCCATAGCCCTGTAATTTTTTTCCCTTCAAGCATTTATCTAATTCCCTTTTGAAAGTTACTATTGAATCTGCTTCCACCGCCCTTTCAGGCAGTGCATTCCAGGTCAGCTGCGTAAAAAAATGTTTCCTCATGTCGCCTCTGGCTCTTTTGCCGATCACCTTAAATCTGTGTCCTCTGGTCACTGACCCTTCTGCCACTGGAAACAGCTTCTCTTTATTTACTCTATCAAAGCCGTTCATGATCTTGATCACTTCTATCAAATCTCCCCTTAACCTTCTCTGTTCTAAGGAGAACAACCCCAGCTTCTCCAGTCTCTCCACATAACTGAAGTCCCTCATCCCTGAAACCATTCTAATAAATCTCTACTGCACCCTCTCTAAGGCCTTGACATCCTTCCTAAAGTGTAGTGCCCAGAACTGAACACAATATCCCAGCTGAGGCCTAACCAGTGTTTTATAAAGGTTTAGCACAACTTCCTTGCTTTTGTATGCTATGCCTCTATTGAAAAGCCCAGGATTCCGTATGTTTATTTTTTAAATAGCTTTCTCAACGTGCCACCTTCAAAGATTTGTGTATGTGCACTGCCAGGTCTCTCTGTTCCTGCACCCCCTTTAAAATTGTATATTGCCTCTCCTCATTCTTCCTACCAGAATGCACCACATACAAACCTAAACTCAGTGAGGAATCTCAGAACTTCAGTAGTTTATCCCCCAGGTCATCTGCTTCTTTCTGTTAATGTTGTGTTAGGGGTTGACTCACCTGTACAGGTGAGCAGGTGGTTTATAATGAATGTTATCAATCACATTGCCAATCAGTCAATCACTGCACATCTTTTCAGAACACAATATAATTTTGAAATATGTGCTTGCAAGCAAGTAATTTCTGCTGGTAAACAAAGGTACTGATATCAAAGATGGTAATTTCACTACATATAAAAAGAACAATTAGTGAGGGAACCATTGCATATACAAAATTAACTTAATCAATGGTTTAACCATAGGAAAAAAAAATACAAAGCACAAATAGGTCTTTGGGATTCCCAGCCAATATTAACAATGTACGAGTTTTTCACTCACCCTTTGAAATCCTGGAGTACAATTGTGTCTCCGAGTAAATTCAGGAATTCCTTAAAATCAGGGCTTTCTTCATTGTTCCCGAATAATTCCGCTTCGGTGGTCTGAAAAGTAGAAATAAAGTACTTTAACCTTAGTGACACAGATTTATTCGAATCACTTTTAACAACCTGTGATTGCAGGAAATGAACTCTTATCCAGGCAGCTATCAGATGGTATATTCTAGTACGCCTGAAAACAGTGAGACGGGTTCAGTTGTTCAACCCCTGGGTCTTGCTACATTTACCTTGATATTGGGCAGGTGACTATCGGGGACACAATTGGACAGAATAGTGTTAAGGCTCCGCACTTAACAGACATTAGCATATTAAACCAACAGGGACAACATATTAATGAATGCCTATCAAATTATGTGTCTTCAATCAGACCATCATGTGTGGTCTTTGCAGCATGCAGAAACAACTAGTGGAAGCCTTGTGGGTTCTGTGACTAGCAAGAAATAATTCAATAAATATTCCATTATGGATAAAGAAAACTTAATTTTTCTCTTGAAATAACGTGCTTCAATAGTTTGCATTGCAACAGAAATAGCACTGCTGCAACATTAACTTTCCTGGCAGCTAATATGGATGCTCTGACCTAGAAAGCAGCCCTTGGTTGTTCCAAAACCTGACCCTCGTCCGTGCAAGCTCCAAATTTGCTCTGATATCTCTTTAGGATAAGCAATAAGAATTCTTTAACTTAAGATCGCGTGACTCCACAGAAATCCATTTCAGGTGACAAACTTATACCTGCAACTAAACCCTTGGGCCTGGTTAAAATGGTAGCACATGCCTGTAGGTTAAATAGTTAACACAGCCCAAACAGATTGAAATTAATATTTAGATAATGTCTTTATAAATGTTTTGGCTGGAAGCCTCCTCATTTGTATGTACAGGAGGCTGTAAATGTACCAGTGAGTGATGTGGTTGCTATCTCAGGCCCTGTAACCACTCTATCAACAGGCTCACATTAACATTGCAGAACATTGCCTGGTAGTAGTCCCAAGTTGCGACCAGAAGATACCTAATAAAGTGGAGCTATTTTGATAAATGCTGGCTCAATCCAAGATTGAATCTTATATATATATTTTTTAGGACAGCCATTACTCACCTGTCTGAATTTCTGATAAATCACGCCAAACTTGAAGTTATTATTGATCTCATGTTCATCATATGTGACTATTAGCTGGGATGCCTTGGAGAAAATAAAACAAGTCAATGGATTGCACCTTGACAAGAAAAACTTGCAGAGTTTTTCCTCCCTAAAGTTTCTACTGACTTCTGAGGAAAGTTGGGAATTTGATCCAGAGAGAGAGAGAGACTCACTCCCCCACCCAGTGAGAGAGAGAGAGAGACTCACTCCCCTACCCAGTGAGAGAGAGAGAGAGAGAGAGACTCACTCCCCTACCCAATGAGAGAGAGAGAGAGAGAGACTCACTCCCCTACTCAATGAGAGAGAGAGACTCACTCCCCGACCCAATGAGAGAGAGAGAGACTCACTCCCCCACCCAATGAGAGAGAGAGACTCACTCCCCCACACAATGAGAGAGAGAGAGAGACTCACTCCCCCACCCAATGAGAGATAGAGAGAGAGAGAGACTCACTCCCCCACCCAGTGAGAGAGAGAGAGAGAGAGAGACTCACTCCCCTACCCAATGAGAGAGAGAGAGAGAGAGACTCACTCCCCTACTCAATGAGAGAGAGAGACTCACTCCCCGACCCAATGAGAGAGAGAGAGACTCACTCCCCCACCCAATGAGAGATAGAGAGAGAGACTCACTCCCCTACCCAGTGAGAGAGAGAGAGAGAGAGAGACTCACTCCCCTACCCAATGAGAGAGAGAGAGAGAGAGACTCACTCCCCTACTCAATGAGAGAGAGAGACTCACTCCCCGACCCAATGAGAGAGAGAGAGACTCACTCCCCCACCCAATGAGAGAGAGAGAGAGACTCACTCCCCTACCCAATGAGAGAGAGAGAGAGAGAGACTCACTCCCCTACCCAATGAGAGAGAGACTCACTCCCCCACCCAATGAGAGAGAGAGAGACTCACTCCCCCACCCAATGAGAGAGAGAGAGAGAGAGACTCACTCCCCCACCCAATGAGAGAGAGAGAGAGAGAGAGAGACTCACTCCCCCACCCAATGAGAGAGAGAGACTCACTCCCCCACCCAATGAGAGAAAGAGAGAGAGAGACTCAATCCCCCACCCAATGAGAGAAAGAGAGACTCACTCCCCCACCCAATGAGAGATAGAGAGAGACTCACTCCCCCACCCAATGAGAGAGAGAGAGAGACTCACTCCCCCACCCAATGAGAGAGAGAGAGAGACTCACTCCCCCACCCAATGAGAGAGAGAGAGACTCACTCCCCCACCCAATGAGAGAGAGAGAGACTCACTCCCCCACCCAGTGAGGGAGAGAGAGAGAGACTCACTCCCCCACCCAGTGAGAGAGAGAGAGAGAGAGAGAGACTCACTCCCCCACCCAATAAGAGAGAGAGACTCACTCCCCCACCCAGTGAGAGAGAGAGAGACTCACTCCCCCACCCAGTGAGAGAGAGAGAGAGAGACTCACTCCCCCACCCAGTGAGAGAGAGAGAGAGACTCACTCCCCCACCCAATGAGAGAGAGAGAGAGACTCACTCCCCCACCCAATGAGAGAGAGAGAAAGACTCACTCCCCTACTCAATGAGAGAGAGAGAGAGAGAGAGAGAGAGACTCACTCCCCCACCCAATGAGAGAGAGAGAGACTCACTCCCCCACCCAATGAGAGAGAGAGAGACTCACTCCCCCACCCAATGAGAGAGAGAGAGACTCACTCCCCTACCCAATGAGAGAGAGAGAGAGAGAGAGACTCACTCCCCCACCCAGTGAGAGAGAGAGAGACTCACTCCCCCACCCAGTGAGAGAGAGAGAGACTCACTCCCCCACCCAGTGAGAGAGAGAGAGACTCACTCCCCCACCCAATGAGAGAGAGAGAGACTCACTCCCCCACCCAGTGAGAGAGAGAGAGAGAGACTCACTCCCCCACCCAATGAGAGAGAGAGACTCACTCCCCCACCCAGTGAGAGAGAGAGAGACTCACTCCCCCACCCATTTGATGCATAGAAAGCATTATCGAGACAGCCAAGCTCCAATAAGAACTCAATTTTATTTTATCAGGAAGGGCCTGGTTTGTAAAGGCTAGGAAAGCATTTAGTTAATAAGGAAAAGGCTCTGGAAGATGCTGTGGGTTGGCACATCTCACTGTGATTTCACCCCTGGGACTTAGTTTGAATCTAACCCAGACTGAAGGGATGAAAGTCTCCTCTTTCTTTCTGTGGCTGTGAGGCCCTGTTTTGGAGTCTCAGCAGTCTCAACGGTTCCTAATTGACCCAAGTGCCCAGCACAAATCTCTGTAATTCAACATCTCTGAGCACAAATTGGTAATCTCACTCAGAGAGGCCACAGGGAATCCGAAACGTCACAATGGTGTGGAATGGAACGCTCTTCTGAGATTGTGATTAAAGGGCACTGGTAGGGTACATAGCGGAAGTTTCATGACTGTATTTAAAATCTAGTGCCCATTTGATTTGGCCGTGCTTGATCAGAAAACTGAACAGTGAATTTTCAGAAATTCTTGTTCTTTTCGAAACCTGCAAAAACCACGAACAAGCTTTATAATTGAAACAAACAGAACATTAAAAACATTTCTCACAAGAAGGATGTGATCTTTATCAGATATGAATCCAGTCGTGTCATTGGCACCTCTCCACATTTTGTCTAATTTTATCTTGCTGCCCAATTGGTTCGAAGCATCGTTCTCCAGCCCAGAGTGAGGAGCAACCAGAGGCACAGATCTCACCACAACCATCTAAGGTATGTCATAATTATCTGGCAGGATCTGTGATTGAAGCAGGTTAGGTTGGATGCTTTCCAGGGCAGTCATTAAAAGCTATTAAACATATTCTATCCACAAATATATCAGGGCAATGATTGCTATATGATATGTTATTTTCTGGTACTTCTCCCGAAGAAGAAAATGCAAAAGATAATTTGGACATGACAACTTCATTGAATACTTACCTTGGGATAAAGTACAGGGAAGAATTTCACACAGGTCAGGTCATCACAGAGAAGCTGAGGGAGAGACAACAATCCATTAGAATATTTAAACGCTCTGCTGCTTTTTATTGTGAGACCTGAACACAGTTTTAATCTCTGCACAACAGATGTGTTTTCCACCATGTCAAAGTTTATTTTTCTTCCAGGGCTACAAGCGTAATATTCAATGATAACATAGAAAAGGCCCATGGAGCCAATCTGTGATAGATGTTAGTTTTTAAGGCCCAATGGATGAGGGGCTCCTACATCTTTGCCCACAGTAGTTTTAGTTGTCTTGCTTCACTGCCCGGAAGAGACACCAACAAGAACTGCATGATTTATTTGATCAAATGACAAACTTTCTTGATTCTCCCTGCATCTTCTCACTGTTCCCAGTAGAGTAGATAAGCAATCTGCTCCCAGGCCTCCACCAATGTTGCTCTGAATCCAGTAGGCCTCTAGGCAATCCAGAAGAGTGGCTGCACCCCTTATTTTCTCTCCCTACCCGCTAGGAGATCTGTGGCCTCTGCAGTGCTTTCCCATCATGTCGTACTGGGTTTGGAACTCAGTTTAGAAAACACTGTGGTCATAAACCCTTGTCCAATTGTGCTGTGGAAGAGCACATGGCTGCTCCAACCCACTTCACCACTACACTGACCAACTCAAGCAGGGTACTGCACTGTATATCGGTTGGAGTCTCCTGTTAGGCGTTGGGGTTGCCATCTCAAAAAAAAAACAGGCAGAGAGCAGACCATGATGGTGCTTTAGAAAAAACACTTAAAAAGGATTGCATTAAAACAAATTATTTAAACTATTGCATGGCCTCACCATTCATCCGGCATGGACAGTACATTTATATCAGTGCAGTCTCTCTCTTGCTTTCTCTCTCGGTTCACTTTCTCTTTCAGGATTTCCTAGCTCCTGCCTGTTTGTTTTTGAATCTGCAGATTTAAATGTGGTGCCACTGGCTCTATATTATTTCTTGGTATTTATGTTTGATTTTGTACTAATTTTTATACTAGTTTCTACACAAATTTAAGGTAATTGGTAAAAGCAGAGGGGAAATGAGGAAAACATTTTTCTGAACGCACTGCCTGAACGCACTGCCTGAAAGGGTGGAGGAAGCAGATTCAATAGTAACTTTCAAAAGGGAATTGGATAAATACTTGAAAAGTAAAAATTTGCAGGGCTGTGGGAAAAAGAGCAGGGGAGTGGGAAATTGGATAGCTCTTTCAAAGAGCCTGCACAGACACGATGGGCCGAATGGCCTCCTTCTGTGCTGTATGATTCCATATACATTTGGAGGGTTATGTTAGAAATAAAAACAGACAACCTGCTCCAAAAGCAGACTCTCTGGCCAAAAAAACGAATGTGAGATAATCCTCACGTGATGAGATGCGAACCAGTTTTGTGGGGTGTCCCATCCTGAGGTTCACTTTGCTTTGCCAAATGGAACTAAATCGCAGGGAGTTATCAATCAAATCCCCAGCAGAGTGTTGAAGAATATATTTGTTCTTCCCGGCTGTTGCCATTCTCCCTCCGTACAGAGGCTGCACGGGAGTAATGGGAAGAACTTGTCTGTTCTTAAGCCGTGGAGAGTGATCAGTAAACCATTTATACTGAACGCTCTACTTACTCTTTGAGGTGAGGCTGGTTAATAAAAAACTATTATATATGAACCTTGTTTCATACAGCCCATAGGAAATCATTATAGCCCCGACAATGGCTATCAATGGAGTAATGTATTAATTTGATGTGCGTTTAAGGGGCTATAAAAAAAGCAATGGAGAAATAAAATGGAATTATATGGTACAATTAACTACCTTACCTTTGCTATTAGTGGAATACTGGGCAGTCGAGGTGCTCCAGCAAGAGGGAGTCGCTCATGTATCGTTTTGGATTTGGACCTAAGAAAACAAAAAAGTCTAAATAAAAGTTGTATGTGGTTAAAATTGAAACATGTAGCTTTTTTTTTAATATATGGTGAGTTCAGCTCTACAGAGAGGAAAGTCCACTCCGTAGGGAACCAATGTGGGTTAAACGGTTAATCACCAACTAATCTTCAATAAGTGTCAGATCTGTTTCCCATTTATCAAATGTACGCAGGTGCTTGGGTGAAGGATTGTGTGTCAACTCATTCTGGACTTCAAACCTGTTATGCGAGATACTCAGGTCCTGCCTGAGTCGGATTTGCTATCGCTCAGAAATCGGGATTTTCACCACTTCTCAGGATTTTTAAATACCAAATTCTCAGGCAGCAAATGGTAGAATTTCATGGGGTGTCACGCCCCATGACATCACTTGCCTTAGTAATAATACATCACTCTTCGTTACCTCAAAGACCAGTATTTGCCTGGGATCGAGTAACTATTCCGCAACGGAATCTTATGCCAAGCTAATTGCCGCACAACTGCAAAACTCCCTTTGTTCAAACTCAAAGCATTTCCTCTGGCAAGTTAAAAAAATAAAATAGATTTAACTTGACAAAGAAACGTTTTCAATTCAACGTTAGGTCTGTTGAAATGGGTTAGTTGCGGAGCTGACTGATTGGGTTGTCATGTGAATGCCGACAGGATCACAGACTCCAGTTTAGGGTTAATTTGGGAACTGCTTTAGAAGCAAACCTCCCGTGGCATTGCTCACGGTGAATCAGAGGTTACATTATTTTATAATAATGGGGGTGTTATCATCAAATTGTGATAGGTAAAGTGTTACAGGAAGCAAGTATGACATTTATAGGAAGTAAAAGCTATACTCAAGACATAAAATATATTATATATAAATAATTTTGACTCTATTGCACTTCAAAATGTACATGTCCAAATCTCAAAAATACAGAAAAAAGGGAAAGAAAGACTGGTTCCTTCCGCCCTGCTCCTGAAAATCTACGTGCAACTCCCAATCTACAAATTTCCATTGCCTACAACAATTATTCTCTAATTTACAACCATTAGATTTTGAGATCTTAAATGGACAAACCACAAAAAACACAGCTGCACCTTAACAGCAGAATAACAGGTAGGAGTATTATACCATGTACGGTCAGTATAAAACAGTGCATCAGTTGGTTTATTGTGAGCAAGAGCATGGGAGATTTGCTCGTGAAATAAAGGAAACTGTAGGGTCATGCTGTTTTGTATATTATACAGAAGAGCTGGCTTCAGTTACCTGAGTATTATCCTCAAATATTCTTGGGCATCATTATCTTCATACTTGACAGAAATGACCAAGTTTCCAAGGATGCTGCACGAGGTATAAAAATTCAAATGATCCTAAAAGAATGAAAATTGTTGTTTATATTGGCCCAAAGAGTTCGATACCAGAACATTCAAATTTAAAGAGATCTCCTCCTCCCCAAACTGGCATTACAACAAAGATTGCAATTTACATACTTCTTACTTCAAGATAATATCTTTGACTGCCAGTCAAAAATGCTTTGTTGTGGAAAAGTCATTCTCCAGAAGCAGGGATTTTCCGACAATCTCCAGGCCTGCACATCCATAATTGAGCTGATTTATCTTTGCTAATCTACGTAGTGTACTCACTGTGTATATAAAAAAATCTCATCTCTCCCCTGATTCTTTTGCATGTTTTAGAATATGTATTCCTCGTAGATCTCCCCTATCATTGCGCATAGATGACAAGGGAACTGACTCCAGTATTGGCTTGGAGTGCAAGAGGCATGCTGGGGCGTGTAAGCTTGCATCAGTGTTAACATGTAGCTGGCGCTGTGCCACTTGGTTGTTATGATCTGGAATGCACAGCCTGAAAGGTGGTGGAAGCAGATACAATAATAACTTTCAAAAGGGAATTGGATGTATCCTTGAAAAGGAAAAATCTGCAGGGCTATGGGGAAAGAGCAGGGGAGTGAGACTAATTGGATAGCTCTTTCAAAGAGCCGGCACAGGCACGATGGGCCGAACGGCCTCCTTCTGTGCTGTACGATTCTATGATTCAAAGTCGCATGACCACTGGCCTTCATCTCCCTCTCATGGGCTCTGAACAAATACTTTAGAATGTAAGTTCTGAGCTCAGAAGTTTAAAAAAAACACCTGCTGTATTATGGAGAGAAGGCACCAGTCCACATCCCAAAACATAATTCAGAGTAGGAATAGCAGGTTGGGATATGTAATTGAGTAGCTTTAAAGAGAACTTTTCTGAGGTCATGCAAGTTGTTGGGCCAGAGTTGGAGTTGCTGTGCCTGACCAGGGGGAGATCGCTGCTGCTGTTATGTGCCAAAAGTGGAAAAGTGTTCCAATTCCCCAAGTTGATGAGGAGAAAACAAAAATCACAAATTTTTTTTTATTAAAGTAAAATATACCGATACCATTTGTCCTCATTCTATTTCTTTTCACTTTCACATAAGCTTAAACTATTTCTTTAATGCCTGTTCCATTTGGTAAAGCATCTTACACAGCTTCCAATCCTGTGCTAGCTCCTGACTCCCAGTGGTCCAGGTACTTCGCCTGGAGCAGCACAGAAGTGAGGTTTGCCTGCACAGGTCATGTGGGATCTTCTCAAGTGACTTGCAAGTCATAACTTAGTAGCAACATTAAGACTTATGACCAGTTTTGTTTAGTAATTTCTCTTAAATGCTTTGAAGCACTTAATAAAAACACGACCGGTTTTGCCCATGGCTTTCTGCTTGTTAGTGATTGATATTTTCATTGTACACAACAAGCAGGCCATTTGGAGTTTCAATCACTCCCTGTGCCACTGACCTTGTTGAGAAAGTGCTTTCTGTAGATTCTGGCTGTGCTGTTGCATTCCAGTTTGTACCCAAAGGTGCTGGGACTCAGATTCTCCACCACATCTTCCTCGCAGAAGCTGCTCTCTGATGATGTTGGGGTGGTGACGGTTTCCATTCCTTCAATCCAGTATCCTCCAAACTGGGGAAGGATAATGGACTGATACGGCCCTGCTTTCTCTATTACCTGGATAACAACATTAATGCCATTTATTAATCCACAGCTAAATGCCTGGATCCTGTCAGTAAGCTATGGGTGGCCACAGAATTTTTCTTCACCTCTGGAGAATTTTACACTGAAGGGAACATTTTTTGTCTTCACTGCCTGGGCAGTAATCTGGTGGAGCAGATCGCCCACCCATTCTAGAACCCGTCTGATTTTCATCCAGTTGATGGGATGAAAATTGGGTGAGTTCTACATCAGGAGGGTGGACAGTGAAGATGAAATTTACCCCGGGATTTATTTTGGCAAGGAGACCCTAGTTGAAAACCCAGTCTTGACTGAAAGGTGCACCTCAGGTTTCCCTTGGGTGGGCAATGGCTGGGAGCACCTGTCTAGGAAGGAAACCTTTCCGCTTCACCTGAGTGAACTTCGTTGAGGTCCTGGTGGTTTTGCAGCCACAAGGATTATTCAAATGGATCTCATTTCGATATCGTATTGTACACCCAGCAATACTCAATCAAATAAATTTGCCGAAAACCCAGAAAACTGGGCTTTAGCTGTTCAATTTACAAGTAAAAAAAACTAATGACCTGCTCAAAACCCAGATATAGCAGTCATAAGGGCACAAAAAGATATTAATGACCTGCTAAAAAGTCAGGTCAGTGGAAAACCTCCCATTTGAAACTTGTGTGCAGATGAAGAGATAAAATTAATTAGTGCCAAGAATTAGATATTAAGAAGTGTCCATGAATTAAATAAAGTATTAAAGTCAGAAGATTTTTTACACCTTTAATATATTCCAAGGGAGTCGAGAAAGATGGCTCAATGGAATGGTTACTACTGGACAAAAAGTCTTGCCAATTCCATTTAAACCCTACAATGCTATTTTTCTGCAGTTGAAGTGTAGTTTGTAGGACTCTCCTAATTCCTATTCCCAAATATTTCATTTGTACCCCCAAAAACCAGACTGTCTGGATAGATACCTTAACTAGAGTTAAGATAGACTTACCTCATCAATACTGGGATAGGGGATGTAATCATCCTACAAAAGAAAAACACAGACACATTTGAATTTGTGTAAGTTAAAGACAAAATTGCCAGTTTAAATACAGCACGTGGTAAAGTGTTTGTTGTGGGAGAGGGCAGTATCTCCTCAACCTCCAACACCTGCCCCTGGTAGAAAGGGTGTGAAAATTCAGACATTGACCAGATATTCAAACTCAAGACTTGTATGTAAGTTCTGTGTCTAGCCCATGTCTAAAAAAAAACTAGGGGCCATAAATATAAGATAGTCGCCAATAAATCCAATATGGAATTCAGGAGAAACTTCTTTATCCAAAGAGTGGTAAGAATGTGGAACTTGCTACCACATGGAGTAGTTGAGGCAAATAGCATAAATGCATTTAAGGGGAATCTAGATAAGCACATGAGGGAGAAAGGAATAGAAGGATATGCTGATAGGGCTGGATGCAGAGGGTTGGGAGGAGGCACATGTGGAATGTAAACGGCAGTATAGACCAATTGGGCCGAATGGCCTGTTTCTGAGCTGTAGGCTCTATGTAATATATGCCCCATTTTATATTAAGCACCAACAGGTCACAACTGAACAATCTTAAAAGAAAGTACACAAAGAGTATAAAGAATGTCATTTCCTGCTGTTTCTTCGACCTTTCGGTAACTTGGCCTCTCCCCAAGTAGAGCAACTAAACAGCTGCCAACCTAACGAAACTTCCAACACCAACAGTAATTATCCAGAAATTGAGCTTTGGTTGAGGGGTGAATGTTGGCAAGAGTAACTCCATGCTTTGCTTTTGAATGGTGCCATGGGACCTTTTACATCTACTTCAACAGGCAGATGGTTTAACATCTAGTCTAAAAGACGGCACCCTCTGGCAATGCAGAACGTCCTCATTACTGCATTGATGTGTCAGCCGAGATTATGTGCTCAAATCCTGGAATTGGCCTTGAACACAGGTCTTTCTAATTCAGGCGCTGGAGTAAACAGTGAGACTTGACTGGGGGAAGCTGCCCTGAAGAAGTTACTCAATGTGAGGAAGCTTCAAACTGAGATTCAGTCATAAACCCAAGAATGATTTACCATCAGCCAATTGCTCCCTCACATCATCAGGCTCAGGAATCCTTCCAAGCCTCTGATGATGTCATCAGCAGCCACTGTTTTAGCAGCGAATCATAGAAATTTCAGCACATAAGGCCATTCAGCCTCTTGGCCTGTACCGAGTTATAAATCTACTTTAATCACATTGCTTCTTTTCTGGTACCGTTTAATGTTGTTTTCTTTAGATATTTATTTAATTCCCGTTAAAATACTGTGATTCACTTGGCTCCAATAGCCACTTGTGGAATACATTCCACTTTCTAAAAACCCTTCATAATCCTAGGGCCAATCTGCAAAAAGCAGACTTCTGGAATCAGACTAGTTTTATTATTTTTTAAAAAATGCTCGTTCAACATTTGTTTGTAACAAACCTTCTGCCTGTAGCTCTTGTCCTTCTGTTCTTCCAATTTTGGAGTTTGCTGCAACAAAAAGAAAGAACAGCACGTTTAGAAGCAATAATGTTGAAATGAGATAAATTAACAATGCGCATTCCATTCTGTAATTCGGCGCCATTAGCACTGTCTTAGGGGAGCAGGGAAGTTAGCTGGACGGTAGCTTGCTTGTCCATTTTGCAGTTAAATCAGCAGACTCAGATGTCCCATGTTTCAGAGTGTCACCCCATCAGTCACTGAGGCTCTGCAGAGCTTGGGAAAATTGACGCCAATGCATATCGTAGGGGGTGTTGGTGGTGTCGCAATGGTCAGCTGCTAACACCCTCTTTCAGTAAGGAGATACGAAAACATGAGCGGGAAAAGATCATCAGGCCCGTCAATGCTCACCCTATCCAACCTTGGACATCGTCCTCCTCAACCGCCAGTAATGCCAACTTCTTGGAGAAGGAAGAAAAACAGAAAAAAAGCCCGGGGCCAAATCCAAGAAACACTCTGAGAAATTCCTCCCCGGTTCCATAAGGAGTGCTCACTTGCCGTGTCCTGGGGCTCATGTTCTGTTAGGATAATAAAGGCTGATCACTTCTCTCGTGCACAGTGCCCTTTGGCACTAGCCTCCCCTCAGATGTTGTACTGGGGGAGCTAGTGGTGGAAGAAGGGTGCCAGCTGAACTGAGGTGCACATTCAGGTCCAATGTCCGTTCTGGTACATGCAAAATGGGTTCTGTGTGTCGACCAGTCCCACTTCAAGTAGGCCTCACCTACACCAGTGTTGTCACAAGCCATATTTAATGTTTGGTATTAAGAAACTAGAGAAAAATCACGATGTTGGGGAGGGGGAGCATTTTTGCATTATAATCCATTTTTAAAAACGTTGTTCTTGGGGATGTGGGTGACTCTGACAAAACCGCATTTATTGGCCATCCCTAGTTGCCCTGAAAAGGTGGTGGAGGACCTTCTCCTCAAATCACTGCACTCTTATGGTGATGGTAGGTCGGGGATTCCTGGATATTGACCCAGTGACAATGAAGGAATGGCGGTATATGCCCAAGTCAGGATGGTGTATGACTTGGAGGGAAATTTCGAGGTGATGGTGTTACTACGACACTGTTACTCTTGTCCTTCTGGATGATATTATATTGGATTACATCGAAACTACAGCAGAGAAACAGGCCATTCGGCCCAACTGGTCTATGCCGGCATTTATGCTCCACACAAGCCTCCTCCCTCCCTACTTCATCTAACCCTATCAGAACACCCTTCTATTCCTTTCTCCCTCATGTTATTTTCTAGCTTCCCCTTAAATGCACCTACGCTATTTGCCTCAACTACTCCTTGTGGTAGTGTGTTCCACATTCTCACCACTCTTTGGGTGAAGAAGTTTCTCCTGAATTCCCTATTGGATTTATTAGCGACTATTTCATATTTATGACCTCTAGTGGAAACATTTTCTCCAAGTCTACCCTATCAAACCCTATCATTATCTTAAATATCTCTATCCGGTCACCCCTCCAGCCTTCTCTTTTCTAGAGAAAAGAGTCCCAGCCTGTTCAGCCTTTCCTGATAAGAATATCCTCTCAGTTCTGGTATCATCCATGTGAATCTTTTTTGCACTGTCTCCAATGCCTCTGTATCCTTTCATAATATGGAGACCAGAACTGTGCACAATACTCCAAGTGTGGTCTAACCAAGGTTCGATACAAGTTTAACATAACTCATAGGGGAGGGATGGGCTGCTGAATTACAGTTATAGTTTGAATTATGAAGCACTGGTTGCAGGTCTGTCTTTGGTGGTGCCTGTGATTGAGGCAAATTGAGGTGATGAATTATCACAACCAGCATACTTTCCCACATTAAAGTGTGATGACTTAGCTGTGATTTTCCCTATAGTGTATCCCAACCAATACGCTGAATAATGACAACATTGCTCTCGCTCTTTTCTTGCATCAATGCTCAAGACAAGCATATTTCTCTTGGCATGAAATGAAAGTACTCAGCTTCTACACACACACTCTCAGTCCCATTACGACACGCTCCCTGGTACCAGCCATTTCGGACGTTACTAAAAGACGCATTAAATAACAAACTATGAACATGGCATGAGCTAGCCAGGTGCCAAGCTCCAACCGTCTTAAAGCAGAGGCAGTGTTATGACCTACAGCCTTATAACGAGTTGTGTGTACAGCACAGATTGGGGTCAAATCTCATAAAGTCTGATCAATTAATACTCTGGATCACAACAGTAACACAATAGCCGAGCAAAAGGACTGCTGAATTTAGTCATGATTTTGTATAAAACATTGATTTTCTTTTAAGTAGTGATGTTTCATGATTAATTGCAGTACAATGGAATCCTGAAATCAAGCCCTGGCACGTGCCCAGTATCACTCTTATCTGGCTTTTGTCAAAGTGAACGGAAAGCTCCAACTCCCACAGGGCTTCTTATTTGCCTGTATTCTCTGCTCTCACACAGCAAAGTGACAATGTCACCCTACATTCCCTTTTGACTTTAACTTCACCTCACTTCTTCAGTGCTGAGTTACTATTTGAACGTTCAAGCTGCTAATCGATCGCTGGCTCCTCTCCAGCTCCTTGTGCAGAACAAGGAGGCAGGCGACGGCCAGAATGTGGTAGAGAGCGGCTGGTAACTAATCTGCTTTTATCAGAATCATTTAATAGGCGGACGATTTAACCGAGAAGATCACATGCACTGTGAGACACAATGGTTTCCCCGTACTCCTGGGATTGATGGGGAGGGTAAATGCTCACTGGGGGACGACAGGTCGAGGCTCAAGAGTGGAAATGTGAGTGGATGGATGAATAGTCAGGAGCGCTGCTTGATTGCCTTTGGGGATCAGGGAGTATTTCAGCAGAGCATGTTAAATGGATGTCAATGAGAGGGTAGTTTGTACGTGGTCTGTTGAAGGAACATTAGATGACAATTGGTTTTTCTTGTTCGATGCTTTCTTGTGCAATAATATATAAAAAGATTTTAAAGTGTATTTTGTATAATGTATACATAATATATAAATATTATTCAACGTATATATATTATACATATATACGGATGCCTCTTTTTCTGCCCTCACCAATATGGCGGGTGGCGCACTTCCAGCGTGTAATGAGTGCCCGCACCCTGCCCACCATATTGGACGCTGAGGCGCCTTTTTTGCGCCTGAGAAATGGGCACGTGCCGTTGAATTTTGAGGCCATTGAGCGCAAAATCACGGGCTGCCCTGCGATTTCCCAAGATGCATTCCCTGCGACCTCCACTCCCTCCTGGGAGAGTCAAATCACAGAATCACCGGGGGGGGGGATCTCATTTCAAGTCTTCGAAGGGTTTTTGAGCATGCTATATTTTGCCATCAGACACAAATAACTGCGGGAGTTATTTCAGCAGAAATCTTTGGGTGGGGCTCCTGTAAAACCGCCCATTACCGTCGCTAACATTGCATTAAAAAAATAGTTTCTTCATTGTGTTGATGGCAAGTGCAGTTGAGGTAGAAGATCAGCCATGGTCCCATTGAATGGCGGAGCAGGCTCGGGGGGCCGTATGGCCTACTCCTGCTCCTATTTCTTATGTTCTTATCTTATGGAAGGGTTGGCGACAAAAAGAGGCCTGGAGCCAGCAATGGTTGCTGATTTAAAAAATTCAAGGGAAAAATAACCTCAGTATTTCCACAGAGGTTGGTGTTTTCTGTGTAAAAATAACTGCTCCTCACATATCTGGGGGTTTCAGATGACTTGGATGCATTTGTTGAGCATAGTTTACAGGGTTTCATTCCCTGAACATATTTCTGTAATAACTGTCTCACAGCTCAGGCATAACACTTCATTACTCCCTACTGTTCTAAAACTCTGTTATCAAAATATAAGCTGTACAAAGTACCCTGGCTCATCATCCTGCCAATGTGTGCTCCCCCCAGGGGATTATGCTTATTAACCGATCGCATGTAAACAGCGCAGGTAGGAGCAGAGTCAGGTGTTAACTGACTGCTCACTTTTACCATCTGTGGGTCTCCAGGCTACATGTTAAATTTAGACCTTGAAAGCAACACTGTCTTCTTGGAAAAGTGCCTCCTTGGCAAACACAAGATACAGTGACATAAATCTATTAATATGCTCTTAAAAAAAAGTATTAATACAAATCAAAAGGATCAAATCTCCCTCCTCTCTCTCTCTCTGCTCTTTGATGAAAACAGCACCCAGCAGCTCCACGGGGGGTTCATAGGCTAACTGCATCAGTTGATGTGCAAATGAGGCCGACAGACCAGGGAGGTCCCCAGTACGAAGAGCAACTTACCTGCATCTTCTCCAGCATGTCGAAGAAATCCGTAGTCTGTTGAAGAAAAAGAAAAACACAATTAGTAAATATAGACGTCAAAATATTGTTATACCAACAAACCATCGCTGTGCAGGCTCCGATACTTCAAGGTCCCTGTACACAGACTATTTACCATAGCTTCCTCTTATGTTAGCTGAGAGAAGCGGCCTACCATGGAGTGTATAGTGCCTGTAATAAATCAGACTGTTCGAATGTACTGGACTCAGTAATATCCATTTTATGTTACGGCTGCTGGCAGCCCCCACTTCAGTGGCAGTGGCTGTGATCTACATGAGGCAGCAGTTCTGCCTCTGGAGGTGACTTTTGAAGCAACCCCGACTGCCCACCACAGGCATAGGCTGTCAATGTTTCTGGCCGCAGCTGGGCCGAGCGCTCAGCTTCCCATGTAGGCCGATTCTGGGTGTGCTTGTATTAGCCCAGTGCTCAGGCCGCCCATATAGGCTCAGTGCACAGACCACCTGTATAGGTCCAGAACTAAGACTGCCCTATAGACCCAGTACTTAAGCTGCCCATATAGGTCCAGTATTCAGGCTGCATATGAGCCCAATGCTCAGGCCTCCATTTCGGTTAGCATTATGGTACATTGCTGGCCAGAAAGGAACTTCCCTTGACATTGGAGAAGACCACAGTAAGAAAATGAAAATTATGATCAAAACTTTTAAATAACTGTGCACGTGGAAGATTGTGCAATGTAAATAGGAAAAAAGGAACAGCAGCAGGCCATTCAGCCCCTCGAGCTTGTTCAACCGTTCAATTAGCTCATGCCCGATCTGTACCTCCATTTACCTGCCTTTGCTCCATATCCCTTAATATTCTTACCTAACAAACATTTATTGATCTCAGTCTTGAAATTTTTAATTGACCATCCAGAACCTTTTGGGGAAGAGAGTTCCAGATTTCCACTACCCTTTGTGTGAAAAATTGCTTCCTGATTTCACTCCTAAATGGCCTGGCTCTAATTTTAAGATTGTGCCCCCTTGTTTGAATGCCCCCACCAGTGGAAATAGTTTCTCTGGATCTACCCTGTTGAATCCTATTAGCATTTTAAACACCTCAATTAGATCACTCCTCAACCATCTAAACTCTAGGGAATACAAGCCAAGTTTATGCAACCTGTCCTCATAACTTAACCCTTTAAGCCAGATTCTGGTGAATCTGCAGTGTACCCCCTCCAAAGCCGATATTTTTCCAAAGGTTTGGTGCCCAAAACTGAACGCAGTACTCCAGGTGGGGTCTGATGAAGGCTCTATACAACTGAAGCATAACTTCCTCACTTTTGAATTCCAACCCCCTTGAGATAAAGGCAAACATTCCATTAGCCTTGTTGATTAATTTTGGACCTGTGCACTAGCTTTTAGTGAGTTGCGTACATGGACATCTAAATCCTTTAGTTCCTCCACAGCTCCTAGTCTCTCATCGTTAGGAAGATTTAACAATTTGTCATTCTTGGATCCGAAGTGGACGACCTCACACGGCCCCACTCCATGGGGCAGATTCCACCACACCAGCAGCTCCAACACTTTGAAAAAAAACTGCTTCAAAGAGAAGCAGCTCACCTGGATAAAAGTGATGCAAATGTCACTTTGAAAATGTTATTCCACACTGCGTAGTGGGAGAAGCTGAAGATTCCTGGATAAACTCCTGTGCCTGCAAACATCTGATAATGGACACTCTGTCAATTAGAATACCTGATTAAAGAGAACTTTTACTCAGGCATTAACTATATCTCTTGGGGATGGTGGGAAGAATTTGCTAATAGCGACTATTGTCATCTAACTTCTAGCAGTGAGTAAATGAACACAGACACACGCACACTTATACACTCAATGATACCATCAAGCACTCCCTGATCAGGTCTAACACAGGTCACATTCAGGTTAAAACTCCCTCCAACAACACTGCCTCAACTCCCTCAGGCAACTCTTTTTAATGCATATCCTATTCGTGCTACTTAATAATTGTTCAGCTAAACTATTTGCAGACACTTCAGCTATGCAAGAAAATAATTTAGTTTGCGCTAGGGAACATGTACACATATGGTGTGCCAGCACAAGTAAGAACACGCTGAGAAGTTACTAAACGTTTGATCTACTGCGATTAATAAACAGTTTATTTGCAGTTGGGGATACTTAACTTGCACGTGGACTGTATTTATTGTTCTGCTCTTTGGCCTAGTTATTTTTTTGTCTTTATTCTGCCAGAGTCAGCTTCGCTCAGTTAATAGTATTCTCACCTCCAAGTCAGAAGGTTATAGGGTTCAAGTGTTACTCCAGGACTTGAACACGTAATCCGTAATCGATGCTGATACTCCAGGGCAGCACTGAGGGGAGGTTAAACTGAATCCCCTGCCTATCTGTTCAGGTGGTCATTAAAGATCCCACGGTACTATTTCTATCACAGCGGCAGAGACGAAGACATTCCTAGCCCTGGTGTCCTGGCCAACCTTCTTCCCTTAACCAAGACGGCCATTATAGTGTTACTGTGCACAAAATGGCCGCTGTGCTTCCCACATTATAACCGTGACTGTTCTTCAGAGTAGTCCATTTTACATGAAAGGCTTTAACTCGCTTCTAAGTGACGTGACAAGGCACTATATAAACACAAGTTCGTCCATCTTCACAACCTGGCATCAGTCCCCCTGGTTAACACATCCACAGGCTTTAGTTATTCTTTAACGCAGTACCAAGCATATCCTGGCACACAGTTATTAACAAGCAAGGGTTCAGGACATCCACATTGAATAGGGAGGATGATTCTATCGAAATTCCATGTCAAATCAAGATTATCAGAATCGAAAACGTAATAAACTATGTTCGTGGATGGGCAGATTGGAGAATCATGAAATGTGCCGTTTTATAAACTCTCTTTCATACTTTACAGCTGCACCTGTTCTGCGGGGATCAAAATGCTTCGGAACAGATTTTCGTCTTCACTGCCTAGTCGGTAATCTTCTGGAGTGGATCACCCGCCCTTTATGTAACCTGCCCGATTTTCATCCCATTCTATTCAATGTTCACCTCCTTTAACAGTAGCGACGTTGATTGTATGTGTGGCGGTGAGATGTGATGAGGCGCTCTTTAAATGCCAGATCTTTCTTATACCCTGATGGCAGAATCGCAGGCGCGCGGACACCGCTCTCCCGCAATCTTAACTGTTCAAGCCACAAACGTGAACGCTCATTCTCGCACATATCCGACTCTGAGTAACAGCTCCAAACTTTGTTTATTCCACCCTCAAGAAAAACTGGTGGAGTCGAAAAAAACCAAGGCATTTATGTTCCTATGGGTGTCGAGGGATATGGAGCAACGGCAAAGGTAAATGGAGTTGAGGTACAGATCAGCCATGATTGAACAGGATGGCGGAACAGGCTGGAGGGGCTGAATGGCCTACTCCTGTTCCTACTTAACAGTTCTTAACAAGTGCCTGTTCCCTTTTGGTGGGCTAACTCAGCAGGGGGAGCAGCAAAAATAACATAAACTCTACGTTGGTGAATTCCACCAGCACTGTTCACCTGTCTACTTACATCTGCTTCACAAAACTTGACCCACAGAGGAAAGTAGAGACCCTTGGAGTGCTGACACAAACTGTTCGAACTTTTTCTCTAGGCCGTTTTTGACAGGTTTTCTGTGCTACTGCAAACGCTTTGCATTGGTCTGTAATCCTCATGGAGGGGCCTTTCTTAATAGATTGGTAAAGTTCCGCATGCTGGCAGTATTTAAAACAGAACAACAGACGGGTGCCAACTGCTGCTTCGCAAAAAAAAGGGGCAATGGATCTGGTGCTGCTGGCACAGCATGGCATAGGGAGTCCTGCAGGGATAATATACAGTGCCGTGCCTTCGTGCCACTAAATGGTACTGTAGCCTCATATTGTGCTGACAGTGTTATTTGGCAGTGACGCAACAGGAATTAAATCCGGCCCCATCGCCTCGATGCCAAGCTCTACTTATTTATTTGGGATAACGCCATCAACCGAGCCCGCTTGCACCTCCTGTGCTGTTACTGCGGATGAGCTGTGATCTGTTGCTCGGGCCCCTGTCGTTTTTGAAGTGCTGATGTGCAGGAAGGCGCAAAACGGAGGCACAAAGTGATAAAACTCCAGATGTTCAGAGGTTCCCTGCAAACGACAGTCAACGGCCTGACAATCTGCCCGCAGCAGTCGACAGTAAGACCATTTTGATTTGGATCCAATAGGTGGCGGCATCAAAACGGGTGCCCTCCTCTAGAGGGAGCCACTTGCAGTGCTATCTCTGTCATGGTGGCACTGGGTTACCATGACAGAGATAGCACTGCAAGTGGCTCCCTCTAGACGAGGGCGCCAGTAACGTAACACTACCACAGACGGTCCAGTCTCACGGAGAAATGTACAGAACAAAATACACCTAAATCACGATCATGTTTTCCTCATCAATGAACAGCCTACGGTGCCCACCGGTCGCAGAAGGCCTCACTCGTACCGTGTGGGCACAGCGTGACGTCTCTCCAGGGCAACCTGGCCGCATACGAGGCCGTGGAAGAGAGAGTTGACAGTCAGTTAGGCAACGCTTTCAATACACAAGTGTTTCTGCAGTAGGTACATTCCCTCTAAATGGCAGATTCATTTGAGAGTTTTTTTTTAAAGACGCTCCCTGACAACCACAATCCTAAAATGAGAGTTACATTGAGTTACATAGAATATAACGCACAGAAACAGGCCATTCGTCCCAAATGGTCTATGCCAGCGTTTATGCGCCACACAAGCCTCCTCTTACCCATCTTTATCTAACCCTATCAGCATAACCTATTCCTTTCTCCCTCATGTGTTTATCCAGCTTCCCCTTGAATGCATCTATGTTATTTGCCTCAACCACTCCTTGTGGGAGCGAGTTCCACATTCTGACCACTCTCTGGATAAAGAAGTTTCTCCAGAGTTCCCTATTGGATTTATTAGTGACTACCTTATATTTATGGCCCCTAGTTCTGGTCTCCCCTGCAAGTGGAAACATTTTCTACAGGTCTACCCTATCAAACCCTTTCATAATCTTAAAGACCTCTATCAGGTCACCCCTCAACTTTCTCTTTTCTAAAGAAAAGAGCCCCAGCCTGTTCAATCCTTCCTGATAGGTATAACCTCTCAATTCTGGTATCATCCTTGTAAATCTTTTTTGCACCTTCTCCAATGTCTCTATATGCTTTTTATAATATGGAGACCAGAACTGTGCACAATATTCCATTTGTGGTTGAATCAAGGTTCTATACTCGAGAAGGAAGGGACCCTTCTTTAGGAGCCATCAGCTACACAAAGATATAGCAAGTCTCAGCACAGGCTCCATATCAGGTTCTGTGAGTAAACTAACCACGAAAACACTTTCCATGTACTTACCGCATTCTTTAGCATAGCAATCATCTTGAGCAAGAGAAGTATCACATCAGAAGAGAATTAAGTCTCATTATCTGTGTTGTTTTAAACTGGAGGGGGGGTGGGTTGCGAGGGGAAGATAAGGGGACCTGGACCAGATGACACATTCAACCTTACTCCATATCAGTGACCTTTGCTGCCTTCTCCTTTGTGTCAGCTTCTCTCCCTGAAGATGATGCTGGGTCCTGACTTTTACTGTCCGACTGTGGGAGAGTAGAACTGCACCTTCGGAACAGGTTGTACAGGAAGTGGAGGGAAGGCTTAAGCTGCACATCTGCATTTTTCTCCACATTGGCCACAATTCAAAACCTGCCGTTTCGTTGACACAAAGGAACAGGACTGGGCTATAGGTGGAGGCAATGTGTGTGCACCAGTCATCTCACTGTATCTAAAGCAGTGGCGAAGCTTTGAAAATCACAGCATAACTTAATAAACAATAATGGACAGCTATGTGCATGTGTTGTATGTGGAATTAGCCCGTTGATCACAGGTCAGGGATGTCAAATTGACCTGACTCTCCTCAGTTCCCAGCTACAGTACAAGTATTTTATTGCTTAGCCATATAATTTGCTTGTGTCAAACTCTACAATTGCTTAATACAAGTAAATCGATTGGATTATGATGGGATAATTGAGCCCACCTTTACAAAGAATTACACAGAATGTACAGCACAGAAACAGGCCTTTTGGTCCAACTAGTCCATGCCGGTGTTTATGCTCCACATGAGCCTCCTCCCACCCCTCTTCATCTAACCCTATCAGCAAATCCTTCTACTCCTTTCTCCCTCATGTGTTTATCCAGCTTCCCCTTAAATGCATCAATGCTATTTGCCTTAACTACTCCTTGTGATAGCGAGTTCCCCTGTCTGGCCCTCCTGCCTGATCACGCCTCTCTCTATGGGAGGGTTTCCCTTTGGGCACTGAAATTGCGTCGGCCGGGAGCGCAAATTACAAAACTGCGTAATCACAGCCTGTAATTTTCCATCCGTTATGGAATATTGGGGTCTGGCGGTGTGCAATTTCCTGACGGGGCTTCCCAGTAGGAATGGTTCAGCACCAGGAGCACCAAAGTGGAAAACCTCCCATTATTCCTTTGGTGCGTGGATGTAGAAAGTGCAGCCGATGGGCTGTAGAGAGTCAGTATGGGTATGTAATAGGATTCTGGGGGAGGGGCGGGGTCAGTAAAGGGATCCGGGGGTGGAGGGGGGAGGGGGTCAGTAAGGGGATGGGGTGAAAATCGGTAAAGGGATTCTGGGGGGTCGGTAAAGGGATCCCGGGGATCAGATATTATGGGGTGGATGCAGCAGTGTTGGAGACACAGAGTGACTCATTTCATTCAGACAAATGGAGAGTGTTCAGGACACGTTTTTTAAAATTCCTTCACAGGTTGTGGGCGTCGCTGGCAAGGCCATTATTTATTGCCCATCCCTAATTGCCCTTGCGAAGGTGGTGGTGAGCTGCCTTCTTGAACCGCTGCAGTCCATGTGGTGACGGTTCTCCCACAGTGCTGTTAGGAAGGGAGTTCCAGGATATTGACCCAACGACGATGAAGGAACGGCGATATATTTCCAAGTCGGGATGGTGTGTGACTAGGAGGGGAACGTGCAGGTGGTGTTGTTCCCAAGCGCCTGCTGCCCTTGTCCTTCTAGGTGATAAAGGCCGCGGGTTTAGAAGGTGCTGTCGAAGAAGCCTTGGCGAGTTGCTGCAGTGCATCCTGTGGATGGTACACACTGCAGCCACGGTGCGCCGGTGGTGAAGAGAGTTAATGTTTAGGGTGGTGGATGGGGTGCCAATCAAGCGGGCTGCTTTGTCCTTGATGGTGTCGAGCTTCTTGAGTGTTGTTGGAGCTGCACTCATCCAGGCAAGTGGAGAGTATTCCATCACACTCCTGTCTTGTGCGTGGTAGATGGTGGAAAGGCTTTGGGGAGTCAGGAGGTGAGTCACTCGCCGCAGAATACCCAGCCTCTGACCTGCTCTCGTAGCCACAGTATTTATATGGCTGGTCCAGTTAAGTTTCTGGTCAATGGTGACCCCCAGGATGTTGATGGTGGGGGATTCGGTGATGGTAATGCCGTTGAATGTCAAGGGAAGGTGGTTAGATTCTCTCTTGTTGGAGATGGTCATTGCCTGGCACTTGTCTGGCGCGAATGTTACTTGCCACTTATGAGCCCAAGCCTGGATGTTGTCCAGGTCTTGCTGCACGCAGGCACGGACTGCTTCATTATCTGAGGGGTTGCGAATGGAACTGAACACTGTGCAATCATCAGCGAATATCCCCATTTCTCACCTTATGATGGAGGAAAGGCCTCCAACAACCACTACCATCTTCCTTTGTGCTTGGTATGACTCCAGCCACTGGAGAGTTTCCCCCCTGATTCCCATTGACTTCAATTTTACTAGGGCTCCTTGGTGCCACACTCAGTCAAATGCTGCCTTGATGTCAAGAGCAGTTACTCTCATGTCACCTCTGGAATTCAGCTCTTTTGTCCCTGTAATGAGGTCTGGAGCCGAGTGGTCCTGGCAGAACCCAAATTGAGCATCGGTGAGCAGGTTATTGGTGAGTAAGTGCCGCTTGATAGCACTGTCGACGACACCTTCCATCACTTTGCTGATAATTGAGAGTAGACTGATGGGGCGGTAATTGGCTGGATTGGATTTATCGGGCCTGATTTTACCAGGCCTGCGGGTTTCCGGCGGGTTGGGTTTCGGGAGCGTGGTCAACACGCTCGGAGAAATTAGTGGGTTGCCCGCGCGATCGTAGCAGGCAACACACTAATAGGAATCAATTACCTGATCCTCCGGGGTCCGCGGCGCTGGCCTGCGCTTCGGGCGGGCTGCGCATGCGCAGTACGATCTGTCAGCTGGAGGCTCTCTAGTTAAAGGGGCAGTCCTCCACTGACAGATGCTGCAACCAATGGAACAAATTGCAGCATGGAGCAGCCCAGGGGGAAGGCTGCTCCCAGTTTAATGATGCCTCACCCCAGGTATCATCAGATGGGGTGAGGAGGAGGGGGAGGACACAGATCTTCCACCCGGCGGTCGGGAGGAAGCAGCCTGCCTCTGCCACCAAGAAGGCCTGGCTCGAGGTGGCAGAGGGGGTCACCTGCGCCACCAACATATGGCCCACCTGCATACAGTGCAGGAGGCGCTGCAATGACCGCAGTAGGTCAGCCACAGTGAGAACACAAAGTCTTTCCCCTACATTCCGTCTGCCACAACACTGCCCCCACCCCACATCTCCTTCGGCACCGCCAACACTACTCTGTCACATCACCCTTCATACCCACTCAAACCCCATCCTCATCTTACCTCCACCTACTCACCTCGCCAGTACTCATCCTGCCACTAACACGCAACCCAATCCTCATACAATCTCATTGCTCCATCCCATACTCACCCTCTCGTGCATCTCCCTCACGGCCAGCCTCACTCAACCTGCCACCACCTGTGCTGCAGCCACAGGGCATGCATCACATATGTGCAGTAGGCAGCATAAGGCAAACGTGTCGTGAGCATGAAGGGGGTGCACAAGGGTGTCTGAGGGTTTGTCATGGGTGTTACCTATATTGAATTTCAGAGCAACAAACAGCACACATTATATTGACACCACCACTGCCACGTCTCCGCGAATCCTGTCCGCTGTGTCCAATAATGCCCGCTCCTGGGTATCACTATGAGGACCCACCACTGATGCCACCCATCGTGTTACTGCAGAGTAGGTGCAGGTGTATTTGCAGGGCTCGTCCGCGCAGACGACTGAGAGACATCGGCGGTGTAGCCGGCTGCACCCTGGAAGGATGCGGAGGAGAAGTTGTGGAGGGCAGTGGTGACTTTGACAGCGACAGGTAAGCAGATGGTGCTGGGGCCAGCCAGGAGCAGCTCGGCATGAAAGAGGCTGCAGATCTCCACGACTACATGTCGAGCGAATCTGCGCCTCCCTGTGCACTGCTGCTCGGAGAGGTCCGGGGAGCTGCGCCTCGGTCTGTGGACCCTGTGGCGAGGGTAGTGCCCTCTGCGATGCGTCTCTCTCTGCGGTAGCCCTCCCTCCTGCTGTGCAGGTGGGCGTGCAACAACACCGTGTTGGGGGGCTCCACGTCTCTGCGGCGGACGGCGTGGACTGCGAGGCTGCTGGTGCTGGTCATGCTGTTCGTCCTCCGAGGGTGTCCACACACCACCCCTTTGGCAGGTGTTGGTCTGAGGGGTTGTGCAGGGTAGGTGGGTGGTTCCTCGGACTGGGGCTGCGGTTTCGTGTCGGTCTGTCCTCTGGCTTGGCGGGGGGTGGTGGCGGACAGGGGTTGCCCTATGTGACGCGGTGGCCTCCTGAGTGGGTGAGGGCTCTCCCCCGTGGAGTGCACCTTGGCACCTGCCACAGGCTGCTGGCTGCAACACGCCTGGTTGGAGAGAGACTGTTTCACCCAGTGTGTGAAACTCACTGCCTTGAACCTAAAATCCCACACTTCCTCTTTTGACAGCTGATTCAGCTCATTAACTGACCTCAACAAGCAAGGTAAGTACTCTCAAGTGGAACCCCGCTGGCTTTAATTGCCTGCGGGATTCCCACCAGCGGGGCTTTCGCGCGCAGCCCCGCACGTCAGCGCGGTACCTGGAAGTGGCCGGGATTTCGTCGCGATCCGGTCACGTGACCGGATATCGGGATTTTCGGGGCCCCCCCGCTGGAAACCCGCCGCCAAAATCGAGCCCATCGTGTTTTTTTGTGGACAGGACATACCTGGACAATTTTCCACATTGTTGGGTAGATGCCAGTGTTGTAGCTGTACTGGAACAGTTTGGCTAGAGGTGCCAAGTTGGCTATTGAAATGACAGACTAGGTACACTGCGTAGATGCGTCAATACAAAGCAGCATCAGGTCGGCACTAAGGCAAACCATGCAGTGTAATTCATCTGTGAAATTTCACAACTTGAGGAGTTAGTCTCTCTCTGCTTTGCATTGCAATGACTGCACTATAACTTTGATCAGCATGAAGCTAAACTTACAAAAAAAAATCTACCTATCCTGTTTAATGCCTCAGACAGCCGGCCTCTTATCAGCTATTCTTTTTTTCTGACATCAGGTTGTAACTAGCGAGGGGAGCTGGCACAGATCTCTGTTTTCCTTGGCCAGAGTGCGACACAGAGCCAGTAATAGAACTCGGGTCGGATGGCCTGTGTTGCTCTCAGCAGCAGAAACGCAAAGCTGTTGTATAACAACAGCCACAGACAGCAGGCTGTAAAAGCCCGTCACTCACACGCTGTATTCGACTTTGAGCTTCACCCTCCCGTCTATGTAATTTATCAACAAACACATTCAAACAGCTCTACAATTTGTATTGGGGGGGGGAGGAATGGCAGTTGGCATCTTGTAGGATGCCAATCAATAACAAAGAGTGACATTTTTGGATTGTGATTTATCGATGGCTTACAATCCCTTTGCTGCCTACCAAAATACTCACTGTGCTATAACGTTAATTCAACCAGACAAAATTGCACTTTGCTGATGAAATCATCGACAATTAAGGAGGGACTGGAGAAGAATCTTTAGGAGATTAGGAAAAAAACGCTGAAATATCTCGTTCAGGGTGACCTTCGTTACCTCCAATCTGATCTTTTGATTCGCAGCGAGCCACCAATTTCATGTTCATTACACTTCTGTGAGAGGCTATAAGTGGTGAAATAGTTTGTCTTCTGTGGGAATAACTTGTGCGAAATCGCAGATCACCTCAATTTGGCAAAGAGAAGAGGTTGATTTAAAGAGCAAATGGATGATTTTTGCCCTTTAAACATTTAATGTCCTTTGCGGCTTTTAAAGAGCAAACTTGTTTTCCTAGAATGCTCTATGCCTCACTATAAAAACATACTTTGGTGAATTTTGTGCTTATTAAGATAAGGATTGTCATTGATGTGGATTAGAATGTTGTAACATGGGTTAGGTGCCTTAACCCCTTTCCTCTTAAAAGCTCCTCACATATTGCACTGCTGTGGCATTTGCATCTCGGACAACACTTTTCCTGACTGAGATTGTGCAATTTAATAGCAAACTGTGGGAGGTTTTCTGCTGTTGATTCATGCCCATTAGACACTTGGTTGGAGCTGCCTCAAATCTCCAGAACCCTCCATTCAAACAACAACCTGCATTTGTACAGCGCCTTTAACATAGTAAAATGTCCCAAGGCGCTTCACAGGAGCGTTATCAAACAAAATTTGACATCGAGCCATGTAAGGAGATATTAGGACAGGTGACCGAAAGCTTGGTCAAAGAGGCAGGTTTTAAGGAGCGTCTTAAAGAAGGAGAGAGAGCTAGAGAGGCTTAGGAAGGGAAGAAGAAGAAGAAACATTCATCCTATCAGTCTGGCAGGCTTTTCATCTGATTTGGATCTTGACCCTTCACCTCAATTAAAAAGAACTTTGACCCTAACTAATATCAAATAAGTAATACATTTAATACCCAGGATTCACCCCAGACACTCTGACACCTCTGTCTCTAGTTATATGAAAACATTTGCAACCTCTTAGTAAAGTTAAATTGTTTTCATATCAAGAGTTCGAGCCACATGGAGACCTGCTTTCCACCCTCCTGGCTGGAGGAGCTAAGTATGGGCCTTGAAGAGCTCATAAGTCCCAGAGACTTGAGCACAAAATCCAGGCTGACATCCCGGAGTAGTATTGCACTGTCGGAGGAGCCGTCTTTTGGATGAGACGTTAAACCGAAGCCCCGGCTACCCTCTCAGGTGGATGTAAAAAATCCCATGGCACGATTTCGAAGGAGAGTTCTCCCAGTTGTCCTGGGCCATTATTTGTCCCTCAACCAACATCACTAAAAAACAGATTATCTGGTCATTATTTCATTGCTGTTTGTGGGACTTCGCTGTATGCAAATTGGCTCCTGATTTCCCTGCATTACAACAGTGACTACACCTCAAAAAGTGCTTCATTGGCTGTGAAGCACTTTGGGATGTTCTGAGGTCGTGAAAGGCGCTATACAAGTGCAAGTTCTTTCTTATAGGGGAAAGAAGTATGTAGGAAGAGGGCAAGACACGATACAGGAAAACAAACATCAAATAAAGCGGGAAATGGGGCGCAAGCATTGGGGTGGGTTTGATCTATTACCACTTGCCAACAAAAATGAGGAAGTGAAAACTTACATCGTGTGATGCAAGAATACAACTGGACACATTTGATGAGTTAACTGGAACTCTCTCTGACGGTAACGCAAAGCAAGCTGAATTTCTTTTTAAAAGAACATAAGGACATAAGAAATAGGAGCAGGAATAGGCCGTACGGCCCCTCGAGCCTGCTCCGCCAGTCAATCAGATCGTCGCTGATCTTCGACCTCAACTCCACTTTCCTGCCCGATCCCCATATCCCTTAATTCCCTTAGAGTCCAAAAATCTATCTATCTCAGCCTTGAATATACTCAATGACTCAGCATCCACAGCCCTCCCAGGTAGAGGATTTCAAAGATTCACAAGCCTCTGAGTGAAGAAATGCCTCCTCATCTCAGTCCTAAATGGCCGACCACTTATCCTGCGACTATGCCCCTTAGTTCTAGACTCTCCAGCCAGGGGAAACAATCTCTCAGCCTCTACCATCAAGCTACCTCAGAATCTTAAATGTTTCAATGAGATCACCTCTTATTCTTCTAAACTCCAGACAGTATAGGCCCATTCTACTCGACCTCTCCTCATAGGACAACCCTCTCATCCCAGGAATTAATCGAGTGAACCTTCGACACACTGCCTCAAAGGCAAGTATATCCTTCCTTAGATAAGGAGACCAAAACTGTACACAGTACTCCAAGTGGAGTCATACCTAGCACAAAGGAAGATGGTAGTGGTTGTTGGAGGCCAATCATCTCAGCCCCAGGGCATTGCTGCAGGAGTTCCTCAGGGCAGTATCCTAGGCCCAACCATCTTCAGCTGCTTCATCAATGACCTTCCCTCCATCACAAGGTCAGAAATGGGGATGTTTGCTGATGATTGCACAGTGTTCATTTCCATTCGCAACCCCTCAGATAATGAAGCAGTCGGTGCCAGCATGCAGCAAGACCTGGACAACATCCAGGCTTGGGCTGATAAGTGGCAAGTAACATTCGCGCCAGACAAGTGCCAGGCAATGACCATCTTCAGCAAAAGAGGATCTAACCACCTCCGCTTGACATTCAACGGCATTACCATCACCGAATCCCCCACCATCAACATCCTGGGGGTCACCATTCACCAGAAAATTAACTGGACCAGCCATATAAATACTGTGGCTACAAGAGCAGGTCAGAGGCTGGGTATTCTGCGGTGAGTGACTCACCTCCTGACTCCCCAAAGCCTTTCCATCATCTACCACGCACAAGTCAGGAGTGTGATGGAATACTCTCCACTCGTCTGAATGAGTGCAGCTCCAACAACACTCAAGAAGCTCACCACCATCCAGGACAAAGCAGCCCGCTTGATTGGCACCCCATCCACCACCCTAAACATTCACTCCCTTCACCACTGGCGCACTGTGGCTGCAGTGTGTACCATCCACAGGATGCACTGCAGCATCTTGCCAAGGCTTCTTCGATAGCACCTCCCAAACCTGCGACCTCTACCATCTAGGATGACAAGGGCAGCAGGCACATGGGAACAACACCACCTGCACGTTCCCCTCCAAGTCACACACCATCCCGACTTGGAAATATATCGCTGTTCCTTCATCGTCACTGGGTCAAAATCCTGGAACTCCCTTCCTAACAGCACTGTGGGAGAACCTTCACCACACGGACTGCAACGGTTCAAGAAGGCGGCTCACCACCACCTTCTCAAGGGCAATTAGGGATGGGCAATAAATGCTGGCCTCGCTAGTGACGCCCACGTCCCATGAACGAATAAAAAAAAAAGTGAGGTCTCACCAAAGCCCTGTACAACTGTAGAAAAATATTTTCACAGGATTCAGATTCCAAAGGAACTTTCAAAAGGCAATTGGGCATGTACTTGAAGAGAACTAATTTACAAGGTTATGGGGAAAAAGCTGGGGTGTGGGGCTAAATTGGACAGCTCTTTCAAAGAGCGGGTACAGGCACAATGGGCCGAATGGCCTCCTTCTGTTCTGTAAGATTCTATTCTATGATCTTGAGTGGCTGCCCAGTTTACAATCAAGACTGTCTACTGTTCTTATTTACCTTTGACCCCAGCGAACAGGTATTTAACTCGATTCCTGAGGACTCTAACCTCCCGACTTTGTGCTTTTATTTAAATGAAAGGAATCATAAAACACTTCTTGGAAGATCCCCCTGGAGCGGGAGTCTGGAATATACCTACTGAATTGTAAAACTTGTGACTCCACTGGCCTGCTGTTGTGACAGAGGTGGGGACTGTGCACTTCATGTCTCATTTAGTTAAACTAGTCCACACATTTAGTAAACATTAAACTACCCACATTCTTTATTAGGCCTGGGTAAAGACTGCAGCTCAGAACCCATTAGCATTTGTTCATTTGCAAAAAAATTAAACTTTTACTTCATTGAACCATGTTGACATAAAATCCAATTTATAATATTTATAATTGTATGAGAATCTTCACAAGGTCTCAGGTGCGTTATCAATTTGACTGCAGCAAAGTTACAGACAGTCACAGAAAAAAAATCCCTGCCAGATTCTTAATAAGAGAAAATTGCTCAAAGCTCGTTGTCTGATTGTCAATCGCCCTCCTACATCAAACTACCATCTTCTCTCTCCATTACTATCTTGCTCGTCTTTCTCTATTTTATCAATACTGCAATGGTCAGTGTTCCTCTGAACTTCTCATTCTTGTTCCATCTAAACCCCAATGTACCATTCTACACGCCCTTCCTTCCCCTACCCTACATCCCCACTGACTTTGGGAGGGGGGAATTCTCCTCGTTGGGGCAGAATTCTGCCTGGGTGGGACTTCTGCCTGCACCTCCATTTTCACCCCGGCCCCGACCCATTTTCCTGGGTCGGAGCTCATTAGATATTCACCCCAGTCTCCCGGCGGGATTCCCACCATCAAGAGGGAACTCGCCAGCGTAAAGGAGAAACTCTGCTGGTATTGCAGCCTGGGTGTTGCTGTTAGCATCGTAATATCCAGAGAGGGACTTTAAAAGGGACATTGGCACCTCGAAGATCTGAAACCAAGACCCACTGGAGGCCTTGAAGACAATGGCCTTCAACAGGTGAATCACTAGGGACAGAATGGAGGGAGAGAAAGCAGCTACCAGGCCCTCTTCTACCATGGGGGCACCTGAGGGCAGTTATGCCACTTGCCCATCATTCTTTCCCATGCCTCTCCTCGCTTCCCTCAATCTACCTTCTATTCTACAATCGACAAGCATTTAAAATCCAAGTGTGGCATCACTCTGTCGCTACTTCTTGATTGATCTCACTTTATCACAACTCCTTTTGACCTTGGTGGTGTGCAGCACTAGGGACCTTCACCTTGGTCTCTCAATCAAAAAAAAAGGAAGAACTTGCATTTATATAGTGCCTTTTGCGATCTCAGGTCCTCCCGTAACACTTCACAGGACAAAGCAGCCCGCTTGATTGGCACCCCATCCACCACCCTAAACATTCACTCCCTCCACCACCGGCGCACTGTGGCTGCAGTGTGTACCATCCACAGGATGCACTGCAGCAACTCGCCAAGGCTTCTTCGACAGCACCTCCCAAACCCACGACCTCTACCACCTAGAAGGACAAGGGCAGCAGGCACATGGGAACACCACGACCTGCACGTTCCCCTCCAAGTCACACACCATCCCGACTTGGAAATATATCGCCGTTCCTTCATCGTCACTGGGTTAAAATCCTGGAACTCCCTTCCTAACAGCACTGTGGGAGAACATTCACCACACGGACTGCAGCAGTTCAAGAAGGCGGCTCACCATCACCTTCTCAAGGGCAATTAGGGATGGGCAATAAATGCTGGCGTTGCCAGCGATGCCCACATCCCATGAACGAATAAAAAGAAGTCAATTAAATACTTTTTGAAAAGTAATCACAGTCGTAATGTAGGAAATGCAGCAGGAAATTATATGCACAGCAAGGTCCCACTAACAACAACAAAATAAATGAGCAGTTAATCTGTTTTAGTGGTGGTAGTCGAGGGATAAATGTTGGCCAGGACTCTGCTCCTATTGGAATCGTACCATGTGGTCTCTCACGTCCGCCTGAGAGAGCTGACGGGACCTCACTTTAACATCTCTTCCCTTGGTACTGCACTGCCAAGATTATATACACAAGTCTCTGGAGTGGGGCTTGCAACCACAACCTTCTGACTCAGAGGTGAGAGTGCTACCATTGAACCAAGGCTGACACCCAATTGATATAAAGTGAGTTATATATTTAGCACTTAGGGGATACTCGATGTGGGGAATATAATACAATAAAAGAATTCAAATGATATGAGGAAGAGCAGGTGAAACTTGACTAGCCTCCTGCAAAGTCTGTGTTACAGACTACGAGTATAAATACACACCCAGTTAATCTGTTATCTCATACAGTATTTATTAACACTTGATGTGCTGTTGATGAATTTTCTGGTTAGGCTGCCAACTGCGCACACAATTTGTCCTCGTGACCTTTAGTTTGTTGCTAGAAAAACACATCAAAGGTTGACCTGAGTCAAAGATTCAACCAGAGATCTGGACCCTGATTGACCAGGAAAAAAACTGCCTTTGGAGGCAGTTAGTGGCCTACTTTTTTACGGTAGACCCTACCTCCAAAATGGACAGTGAAATCCACGTGGCCATGGATAAAAGATAAACAAAGACCCACCCTCCAAAGGTCCACGAGGAATTCCTGTTGGATATGGCATTTATCCAGTCAGTAGATCCAACGGAATCACACACAAACAGCAAATTATGAAGAAAAATGCATAGAAAGAATGGAATTTAGTTTATAAACGAAGTTTAAACTAAAGACAGAGCGAGGAGCACTTGTTTCTGACGTGTGTCATTATAAAGTGGTAATTAAAGAATAATTTAGATGCAGAGCTAGAAAAACATCAGGAATATCAGGGGCAGTGAAGAGAGAGAACTCAACAACGAACAAACTGCGTGCAGTAAACTTACCGAATGTTAACATGAGAAGGATTCATGTTGCTTCTGTGTTAAGTCCAAACTTAATTTGTGATAAAAAGTACTCATGATTGAAACAAAGGCGATTTGGTTCCCACCCAGTATCCTACAGAAAATTAATTCTATCTTCTGCAGAAATTTACTGTCGTTTTTGGATGTTGGTGGTGAATCCAATTCATTGGCTCGGTGATGCCCAAAAGTTGAGGAAAATAGTTCTGCGAAAATCTTTCATTCAGTTTACAATGGGGTAAGAGTGGAAGTGAGCAGGAGACTAAAGCCAAGAGATAGTTAGATGGGCCCCCAGTTCTACAAAATGCTCTCCATTATTGTGCAGCCTAGGTCTATTCCTGGCAATTCTGGTCAAGACAACTGATGAACTTTATTACACCATTAGATGGTGGACTTTGGTCTCTGAGCTCAGTGACTAGATAAATATTTAGCTTGTTCGCTAACAGGAATGTTTATTTTATAAATGTTTTGGGTCTAATTCCACAGCCTTTAGCATAATTAAACAATGGATCTAGTCAGATTGATTGTCACTCGCTAACCTACATCACAGCTTCTATAGAGCAGTGCTGGAATGAGCAGAAGAAGGGGTGGGCGAAAGAAATGAAGGAAGGACTTTGTCTCAGAGTGAGGGAAGAAGAAATGAGAGTGCAATCTGACCCAGTGATGTTATTGTTGATGGTTCTTTGGCCCAATCAATCAATCAATCAATCACAAAATGGCTACTTCCAGTACAAATTAAGTGATTGTTCATCAAGAGTGAAGTAAAAGTTGACTTTCTATTGAAAACACAGCTGCTTTAGTATGGGTTGTTGATCTGCCATTTCCCTTTAAATCACATTGCATTCATATATTGGAAGTTGGACAATGCTACTATTGTAATCCCCACAAAAGGGAACATCCCAGCAATGTGTATATTACACTAATCCCACCAAGGTTTTCTTTCCAGCAGTGCAACATTTTACCCAGTGCAAATTTGTTCAGATTACCAAGAGTATATATAGTTTGATGATCAGAGGCGTGACCATACTTTACGCAGCAGAGGAATCATTGAGACTTGCTATGGGCTTGGTTCAGGTCAGCTGGCAAAAATAATAGTCTTGTTTGAAACCACCTAACCCAGCTAGTACAATCTGTTCAAGGCAGTGACAGTTCACAATCCTGATTAATGCTAATATAGGGCTCTTGTTTATCTTGCCTAATAAAGCAGCCTTCAAAAGACGCACAGTTGAAGATTTAGGAGTCTGGATAGCCGTTGCGGTTCTTCCCCAAATTTGTATTTTAAAGAAAAGCAGACTTCAAGATTTGAAACAAAGCTGTTATGACTAAAAGCTGCCTGCTGAAGGTGGTGCAATGGCTTTGACTATCCCTTCCATGTATACTCTACCTAGTCACCAAATCATCTATACTGAGGACATCAAACACAAGTTTCTTTAAGTTCAGCAAAAGGCCAACTAGACCCGACAAGAGTAGAAATGAAATCTCATGTATTTGTGTTTCTGTGGTTCTCAGTCTCTCTGTCCCACTGTGTGTCCGTGGTTCTCGTTCTCTCTGTCCCACTGTGTGTCCGTGGTTCTCGTTCTCTCTGTCCCATTGTGTGTCCGTGGTTCTCACCCTCTCTGTCTGTGGTTCTCACCCTCTATCTCAGTGTGTATCTGTGGTTCTCACTTCTCTGTCTCAGAGGCTAGATTGCTACCTCTGGGCCACAGCTGACACTTGCCGACACAGGTGATAGTAACAGCTTTAGGATTTGTTCTGATTCAGGATTCATCCACCAGTGAGGCGACAGAACCAAGAACATCTCTTCCCAAATCTCCAGGCCCACAAACAGGATAAACCAGTGAATAAGAAATATAAGCACAAATGGGACTGATTTGCCTGGCCTTCACAGATTGGATTACCAGAGCTTAGGGCCGTGTGTGAGCCATGGGTCCTGGTTTGGACATCCCTGCTCCAGAGTTGATCTTAAGAGGGACTTCAATATATTGGAAACAGTAAACTAACTAATATTAATGGGTCTACCTATATTTACAGATAGACGTTGCTATAGTAATGTACTGCAGATGGGTGCCAAAACATGTTCAGTTAATGAATCAATAAACTCAGTGTAATCTATTTTGTTTGCCAATTGATATTATATCACGCCAATTCCGGAAAGTCATTTACATCATAAATTCCCTCAAGATAAATCATTAGTGTCATGTGCATTTTCAATCCCAGTCAGTAATTAACAAGCAGATAATAGCTTCCGGCCTCATTTACACACGCAATATGCAACTATAGGATCCCAGGGGACTCGCAGCTTCTGGATTCATAATAATGATGATGAGGACACTTTACACTTCGACAATTTAAAAAAAAATCTAGTATTTAAGATAATTGGCAAAAAAGCCAGGGGGGAGATGAGAATTTTTTTTACGCAGCGAGCTATGATGATCTGGAACGCACTGCCTGAAAGGGTGGAGGAAGCAGATTCAGCAATAACTTTCAAAAGGGAATTGGATAAATACTTAAAAAGGGAAAATTTACAGGGTTACGTGGAAAGAGCAGGGGAGTGGGACTAATTGGATAACTCTTTCAGAGAGCCGGCACAGGTACGAGGGGTCGAATGGCCTCCTTCTGTGCTGTATGATTCTATGATTTCGCGTCGAGCAAGTTAACCGCATGATGAGTTGCTCTATCAGTGTTATTAATGTTGGAAAGGACACTGCAGTGTGAAGGCTACAGACCATTGCCTCTTCCAATTGTAAATGATGATCCAGGTTTTAGACTCATTCCCAATGATCAAGGTATGGCTCTGGGTGGTAAGATAGCACATCACGTGGACCTCCAACACACTATGTCACAGGGTGGCATAAAATGGATTCCTGATCTTACTTGTGTCTCGGGTGATGTGCCAAGCAGAGGTCGGAAGCTACCTCATAAAGAAGGAGGGAGAATTGCAAGCTCCCTCATCCGGGGCCACCCGTTTGTCAGCTTGGCTCGGTTGCCCATGGGTCCAAAGATTCACGCCCCACACCAGGATTTAAGATCATAATCTAGGCCGACACTCTAAAACAGTACTGAGGGCACAGCTGCATTGTCAGAAGTGCTTCCTTTGAATCAGACATTAAACTGAGACCTTGTTCTGGTGGTTCAGGTGGACATTAAAGATCTCATGGCTACTATTTGGAAAAAGAGCAGGGAGTTCTCCTGGTGCCCTGATTAATAACTCTCTCTCAACCAACACCAACAAAAAAACACTTCATAAACTTGCCATTCATCTTGTTGCTGTTTATGCAATGTTGCTGGTACAGAATGGCTTTGTTTACTTAGCAACGGTCAGTGTGACTACAACTTACATTTATATAGCAAATGTTATTAATGTAGCAAAACATCCCAAGATGCTTCACAAGAGCATTATCAAACAAAATTTGACACCGAACCACATAAGGAGATATTAGGACAGGTGACCAAAAGCTTGGTCAAAGAGGTAGGTTTTAAGGAGCATCTTAAAGGAGGAGAGCAAGGTAAAGAGGCGTAAAGGTTTAGGGAGGGAATTCCAGAGCTTAGGGCCTAGGCAGCTGAAGGCATGGCCACTAATGGTGGAAATCGGATATGTGCAAAAGGCCAGAATCGGAGGAGCATGGAGATCTCGGAGGGTTGTAGGGCTGGAGGAGGTTACAGAGATAGGCGAGGCCGTGAAGGGATTTGAAAACAAGGATGAGAATTTTAAAATCGAGGCATTGCTGGGCCGGTAGCCAATGTAGGTCAGCGAGCTACACCGGTGACGGGCGAAAGGGACTTGGTGCGAGTTAGGATACAGGCAACAGAGTTTTGGATGAGCTGAAGTTTATGGAGGGTGCAGGTGAGAGGCCGGCCAGGAGGGCATTGGAATAATTGGAGTGCACTTCAAAAAAAGTAATTCATTCTGTGAAGCACTTTGAAACATTATCAGTTAATTAATGATATATGAATCCCTGTGGTAAGGCAACATAAAGGCAAGTATTTCTATCTCTTTTCACCATGTGGTGACCAGCTGTAGAGTGGCACTGGCTTAGGCCTGGGAGCAGACTTCCGGCCTAACTGCTTTGACCAGGTAAGATGGATAAAGATCAACATTTACACTATAAGAGGTGGTTATGAATCAGTAGGACAGTTATAGATAATCCAGGTATTTGGGGAGGATTGAATTTGACAATTTCATTAAAGGCATTATTGCAACTTTCTGAGATTCATACATCTTTAATGAACTAATAATGTCCACATTATGAGTAGTGAATGAGGTACTCAAAGTCTCATAAACTGGATGAATATAACTGAAACTAAGGCAATCTGTTATGTGTGAGCTTTATATGGTAATTGCCGTCTTCTCAGCACTGATATTGTCAAAGTACAGCTCCATATCTTGCTGCCTGAAGAAAGGATCACCTGATGTTTCGGATGAAGTAACATTCATCATCACACAGCTGTCAGCCCATAATGACACCTTGTCTCTGATCTGGAGACAGTTTGCGATAATGGTGACGCTAGTCAAAGAAAAATTGTGGGGCACTGATGATGCAGGAGACTAGACGCTGGCCCTTCACCTCAGGGAGACCTGGTTCAAATCCAGTCCAGATTCATGCAATGAAAATCTCCTCTGTCTTCTAGTTACAAGGGTCCCATGTGAAATAAATTCGGGCAGCTTCTATTCAGTTCTGACCCATCATGAGGCCACACGATTGCTACAAAAGCAAAATACTGCGGAATTGACAAGAGGAAACATTTTTTACGCAGTGACTTGTTATGATCTGGAATGCACTGCCTGAAAGGGAGGTGGAAGCAAATTCAATTAACAACTTTCAAAAGGGAACTGGATAAATATTTGCAGGGAAAAATTTGCAGGGCTATGGGGAAAGAGCAGGAGAATGGGACTAATTGGATAACTCTTTCAAAGAGCTGGCACAAGCACGATGGGCCGAACGGCCTCCTTCTGTGTTGTATGATTCTATGCTGGAATTCTGAAATAAAAAACAGAAAATGCTGGAAACACTCAGCAGGTCAGGCAGCGCCTGTGGATAGAGAAACAGAGTTAATGTTAAGGTCGGTGACCTTTCATCTGACGGTTAACTCCGTTTCTCTCTCCACAGATGCTATTTGGTCACTATCACATTGCTGTTTGTGGGACCTTGCTGTGCGCAAATTGGCTGCCACGTTTCCTGCATTACAACAGTGACCATACTTCAAAAGTTACTTCATTGCCTGTGAAGTGCTTTGGGATGTCCTGAGGTCGTGAAAGGTGCTATATAAATGCAAGTTATTTCTTTCTTTCTTCTTTACCTGGCCTGCTGAGTGTTTCCAGCATTCTCTATTTTTCTGCATCCACAGTATTTTGCTTGTGTTTTAATGTTTAATTCGTTGCCACTTCTCTTGCAGGAATGCCCACCTTGAAGAAGTTCTGCTCTTCTCACACAATTGCTCATTTGGCGATCTCACTCTAAGAGGCTACAGTACGATTGTTGTGGAAAACGTTGCTGTAAGGGATGCTCTTCTAAGGTTAAACACAAGAGGGAGCTTCAATCTGCATCGAACTGCGCTATACCTGACCGAGGAGTGCTTAGTGCTAACACTGGATGCCAGGTCACACGGTGCCAGACTGAGTAAAATTATTGACTGAGGAACTGTGCGAGCCCAATTTCATATTTCTAACGGAGCATTATGGTTATTTAGGCCCAGTTCCCAGAACAGCCTGAGCTACAGAACCTGCATCAAAAGCAAAACACCGTGGATACCTACATCCGCGATGCTTCCAATGCCCTCCGCCACTTTAACAGTTTCCAGTTCCCCGGCCCTAACCATCATCGTCTCACCACGGACGTCTAGTCCCTCTACACCTCTATCCTCCACCAGGGTGGCCTGCGGGCCCTCTCTGTTTCTTCCTTGAACAGAGGCCCGACCAGTCCCCATCCACCATCACCCTCCTCCGCCTGGCTGAACTTGTTCTTACGTTGAACAACTTCTCCTTTGACTCCATTCACTTCCTCCAAATAAAAGGTGTCACTATGGGAACCCATGCGGGTCCCAGCTATGCCTGCCTTTTTGTGGGATATGTGGAACATTCCTTGTTCCAGTCCTACTTAGGTCCACCCCCTCACCTCTTTTTCCGGTACATTGATGACTGTATCAGTGCCACGTCCTGTTCTCTCCCTGAACTTGAAAATTTCATCGATTTTGCTTCCAATTTCCATCCTCCCCTCGCCTTCACGTGGTCTATCTTCGACTCTTCCCTTCCCCAACTTCTCTATCTCCATTTCTGGGGATAGGCTGTCAACCAATATCTATTATAAGCCCACCAACTCCCACAGCTAACTTGATTACACTTCCTCCCACCCCGCTTCCTGTAAGGACTCTATTCCCTTCTCCCAGATTCTCCGTCTCCATTGCATCTGTTCTGACAATGCCACCTTCCACACCAATGCTTCCGATATGTCTTCCTTTTTCCTCAATCGAGGATTCCCCTCCACTGTAGTTGACAGAGCACTCGACCATGTTCGTCCAATTTCCCGCACTTCTGCCCTCACCCTTTCCCCTCCCTCCCAGAATCATGATAGGATCTCCTTTGTCCTCACCTTCCACCCCAACAGCTTCCACATTCAACGTATCATCCTCCACCATTTCTGCCACCTCCAGTGCGATCCCACCACCAAACACATCTTCCCCTCCCCTCCCCTTTCAGCATTTTGAAGGGACTGCTCCCTCCGTGACACCCTGGTCCACTCTTCCATCACCTCCAACACCCGCTCTCCTCCCCACGGCACCTTCCTGTGCGAGCGCAGGAGATGCAACACGTGCCCTTTCACCCCCTCCCTTCCCACCATCCAGGGCCACAAACACTCCTTCCAGGTGAAACGGCAATCTACTTGTACTTCTTTCAATTTAGTATACTGTATTCGCTGCTCACGATGCGGTCTCCTCTACACTGGGGAGACCAAATACAGATTGGGTAATCACTTTGCTGAACATCTCCGCTCAGTCCGCAAGTGTGACCCTGACCTGCTGGTCGCTTGCCATTTTAATTCCCCGTCTAACTCCCACTCTGACCTCGGCCTCTTACACTGTTCCAATGAAGCTCAACGGAAGCTCGAGGAACAGCCCCTCATCTTTCGATTAGGCACTTTACAACCTTCTGGACTCAACATTGATTTCAATAACTGAGATCATAACCACTGCTCCCATTTTTTCAGACAGCAAGTGCTGATAATGGTTCTGATGTTGCCATTTACAGCTCCTCTGGACCCATCTTTTGTTTCTTTACTTGTCCTCCTTGCCTTGCATCATCATCCCTTTTGTCATTTAATCACTCCTGCCCTCCAGCGTATCAGAGACCTTCCCTTTTGATCTTTCCTCTCCCCTCCCTTTCCCTGGCTCTGTGCTTGCTTAAAAACTGTTTAATCTTCAACTTCTTCCAGTTCTGACGAAGGGTCATTGACCTGAAACGTTAACTCTGTTTCTTTCTCCACAGATGCTGCCTGACTTGCTGAGTATTTCCAGCATTTTCTGTTTTTATTACAGAACCTGCATGATTGCTGTAGGTGAAAGTCCACATTGTTAAAGACTCCATGCCTTTCCTAACAAGGTTTTTACATCAATTCTTTGATGTGTATTTACAATCCAATCACATGCACGGTATCATGAGTATAATGCTATGGTATGAGCATTTATGGATGTTCCTTAACTTCAGTGGGTCTTTCAGACAAGTTTGAGCAAGCAATTTAGAGACTTTCCCTTTGCAATCAGTATCTGAAAATGCTTTAATTAAGCAACCAGTTTCAAACATGCTACCCGAGGCAGAGGACTGAGAATGGAACTTGTTAGTTGAGACTAAACTGCTGAATGCTGAGTAGATAATGTTGTTTTACATCTTAAAAGACTATTTCTTTTTTATTCAATCTAGGATTACAAAGCTTCAAAATTGGAAGGTTAAAATGATATTATTACACACACAATTTAGAGTCCCCTCAGATAACAGGCTATTTTACATAAACGTTTTAAGAGCATTTGTCATACTCTCGATATCACACTTTGTAGAAATGCTGATAAAGTACAACTGACCAATTTTTAAAAAAAAGTATGCTTAGGAGAAAGAAAGCCAGGTTTCTCCCACTGTTTTTCCTGACGATGAGATAGCCCAGAGAAGTTGTTGAAATAACAAGGAAGAGCCAATCTACAGAAACTCGAGTAGCAACAATAATTAGCTTCCTTTTGGCCTATTTAGATAATTTTTAGATAAAAACATAAAATTACAAAGGGATATTGATAGATTAGGTGAATGGGCAAAACTGTGGCAGATGGAATTCAATGTAGACAAATGTAGACATCCACTTAGGATCAAAAAAGGATAGAACAGGGTACTTTCTAAATGGTAAAAAGTTAAAAACAGTAGATGTCCAAAGGGACTTAGGGGTTCAGGTACATAGATCATTGAAGTGTCATGAACAGGTGCAGAAAATAATCAATAAGGCTAATGGAATGCTGGCCTTTATATCTAGAGGACTAGAGTACAAGGGGGCAGAAGTTATGCTGCAGCTATACAAAACCCTGGTTAGACTGCACCTGGAGTACTGTGAGCAGTTCTGGGCACCGCACCTTCGGAAGGACATATTGGCCTTGGAGGGAGTGCAGCGTAGGTTTACTAGAATGATACCCGGACTTCAAGGATTAAGTTACAAGGAGAGATTACACAAATTGGGGTTGTATTCTCTAGAGTTTCGAAGGTTCGGGGTGATCTGATCGAAGTTTATAAGATATTAAGGGGAACGGATAGGGTGGACAGAGAGAAACTATTTCCACTGGTTGGGGATTCTAGGAGTAGGGGGCACAGTCTAAAAATTAGAGCCAGACCTTTCAGGAGCGAGATTAGAAAACATTTCTACACACAAAGGGTGGTAGAAATTTGGAACTCTCTTCTGCAAACGGAAACCTGGCTTTCTGCTAAATTTAAATGTGAGATAGAAAGCTTTTTGGCAACCAAAGTTATTAAGGGATATGGGCCAAAGGCAGATTTATGGAGCAAGATCACAGATCAGCCATGATCTTATCAAATGGCGGAGCAGGCACGAGGGGCTGAATGGCCTACTCCTGTTCCTATGTCCTATGTTCCTATGTTTACTCAGGGAGTAAGTACCTGAGCAGTGGCCTTAAAGGGATAGGCTTACAATTACCTGTGAGCAACACCACGTGAGATCCACGAGTGCTCTTAAAAGTTCAGATCTTTGCAGTTTTTCTTTGGAGCGACATCATTAGAATGTAAACGTCATCTAAACTGTACGTATTTAAGTGGGTTTTTGCTGTCTCTGATTTACTACCGCACGAATAAAATGAAAATGTAAGTTAGCACACAATTTATCCCAGGTGAGAGTTCAGAGCGGGCGACATACCTTTGTGGTTGGGGGAGCTGTGTGAGGCGGTGATAAGTGTGGCTCGAGCATGCTCATATCGGCCCCGTTAGCCATCTCTTGCCTCCTGTCAAAGAAAAGAGAAATCGGTGAGGACATGAGAAAGCATAGGAAAGAGAAAAGGCCATTTGACCCATCAAGCCCACTCCTTACACAGACTGTGACCAGTCTACCCCACTCTACCCCAATTCTTTTACTTCCTGAGGGCAGGTTCTGTGTAAATAGTCCCTGATCCCCAGAGGCGATAGAATGAAATCGTAGGGTATTCAACCTTCCCGTGATGTCCGCGTCACCAATCCTTACCCAACTCTTTTCCCCCTTCTACCCAGCCCACCACCATCTCTCCCATCCCTCCATTGTCAGCCCCAGCAGTACAGGAGCCTTGGTCTTCTGTGAAAGAAGGAATAAAGACTTGCATTTATGTAGCGCCTTTCACAACATCAGGACGTCCCAAAGCGCTTTACAGACAATGAAGTAATTTTTTTTAAAAGTGTATTCACTTCAAAATGTAAGAAATACAGCAGCCCATTTGCACACTGCAAGGTCCCACAAACAGCAATCTGATAATGGCCAGATCATTTGATTTTTTTTAGTGATGTTGGTTCAGGGATAAATATTGACCAGGACACTGGGGAGAACTCCCCTGCTCTTCTTCAAATAGTGCCAAGGGATCTTTTACGTCCACCTGAGAGGGCAGAAGGGGCCTCGATTTAACATCACATCCGAAAGACGGCACTTCCGACAGTGCAGCACTCCCTCAGAGCCATGGCTGACATGTATTTGTGATAGAAGAATATGACAAATACAGTTTATAGTTTCCATTAAGACATTTGCGAAACGCTTTCGTGTGAAGGGGTGCTTACTGTTGGTAAAGGCAATTCACTGTTCTTAGCAACCAAGTTAATTGTTCATGAAAGAATGACCCATTAACAAGCACATAAAACAGCTGATTACTTGCTATTTGTGCCACACCTGGAAATCACACGGCTCATGTGTTCTCATTCCAAGCAATCTGTCCAGCTACCGTTGCGAAGAGACAGAGGAACAGAGGGTCTGTTTCTAAGGCAATCTCATTAGGGCCAATTTAAGGCTGGCTATTGATTATCCACTGGGTTATTTGTCTGTTTGCTCACAGCTTGTTTCCACATCTCAAATTAACAACAGAGTTAAGAAAGAACTATCCCGGCCTGTGTAGCAGCAACAAACTCTTAACTCACAGGCTGCGTGTTATGACAAGCTTTGTGCAGTTTAAGGCATGTCTTGTGGGGGGCAAAAAAGGGCCCTGTTAAAGTAGATCCAGTTAGGTGCTCTGCAGCACCAATGCAGTGTGTCACGGGGCAGGTTTAAAGAAGGACTCTTTCAAATGGCGTACCTTCTGTTTAAAAATTTGCAATTGCGACTTTCACGTTTGGCTGCGGGTTTTCCCCGGTTCTGGAGGGAGGTCCATACTGGTCGTCAGTGTAAAGGCTGCATTGTGTGTGGTCCTGTAACGCCTCAATTTTAAAATTCTCATCCTTGTTTTCAAATCCCTCCATGGCCTGGCCCCACCCTATCTCTGTAACCTCCTCCAGTCCTATAACCCTCCGACATCTCTGTGTTCCTCCAATTCTGACCTCTTGCACATCCCCAATTTTCATCGCTCCACCGTTGGCGGCCATGCCTTCAGCTGCCTAGGGCCTAAGCTCCGGAATTGCCTCCCTAAACCTCTCTGTCTCTCTACCTCTCTCTCATCCTTTAAGATGCTCCTTAAAACCTAACTCTGTGACCAAGAGGGGTCACTTGTCCTAATATCTCCTTATGCGGTCCGGTGTCAAATTTTGTCTGATAACGTTCCTATGAAGCACCTTGGGACATTTTACTATGTTAAAGGCGCTATATAAATGCAAGTTGTTGTTATTGTAGATCCAATTAGGTGCTCTGCAGCACCAATGTGACGTGTCGGGGGACAGGTTTAAAGGACATTTTCAAACGCGCACCAGCTATTTAAAAATTTGCAATTGCGACTTCCATTTTTAGCCGCGATTTTCCCTGGTGCTGGGGTAGGGGGGGTTGTGGGGGGGGGGGAAAGAGGGTGGGAGGGCAGGTGGGAGAAGAGGTCTATACTGTTCCTCAATGTAAAAGCTGCATTGCGTGTGGCTGTGCGCCACGGTGAGAAAATAAAAGAATCCAGTGGCATCAAACAGCACCACGACCTTTGACTTTTTGTGGTTAGCAGGTACCGCTGTGCCTCTGGGAAAACACTACCTCTTGCTGTGGCGCTCGCCCCTCGTTTACGTTACAGCGCTCCCGCTGACACAGGGCACTGCCCCCGGCGGCAGAGCTGTAATGTAACTGGGAAAACTGGAGAGCGAGCTGTCCGAGGGTTACACAGAATTACATAGATTACACAGCACAGAAACAGGCCATTCGGCCCAACTGGTCTGTGCTGGTGATTATTGTCCACACAAGCCTCCTCCCTCCCTACTTCATCTCACCCTATCTGCATATCCTTCTAAATTTTATTCACTAGTGTTTGTTTTGACCGTGAAGTTACTATGATACTGAGCACCAAAAGCACTGCTGTAAAGCTAACCACCTCCCCTTGACATTCAATGCAATTACCATCGCCGAATCCCCCACCTTCAACATCCTTGGGGTCACATTGACCAGAAACTTAACTGGACCAGCCACATAAATACTGTAGCTACAAGAGCAGGTCAGAGGCTGGGTATTCTGTGGCGAGTGACTCACCTCCTGACTCACCAAAGCCTTTCCACCATCTACAATATGATGGAATACTCTTCACTTGCCTGGATGAGTGCAGCTCCAACAACACTCAAGAAGTTCAACACCATCCAGGACAAAGCAGCCCGCTTGATTGGCACCCCATCCACTGCCTTAAACATTCACTCCCTCCACCATTGGGCTCATAGCGAATGGGTTGAAATTGGTCTTCACCAGTAGTGCGAAATGTGGTAAACAATATGGAGGATAGTATCAGATTTCAGAAGGACATAGAGAGACTTCAGAAGGACATAGACAGAGGGTACATTTTGGTTGGAAGAATAAGGAGGCCACATACTCCTTAAAAAATAGGAGTCTAAATGGGGTAGAGGAGCAAAGTGATCTCAGGGTATTGATACACAGATCTCTAAAAGTAGCATTACAGGTTAATAAGGCCATAAAAAAGCAAACAAAGCACTGAGGTTTATTTCTAGAGGGATAGAATTGAAAAGCAGAGAAGTTATGTTAAGCTTGTTTAGAACCTTGGTTAGATCACACTTAGAGTACTGTGCGCAGTTCTGGCGTCCATTTTATAAAAAGGATACAGGAGGCACTGGAGAAGGTGCAAACAAGATTCACAAGGATGATACCAGAACTGAGAGATTATGCCTATCAGGAAAGATTGAACAGACTGGGGCTCATTTCTCTAGAAAAGAGAAGACTGAGGGGTGACCTGATAGAAGTCTTTAAGATTATGAAAGGGTTTGATAGGGGAGAGAGAGATGTTTCCACTTGAGGGGGAGGCCAAAACTAGGGGTCATAAATATAAAATAGCCACCAATAAATCCAATTGGGAATTCAGGAGAAACTTCTTTACTCAGAGATTGGTTAGAATGTGGAACTCGCTACCACATGGAATAGTTGAGGAGAATAGCATAGATGCATTTAAGGGGAAGCTGGATAAGCACTTGAGGGAGAAAGGAATAGGTAATGCTGATAGGGTTAGATGAAATGGTGTGGGAGGAGGCTCGTGTGGAGCATAAACTCTGGCATGGATCTGTTGGGCCGAATGGCCTGTTTCTGTCCTGCAGGTTCTATGTAATTCACTATTAGAGAGTGGAGTCACTTCCCACATCTGTACTGCAGTCCCTGCTACATTGCAGATTTAATAAGACAGCAGCAAATAACCAAGTTATCAGAGCTCGGTGGTAGACAACCTGCACCCCGCAGCCACTCGATGAAACCTCCATCCTGGGATCCTGATGAGCTTCGATCTAGTGCAGGTTAATGAAATTACTCAGATCAGCGAAATGACCCAGCAAAATGTTTTAAATGGTTCAAAAGACAATCCCATTATATTATTCACTGTTCAAGAATATTAATTGCTTCCATTTTTAAAAAAAAAGTGTTAAAAAAAAAAGTTAAATGACCCATTTGGTGTTTTTGGTAACTTTAATGTAAAAAAAGTCTCAAGACACAGAGAGGCATATAGAAAACGGGTACTGAGCCAGCAAGGGAGAGGTTAGGAGGGGTGATCGACCGGGAGATAGGTTTGAAGGAGTTTAGCAAGATTGTCCGAATAGCAGAATAACACAAAATGTTGGAAATACGAAGCAAGTCATTCAGCAACTGAAAAGAGGAGTGACTGGTTAATGTTTCAGGTGCAGATGAAAGGCTCAGACTCAAAATTGCAACCCATCTTTTCCCTTTCAGGCACTGACTGCTACCCCGCTGTGTTTTTCCAGTATTTTCGGTTTCTATTTCAGATTTCCAGCATTAGCAGTTTTCTCTTTTTTTAATCTCCGCTCTTTAAGATCGCCTTGGTTTAAACCCTTTCATGAGCAAGTTTGATACTTTTAAAAGGCAGGCGTGTTATATTAAATAGTTACGTAATCCGAAATGTTATGAAGGGAGATGCCTGTCTCCATAGTCACTCCTCCTTACTGCGTTTATGTTAAAGTTAAAAACATTGCATGTAGCAGGATGCTATACAGACTCGAGGGCCCCAGATCCTATTCCCGACCTGTGTGGAGTTAACTGACCTCTGCCAGAGCTTTAGTTGCCGTGCTGGAATCGGACTCAATGCTTTCGGGCTAGTGAGAGGAAAATCATCCAGGATCTCCTGCTTCTGGTTGCTACCCGGTGAGTCCTGCTGGCAAATGCATGCGTGGATATCTGCTAAGGACAGGATCTAGCTAGGTTGTGATGCTCCCCACAGTTGAATAGCCGACTGCCATTCGGGCCAGGGTTTTCCGCCTGCCAACTTGCAATTCTTTGCCCATTTCCCCCTTTAATGGGAAGAAATCGTGGGATGGCAACTGCAGAGATAGAAAACCCCAACCTTGTCCAGATTGATACATGAAGAATAGCTACACAGGTGAGGCAGTTGGCCAGGACACTAGGAGAACTCTCCTGTTTGTCGTCAAATATTGGCACGAGATCTTTTACGTTCACCTGAACAGGCAGACAGGGACTTAGTTTAATGTCTCATCCAAAAGACATCACCTCCGACAATGCAGTGCTCCCTCGGTACTGGACTGAAGTGTCAGCCTAGATTATGTGCTCAAGTCTCTGGAGTGGGGCTTGAATCCACAACCTTCCTGACTCAGAGGTGAGAATGCTACCACTGTGCCAAGGCTGGCAATGTCCCAATATATGAAAGTTACGTGCGATACAATAATCCTGCAGCCAAATACTAATGGGTGTAAACTGTGGCCTCCAGCATAACACAAACCAGGGGTCCATCTGGCAGATTTTGAGTCATCTGTCTTAAGAGAATCACAGCTCCTTCACACCCCCAACTGTGAATACATTGGAACTGTGGGCGTATCATGGCACATATAATGTGCTCTGTACTGTAATCTTTTTCCTCTAATGGCTCCCAAATGCAGTGTTATTGCTAAGAGGGCAACTTATGGTGTCATTATCATTATCCAGTCTCTCAAAGGCATCATGAATCTATTAGAGAAAATGAAATATTTCTAGGTATGGAAGTAAGCAGTCCATTTGTTGAAAAGTGAGACATAAACCATCCACTCAGAGCTGAAAGCCCTGCGATAAATAATGCTTTGTATTGAATTACATTCTAGAAATCTAAAACATTCTTCCTTTGAAATATTTTTTGTCAGTGTGATTTGTTCTCCTTATCCTTGCCTAAAAGTTGTAATGGTACCAATTAGATTGTTTATATGGCCAGTGTAAATAGGTCCCTCATTTAACAGTCCATCACATCTGCTCTGTATAAAAGTAGAGAGATAATGAAAATACTGGAAACACTCAGCAGGCCAGACAGCATCTGTGGAGAGTGAAACTCTCTCAGCTCTTTGTTAGTGAGTGGGTTTTTTTGGTGCCTGTGTCTGAACATCCTAGTCAAGTGGAGCAATGATAATTCCATATGATCGTCTGTGTCTTGTTCAACAGTCAGCCTTTTGAAGCCAGTGTCCACTTGTCCATTTTTGATGCTGTAAACCAAATGAGCCGGTAGGTGAATGAAAGTGTGTGCTTGGTTTTGACCAGTGAAACAGCGGGCTTTGTTTTGGTTAGCTCAACGAAGAAAGTGGGGTTGGGATTGGGGTGGGCCAGTGAAAAAACAGAACAAGGTTTGATCAGCGCTGGTCAATAAGGTGGCTGCGTTTATACTGGAGGAGTGGTCAATATTGTCCCTGGAAGGTAGACATTAACTCGGGCTTCAGAATGGGAAGCAAGTAATCATCTCAGTTTCTCATGAGATAAAAATTATGTTAATTGGAGTGGCTAACCTCAGATCATCAGATTTAATCTTAAATGGTTTAGTATTGTACTGAATAGGAATCCCAGTGTGCTCTTACTACATGCATTATTTTCAGATAATGCGGGGTGGGGGTGGGGGGGGGGAGGTGGGATAGAGTGTCTACCTCGCAGCGAGAACGTAAAGAGAAATGAGTGGCAAGGACTGAAAATTAGAGGAGAAAAAAAGGAATCATTAATACACGCCCTTTATTAACATAGTAAAATTAATGTCATATTTGAATTCTTTTCAGCCCACTTTTTTTTTCTTTCAAAGGTGCACAATTTACCCAGTTTAAATGGTCGATATAAGACTCAAAGACTCCAAATACACAAACAAAGGATGCAATCAACCGCTCCGAGACAACCTGAACAATGTAAGAATGATCAATAAGAATACAATGTGCAAAGTGCGGCACAATGTGAGGAGGGGGAAGATTTAGCCTGCGCACTACGTGTAATGATATTGTAAGTCTGTCCTTGATAAGTTTTTTTTAGGATTTTGTTAGTCTGAGTTAATTTATTGATAAATCTGTAAAAAAAGAACACTGCTATTCTTTCCTGTACAAAGGTTCAATTTTATTTCTAACAAAGAGTTTAGAAATTGAAATTGCAGTAACTTTTCCTAGCTCTTGTTTCACAACCTGTAATGAGTTAGCTTGTTTTACAAAAAAATCCTTTCTTGTTCAGTCACGGAAATTTGCCAAACTTGTTTATCTGTTCAGTTATTAAACGTAGATTGATTCTATCAAAACCTTTTAAAAGTCAGGGTGTGCCAATAATTTATTAACTAATTGTTATTTAAGTTCTTTGCACCAATATGTTTGTTCCCTGAATCTTGTTTTATATGTCTACTTTAATGATTTTAAGGTATTGCTAGCATTGCTCACGGTATATTGGAGGAGATACTGTTTCATAAGAACAGGAGCAATATAAAGAAAGAAAGATTTGCATTTATATAGCACCTTTCACGACCTCAGGATGTCCCAAAGCGCTTCACAGCCAATGAGGTACGTTTGACGTGTAGTCACTGTTGTAATATAGGAAACGTGGCAGCCAATTTGCGCACAGCAAGGCCCCACAAACAGCAATGTGATAATGACCAGATAATCTGTTTTTTGTGATGTTGGTTGAGGGATAAATATTGGCCAGGACACCGGGAAGAACTTCTCTGCTCTTCTTTGATATAATGTCATGGGATCTTTTACGTCCACCTGAGAGGGTTTAACGTCTCATCTGAACGAAGGCACCTCCGACAGTGCAGCACTCTCTCAGTACTGCACTGAAGTGTTAACCTAGATTTTGTGTTTAAGTCTCTGGAGTGGGACTTGAACCTACAACCTTCTAACTCAGAGGTAAGAGTGCTACCAACTGAGCCATGGCTGACATTATACCATGTGACACACAGCTGTTGAAGATGACTTGTCCTTTAAGGCCACAAATTCTAAATGCTGTGAATTATGAGGTCCATTAGAGGTCAATTGCTGTTGCCGAGAGAAGTGTGCTGATTGGCAGATGCTCACAGATTTCTGGCTCCAGGTCAGAAGAAACCAGCATGAAACAACATTTGAAGTATTATACATCTATTATTATATCATTAAGCTATGTTTGGTTCCTGGCATCAGAGGACTGAATTATGAGATGAAGACTGGAAAGACATAGGCTATTCAGACTTGAAAGTAGGCAACCAGTAGGGGCCCTCATAGGGGTATATAAAATACCAAGTGGCATTGAAAAAGGTAAATCTGGGACAGTATTTCATGTAGGCTTTGTAAGTTATGTTCACTGTTTTTAACCTACAATACAATGAGTCACTCGTAACATCCCATAGGCCTGTAATCAGGGCTTTTATGAGTTGGGAGGGGTTTTGGGGCTGCCTCAGCTTGTTGGAAGCATTTGCTAGTTTTTTAAAAAAATGGTCCTGAAGGGGGAAGCTGGATTTTGGAGCGGCTGAATACTTTCAAGTGGATCTCTGGAATCAAAAGACCAGTCCAGGTGTGACGGTTTAATGCTGTGAGAATGATATTTATCAGACGAGATGAGGAGGTAAATCTTTTGCGATTAAGGTTTAGCTGGCAGATTCTGCAAAAGGCTTTAATGCTGGACCTCATGGCTCGAATCATGTTATTAAGCTCCCAGGGGATGATAATATCTTTGAAATGAGCTTCAGAAATATTCAACTGCTGAAATTATTTTGGGACACATGTTATGTGGAAAAAGTACAGGGATCCAATGGCAGAGATTTTGGCAGAGACGACTTCTTGAGCAAGAAATTGTAGCTGTACCAGGGCATCTATGCAATCAGTGGGAGTGTGACGGTGATGTAGAGACATGGCTAAAGGGGCAATGTCTGGTATTAACCCTGGCATCTGAAAATAATCAATGAGGACTGGATATGAACTGGCGTGTTCAAGTCCTGGAAGGGGGCTTGAAATCACAACCTTCTGACTCCGAGCCATCAACTGAGTTAAACCAATGTCCTAATACTGCACAACTAAATTTTCTTCAACTTTAAAAGCATAAAGTTCTTTTCCTCCAGGTAATTTTAATTTTTTTTTTACAATGTTACATTAGATTTTAAAAGAAATATCAAATCAAAGAACATTTAATATTCATATATTCTTGAATAAGGTGATTCTTGAATATGTAAGGAATCTTACAACACCAGGTTATAGTCCAACAGTTTTATTTGAAAATCACAAGCTTTCGGAGGCTTTCTCCTTCCTCACCTGACGAAGGAGAAAGCCTCCGAAAGCTTGTGATTTTCAAATAAAACTGTTGGACTATAACCTGGTGTTGTAAGATTCCTTACATTTGTCCACCCCAGTCCATCACCGGCATCGCCACATCATTCTTGAATATGTGTGATCTGATCATGTTTTCACTTTGAAAAATTGGGAAACAAAAACAAACTCAGCTAAGTCCTGCCCCAATTAAGTAACTAAAAGGGGGATAGAGCTGGTGGGGGGAGGGGGGAGGGGGGAGGGGGGATAGAGCATTGTGAATGTGAAGTATTGATTTCCCCTCATAGCTTTCAGACTCAGCAAACTAACTCCTCACAGAATGCACCTGTTGACCATCGTTGCTCACTAAGTAGACGGTCTTTAACAGATTAATTAGGACACTTATGTATATAACAAAACTGCTGGCTCCATCATTTATGCAGTGCACAATTTGATGCCATCATGACACATACTGGCTAATTCCCCACACTGAGTATTGTCATTCTTTGCTGGGGGGAGAACAGGTTTGATTGAACAAGTGATAGTGACCACAAACCCAAGTTTGGCCGATCATCTAATCGCAGGGTCCAGATGTTTAAACTGTGAGGACAAAGCGAGATTGTATTACTAACTTCAAATCACTTCAGAGGATTGGACTCTCATTAACATACACTGCTAACTCGAATACAGTAGTTTAATTAGTTTTGAATCTATCCCCGTGTGTGCTCTGTCTCGGATATATGCAAACATTCCCGCTGAAGCATTAGCAGTTGGGAACTCATTACCGTAAGTTTATCAAGAGATAATTTAAATATTTTAATAAATTTAAATAATTACATGGGGAAAATCTGCGCACCAGTACCTACGATTGTGTGATATTACTGAGTACACTGGAGCTAAAGTACACAAATCTTTGGGATCACGTCCGCAGATTGATGGCATTAATATCCCATTATGACTTAAGGATTGATGACAGTGACCTTATTACAGCAACTTTATTGAGGAGAGATTTGCAGTCAAATCTCAAATTCTGTGGCTTATATACATCATAAATATTTATTGGTCATTTCAATTTATTCAAAGAGGCACTTAAAGTAGCAGAGGCTGTGCTGCCACTGGATATCCCCGCCAGGGATAGGTAGAGATGTGTGGTCATTCACATGTAATTTAATAAATGGGCACACGGAGGAGGGCAATTTTGATGAAAATTGTGCCACCTGCCCTTGCCATAGGAAAGAGTTCAGAAAAACTTCTTTTACCCATATAACTACAGGAGGAACTCTGCCAGGACCACTCACACACTCCCCTGATGCCCCCGTTGGTAGATATACCACCTGGCATTGAACTGAGCCATATAGTTATCCCTATATGTGTTCCGACCTATATTTATCATTCAACCAACATCACTTAAAAAAAATAAAGATTATCTGGTCATTTATCACATTGCTGTTTGTGGGATCTTGCTGTGCGCAAATTGGCTGCCACGTTTCCTACATTACAACAGTGACTACCCTTCAATCATACTTAATTGGCTGTAAAGCGCTATGGGACGTCGTGAAAGGTGCTATATAAATGCACGTTAAAAAATATTTGTTGTTTGGTATAACCGCATGTTATTATTAATGCGACCAAGGGTTGTAAATCCCTCTTAACAATAACTCAAATCTTACTTTTTCTCTTTTTACGGAACAAGAAGGTCCCAGGCACGGTCTGTGCTGAGTTACTGTCCGTTGATCTCAGCTTCATTTACGAGCATATGAATGATGAAAGGCAGGAATAGACTCTCTGGTCCCATCCAGCCTGTCCCATACAACGGCGCTGCCTTGTGCATCACGATTTAATGTACACTCCTCACCCCACCCGAAAGTCACGGGAGAGATGATAAAGCAGAGAAAAAAAAACCCAGGCCAATTTGTGGAGGGGTAGGTGGGTGAATCTGGGAAATTCCTCTCCGACCATCTTAGGCAATTGAAATTTAAATGAGGCCCGGGAGTTAAAAAAGCCTGAGGCTGAAGCCGGGGGTGAGGGGGGGGGGGCGGAAGAAGAAAACTCAGCCTGCTTTCCTGCTCCTAACCGGCATTCTGCGATCCCTGCGGTGAAGTGCGTGCGCGAGGATGTTGAGCGAGGACGGGATCAGATTCCGCTGGAACGCCTCCCATAGTCGAATAGCATAAAAAGGGTGGGGTACCGGAGGGTGCCAAGCAGCTGTGGAACTGTACCCAGCATGGGTCAATGCCCTCCGCAGAGAAGGGGAGAAGGAAAGAAGCAGCCACTGTGGGTTTTCATGAGGTAGCCCCTCTCCGTCCCCCTTGTAGCGTTCTGACCCACTCACCTCGTCATCCTTGGGATTAGGTTCTGTTATAATAGTGACATTCATGTTGAGTCTGTTCCTATTACGTTCTGTCATATACCGGGAGCACTGACCTCCTACTTGCTAAACTTTCTTACATTAGGAAAACAGGAAAGATTCCTTGTACCAGTCAGTCCTAATGCTGATGTTGTCACATTCAGTGTCAGTGGCAGATGCAGCAGCAGGCCTCAGACACAGGGCCTGAATCAATTCTCCATCATAGCTGTCAAGTTAATCTTTGCAAATAACAAAAAAAAAAATCTACTCTCACGGCCATATCTTAAATCATACAGAGACAGCTAGCTGTGTTTCTGGGGAAACGCACATCTACTGACAGCCTGAGTCTGGTCTAAATTGGCTGGTTTACTATGACAGCCGTTTGTAACTGGGCACCAGGGCAGATGATGAACAGCTGCTGCTATTCCCCGGAAACAGCAGTCACCTCGTGTTACCGTAGCGAGGAGAAAGTTAGGGCGGGGGGGGGGAACAAAACAAAATAAAACTGGATCGAACGGCAGGGAAGGTCTGGAATTTTTGGAAAGAAAATAAAATGAGATGCCACAGGGACCTGACAGCGAGCATTCAGATTTCACTGTGCCCTTGGCAAACAGCAGTAACATCCAGTTAAACTTACCAATTTAACAATGGCACAGTCTGCACCCAATCTGCGCAGGCATTGATCCCACTACTAAATTTGTGGGGCGCTTTTTTGCTTAAGTGTCTCAGATAGAAGCTTAAAATAGGCGATAGACCCTTTAAATATGTAAATTGATGTCCGAACGCCTGCTGAACGAGCCCATCCAGAAATTAATTGGCGATGAGTGGGGAAGGCCTCGGGCCTGGCCTGCTCAGGATTCGTCAATGGCTCCCCCCCCCCCCCCTCCCATGGCCACCAACAAATAGTAATTATTTTTTAAAATGTAAAAACCATTCCGATGGAGGCAGCAGGAGCAAGAGTCTCGATCGTCACACCACATCCCACCCCACCGTCACTGGCTCCAACCCGTTTCCAGGGATCTACCCAAGAGCCATTTCCGGCCAGGTAGTCAGCATGACATTGATCTCTTCACTCAGGCGAGCTGCCCATGGAGGCGTGACCAGCGCCAATTGAGGCGCGATGACCAAATTCCACCGATTCTTGGGCCTCTCGGTTCAGCCCCAAGTCTGGGCCTGAAAACACGCCCAGACCCAAGATCTAACCCTGGATTTCTGTCAAGTGAATATAAATTGAAAGTGTCCCTCTGAGCTGCAACCCGCCCAAATGTGGAACTGAGGCATTCACTTTAGGAAAATCCCAGGTTTGATCCTTGGCCTGTGAAGAGTTGGAGTTAGAGTTAGGGTAGCAGGATGAGGCTCAATCGGCTGCAGCGCCCTGAACTAAGGAGCAGAAAATTGGGAAAGGGGTCCCACTCCTGATCACTATTTAGCGTGTGTTTGACCGACTGGTGGGGACATGTTAGGCCGCAGCTTTGGTTTATAGCCTGTCAATAAAACATTATCGAGGTTCGCATTTGAAGAATGGCCACTTTGGCAATGTACTAGAAGCTCACAATCTCCCAGCGAGGAGTCAGGGGAAGAGACAGAAAAAAAAGGGGGAGAAAACTGGAGGAATAACTGAAAATCTCTATCGACAGCCAACGTTCAATGCAACATTTTCTTAACTGTTGTTAATGTACTTCTTGTCCCACCTTACACACAGAACTTCTGACAAATTAAACTTTTGGAGTGTAACATCAGTGAAAGTAAGAAACACTGACACATTCTGGGAAAATATATATTGACTGAATCAGCCCAAAATGCTTCTCCCAGTGAATTACTTTGAAGTGCAGCAGTCCTTTTGAAAAGCAAGGTCTGACAAACAGCAATCAGATTAATTAACCTGTTTTTTTGTGACGTTGATTGAGGGAAAATTGTTGGCCTGGACACTGGCAGAACCTCAAGCCCCTCCTTTAATAGTGGACCTTTAATGTTCCCCACAACAGGTGTTTTAAGGCTTATCTAAAGGACACCATGTCCAATAATTCAGCACTCGCTCAGTACTGCTCAGTTAGTCTAAGTTACGTGCTCAGGTCCTGGAGTGGGCCTTGAACCCACATCCTGCTGTCTCAGAGGCAAAAGTGCTACCAACTGAGCCAAGACTGATAATTCAAACTGACATGAAGTAAATATAATCTGGAAAAGTGGCTGTTCGCTACACAGGACTGAATTTCAAGAATGGCATTCTAGTAATGGCAACGTTAAACTGCTCATTGCTACTGACACGGGGATTCTGACCTGTCCAGCCCTGACTGGACAAACGTCTCCATAAATGAGGCTGGCCACATGACTCACAAGTGGCAAAGTCATGACGGAGTTGTGCTCGTCACCTGACAGGAGACATTTAACACCCGTCAATCAGGGTGGGGCATAATCTATTTCTCAACTCAAATAACATTTATATCCGCTTTACATTACAGTTCTGCTTCCAACAGCTGCCCTGACTACAGTGGCAACTCTGAAAAGTTAATGAGGCCGACTCTGCTCCCTCTCATCGAGCAGAGAACTACTTGAGGAGATGGATTCGGCCTACTCCTCTGGAAGTAAAAGGCTGAATATTCAGCTGCCCGCACAGTTTCTGCATGACTGACCTTCATGGGCCTCCTCACTGGGAAAGGTGCAATGACCAGAAGTCTTTACATATTTAAGGGGCAGACTCGGAAAAATACCCTCTATATCTCAGCAAGCTTGTGGGTTGCATGGCACGTCCTGTACACTCAGACCCACATTATGACATATGCCTCAAGCTTTCTATCAGATCAAGCCTTCTCCCTTTACAAAATGCAAAAATCTGTTTCTGTGGCATGAGGAGAGGGGAGGCTGGACTGTGTCCTGGGGTCCCCTGAATCCACACCTCAGACTGGAGCGATCGAAGCTGCTCAATGAAGACGAGGGAAGAGTTCACGCTTCTCAGTGAGATGAAAACCTGACGACAGAAATCGACTGGACAAGGATACGGAAGCTGAGCTGAATTTCAGTGTGACCCGGTGACCCCATCCATCTGTGTGTGGATTTACGGCTATAATTATGATGGATTACAGTCATATCCCACACGTACATGAATGGAACCTAGAGGGGGGAAAGAAAGTAAATGAAATGCGTTGAGATGTCAAATCAATAGAGACAGAGTGTTCCATTCAAATCTAACCTTTCGGACCGTTATTATAAAGTGTAACCATAGCACCAGCCGCATGGTACAATACAGTATTGGTACCTCCCCTGTCTACCTCTTATTTTCAGCATAGATGGAGCAGTTATTCTCTCATTTGGAATAACCACCTACATTTAATTCTCAGTATGTTTATATGCAGCATAGATAGAAAGAACTTGCAATTGTATAGGAACCTTGCATGTCCTCAGGATGGAAAGGGAAATGGTCAAAAGAGGTCGAGGCAGCAGGTCAGATGGCCTCCATTTTGGACACAAAGAAACACTTTATGAGCTTCTTGGTGTCCAAGATGGACACGGGAGGTGCAGAGGTCAGAGGGTGAAGGTTGGAGCAGGCTGCTAGTTGTGAGAAAAGGGGAGTTTGGAGTCGTTTCTGCTTCGCAGGAAGAGGATTCGGACGGGGAAAGGCATGCGTCGGTAAAGCTGCTGAGTGCTCGGGCAGGGCAAGTCTTGGAAATACCACTGTCGGGAAATTGTGTGTCACAGATCGCTTTACCGCAGTTAAAAGTGTGGCCAACTCCACGGACATGCTAACTCGACATATTTAAAATCGGTTTGCGTTTTTATTTAAATTGGTCATAAATACAAGATGGTCACTAATAAATCCAAGGAGGAATTCAGGAGAAACTTCTTTACCCAGAGAGTGGTTAGAATGTGGAACTTGCTATTACATGGAGTAGTTGAGGCGAATAGCATAGATGCATCTAAGGGGAAGCTAGATAAGTACATGAAGGAGAAAGAAAGAGAAGGATATGCAGATAGGGTTAGATGAAGTTGGGTAGGAGAAGGCTCATGTGGAGCATAAATGCTAGCATAGACCAGTTGGGCCGAATGGCCTTTTTCTGCGCTGTAAATTCTATGTAATTATTCCCCCCATTTGTTTCAATGACATTAATCGCCATTAAAAAAAAATTGTACAGTGTTTATTTACTTTCATCCCATTTCCATCACTGGAGTCCAAAACAGGAGAATGCCGGTTTATTCTCTGACTAGCAATCTGCTAATGAAGTCACAGGAACACTTAATCTTAAAGCATGTCGTTTCTGAGAACGGAGATTTTATCAGTGACTTGTTAATCATGGAGAAACAGACACGCTTTCATTTTTCATCAAAGAAGGAATCTCAGGCTGTGCGTTTTGCCCCGGGCAGAAGAGACAGCAGGTGACTTATTCCCAGTCCTACGGAAGGAGGTGTGTGATATTCACTCACTCACTGTGTAGAAACATCTAAGCTCCAATTTTAACTAGGGGGATAAGTGCTGCGCGCAAAGAGGGGGGGGCCTGAAGTGAGTGAAGGGCTCGCATGGCCGTGCAGGTATGTGGCCCGATCCCTCTTAACTCCTGGGCCTCATTTAAATTTCGGAATGCTGACTCCCGCCTGAACCCGGAGGCAGACGGGAGCAAGGCTTCTGAAGGCTGGAGGCGGCCACTGGCAACCGAAGGGAACGGGCCCTGGCACTGAGGTTAAATCATCCTGCTCCCCCTGGCCCAGAAGGAAACCAATAAACATTTAAAAAAAAAAAATCTTATACCCTGCTGGGGCTTTTTCCGGCTCTTTAGCCGTCTAGCACCAGCTTTCCCAGGCGCGTTCGGCCCTCAGTGAGAGTCGAACAGCACGGGGTTAAATTCACGTCGGGGTCCGAACGGCATCATTGGATTCCGGCTTTTGAATATTTATTCCAGGTTAACGTTTGCTATATCCTTAACTATCTTATCTAACTCTGGGAATTCACCTTTCAGACGCCTCCTCTCTCAGCTGAAATTCCCAAATTTTTCCAGTCTGTCCTCATAACTCAGACCCCTAACGCTGGGAGATCAGCCTTGTGGCTGTTCTCTGTATTGCCTCCAGCCCTTGAATACCTCACTTGTTTCTTGGCTCCCAAAACTGGATGTAATGCTCAAGGTGCAGTCTGACCAGAGCATTATAATATTTGCTCATCACCTCCTCTAAATATATTGTATTGTTATGACTATGTAGTTCAACATCCTATTGGTATTGGTCATTGCAACTCTGCATTGGTTGGTATATGCAAAGAGTTTATATATTACATGCTATGCAACACAAGCACTAATAATAGCATGGCCCAGGACATCGCTGCAGGAGTTCCTCAGGGCAGTGTCCTAGGCCCAACCATCTTCAGCTGCTTCATCAATGACCTTCCCTCCATCATAAGATCAGAAGTGGGGATGTTCGCTGATGATTGCACAGTGTTCAGTTCCATTCGCAACCCCTCAGATAATGAAGCAGCCCATGCCCGCATGCAGCAAGACCTGGACAACATCCAGGTTTGGGCTGATAAGTGGCAAGTAACATTCGCGCCAGACAAGTGCCAGGCAATGACCATCTTCAATAAGAGAGAGTCTAACCACCTCCCCTTGACATTCAACGGCATTACCATCGCCGAATCCCCAACCATCAACGTCCTGGTGGTCACCAGTGGCTACAAGAGCAGGTCACAGGTTGGGTATTCTGCGACGAGTGACTCACCTTCTGACTCCCAGAGACTTTCCACCATCTACAAGGCACAAGTCAAGAGTATGACGGAATACTCTCCACTTGGCTGGATGAGATCAGCTCCAACAACACTCAAGAAGCTCAATGCCATCCAGGACAAAACAGCCCACTTGATTGGTACCCATCCACCACCTTAAACATTCACTCCCTTCACCATTGGCACACTGTGGCTGCAGTGTGTACCATCTACAAGATGCACTGCAGCAACTCGCCAAGGCTTCTTCGACAGCACCTCCCAAACCCATGACCTCTACCACCTAGAAGGACAAAGGCAGCAGGCACATGGGAACAACTCCACCACCTGCACGTTCCCCTCCAAGTCACACACCATCCTGACTTGGAAATATATCGCCGTTCCTTCATCGTCGCTGGGTCAAAATCCTGGAACTCCCTTCCTAACAGCACTGTGGAAAAACCTTCACCACACGGACTGCAGCGGTTCAAGGCGGCGGCTCACCACCACCTTCTCAAGGGCAATTAAAGATGGGCAATAAATGCTGGCCTTGCCAGCAACGCCCACATCCCATGAATGAATAAAAAAAAAGTCAACACTGGTGAAGTGAAAAATCTCTAAAAGTTTATTTCTTTGACAATGAAGTTACTTAGTGCCTACAATACAAATTCTTGACAACATCTCGCTGGCACTACAAGATTCCCAACCTTTTCTCTAATTGTCTTTCAAAAGGCACATTGGTATTGCTGTCTCACTAAGCTGTTACAGCAGCATTATTATTATTGAGTTGTGTGTGCAATATAGTCAACCATAACAAAGAGTTAAAGGTGAATGCAATGACGCAAGGACAAAAGTTCAGGTCATATATGTACCTTGCAAAGAGATAAATTGATGAGACTAAGGAGGCATCAGCTGCACGCTGCACTGAGAACGCTGTTTGTTAATCACTCAGGCATGATTGCAGCATGTCGCCCAAATCACTTGTCTTCCCATCCAAATCCCACCAATTTCACACTTTCCGGGAGTTGTTAGACCTGCAAATTGAGATTTCTATCAGAGACTCACACCTTTTTATTCCCAGGGACATCAGCAGTAAGACAAATGGTATAAGAACAGAATTGGATTGATTTATCGACTACTGCAGCAAATACTGCATTCAGTTTATCTGATATGAGTCGCATTCGTTGGGTTTGGCTCAGCCATCTGTCTGGGCACTCTTCTTGTGCAATGGAAAACTATTGTTACTTGTGCAAAATCGTTTCCTTTTAATGCTTAAAAAATAATTTTTAAGAAGGATCCTTTGCTCTTCATCCTTGCTGTCTTCCTGCCTCTCCCACGTCAAGGAGGATGGGAGAAATCGGGCCTGGGAACTTTGGGGGGACTTTCCGAGGCCCAGTGCCATCGGTGGGACCTTGCACGCAGTGGGCAGCTTATCAGAACATTGCGGGTGTACCGCAAACTATTTTCTGTCCAGTAATGTCAATAGATGGAAAATCAAGGGCAAAGCACTCATGATTTTCCAATACGTTGCCTGCTGTGAACAAGGCCCCCACCAGCGGCATGAAGCCTCAGACAGCTGCCCACGACTCCTGTCGGCCAACTGTGGAAATCTTCGGAGAGGTGTCACATAAATTGGCACGTAAATGGGCGCTCAGTCTCACCTGACAGCGGGCGTGCCTTGTAGGGGTTGGGATGGGCCCATAGGCATGTCTTGATGGTGCTTTGACCTGGGGTTCATGTAGCTGGAACATCTTGGAGAGGCCAGAAAAAGCAAGGGAAGAAGCAAAATCATCAAGTGGAACGACATGACACGTTTCCTGTCCGCTGATAAAGGGATATGAGGTAGTGGATTTGGAGAAGATATTCAAAATGCATAGTGATGGTAGAACTAGAGGACATCACTGTACAATACATGGGCAAAGGGCTAGGTTAGGTGCCAGGAGTTGTTTCCTCTCTCAGAGGGTTGTCACAGTATGGAACAGGTTAGTTGAGGAATGTAAATACAGATGCACTTCAGACCTTTAAGAACTAAACAAGTCCCAGAGTGAGGAAAACATCGCCACCTATCGCGGGCGTATGTCTAGACAAGTTCACCGAGTAACGAGTCATGGGCAAGCATAGTCCTGTGGCACTTACTTAATTGCCTTATGGAGTCAGGGAAGAATTCCCCAGTTTTTTTCTAAAACTAACCACAGGTCTTTTTCTCTTTTATTGTTGCTTCCCTCAGAAGGTGGCATGAGGGCAGGTACAAGAGGTTGCAAAATGCAACTTTTAGTTACTAATAACCCAGCTGTCAGAACCATGTTGATCTCCAATGACTATTTTGGCAACAAATGTTTTTTTTTCAGATCGCTATTTAATTGATTGAAGGAAATAATAGTTATCGCTGACTGTCTTTTCTCACCCTTCTTCTCGTATCCTCTCAAGAACACAAAAAAAAGAAAACACCTTTTCGCCTTCCTCGTTGCCACAGCAACTTCATCAAACCTAACTAAACCTGTCTGGTCCCAACAACTGAATTAAGGGAGATGAAAAAACAAAAGATAACTAAGGTGGCTATCCATTAGAAAGTCAAACGCAGCTATAATAAACCTTTACAGATTCTCCTACAATCACCACGTTGATGATGGATTTCAGGAATCAGAATGAAGATAAAATTCTCAGGTCACATTGCCTGTTTAAGTCAGTGAGCCTTGCAGTACCGTTTCTGTAGTTCATCAATAAAACCAAGATTAGCTGCTGGTTATGGGAATACTATTACCAGGAAGCAGTACTTAGTGAACTCATTGCCAGTCATCTTCATAATATTCATAATGAATTTTGAGAGGTAATTTTTCACTGGGGTACTAGACCTCTATGTTTAGCCTCAGACTAGAGCTCTCTAATTATGTTTACACCATATAAACACAGTGAGAGTACAGGAGAGTGAGAGGATAATATATATACGCAGAACCTCGGCTCTCCAGGGTTGTGGTATAACATGCATGGGCTCCCAAGGCCTTTCACTAGGCCGCTTTCTGATATACCGTAATATCTAATATAACCTGCACCCTCTCCAGAGCACATCCCTCACTATAATATGCAATCCGGCTGACTGCCTTGCAAAGAGGGTTTACTAGAACTTTCGAAATGCAGCCAATGTTGTCAGCTTGTCTTCCAACATTACATGGATGGAACAGCTACCTAAAAGGCCATAAATATAAGACAGTCACCAATAAATCCAATAGGGAATTCAGGAGAAACTTATTTACCCGAAGAGTGGTAAGAATGTGGAACTCACTACCACAAGGAGTAGTTGAGACAAATAGCATAGATGCATCTAAGAGGAAGCTAGATAAGCACATGAGGGAGAAAGGAATAAAAGGGTTTGCTGATAATGTTAGATGAAGATGGGTGGGAGGAGGTGTTCGTGGAGCATAAACCCCAGCATAGACCAGTTGGATCTAATGGCCTGTTTCTGTGCTGTAGATTTTATGTAATTCTATGTAATTTCACAGACCTGTCTATTTAATTTAAATCTGAAGCCAGGGGAGCCTTTAACATATATTAGGTTTATTGGGTATCAGGGACAAATAGCTGTTGAGGTGTTTGGAAAGCAGAATATCTTAGATCCAGTCCGCCTCTAGTGAAACATCATATCCTGCAGATTCAGAGGTACAATATTTAAGAAGGTATATGTCCCTTGAATTGCCCACTCGGTCCATCATCAAACCACCTGGAGGTGCGTCAACAAAATTCCCACCAATTATAGTCTGGACTCCCATTGTTTTGACTGCAACGCAGCCCAATATATTTATCCATTTACCACACGTTTTACTATTTCTAGGAAGTGTAGATTTCCAAACGATTCTAAGGCTATTGTGTCACTGCAACATGGTATCAGCGCCATGATGTCTGCTGCTAAAAATATTGGGAAGGACACAAACATATCAACCCTTATTAAATGCAGCACGATGTTTTAACACGTCTCAACTGGTGATGTGATGGTTTCAGTAAAATACACACTCCTGTGATATTGCACTGTTCAATTTTTCTCATTATTGCAACTCCGGCTTAATGGTGGACTAAGAAAGCTTTCACTACCATATGAGTCAGGTATGGGGAGAGAGCGGGCTTGAAGGGCCGAATGGCCTACTCCTGCTCCTATTTTCTATGTTTCGATAACAGACATGGTATTGGTACCCGCAGTATCAACCCGTCCTGGGACCTAAAATATTATATAAAGGAAAGAAAGTCCTGAGACTTCAAAGAGTTCCACAGTTTTGTGATCCTGGGAAGGAACTGGTTGCAGTAGAAGACAATGCAATAAACTTTGATTACAACTGGTCAACATTTATCCCTCAGCTAACACTACCAAAAACAGTTTATCAACTCATTGCTGTTTGTGAGACCTTGCTGTGTGCAAATTGGCTGCGGTGTTTCCCTACATTACACCAGTGAGAACACTTCAAAAATACTTCATCAGCTGTGAAGCGCTTCGGGACGTGCTGAGGTCATGAAAGGTGCTTTACAAGTTCTTTCTTTCCTTTAACACAGCGAGGATGTAGAGAGGAGTGAGAGTGTGTAGGATGGAGTATTTAGAGCTAATAAAAATAGTTTACACTATTTATCAACTGACCCCATTTTAGTCCTGATCTTTTATCTTAGGATGTGGAGTCTCACCAAAAACTCTACTACGGATTTAAGCACAAAATCTAGGCTGGCACTTCAGTTCACAACTGAGGAAATGCTGCATTGCCTTTTAGATGAGACGTTAAAGTTATCTCCCTGTTCAGGTGAACATAACAGATCCCACGACACTATTTGAAGAAGAGCAGGCGAGTTCTTTTGGTATCCCAGCCAAATTTTCTTCCTCAACCACTCCTACCAAAAATAGATGTAAGGAATCTTACAACACCAGGTTATAGTCCTTCGTCAGGTGACGAAGGAGGTAAACTCCGAAAGCTTGTGATTTTCAAATAAAACTGTTGGACTATAACCTGGTATTGTAAGATTCCTTACATTTGTCCACCCCAGTCCATCACCGGCATCTCCACATCACCAAAAATAGATTAACTGGTCAGTCATTCATTTGCTGTTTATGGGTCCTTAATGTGTACAAAATGGCTGGTGCATTTCTCTACATTAACAACAGTGACTACACTTCAGAAGTAATTAATTGTTTGTGAAGGGCTTTGGAACGTCCTGAGGGTATAAAATATTTATCCCTCAATCAAAATCACTAAAACAGATTATCTAGTCATTATCACATTGCTGTGCGTGGGAGCTTGCTGTTTGCAAATTGCCTGCCACATTTCCTACATTACAACGGTGACTACACTTCAAAAGTTCTTCATCGGCTGTAAAGCGCTTTGGAATGTCCTATGGTCGTGAAAGGCGCTATATAAATGCAAGTTCTTTCTTCTTTCTCTTATATAAATGCAAGTTTGTTCTTTTAGTTTCTTCTGCTAATGTTGGAATTTAAGCAGTTCCAACAAAAATTAAAACGAAAGGTGCACTTGAGTGGGGGGAGAAGAACAGATTATAAAAGTAATAATGATTGAGGATATAACACACCGAGAGCCACTCTCACTGTTTGCACCATCGGTAGAACACAATCTTTTGACAATCAAAGCCATTGTAGATTCTCCTTAAACTTGGTTTTGGCGGGAGCCGGGCGGGGAAAGAGAGCTAGAGCTGATGTTTATCACTGTATTTTACTTATTTTTTCAGAATTTGTTTAATGTTTCTTGAGGTCCCCCTTGTGAGATCCAGTGCTAAGTTTATACAACGTAATGTTGCATTTATTTCCAAAGAAATAAAATTAAATGGAATCAGCAAAACCCCAAATCACTTTTTATTGTCTAATAAGAAGTTGCATTTATATAGCACTTTATCACATCAAAACGTCTCAAAGCCCGTCACACAATGAATTCATTTTGGTGAACGTTGTGATGAAGGCAAAGGAAAATGTCTTTCCTCGGTGTTGATGCTGTTATCATAAATCTCAGTTTGTTATATAAGAGTATGAATTTATAATGTGTCTTAATGCAGATAGTCCTGTCACTCTCAATTACTCAGGGACAATGTAATCATTTCCTCTTGTTTTTTTTAAATGCCAGTGTCTCACGCATACCTCTTAAAGGGACCGTTAGAACACGGAAACAAAATCAGTTTTTTTTCCTGGTCTCATGTCAGGTGTACAGCAAGATATAATTGATACACTGGCCTCGTATCTGGCTGCTGTGTCCTGTGGTCTCAGAGCTGTCTCAGACTCAAATCTACTTGCTACACTTGTGATGGGTTTTGTCTGCTCTCAGCTGCGTCATTGTCGTTTCTCTGTGCGGCTCTCCTCATGGGATAGGAAGACAGACGCAGGCCATCTCGCTTCATTAGTGCCAGAGTCACGGTGATGTTTGCAGCTCACTTACCTCCTCCCCATCTCGGTTCAAGAAGGGGAGGAGGTATCAGATATAAGTATGTGTTCTTACCTAAATTAAATGCCAAAGGACTTGCGTTTATATAACATTTTGTCACGTCTCACAGAAACATCTCAAGGCTTCAAGCAGGGAATTATTTTGATGGCTCTTATGGCTGTTGTTATATAGACAAACGCAGCTGCCAGTTTGCACTCAGTAAAACTGCAGCCATGAGATGAATGAGAAATTAATCTGCTTTTGAAGGTGTTAGTTGAGTGTGGAATGCTGGCCAGCAGAAATCCCTACTCTTCTTCAAATAGTGCCATGGGATACTTAACACCCAGAACAGGCAGGTGGAGCCTCGGGTTAACATCTCATGTGAAGGATGGCATCTCTGACAATGCAGCACTCCCTCACTACTGAGGCAACAGTCTAGCAACTGAGCCAATTTGTCAGGCATGTAAAAAAAAAACTTTGTTCAAAATATCCGGGATTAATTATTCCATCTTTAAAGATGTATATATATATATACACACACAAATGCTCACTTGCATTAAACCTTTCAGTTTGGTTCAGTTGGTATCATTCTCACCTCAGAGGCAAAAGATTGCGGGTTCAAGGCATGACTTCAATGAAAATAAAAATTGTGAGAGATGTAAAAGGGGCGGCTGACTCCCTTTCACCCGTTTTACACTAATGCCCAAAGTCAAGGTCTACCCGTGTGTGTCTGTTTGGCCCAGTTGGTAAGACTATCAGCTTTGAGTCCAGAAGATTGTGGGTGCAGGATCATAATCTAGTTTGATAGACTGTCACATTTGAGCTGCTAAACAGAGGCTCCGTCTTGCCTGTTCTGGTGGTACAGGTGGATGGAGAGACACAACCCCATACAAAGAGTTGGGGAACACATCAGGACAAATCCAGGATTTGGAGCAGAGGAGAGCTGGACATAAACTTCGCTTGTAGGGTGGGTGGGGGGTGGGGCGGGCGGTGGCGGAAGAGAGGCTATGTCTCCTTCCCTGTGACTGAATCTTATGGGTAAATGCTAATGATCCCATCGTACAATTCAAAGAAGAGTGGAGAGCTCTTCTGGCTAACATTCCTCTCCTCCACCAATACCATCAAAAAACAGTTCATCCCATTGCTGTTTGTGGGATATTACTGGCACAGAATGCCTGCTATATTTGTTTATATAAGTCAATGCACTCCAAAAATTAATTCCTGGTGTGAAATACTTTGAAACTTTTAATTGTGATAAGGTACTATATAAATGCAATTAATATATTACTTCTGGGACTGCCATTCGATTTCGGTGCTAGAAAGTGTGCTTGCGCACAAAATGGACTCACCTCGCAGCAAGGTGACATGGTCTGTCGAATAATGAGCTTCATTTTATTGTTGTCATCACGGTGAATACAGGGACCATTCTAATCGGCTAATTTAGATCCTTGTTCAATGGCTGCTCGGGCAATATTTATTTGGTGTAGCATTTTCCCCAACTTGCAGGTGAGCGGTAGATAGCTGTTAGGTGTAAACAGTGAGCAAGTTCTCTTATGCCCATATAGGATCGTTTTTTGAAGTTTGTATCTGATGATATTATTTAAATGGTTTAACATTGTAGCCCTAGCTACAAGCTGTTTTCTATTGATAAGATATGACAATGTTGTTTTTTGTTGGGGTGGGGAAAGGTTATTACTGAGGAATAATATCTTCCTCTTTTGATTTTGATGTTTTCAAACACATACCCACATGAAACTGTCAACAGGCACATGATGAACAACAACAACAACAACAACTTGCATTTATATAGCACCTTTCACGTAATAAAACGTCCCAAAGTGCTTCACAGGAGCGATTATCAAACAAAATCTGACACCGAGCCAAATAAGGAGATATTAGGACAGGTGACCCGAAAGCTTGGTCAAACAGATAGGTTTCAAGGAGCGTCTTAAAGGAGGAGAGAGAGGCGGAGAGGTTATAAGGAGGGAATTCCAGAGCTCAGGGCCTCAGCAGCGGAAGGCACGGCCACCAATGGTGGAGTGATGGAAACCGGGACTGCGCAAGAGGCCAGAATTGGAGGAGCACAGAGATTTCAGAGGGCTGGAGGAGGTACATATGAGATTAAAACTAAAACATTAATCTCCTTCAGACACTGACTGAACTGCTGTGTATTTCCATAATCTGCAGGTTTTTCTTTAAATTTGTGGTCATTCATTTTTTAAATCTGATATTACGTACCTTGGTCTGTGTGTAGGAGAAAATAAATGTCTCCGAGCACTGAAAGGTCAATTTTGTGGAATACATTAATAAACATGACTGGGCTGGGAACTCTATGAATACTGAAAAGTTCTGTTATTTTTTATTTCCATCCATCTTGTCTGTAAATATTTATGAGGAAGCAACATTTGCAAACAATACCATCTCAAAGCCATTATACCACAGATTAAATTGCCGCGAATAGAAGAAACACAGAATTAAAAGCAACAGTTCAATGAGGATTTTTAGACGGCTGAATCAATGGATCGACAAAAAAAGGAATGAATCTGATTTATGTACTGGTTCAACACTGGCTGTTGTACTGCCGTCTAAAGCAAAAACTCACAGACAAAAAAAAAACACAGGCATTTATCAATTCAAAATCAGCACAAGGTTTCTGTCATTAACTGTGTCATCTAGTCTCTCATACTCAAGTTCTCTCTCACTCACTTTATCACTTGCCACACCTTTTCAATATTACTTGATCTCTTTTTGTCCGCCAATTAAATTGGGATATCAAAAAAATACTTCCTTTAAGAGGACACAAGCCCTTTTTGCTTTTATTTTCTGAATGTCAAAAAATTCCCCAGCAATTTTTAGAACCTGTTTGCTGCTAGCAAATAACTTTGTTTTTTTTCCCTCAAATGTTCGACTGTTTTCCACTCTTCGCCAGGACCGTTTTGATGGTGCGACCTCTTACTGCCACTTTTATATAGTGGTCACCTATTTAGTACAGCCAAACAGGCCAGGCCTGTGGATGACCTTAATAGACTGAACTGCATGTGTTCAATGCTGTACATTACTGGTAATTATTGATTAAATTAAATCAAAGTCATTTATTTTAGGTTTATCCCACCTCCCGTTCCCCTCTCCTGCTTTACTTTTTGATCTGTGTTAAGTTTGAGAGGTTTATTTTGAGGAACAGCAAAAGAAATCTGAATTGGCACCCCTCCCTGTACAATAATGACACATTCCACTCAGACCCATAGAACTTTTGCACTGAACTATTCATGAAGTGATTTAAGAGTGCAACCACTGCATTTTCTAGCAGGAAATCTGTACCACGGGTGTTAAAATTGCTGAGACTTTTTTTGACATCCAAGTAATAAAAAGGTGAGTCCTCAGCAGTGATCTCTCAAAGAAAGTAACAAATTTAGATACATTTAACATCCCGAAAATATTCAGCATCAGTGAGACTTTGGTTGATCCATTCATTCAGGGAAGCCATTTACTTAGTGTGGCCATACTGATGGTGCCAGGTCTTTGAAATTGTCAAAAAGCAACTGTTTATTCTCCTGCGGACTAATGCTTCAAAGTCTGCAGTTTGCTACATCCATACCAATCGAGCGTGAAGTGAGTGTGAGCTAGGAAGAGTGAATGTGAGTGAGTTAGCGTGACTGTGTGGGAGTGAGCGAGAGAGTGTTAGCATGGTGCAGGAGCGCAAATGGAATTTATTTAATAGTTATTTTCACCAAGAGAATTTTTTGTAACAGAACTCAATTTACATCCAGAGAGGTTCAAATGAGGGGAAAGCCAAATTTAGGATTGATAACAGAAAGACCTTCACACAAAGAGTGGTCAACACTTGGAACGGGCCTCCCAGTAGAGTAATGGAAGCAAAAACCCAAAACAGTTGGATGCTGTGGTGGAGGGTCAGCAGGTTCTTCCTTTAGATGGATGAGCTACGATTGGCCAAATGGCCATTGTCATCTGTATCTATCTTGTGAAACATTTTCTTTTTGTGTTGATGTTAAATGTTTAATATTTGAAACAACTGGTATTGCAACGTGAAGCCTTTGAGTTACTTACTCAGCAGAATGATGGCTGTGACATCTTGTGCACAAGTCTATATTTGGTGCTTACTTTTAATACCTCCAAGTATAAGGGACAGCTTTACACATCAGTGGGATTTATACATGTTTAAAAGGGAAGGAAAACCTAGATGGAGTACTTTCTGTTCAAAGTAATCCCAAAAGGGTCCATGCAAAAAAAAAAAGGGACCTGCCCACTCGTAGATTTTTTTTCCCTCCATAGTTCGTCTGGTGGGATGCGTGACGGGGAGGGGCATGTTAGGAATTTTTTATGAGCTAATCTGGAGGCGCCCACCCCCAGGAAGTTCTCTACTGACTGCAGTACATACCTGGTGGTGCTTTCCCCCAACATGGACATTGGTTTGAGCACTCTGAACCTTCTTCGTTAATCGCTTAGGTGCTCTGGTAATTTGCTGAGGTGAATTTGCGGCTGTACTCCTTCCTGAGCTGTTTTTGAATGTTCCGCATGGATTGGAGGGAGGTGCAGCCTCACGGGGAGGAAGAGCGGGAAAAAAAAATCAACAAGTGAGACATTGTAGGCCATTCTCATACACCTCCCAGTTACAGAGTGACAGTGGCACTGCCCATCTACTCAGCTGGAGATAGGGGCCTGCTCACTTGGAATGGAGGGTGGGAAAGAGGGAACAGAAGAACTCCAATAGAGGGAAGAAATAATTATTTTTGAGCTATGAATTATTGAACGAGGCTTGCAGATTTTGTAGGCGCTTGGAAGAAGTGTGAGAAGTGAGGCCTGGTGACAAACTGAACCGGATTCAGCTCACCATCCACAATTAGCAAAGTCTTCACCTAAACAGATTGCAACCTGCACTCCTTCAGGAAAAATTCGAGGGAGGGGGGAGGGCTCCGAATATTTTTAAGGGATATCCCAAGATCTCATGCTTCACTGTGTGAAATGCACCGAGACCTTTTGACAATGTGTATGATGCTATATAAGTGCAAGTAGGATTATCAGGAGATACAGTTATGGTGAGGAACAAATTAAGATGTAATTCTTAAATTTGCGGTTGGAGGCAAAACTCGGCTCTGATCACTCCGGTCTTCTGATAAGTTCCCTTTTTTTTTATTCCAGCATTGAAATGGAAGCCTGGATTTGAGCCAGATGTTCACCTAAATCCTTTAAGGTGCTGATGATGGATGTGGGATTTGAGCAAACAGGGGTTTGAGGTGGCGTGACATCAAAAATGGAACAAATACAACTTGCAGTCAATGTAAAAATGCAAGAAAATAACAGATCTTTTACACACATTTGTCAGGCTAAATCTTTCGCACTACACAACTAAAACCGTTCAACAAGAAGATACTGTTAAGGGATCGCAGGCAGGAAATAATTATATTCGGTACGTTAACTTTAGCTCTCTCAGGCCTGTCAACTTTCTGTGAAAGCATCACGCCTGACAACCTTGTGAAAGACAATCGTAAGGGGTTCAGTCTCATAGAGTTATACAGCACGGATAGAGGCCCTTCGGCCCTCTTTTTTTTTATTCGTTCATGGGCCAGCATTTATTGCCCATCCCTAATTGCCCTCGAGAAGGTGGTGGTGAGCCGCCTTCTTGAACCTCTGCAGTCCATGTGGTGAAGGTTCTCCCACAGTGCTGTTAGGAAGGGAGTTCCAGGATTTTGACCCAGCGACGATGAAGGAACGGCGATATATTTCCAAGTTGGGATGGTGTGTGACTTGGAGGGGAACGTGCAGGTGGTGTTGTTCCCATGTGCCTGCTGCCCTTGTCCTTCTAGGTGGTAGAGGTCGTGGGTTTGGGAGGTGCTGTCGAAGAAGCCTTGGCGAGTTGCTGCAGTGCATCCTGTGGATGGTACACACTGCAGCCACAGTGTGCCGGTGGTGAGGGGACTGAATGTTTAGGGTGGTGGATGGGGTGCCAATCAAGTGGGCTACTTTATCCTGGATGCTGTCAAGCTTCTTGAGTGTTGTTGGAGCTGCACTCATCCAGGCAAGTGGAGAGTATTCCATCACACTCCTGACTTGTGCCTTGTACATGGTGGAAAGGCTTTGGGGAGTCAGGAGGTGAGTCACTCGCCATAGAATACCCAGCCTCTGACCTGCTCTTGTAGTCACAGTATTTATATGGCTGGTCCAGTTAAGTTTCTGGTCAATGGTGACCCCCAGGATGTTGATGGTGGGGGATTCGGTGATGGTAATGCCGTTGAATGTCAAGTGAAGGTGGTTAGACTCTCTCTTGTTGGAGATGGTCATTGCCTGGCACTTGTCCGGCGCAAATGTTACTGGCTACTTATCAGCCCAAGTCTGGATGTTGTCCAGGTCTTGCTGCATGTGGGCACGGACTGCTTCTTGCAGTGCACTAGTTAATCTGTTTGCATAAAATACTTTTATGTAGTATTTGAATGCAGTCAGTGACCCCACTATTTTTAAAATAGAGCCTAAAGGAAATAATCAGTGCAGTGCCAGAGAAGGTGGGTGAAGTGGGGCTCCATCCCATACCTAGATAAACTAGTAAAGCCAATTGTGCTTTTATTCACTCTTACCCACAGTGCCGTCCCATGGCACACACACAAAATCTAGGCTGACGCCCCGGAGCTGTTCTGAGCCGGTCTGCTCTCTCAGGTGGACGTAAAAGATCCCATGGCACTACTTTGAAGAAGAGCAGGGGAGTGTCCTGGCCAATATTCATCCCTCAACCAACATCACTTAAAAAAACAGATTTTCTGGTCATTTATCCCGTTGCTGTTTGTGGGATCTTGCTGTGCACACATTGGCTGCTGTGTTTCCCCACATAATAATAGTGACTACACTTCCAAAAGAAAAAGTACTTCATTGGCTGTAAGGCGCTTTGGGACGTCCTGAGGTTGTGAAAGGCGCTATATAAATGCAAGTTCTTTCTTTCTTTTATTCATCATCTCCCGTTGACCTTGTGCAGAGTTCACCGTGTCAGATCTCACACAGCTGGCCGCTACGTCAAACTGGCAACCAGAAAGACACCTTTCTTTTCCCGCCGGGTCTTCCATCCCCCCCAACTGCTGTTAGTTTTCCAGGGGCCACTAAACACGTTGCTCCGGTGGCGGCAGCGCGCCTGGATGGTGACATCACGGCGCACAGTCAAGATGTCATCGTGCACGCACGCTGCTATTCGCTCCGCAGCGACATCCCGACATCATTGAGCGTCGGCCATACTGTCACTGCCAGTTTTGCGCCTGCAGGGAATGGCAGCTCTCTTCCCCGCCTCCCCCCCCCCAACCGACACTGTGGGGGTGATTTTAACCCCCAAGAACGGGTGGGAGTTGAAAATAGTTTTTTTGGGTCGCGACCGCAACCCGGCTTTATTTCCGGGTTTAACGTTGGCGCGGAAAAGTACAGGCTTTCCACTGGGAATGCAAAGTCTGAAAATTTTGTGGTTGCGACCAAAAAAAACTATTTTCAACTCCCACCCGCCCCCAACCCACCAATTCTTGGGGTTTAAAATCACCCCCTGTGTAGTTGGTTTACTGGAAAACTGGCTGCGCATTACAAAGGTTAATGCAGGACTGCTGCACAGTGTATGTGGACACAGTAGCCTCATGGTTATGACACTGGACTAGCGACCCAGAGGTCATGAGTTGAGGAATTTGTGGGCTAGCACCAGAAAAATGGCCATGGAAGATGCCGGATGGCTGTAAAAACCCAACTGGTTCACGAATGTCCTTCAGGGAAGGGATCGGCCACTCCTATCTGGTCTGGCCTACATGTGACTCCCATCCTACACTATGTGGTTGACTCTTAACGCCCTCAGGGCAATAAATGCTGCCTTTGCTAGGGTTGTCCAGAAAAAGTTAGCTTGCTCTCCCAAGACCAAGGCTGCAAATAAGTAAAACCAGCCTTAGAGCTTCTAATCAGTCTCAACTAGAAGATGACTGGAAGTACCAGTGGCAACAAGAGCATGGGGCATTGGGACAAATACAAAATCCTTATATTGGAACTTCATCAGGAATGGCATTGCATATATTATGCAAATTAATCCATATACTAGAAATTTGCATTTATGGAGCACTTCTCAGATCCTCAGGATGTCCCAAAGTGCTTGAGAGCCAATGAATACATTTTTGAAGTGCAGTCACTGTTGTTATGTAGGCAAACACAGCAGCCAAATTGCACACAGCAAAGTTGCACAAACAGCAATCAGATGAATAGCTGTAGTGTTTTTGGTGGTGTTGGTTGAGAGGTAGCTATTGGTCAAGATTTTTTATGTCCACCTGAGCAGGTAGATGGGGGCTCAGTTTAATGTCCTAACCAAAAGATAGCACCTCCAACAAGGCAGCACTTTCTCGCTGAAGTGTCAGCCTAGATTATGTGCTCCACTCCCTGGAATGGGGTTTGAACCACATGACCTTCTGACACAGAGGTGACAGCACTACCTCTGAGCCAAGCCTGACACTGTATTAGATTTTAACTCTCACAGCACTGAAGGGCAATCCTCTTTTATGCATTTTTCAGCTGCATCTGACAGTCTCACATCTGTACCAAAGACTCTGACAGACAAACCAACTCACTCAACTCTACGGGTTAATGAGGATGGCCTGGAGCTCCTGTTGGGGATGCAGTGAGAGAGGACCACACTTGTCTAGGCTGTGTTTAAGGTGCCTCCTGTTGGTTCACTGCCTTTAAGAAGAGCTTTGGGGAAGTACCTGGTGCATCCACACAGATTTTAGGTGATCTTTTCTCTCCTCCACTGGCCTGCCACCGGCCCTTTAAACCAAAGTCCTGCGCTGGAAAATTCTGGGCAACATTCCAGTTGGCAAGAGATAGCCAAACAACTTGAAAATAGCGCTACAAGGAGAGAAAGAGCCGCTGGCTTAAAGGTAAGCCTTTAAAAATGTAGAGTCCTTAGAATGAATTGGGGGGCATCGTGTGATCCCTAGGCTATTTTGGCCAGACACAAACTCCCTCCACCCACCATACCCACCCCTATCTCCAGTTTAATCACACTTTCTCCCCCTCTCGCTCTCTCCCCCTCCTGCCTCCGTATACAAACTATATATTAGGAGAGCGTCTCTATTGTGAATGGATTGTATGGGAAGTTACTGTCACTCAGGGTTTGATTGGCTGCAGGCTGGCAGTGTTACACACACCTCTCAAGTGCTATCTTGTGCACCTTCCTTACAACCACACATAAAATAAATCAGTTAAATGTTATCAGTTTGCTAATTTATTCCAAGCAGCTGAAGAATTAAGAAAAGCCATCTGGTCCCATACATCTCCAACATTCCAGTATACCACAGTCAGGTATTAGAAATACACCAAACATTTTTTAATTTGATAGATCGTGAGTATATTCCAAAGAGGCACCAATTGGTATGTTCAGCTATTAGGGGCATAGACCCTCAAGCCTGAGATGCTTGTGATGTTTTCCTAAGTTAAAGACGCTATATAAATGCAATGTGAGTTCTGTCTCCATATTTGAATGAATTAATACAACATTAATACTGTTGCATGTCACTAAAAGGTATGCAACCAAGTTAAAATGGCACTGTCTTCATGGAAAAGTGTCCAGCAAACTATCCCCCCACCCCACCCCAAACCCCATTTGTTTACAAACACATGACCCCAATGGGACGAACCTTGCTGAATCTCATCATCGCCCGACTTACGGTTGTCATGGTGATGAGAGTGACCTATCCCTCCTCTAACAAAAAAAACGGTTTGCCAAACATTTTTCTTTCCAAGAAGGCAGTACCCCTTTAAATAAACATCAACCTTGAGTTCATAGGTCCCGACGAGTGGTCGAACGTATAGTTAATAAGCACAATCCTATCCTTTCAATGCACTTGCAAACCACAGTTTGCACGGACAATGTCATTTTAATAAGTTTCCCCTCAACTGGGACCCTCTGCATGCAGTCTTATCAACGGCATTTAAGCAGTTAAGGAATTGGTAAAACAGAACTCCGACGAAAAGCAATTTTACCTTCTCTCCTTTTCCTTTCGGGATCTGTGCAGTAACCCTATCAGTACCACGGCTGCTCGAATGCCTGCCTTTTTCGAGGGCGCCCTTTCGCTCCTCTCAGCCATGTCTTGTCGGCGCGCTGGTTTCTTCGCAGCTACTTCTCGGTGCTTCCAGCTCGCAGCGCAGGATCCCCGCATGTAAAACAAGTCTTCACTCCAGCACCCCCCACCCCGGCAGCTCCTTGCCCGTTAGGTACTGCTCCCGACTCCTCTACTCGTCAGGTGATTTTTTTTTTCTCTCTCTCTCTCTCTCCACCTCCAGTGACCTTCAAGTCACCTGGCTGGCTTACCCAGCCACGGCAGCTGCTTCCCTCATGGTTCCTGGGACTGGAGCTCACAGAAGGCTGGCAATCCCAAGTCGGATGTGATCTGTTCTGTCCTTTACCTCACTAGATTTTAATATGTCAGCAGTCGTACGCAATCTCTGTCTACTGCTGTCAGCTGAGAAGTCCCTCAGCTCCTTAAAACACACTTACACACACAGGTGAAGCTTTCCTGACCAAACTGTCCACCCTTTCCATGACCTCACCCACCCCCCCCTCCCCCCCCCCCCCACTCACCTCCCTTCATCATATAAGTTGCTAGTACTTAAGGATTTAAATACATTATCTACTCAATAGCTCCCTTCCTCGTGCAACTGCTCGGTTTGCTAAGCCACCAGGATTTCCCATACCTTGTCTCATATGCACTTTTCCGACTGTGTGTTGCCACGGTGACATGACAACTGAGGAGGCTCCGCCCTCCCGTATAGCCGTTCCCTCCCAGGGCTGCTCACAGCTGCCTGGTTCATTAATGCTATCGTCAGAAGGTAAAGATTGTTCTTCTTCCCATTAACCCTTTTGAGACAAAAGGGAAAGTGGAAATCAGGAACTCTCCACCTCCTCCCCCCCCTCCCTGCCCCCCAAAAAACTGTTGAGGCTGGGGGTCAATTGAAAATTTCAAAACTGAGTTTGATAGATTTTTGTTAGGCACGGGCTTTAAGGGTTACGCAGCCAAGGCAGGTAAATAGAGTGAAGATACAGATCAGCCAGGACCTTATTCCTCTGGCTGGAGAGTCTAGAACTAGGGGGTCACGATCTCAAGATAAGAGGTTGGCCATTTGGGACTGAGATGAGGAAAAATTTCCTCACTCAGGGGGTTGTGAATCTTTGGAATTCTCTACCCCAGAGGACTGTGGATGCTCAGTCGTTGAGTATATTCGAGACAGAGACTGATGAATATTTGGACACTAAGGGAATTAAGGGATATGAGAAAAGGGTGGGAAAACAGAGTTGAGGTAGAAGATCAACCATGATCTTATTGAATGTTCCTATTTCTTATGTTCCCTATTGAATGGCGGAACAGGCTCGAGGGGCTGAATGGCCTACTCCTGCTCCTAAGAAGGTAACTGGCAAAAAGAACCTTGGGCTAGAATAGTCAGTGACGACAGCTAAAGTGGGCGGAGAATTCAAAAAAGGAAAAGATTCCTGGGATTGATTCCATAAGCGGACATTCCCAACGAGGAGTGGTCTCATAGGGCGGCACTGGCCGGCAAATTGTGGAGCCATAGCCTCCGATTTTCTTTGCTTGGAAAGTGCAATCAGAAATTCAAAGATGGGTTCCTGCTCCTGATCACTACCCAGTGATACCCAGCTCAAAAGTGCAAACGTATTTGCGGGGCGGAGGTGGTGCGAAGACAGGATCAAGTTCAACTGTGATAACTCCCCATGGTTGAATGACTTGCTGACATTCAATGGCCAGACCTGCACGTGGAAAATGGTCACTTGCAGAAGGAAATAGAAGGCAGCTGGTGCCCAGGGAACAGTAGCCCGGTATAGATCTCCTTTAGGAGAGGAAAATGTTTGTGAGGGAAAGGAGGGGGATGGCAGGATAAAAATGCAGCTTCTATAATATTTTTAACAAAGACATGCAATCAAATGTCACATACAGACCTGATATAGTGTATTTTGCGCAATTAGCTCATTTAAAGGGATATTAGTACTGCATATATTTGTGGGCCACGATTGCTCGGCCGTTCTGGCAAGCTCCTGCTGTAATTTCAGCAGGACTCTGCCGGAACACCAAGAAACTCTGCCAGGACCTGGAAATATCAGCAACTTGCATTTATATAGTGCCATGTAACGTAGTAAAAACGTCCCAAGGCGCTTCACGGGTGCGTTATCAGACAAAAATGAAACATCAAGTCCCGGCTTTGCACTGGAGTTCCCAATTGGCCTTGTGGGGGTGGTACCTCCACCCACACCTACAAGACCCGAGGCGATTGAGTTAACCATCTAGTGTGGGAATGGAGTTGGCAGAGCCTACATGGCAGCTGATATAGCAACAATGAATGGGAAATGCTAACAGAAAAGGTGGCAGGACAAGTGGAGAAGGTGGTTAAAGCCCAGGATCCCATATGCTTTTTTATTAATAGAGGCATAGAGTACAAAAGCAAGGAAATTATGCTAAACCTTTATAAAAGGTTAGGCCTCAGCTGGAGTATTGTGTTCAATTCTGGGCACCTCACTTTAGGAAGGATGTTAAGGCCTTGGAAAGGTTGCAGAAGAGAATTACTAGAATGGTTTCAGGGATGAGGGACTTCAGTTATGTGGAGAGACTGGAGAAGCTGGGGTTGTTCTCCTTAGAACAGAGAAGGTTAAGGGGAGATTTGATAGATGAGTTCAAAATCATGAACGGTTTTGGCAGAGTAAATAAGGACAAACTGTTTCCAGTGGCAGAAGGGTCGGTAACCAGAGGACACAGATTTAAGGTGATCGGCAAAAGTGCCAGAGGCGACATGAGGAAACATTTTTTTACGCAGTGAGTTGTAATGATCTGGAATGCGCTGCCTGAAAAGGGCGGTGGAAGCAGATTCAATCGTAACTTTCAAAAGGGAACTGGACAAATACTTGGGATAAAGTTTACAGGGCTATGGGGAAAGAACAGGGGGAATGGGACTAATTGGATAGCTCTTTCAAAGAGCTGGCACAAGCACGATAGGCCGAATGGCCTTCTCCTGTGCTGTACCTACTATGATATTATGATAAAAGCATGACCAGAAATCATGGCATCTGGTTTGTGGACAGAAGTGCAATCTCTACATAGGATTTAGATAGTTTGATAGTTAAATAGAGTAAGAGAGTAAACAAGCCAGTCTGTCAAAACTAAGTTTTCAGACAGTTCCCCTTATAGATGATTTTTTAAAAGTCCTAAATCTATCGCTCACGAGAGCCAGGGGGCCTTTCTAAATCTAGCATCTGGTTGAACACGATCAAATCCTCACACCCAACCTAACAGGAACAAATTTGCAAAACAAGCTTGAGCAGTTTTGCTGAGTGATGCGGGTAGGGGTTAAATTTCGTGATATTAAGTTTGGAAAGGGAGGAGTTGCATCTGCTGATGGACTGAGAGAGAGTTGCCTGCGTGAGACTCACGAGTGCATCGACTTTAAGGACATTGTGTCGACCTAAACTTGCACAAGGACAAGGATAAAGTAAAACCAGGATATCCTGGAAGTCTGGTCAGTGTAGTCTTTTTCTGTGAAGTCTTCCAACCTAAGCAAAGTTTTGAGATTGAAAACTCAGCCAAGTGCAGAAGGTATCTGGTGTAGCCAAATCTGACAGGGATTAAGGCAAAAATTCTCAGGTCTAATTGACTTCAGACACAATCCAAAACATGTCTGGGACTCTGAGAGGCATCCTGGTTTTTCGCTTTTTGGGATAAAACAGTCGAATCTACATTCAAAGCCTGCCCTCACTTTCAAGTCTTGTACCATCTTCCAAAACCCTTATGTTCCGACTAATAAATCAACAACTCTGTATTGTTGCCATTGGGATTTCCTGACATGCACGTTCTCTCAACCTCAGTGGAGCTCTGTCCTTATCTGGTTGGATGTTCGATAAGAAGAGGGGAGGGGATAAAAGGACTTGTGCACGGTCATGCGTAGGCGTCAGTGGTAGTATCTTGCCTCCCAGTCAGGAAGTCTGAGAGTTCAAGCTCCACTCGGGAGACCTCAGCACATAATTTAGGCTGATACTTCAGCGCAGTACCGCGCGAGTGCTGCACTGTCGCAGGTGCCGTCTTTTGAATGAGATGTAAAACAAGTCCCAGGCGAATGCAAAGGTCCCATGGCACTTTTAGATGAAGAGTTGGGGAGTTCTCCTGGTGTTCTGGACAACATTTATCCCTGAACTAACATCACTATAACAGATTATCTGGTCATTTATCTCATTGATGTTTGTGGGACCTTGCTGTTGTGAAATTGACTGACACCTTACCCTCCATTACAACAGCGAGTACACTTCAAAAGCACTTCACTGGTTGTGGAGCACTTTGGTACGTCCTGAGGCCACCAACGGCACAATATAAATTCAAGTCCTTTCCTTCTTTCTTTACCAGCACCAGAAGAATTAAAACTTGCCACCAGCCCTCCATTTATTGTCTTTGACACAGAATGTATCAGCAAACTTCGTGAGAGGATAATGTTAGCATTAAAAAAATGGGGGTGATGTTCATTGGTACATCACAATTTAGTTCTTTTTATGCCAAACATTATTCCTTAACCGAGATCATCCTGCCTAGAGCTGCCAAGTCCAAATCAGGACAGGGTGCAGAATAGAGGTGTGGGTGGGTAGGCAGTTGGGTCATGGTTTTGGTTCGGAGCCTAAATTTTCCTGAGCACACGGTGGAGGAGAGGAGCCCCTGCCTGCAGCCGGCGTGTAATAGAAGCTCGTGGGAGTGCTGCCCTTGATTTGCTGATTTGCACAGCAAGTGGGCGAGGCTCCTCACTTCCAATATTTACTTTGCTGATGACGAAAGTGAATTGAGAACCTTAATAACTGAAGCCTTTTCTTCATTAAAAACACAGAAATAAGAGGTATCTAAGACTTTAGGGAACCACTTTATATTTTACATATTTTGCAGAGGGCCCATTAAAAAGTGGACTTGTGGTGACCCAGACTTGCCATTTGTAGCCTCTGACCAGCAGGTGCAGAACCAGTCTCTTGGTTGTTTCACCCTTTTAATTTGCCTTTTGTCCTGCCTTGCAGAGGCAGAGATAGATGGCCCATTACTTCAAGGATGTTCAATTTCTTTCTCTGTGGACTGCACAGGTGTCTACCTCCAAATGGAACCTTGGGTGGGGAGACACATAGAATAATAGAATCATACAGCACAGTACAGACTGTGTCGGCTCTTTGAAACAGCTATCCAATTAGTCCCACTCCCCTGCTCTTTCCCTAAAACCCTGCAATTTAGTCCTCTTCAAGTATTTATCCAATTCCTTTTTGAAAGTTGCTATTGAATCTGCTTCCGCCAACTTTTCAAGCAGTGCATTCCAGATCATAATAACTCACTGTGCAAAACAATTTCTCCTCATCTCACCTCTGGCTCTTTTGCCAATTACCTTAAATCTGTGTCCTCTGGTTACTGACCCTTCTGCCAGTGGAAACAGTTTGTCCTTATTCACTCTATCAAAACCAGTCATGATTTTGAACGCCTCTATTAAATCTCCCCTTAACCTTCTCTGCTCTAAGGCGAACAATCCCAGCTACTCTCATCTCTCCACATAACCGAAGTTCCTCACCCTTGGTACCATTCCAGTAAATCCCTTCTGCACCGTCTCCAAGGCCTTGATATTCAAATTTTAAAGTTTAAATCCATATTCCATTAATTTGCAGATGTCTTGAGTTGCTGATGCTATCATATCTTGGTGTTCTGATTTAGGATTTATGCACCAAAGAGGCGACAGTGTTAAGAACAGCCCTTGAGAAACAACCAGGTCTACAAAATTCAAAGAGGACAAACCAGCGAATACGAAATATAAGCACAAATAAAAAGCAGTTGCCTAGGCTTCGAGGGCTGGAATACACACGTAGCCCTGGACATCCCTCCTCAGTGATCCATTAATAGCCATTGGGATGATGTGAGAATTGGAAACGCCATATTGGTGTCAATACTCTTCTGGGGTTAGGGCTGTTAAGTGGAGGATCGCTTGAATCTACATCTAGCCCAGACTATTCCTAATTTGGGAGTGTTTGATACTGACTCAATGAGCAAGAAGTGGGACAAAATGTCCCCTTCCACCACCACCCCCACCCTTTACTGGCCCGCCAACATTTTTAAAAAGGAGAAAAAAAAAACTGCGGGCTAAAGCAGTTTGGAATTGAAAGGCTGAGCTTCTTTATCCCTTTCATTTCTGGTTTTGGCAGCAACATCTTTCCCAACTGGCGCAATTTAAAGCAGCACAGTTGGATTTACCAGGCGCTCTAACCTGAGGCTGATCTGATTAACACCACAACTAAGCAGAAGGCTGCGAGGATATTATTACAGGCCATCTCCAGAGTTGTTTAATCAAAATTCATAACAATTCCTGACATATTCAATGGAGTCAAACCGATGCTTCCTATTAAACTGCAGGTGTTTGGAGAGCACAAAATAATATTAATAAAACAATTGCCATATTGGCTGCACTTTGACTGCTGATTCCCAATAAACCGCTTGGCACTGACGTCACCTCAGCACAGCCCAAGCTGGGGAGAACTATTTTACTAACATCTCTTTGGCATTAAATTTTTAAAAGTTCAATGTTGACTTTTCATATATTTCATGATGACTTAACAGCGGTTCCACAAAATGGTTTGATCGGAAAATATTGAAACATGGAACAGCCTGTACTAACACTGAACAAACCACCGACAGCACAAGATACATTAAGTACAGGTGATAAAAGAGATATTTCCCCAGCTCTTCAAACGAGAGACAGTTCCTGTAAAATATGCTGTCAAGTTCATTGCAATCAGCTCCTTTTAATAGAGGCTGAATGCAATTTTCCATGATATGACTTTCATAATTCACCCCCTCCCCGCCATAGACATTCTTTTTATTGTTTTATTAGTGACTCTCCCGTGTCTTTGCTCACAGTTAGTCAGAAGAAGTGGTTTGTCTTTTAGTTATGTTTGTTGCATGAAGGTTGAGAGAGGTGAAAGCAAAAATAGCTAATAGATATTACCCCTGAAGCAAGTAATAATAAGAGTTTACTGGTACAGCATTACTCATTAACATCAATAGACTGGAATGTGACAGTGACACCCACTGATTTCAATGGACTGGAGTGTGAAAGTGACACCCACTGATTTCAATGGACTGGAGTGTGAAAGTGACACCCACTGATTTCAATGACTGGAGTGTGAAAGTGACACCCACTGATTTCAATAGGCCAGAGTGTGACAGTGACACCCACTGATTTCAATGACTGGAGTGTGACAGTGACACCCACTGATTTCAATAGGCCGGAGTGTGAGAGTGACACCCACTGATTTCAATGACTGGAATGTGACAGTGACACCCATTGATTTCAATGGACTGGAATGTGACAGTGACACCCACTGATTTCAATAGGCCAGAGTGTGAGAGTGACACCCACTGATTTCAATAGACTGGAATGTGACAGTGACACCCACTGATTTCAATAGGCCGGAGTGTGAGAGTGACACCCACTGATTTCAATGACTGGAATGTGACAGTGACACCCATTGATTTCAATGGACTGGAATGTGACAGTGACACCCACTGATTTCAATGGACTGGAGTGCGACAGTGACACCCATTGATTTCAATGGACTGGAATGTGACAGTGACACCCACTGATTTCAATGGACTGGAGTGCGACAGTGACACCCACTGATTTCAATAGGCCGGAGTGTGACAGTGACACCCACTGATTTCAATAGACTGGGCCACGTCGGTGAAACCCACTGATTTCATTGGCCTGGAGCAAGTGAATAATGGGCTCCTATGTGAATACAGCCCATTCCTTTCAGTAGTAAGGGACATGTATTACAACAAAAACCGAGGGTGGAATCATTCATTCTGGAGGAAAGTTGCTACTGGAATTTCAATTAGCAATCAGGAGCAGGACCGCTGGTTGATGTCTTTCCCCCCCCGAGCTTTGGGCGACTGAAATCATTGCTTTGCACAACTTCCAGCCATGAAAATCAGCTGACTCGGATCAGGAATTACATCGCTGGTCTTCCTCCTCGGTGCCGCAATAGGCAATACATTTACTAACTGAGTCACGACACTAGTAAAGGTGAAATAAACGTTTTGATTCACAGATTGATACGTAAGGGCATGTTGCAAATGGAAAGAAACAGTTCAGGCTCGTCACTGGCTGCGGAGATGGCGTCACTGCTTTCTCGAAGGACCGGATTACTTTCAGAGACAGACCAATTTATTCTTTCTGGGCAGCGAACGGTACCAGAACTGAAATAAAACCACCACCACAATCTTTCAAAAGGTAAGTCCCACTTCTCAAAAATCTTGTTGACACAAAAGCACCAGCAAATATTGCAAAACCCATTGCCCACCTGGCCCTGCAGTTTGATACCTTTTGATGGGTGAACTGAGAGCAAGAAGTCACTACAAATGGAGAGCTGGAGTGACAAATATACAGTAGGTTTTTCAGCATGAGTCTTTTGACAACGAAAATGCCATCTTGTAAACTATAATCTTCCGGAGTTTTAAATAGCAATTCAGATGCTTCCTGGGTTGGTTTTATAAAGACAAACAGACCAGAAAAGTGCACGGTTTAATCTGCTGAGCTTTTCTGGAGTGGAAGTTGGGCACAGGTGCTCTCAGTAAGCCTGGGCTAGGGAGAGATAAATAGTCTGCTTACTATCCAATGAACCCTGCTGAGCACCATTTTAAATTTTTGTCTGATAACGCTCCTGTGAAGTGCCTTAGGACATTTTACGATGTTATATAAATGCAAGTTGTTGTTGTTAAACACCTTTGCCGATTTTCATTTGTATTGAAGTCAAGGAAAACAAAAAGCGGGAGAGATGTTTAATGGGCGGCCAAGCTAAAACTGTGCGTTTTATACTATTGTCTAAAGTCAAAATTACTCTGTGTGTGTGTGTGTGTGTGTGTGTGTGAGAGAGAGAGAGAGAATGGGAGCAGGCTTGGTTGTGATGCCCCATAATCAAATAACCTGGTTGTGATGCCCCATAATCAAATAACCTGGTTGTGATGCCCCATAATCAAATAACCTGGTTGTGATGCCCCATAATCAAATAACCTGGTTGTGATGCCCCATAATCAAATAACCTGGTTGTGATGCCCCATAATCAAATAGCTTCTTAACATTCATAGTCCAGACTCACATGTGGAGTCTTGGAAGAGGCACAGGAGGACGACCAATACCTGAGGACCATAAGCCAGCAAGCGTCAGGAGAGATGGGAACAGAATTGGATCAACCATTGTGAGGGAAAAAGATACATCAACCCATCGGAATTTCACCCCATCAGTGTTAGCGTAAAACAAGTTAAACTAGTAAAAATTATGCAGCCCACGCTCTGTACTGCACAGGTGCAACATGTGCCTGACTTCACTAGATACTGCAATGCTAGTCCATTTACATAATTTATTGGTGGCTTGGGTGTGTCGCTCACAATATGTTGGGAGCAACAGGGCTATATCGAGAATCAGCAGTCTGTTTGTCTTTATAAAACCAACCCAGGAAGCATCTGAATTGCTATTTAAAACTCCGGAAGATTACAGTTTACAAGATGGCATTTTCTTTGTCAAAAGACTCATGCTGAAAAACCTACTGTACATTTGTCACTCCAGCTCTCCATTTGTAGTGACTTCTTGCTCTCAGTTCACCCATCAAAAGGTATCAAACTGCAGGGCCAGGTGGGCAATGGGTTTTGCAATATTTGCTGGTGCTTTTGTATCAACAAGATTTCGAGCACTTTCCTGGCATGAGGTTGGGGGACATTCCTGGCATGGATGGGGAGGGGGGCATGGAGGGCACCAGTGTCAGGAATATTGAGGCAAAAGGCAGGAGGTGCCCAATGTTAAAAATATATATATTTTAATGGCAGCATCTTCTTCTGTGCCAGTTCCAAATGGACAATGTGCAACTTGAGTGCTGCTCAGGTGTTCCAGTGCATTTTGGGACAGCAGCCTAATTAACATAGGAGCTAATGAATCTAGTGCACAGCTTATGCATAGAGTGCCTATCCCCTGTGTCCTTGCCACTCAAATTTGGCAGACGTTGGGTACCTGGAGGCCTCAGGCTTCCACACCTGATTTTCTGAGGAGCAAGATTGGCCAACTTGATGCTCACCTTTTGCCAGGAGAGTAACAATATTAGCTGTCTCTTTTCATTCCCACCCCTTCTTCTCCCCCAAGCTGGAGCCTTCACTTTTGTCACATGTGTCACCAAGACACTCAAAAGACAAGTGGTGATAATTATCCCACGGCAGGTAGATTTGAGTGACCGGAAGAGATGGGCTCAAACCCACCTACAGCGGTTGTGATTCACCATTCCCTGTATAAAGATACACGCACATCTGGAGTATTGTGTCCAGTTTTGGGCCCCCTAATTCAAAATGGATATTATGTGCTTGGGCAGACTGGTATGTACAGCTCTCACTACAAACTGGGGGTCCAAGTTACATATAAAATGTTTTTGCCTTATTTTGGGGTAGGGGAGTGAAATGGATACCTGAAGCCAATGTTGTGGCTCAGTTGATAGTCTTGCCCCTGAATCAGAAGGTTTTGGGCTCAAGTCCCACTCCAGGGACTTGAGCACAAAATCCAGACTGACACTGCAGTGTAGTACTGAAGGAGTGCTGCACCGTTGGAGGTGCCGTCTTTTGGATGAGGTGTTAAACCGAGGCGCCGTCTGCCTTCTAAAATGGACGTAAAAGTTCCCATGGCACTATTCGAAGAAGAGCTGTGGAATTTCCCTCGTATCCTGGCCAATATTTATCCCTCAACCAATATCACTAAAACAGATGATCTGGTCATTATCTCATTGTTGTTTGTGGGACCTCGCTGTGCCCAAATTGACTGCTGCATTTCCCACATTACAACAGTGACTAAACTTCAAAAGTACTTAATTGGATATAAAGCGCTTTGGGACATACTGAGGTTATGAAAGGTGCGTTATAAATGCAAGTTTTTTCTTTATTTTTAGCCTGGTAGTTCTATGCTTGACAGTTTGCACTCAGCAGGCCTACTCTTCCACCCATCCCCCTCACAAAATAAATCTTGGTGTGTCATCCTGTTAGCAGCCCAGCAAAGTTACAGACAAAACTCAAACATGGAGGTGGTTGGTTAGTGCATCAACCATCGTCACCCCAGGGCATGAACCTGCCACCTCAACACTGTGAAACCAACACTTTCCCAGTCAGCTCAGAATAGATTAGAATTACAGTTCTCAGCTGCAAATACCTCCCCAAACCATAGAACAGAGCATAAAGCCAAGGTGCTGTAATAATTAGTTCTTATAATTTTTTAAGAACAATATATAACACTTTGAATTTCGATAGCACTTCCCAGTAAGATGTGTCCAAGTGTTTTATATTGAAGAAAACACAATGCACTCTGATCAGATGGGGATAAAGGGGAAAACAGTAAGGGTTTGGATGGGGGAGGAGGGAATTGAAAATGGGGGCTTAATATACAAGTATGAACTTATTGTCCCTGGCTCTGTACTTGCTTAAAAGCTGTTCATCTCTAACATTTTCCAGGTCTGATGAAAGATCATCAGCCTGAAACGTTTCTCTCTCCGTAGATGCTGCCTGACCTGCAGAGTGTTTCCAGCATTTTCTGTGGTTATTTCAGGTTTCCAGCATCTGCTGTATTTCACTTTGGTTTTAAACCTATTTCCTATTGTTTTCTGCCTCCCCACCCACTTTTTTTTGTTTTTCCTTCTCTCCTCTTCTCCTGGAGGTGGCGTTTCATTCTGGGCATGGCTCCACACATAGCTGACTGCCCATTCTTCAGATGTGAGCCTAGACAGCGAATGTCAGTAAGCTGTAGGGACCATCACAGTTGTGCCCGATCCATGCCTTGCCTGAAGTCCACAAAAGAAGGGCACGTGGTAGAACACAGCCAAGGTGAGTAACTAGTCATATGCAAGGACTAAGCAGACTTAAGCAGAAATACTTTTACAGGTTACTCTCGGATGAATGGGGGTAGTTATCGTGCTCAATCTAAGGCAACGAACGTAGCTATTAGAGCAGCCAAAAGGCCAGTGGAAAAAATGGTAATGGATAATTGCAGTAGCAATAGTAAAATCCTTTTTAAGTTAGATTAGGAGTCAAGTGGAGGAGGGGATCAGTGGCTGTGATCGGGAGCGTGCACTTTTCAGCATGGATCAATGAATAGGTAAGAAGCAGCGAGAAGGCTGGCTAATTTTTCTCCCCCCCTCTCTAGCGCAGGGGAACCAAGGCCAATTGATAGCGCCCCTATGGTCACCTCAGTTGAGATCAGGTAACCAAGCAAAGATTGGGACTTCAACCTGAGGAGAAAAATAATCCATTTCACCATTTTTTAGATTATATATTAGCCACGGCACCTAGCTTCTGTATTCTAATTACTTGGTTGTTGACATTTGAGATCATGGCATTGAGTGCAAGGTTTTTGTCTACCTCTCTGCAGCCAACTGAAAGATAGCGTTTGACAAATTTATAAATCCTGTAAGAGATAATTAGAAAGAAAGAAAACCCTCCAAAAGAGCTGAAATTGTAATTTGAATAAGATGTCCTGTTTGGCAATTTTTGTCACTGCAGCCAATTTATTCTGTCAGAGCTAGATGGCACATGGAGTGGTTAGAAGGGCACCTTTAAAGCCGGAGATAAAGAGAGCTGCATTTCACACTGTGCAAGGACACCGCACACATGTCCCACTAGGTTTAAAAAAAACAGGAGGGAGAGAGAAAAATGCAGCTGGGGCCATGATCTCTTGTGGACACAAGTTTTCTTCTTTCCAGGAAATATAATTCACTCTCGTTATTTGCAGCACCTTGAAATGGAACCTTTCCTTCTCCTCCCCCCCCCCCCCCCCTCCTTCTTTTCAGTTCTCTTGACATTATTCAGTACTGCTTAAAAGTATTTTGTGTCATGTTCGTTGAGGTGAAGGATTGAGAGCGCTGGAGGATGGAACATTATACACTCCGCTCCACATGACAGGACTTCGCGCAGAGGACGGGTCGAAGACTCAGGCTTCGCAGATTGGATGCTGAAATATGAGATGGGTGATCTGGCGCGCGTGGTGAATCGGAACTATTGTGAGGCAGCAGCGCGAATCTGAGCGTCTCTTCTTATTATCTCCTCCTCGTGTGTTAAGGGCCAAAAAGGTAAGTGCTTAAAGGGGGCTCACTGGGCAAGAGCGTTTGGATGCTATGCAGTCCCTGTGGCTGTCCAGGAGAGCTGTGGCCTGCTCGGACCCGCTCATTCAGCAGCTGGTTGCAGGCTGGAAGAGCACCAGGATGTGTCGGTCTCCTTACTGTCCACGCATTCTGCTCAACCCTCCCCTCCCCTGTATCGAGCCCCCGCCATAGCACTTAGAGCTGAAAATTTAGTGCTAGTACCAGATTTCAAAAGGGCTAGATTTGCAAAGGTGGCAGGGGGGACTTGAATTGGATGGACTGGTCAGCCCTACCAGGTATAGACATTACCAACACACAACAAAAAATGGAATACCTTTAAAAGCATCCCAATGCAAATGGCAGCCATGTCTGTCCCTAGAGTTAAAATAAGGGTGTATGGTAAAACAAAGTGGCTAACTGGTCATGTGCAAGGACAAAGCAGACTACTTCTACAGATTTAAAGAAAACAGTTCTCAGGAGAACGGGGATACATATCGGTCTCAGCTAAAGGCAACTATCAGAGCAGCCAAAGGTCTTTGGAGAAGATGATAGTGGATAGTTGTTGTAGCAGTAGCAGAATCTTTTTTTTAGCTATATTCGAAGTCAGAGGGCCATTAAGGACTGCAACGAGCCCTTGAAGGATTCCTCAGGCCAGATTCAGGTGGACTCTCAGGATATGGCAGAATGGTTACTTTGTATCAATAATACATCATACAGTTGACGCTAAAGTTGAATGGATCAAAGTGAATGCGGATATAGTCCTGGCTATAATAAGAGGTCTCCAAACGGGTTGGACTGTAGGGACAGGCTTGATGGACCAACTAGTCTTTTCCTGTCGTATGTTCGTATGTAACAATTCAAGGGAGCTTGGCACAACCCAATGTACAGGCAGTTCCAAGGCAACTTCTCTCTTCTAAACGCCCATAGGAACTATCCAAACACTGCCCAATAAACCCCATGACCTTCACTCTCCTGCTTAGCCTAAGCCTCCAGCCAAGGAACGGTCCTGGCGATGCAGGTCATCCAAACATACAATATAGTGTGAGCCCCACAATATACCACGTTCACACACCATGTAATCCGTCACTTATTGCAATGTAGCAGAATTTCTGTATTTGTACCATGACCTGACAAAACATATTCATTTTGTACAATTCAATAATATTTGATCAAAAAGTACAGATAGTTTGGGGAAACTGAGTATTGCAAAATACTGTCCTTTCCATTTAAGGATATGGGCTTGAATGTAGCCCAGCCTGATGGGATGAGAGTGTTGCACCTTTGCCACCATTAAATGCACCTATGTGAAAAGAGTTTGAGCAGTTTCAATGGGCACGGCTCAACAACATAGAACTGGATGCATTTTGACTCTTAACTAACTGTCTTACTCAGTGAGGCCACATGGGTGGCTGTTTTGGGAAATGGAAAATTTCACACCAGCCAAGTAGAGGATGCGCTTCTGACATTGACATTGAGGCGTGTCATTGGGGTTGGTACAGCCAGCACAGTTAGATTCTAATCCCAGTTTGAATCCAAGCCAGAGAAGTGAAAGGGCAGTTTGCTGGATTATTACAAGACCCATATTATTATTGACCGTGGGATTAGTGCCAATGAATTCTATCAGCAGGGTGTAACCTGGCTGCTGAATCCCTTGATGAGATAACTTGGGTAACTGATAGGGTTTCCTTTTTGGCACTGGAATTAAAAATCACCCCGGTCTTTATGACACAACCCAGTAAATCCTGAACCTCAATTAGCTGGAAAAATGTAGTTTTTTGAATCTGCTTTCTGTCTAATTGGAGGCCAATATTTACCATGTAAATGCCACCTTCAAAAAGGCTCAGGAAATGGTGAATAAAACTGTCTAAACACTAAACAGAAACTTAAACATTCAAAAATAGAAACTGAAGAAAAAGCACAGGAAAGAAAAAAGGAAGACACGGATTTTCAGGGCTGGCAAGGCGAACAAAATTGTTTTATATGAAATTATTTCTTTTAAATGCTCACTTTAGTTGCAAAGGAATTATATTAATAAACCTACTGCTGATATCTGAGCAGTTTTACTCCTGTAATGTTAGGATTTCTTTCTGCATTACAGTGTGAACTGAAAATTAAAAATAAAATGGTTGACCCAGGGTCCCATCAGCAGCTGGGAACCCAAGGGTTAAGAAGAAAACAGATTAAGGAAGTTAAATTCTATTTTTACTCCATGCACACTTGTAGATACCAACCCAGCAAAGATTTGGTAGAGAGCAATAATAGAATATTTCTGAATTTGAAGTGACATTTTAAAGATAGGTTCAGTCCAACAGCTAACAAAAAAAGCAACACCTCTTCCTGCTTTGTCTCCGGGGAGGTTTCTTGGACATGGCAGCTCTCTTAACAACGTCTACGCCTGTCACACCTTATCTAATGTAATAGGCAGTAAAGTCATAACAACACAAGAACAATATAAAAATAAAATGGCATTATGGTCAGCAGTCTGAAGGCTACCTAGTAGGCCCAGTCTCCCCATCAGTCTTACTGTATTACGAATGGATCTCTTGCGATGCTTCTCACTGGTAGTCTGAGGTCTGGAGCATGATTGTCATGTTGAGCTTCTAACCCCAAAAATGTCCTTTTAAGGCCACAGCTCAGCTACTCCCTGTGGGAATCCAGGTAATTATAGCTGCTCGTATAGAGGTTTAGTAAATTGCTTGTAAACTTGAGGCTCTAGGTTGAAATACCTGGCTTACCTTCTCCTTTCGAAAGATTGGCTTGCATCTGTAACCAAAGTGGGAGGTCTGAAATGTAATGGACATGTGCCAGTTGCAAGATCTCCTGGAGCATTGCAATGGAATGTAGAATATATTACAGCTACTGATTAACAGTGATTGAATAAGTCAAATTATTGCACTGGATTCCGGGAGTGTCACTGGTATTTTCAGGCGTGAATTACATGATTGTGTCCTTATTTTTGTGGACATTGACAATCAGTGGCCTTGATTATTACTCAATGCTTGTGTAGCTGTTTAAAAAAGATAAGGGATATAATTGAGTAAATCCAGGATACACAGAGAATATGTAGGTAAGAGACAAAAAGCATTACTGGGGAGTATGGTGGGAGGTGGTGTAGATTGGTAGCATTGGGAGGACGGTCATGAGGCTTGGTAGCACTGGGAGGGGGATACTGGGACATGCAAGCACTGGGCGTGGGGCTGTCAGATATGGCAGTAGTGGGACACGTTGTTAAGGTTGTGGGTGCATTAGAATGATGTCTTGAAGATCTGGGTACCATGGGAGGGGCTATTAGGTTTTGGGAGCTGCAGAATGGTGTGCCAGGATCTGGGAGAATTGGAGAAGAGAGTTCCTGGGTGCTCTTGTGAGACGAGCGCTGGAATCTGGCACCATTGATAGGGATTCCAGGAAAGCAGGAGAGGGGACTGAGGATGTAGAAGGATTGGGGAGAGGGGTTTTGGAGGTCTAGGTGTATTGGAAGGGCTAGGGTCTGTGCTTTTAGGAGGTTTAGAATTTGGTTGTGTTTAGGGGGGCTGGGTTCTGTTAATATTTCTGGAGGGAGAGGACTGCAGGAGAATAAGCCTTTGTTTGAGCCCTGCCCCAGAAGTTTTAAAAGTGGCTGGTTAGCTGGTTTTGTAAGACTGAGCTGAGAACCAGCTCTCACTTGTTTAAAACCCCTACTGTATTTAGATTATTATTGGCTGATGGCGTGTCCTTGCTCCCAGAACAGCCATGTATCTGTGACGCCAGCCATAACCTGGTTATCAGCTTTAAGTTCTGTCTTAGTAAGAACACAGTGATTGCTTTAAAAGAATGTAAAACTGGCTCCCAAATCATGGGCAAGAACACAGCAATATATCCTTTCTCGAGAGTGAGGAGGAGGGAAGAGGAACCAACTCTTGGGATGGGGTCAGTGGGTTGGGAGCACGGAGGGGATTCTGGCTTTTGAGACAGGCACAAGTCGGGAGCAGGTAGTGGCCAACAGCAGGACCGTGAAGCGGGGAAAGGCAGCAAGAATTTGGGTTGAGGGAGAGACTTAATCTTCACGGGCAATGGGCACGGTGGAGCTGATGCAACCTGGAGAGAGTCATGTGGGAAGAATGAACTAATCAGAGGTATATTTAAGAAGTAAAGATAAACACAGGCAAGATTTTCCTCTGGAGTTACGCTGGCTCCCTGTGCCACTTCTGGGATGTTTCATCAGAAAAGATGGGGGATGGGACATCCAATCCATCAAGGGGCCATTCCACCAGTCTGTACTTCCAAGGACACTCTAACAGAACACAAGTGGCCATAAGTTGTGATACGTTTTCTCTCTGCTCCTGATTAGATGTTCAAATTTGGCCACTATACACTTTGCTTATCTCATTCCATGTCCTTCCGGATCCCTTGATGTCCTACAATGTCCGACTAATATTTCGGAGCTTTTTTGTCGGTCTCAAGTGGCTAAAATTTTCCAGTAAGATACTCATGTACCCAAATACTATAATAGCGAGAGTTTCTTTTTCTATTTGTGCTTACTTTCCTTCTGTGGTAATCAATAATTGCGGGGCTATTGCTATAGGCAGCCGTTGACTGACTAATATTTTGGAGTACAGTACATTGATCTAGGAATCTCCAGATAAAGGTTTTTCCATCTTGAATCATCAATTGGCCTTGCCGTAGCTCAGCCTGGTAACAGTCTGCTATCGAGCTTTCGTTTTTTCAACCATTCCTCTGCCCTTAGATTTCATCTTCTTGAAACTTGTTCCTTATCTTCAGTAACTGATTTGCTGCAGCCAGCAAGCTGTGCAAAACAACATCTACATATGTATTTGCCTCTGCTTGAAAGCTTTGATCTGTCCGAATTCCTCCCTGATACTGGGGCTCATTGCAAGATATTGCCTGGTGTCGGATTTTTCTGTGAGTGATCATATACAAGAATCCCATAAGATGTAGGGGAATTTAAGAGACATTTTCCCAATATTTTTATGGCCCAGGAGAGGTATGAACGTCTTTTGGTCAGTCTCAAGTGGCTAAAATTTTCCAGTAAGATACTTGTGAAATCTCTCATGTACCCAAATACTGTAATAGCGAGAACTGCTTTCTCTATTTGTGCTTACTTTCCTTCTGTGGTAATCAATAATTGCGGGGCTGTTGCTATAGGCAACCGTTGCCTTTGTAGGGTCTTATATGCAGAATGGCACCTAAGCCGCACGAGGACACATCCACAGGGGCACAAGCCCCGATTTTAATTCGGGGCGGGTATCGTGCAGGCGGGGGCTAAAGTGGACGGCAAACCATCCGGCCCCCACCAGATCGTGAGGTGCAAGAGATTTTAACTCCCGACCTCATTGACACAAGCCAACATCAACTCTCGCCTGAAGCCAGCGGTAATGACGTCTCCGCTGGCGGGCAGGACTAAAAATCGGTTCAGGCTACTGGTGAGGACCCACGGACACAGTCCCCAGCAAGGTAAATAAGGATTTGGGGGAGGGGGGTGGAAATCGGGGAACTCCGCATGGTCCGGATTGTTGCTGCCCTCAGCTTTAGTTAGCAGGCCTAAGACTGTGCTGCCCTTAGTCAGCCTGTGGTTAAAATGGCCTGCATATCGCAATGACGTCACTGAGATGCGACTTTGCTATTTAAATTTAGCCCCCCGCTCCTCTGGGGCGGGCGGCCTTCTCGTGCCTGAAATCAGGCAGGTTAAAATGGTGGGTGGGGGGAGAACAAGGCCCGATTCCCCCACCGCCGCCTTAATCGCCCAACGCACCGTTCCCGCTGGAACCTACGGGTTGCGGTCATATAACATCATTGTGGGCGAGGCGTTTCATCCTCTTTTTATCTCTCAACATTCTCTCTATGCCGTGTTTATGTTTTGCTTGGGAGATCTCTCAAAAGTTTAGATTTCTGCGCCAAGATCAGTGAAAGCTTGCCTAATTGATTTACCGTTCCCACAGGAAGCAAAACCTCAAGCCTGGTACTTGCCAGGGCTGCTTTAACTCCTGAAAAATCGATTACACCCCCCCAAAAATTAGATTCTGACCTTTAGGAATTTGAAGTTATCATTGAAAGTAATTCCTTCCTCTTGCTTTTACTACAACAGTCCTGAGATGTCTGTCATACTCTGATTGAGTCTTTTCTTATACTAGAATATATACACACATCTTCGAAGTCTTCCAGGAGTATTGACTTACACCTGAGCTGAAAAGATACCAATTAGAAGTCAACGGGATTGCCCAATGCATGCGTCAAAGGTTGCAAACAGAACAGATTCTTTTACTAAGGGAAGGCTTGCCAAAATCTAGAATTGGCATCTAATTTTCAAAATACTTTTGTTTTCCTTGGCTGAGCTGGAGTGTGATGGACTGAGGGTGTCAAATGGTTTCCCAGCACACAATATCATCTAACTTGGTCAAGTCTACATAAAGTTGAACAGAGCTCTTTGGCTGCAGGGCCACCATGATTCCAAAAAGGTTCTTTCACTCTTGATATCAAACCCAACTTTTCCATCTTAGTCCATTCTTGTTTTATTTTCAATCTCAGTGAGATAGGAATTAGAGAAGATCTGATATGGAAAAGGGCTTCAGTTTACTATGGTATCCACCTAAGAGCTTATCTAGTCTTTGACTATCTAAAACTCTGCCTTAGAATCTGCCTCATCTACTTCTGCTGGAACTATCCACTCCAGAGACTTGAGCACAAAATCTAGGCCCCCACCTCAGTGCAGTACTGAAAGAGTGCTGCATGGTCAGGGGTGCCGTCTTTCAGATGAGACGTCAAACCGAGGCCCCGTCTGCCCTCTCGGGTGGACGTGAAATATCCCATGGCACTATTTCAAAGAAAAGCAGGGGAGTTCTCCCCATTGTCCTGGTCAATATTTATCCCTCACCAACACCACTAAACCAGATGATCTGTCATTATTACATTGCTGTTTGTGGGACCTTGCTATGCGCAAAATGGCTGCCGTGTTTCCTCCATTACAACAGTGACTATACTTCAAGAGTACTTCATTGGCTGTAAAGCGCTTTGTGACGTCTTGAGGTCATGAAAGGCGCTATATAAATACAAGTTCTTTTTTCTTTATATGATTTCAAGGACTTGAGGCTCTGGTCTCTTTTAGGGGCATGTGGGGGTAATTTTTACCTTTGGTACCTGGGCAGTAATCTCCTGCCCATTGTAGAACCTGCCCAATTTTCATCCCATTGAATTCGACAACCCTCTGCCAAAATTACTGGGGTAAAGGTGAACATTCCCTCCATGGATCTGGACTTCATGCTGCCATCGTGTTGAATTAGAGTTCAATGAGGATAGACTCAGACATGCAACACCAACAACAGTTCGTACATCTCTCCACAGCTTGGCGTCTTATTCCTTATCCAGTCTCCATTGGCTGTCATCTATGTGGACTCCTCCTGACCTTTTCTTGCACTACGTGTAATTAATTTATAATCTTGTATCATAATTAAATAACCCTACAAGTTTGACCTCAGTCCAGCACCCTGCTTGAATGATGCAGTGATTATGAATGTTAGGTACACTCAGATTTTCAGGAGGATGCTGGGGTTTGTTTGATAATTTGACTAATTTGTTCTGGTTTAGAGTTTTTGAGATAACCTGTACCACACGTGAGTCATTCTGGTCTACTACAGTGAAAAATGACTGTAGATGTGTTAATGCTGGTGCTATTTTAATCACTTATGTTGGAGATGGAAATATGAGATTAAAGACACACTAACAGTCCCTGTGAGTCACAGATACATAGAACATTTCTCACCTGTGCTGCTACAGCAATGCACACTTTTACGTGCACAGAATAATGGGTGGTAGTTGTTATGTTTTTAGGGTTTCTTTACTCTAAATAGCTTCTGCATTTCAGAGTCCTCCCATAGGTGAGGAGCAGTGCAGCAAGAAAATGAACAGAGATGCCTCTTGGGTTTGTTTCAGCTATTGGTTTTATCCTTTGATTTTTTTTTGTGATCCCCTTGTCTTCGTAAAGTGACAGAACAACATCACTCTAGACTTAGACGTAAGCTTTAACTGCCAAACAGTAAAAGAACAAGTGAACAGTGATACAACAAATAGTTAAACTATGCTAAGGTAACTCATGTAGTAGAATAATAAATAGTTTGGAACTATTGTGCTAAACTATGATATATGTAATATCGCTCTTTCACCATCTACGAAAGTTGTCTGACATGCCTCTTTATGAAGGCTACAGATTCCCTGCTTTAAAAAAGACAGGCTGATAAATACCTTCAACAAAGGGCCCAGTGAATTTAAATAATTGTCCATTAAAATCAAAAAGAGTTGCCAATCTAAAATCACACCAGATGTTTATATTTGAATTGAATACTTGGCTCCTCTCTCAGGCGCCTGCCCAACAGCAGCCACTCATTTGGCATCAATGGTATCAAAGTGAGTTAGAACATCTTCTGTGAGTGAAGCTGGTTTTCAACCAACTATAAACAGTGACAGAATTAAAGAAACTTATCGGGGTTCCTGATCCTGATTGCCAGGGACCGCTTTGCTGGAAAGAGAGTGATTGAGTGTGGGTGTGTGTATAGACACCCAGTCAGGACAGAACTGGCTGAGGTTGTGATGTCCACCATGGAAAAACAGCCTGCTGACACTCACTGTCCAGGCTCAGAGATGAAGAACGGGCACTTGGACAAGAACTGGAGAGTGGCCGTTATCCAAGGAACAAACTCAAGGTCAAAACAAATGATCCTTGCTATTTACTGCATAGTTAAGAGTGAAAGCTGACACGATTAACTCTTCCTACGCTGGTGATGTTTCCCATTTTTATCAGTGAAACATGTCTCCGGAATAGTTAAAGCAATTCTCCAATTACCCGAGTGTCAGAGCTGTGCCAGATTGAAGCCTACAGGTCAGTGAGCTCGAAAAAAAATGTTACTGTTTTAGTTTGTAAATATTTTCAGCTCAGTGCTCTGTATGATAAGGTGCACAAGGTCAAAAAAATACCTGCTTTGAGAAACATAGCTCTGGGGCCATGACAGACACTCCCCACATTCTGTGATAAATGATGAATAAAATGAACAGCACCTCTAAAGACATTGGAAACCAGCGCTCTATAATTATTCTTCACAGTGTTTTCTCAAGTATTCAGTGTAATCTGCAGATCTCAATTTAAAAAAAACACTCAAATCCACAGTAAGGTTTCCATGGTGCTGTTAGTTAAGTCAAATGCTAAATGCGCGCAAAAACGTAACGAAGTCTAACATTCCCTGGTGTTGCATATTGGCTGAGTAAACTGAGCACTTAGTAACTGATTAACTCAAACACTATTACTAGCAAATGTGGGGCTCATTTGTCAATTGAAATGTCTATTGCACCTTTAGTGGTTTTCACGGTCCCACAACACTGTTATTTTGTCGAGGCTGATTCAAGGAAAAAAAAGGAACATAAAGTCAGGGAGAAAAAAAAAAATCCCTAAAGGCCCAAACTAAATTCTTCCTGAATCATTGGAAAAATGCACTCCAAAAATCTCATTATTCTTGCTGTCGAGATTTCAGTGTTAATGCTGTACGGAATCAGGGAGCAGGGCGCCTTTAATTCTCTGCAGTCCTCAGCAAGTTGAATTTTTAATATATAGCAGAATCATCAGATGCAACGGTTAAAATAATGCCTCCTTTCCTCAGATGATTCAACACAACAGCGCATTAAATGGGCTGCACCTTACGGGGGTGTGGGTCCATGATGGTCCAAGCCGGGAATAGCCTTCGATAATGATGGTCTCTAGAGAAACGTTCTCCTTGCAATCTGCTGAAACTCGATATTTTTCTCTAGTGGCTTTCATAGAAATACACGGAATTTTTATCAAAAGAAAGACTTGCCTTTATATAGCGCCTATCGCGACCCCAGGACGTCCCAAAGCACTTTACAGCCAATAAAGCGTAGTCACTGTTGTATTATAGGAAGCTCAGCAGTCAATTTGCATGACAGCAAGCTCCAACAATGTGATAATTAATGATGTTGGTTGAGGGACAAATATTGGCCAGGACGCCAGGGAGAACTCCCTTGCTCTTCTTCTCTTGGGATCTTTTACGTCCACCTGAGAGGGCAGACAGGGCCTCAGTTTAACGTCTCATCTGAAAGACGGCACTTCTGCCAATGCAGCACTCCCTCAGCACTGCACTAAGGTGTTCAGCCTGGATTTTATGCACAAGCCTCTAGAATGGGACTTGAACCCACAACCTTCTGACTCAGAGGTGGGAATGCTGCCACTGAGCCTCAGCTAATGTAGAAAAAAATGATGATCCATGAAATTTCATGAAGCCATGATCATGCCCTCAGCATCACTAATAGTAGAATTCCGATACAAAAAACACTTGAGAGACACTGAGTGAGCAGCAATGCCTCCTTTTTACCTCCAGTTTCCTCTCCTAATATCCCAGTCTCTGCTGAGGTGCCAAAAGCTATTTGGCCTTGGAGGGAATCAAAATCGAGTCCAATGCTGTCCACACACATGCATCCCAGTAGGAGCCATTGGATAGCATCAGGAGGGATACCCTTACTCATTTCTTTCTTTCCTTGCCTCATGTGGGGATACTGAGGTTGACTGTAGCGCCCTGACTGAAATCAGCTAACTTGGTATAGACCAGGGATTGAAGCCGGGCACTTGGAATCTCCCGATCACCCGCCGTAAGCTTCAGTAGGAGATCAGCGGAAAACCCCTGGAGAAACACGATCGGCCATTGACGCCATTTCTGCAGGGTCTCTGCTGACCTTCCACCAACGTTACAGCGGGAGATCGAGGGGAGATCTGCGGGAATTTTACCCTGGGACGTTCTTCACTGGCTCAGCACCACCCCTGTGAAGGATTTTTGGACTTTACCTGGATTAATTACCTGTTAAAAGGAGCAGAGTTTGGCTAAAAGAACTGTTAAACTGACTGTTCAAGCGGGCATGCTGGGAAGGTTGACCAAACTGGAAAAATGTTACACAGACTGTCTGGAAGGCTACAGATAAGGAGGCCTTGAGAGACTGTGGGAAACCATCGTAAGCACCAGGTGCCGCTTGGTATCATCAGTCTGTGCAACCAGAGGAAAGAGAGAATGGAAAATTACTGAGAGGTTATGATTGTCAGCAAGAATGGTATAAGAGACAGCCCACGAGACCGACCAGTGCTCAGTACACGACTCAGACCAGAAGAACGTGACGCAGGAAGTCAGTGGATTATTAACCTCTTACCTCACAGGATGTCGGCAGAGAATTAAACATTCAGTGTTCGCGAAGCAGAAGAATTAGCCATTCTAAGTTTCAAATTGTACTACTCATTTAAAGGTTGTGTGCATCCCCATCTGTAAACCTGTACTGTTTTAATGTTCATAAAACCATTAGTTAGAAGTTGAAAGTGTTGGTCGATCTCACTTCTGATTACCCTAAAGAGTTAAAAGAGTAAAATCAAATACCCTACACCAGCCACTGAGCGATCAGTGGAACCTGGCAGTGCCTCATTGGCCGGAAAACATGGATTGGGAGACTCAACCGAGATAAATAGACACTCAAGACGGAATAGCAAGTAATACTCACAAATATCACGCAGCGTTACTGTTGAGAAAGCTATTAAGGACTCTGCCTACTGATTCCAACTTTATCAGGAGCAGAAGTGGACCTCTGCTTATTTTCAGGAGCTAGTTTATATCAGGGTTGCATACATGTGAATTGAACTGTTTGAAACAACTTGGGAAAAAGAACCTTTGAAATATGATAAGGACTGAAAACACACATTTGTAAAGGTCAATGAATACAGATAATGGTTTTTAACAGTGCGGCATTAGATGATTGACACAAAGCGTGGTTGGATAGATGGATATCAGACTCCGCAAACTAACCACTCAAAACGTCGTACCTTTTATCTTCAGGATCGGGATCAAAATCTCAAATGGCATTTGCTTTACAGTATTTTTAAACACGGCCCACCCACAATACACACACGCTTAATCTTTCTGTCCTAATAATGGCATAGATTCTTTCAATGTAGGTACACATTCTCCTAATTATATCCCTTATCGCTGTATATTTATATCCATTTCTGTGAAAGTCACAGCATTTCCTCCATGTATTTTGAAGTAGAATCATAGAAAGGTTACAGCACGGAAGGAGGCCATTCAGCCCATCGAGTCCGCGCTAGCTCTACGCAAGAGCAATCCAGCTAGTCCCACTCCCCCGCCCTATCCCCGTAGCCCTGCAAATTTTTTCCTTTCAAGTACTTATCCAGTTCCCTTTTGAAGGCCATGATTGAATCTGCCTCCACCACCCCCTCAGGCAGTGCATTCCAGATCCTAACCACTCGCTGTGTAAAAAAGTTTTTCCTCATGTCACCTTTGGTTCTTTTGCCAATCGCCTTAAATCTATGTCCTCTGGTTCTTGACCCTTCCGCCAATGGGAACAATTACTCTCTATCTACTGTGCCTAGACCCTTCATGATTTTGAATACCTCTACCAAATTGAATTTAGCTGCTTGTTGGCATCAACTCCTGCTTGCTTCATACGAAAAATTTAAAAGGGGAAAAGCAACATATTTCCCAATTATTTATTTATTTTCATTTAAAACATGTTTTTATTAAAAAGCATTCCGTTCCCCAGCAGGAACATCTCTTGCCAAAAGCTTGGTCAAAGAGATAGGTTTTAAGGAGTGTCTTAAAGGAGGAGAGAGAGGTAGAGAGGCGGAGAGGTTTAGGGAGGGAATTCCAGAGCTTAAGGCTTGGCTGAAGGCATGGCCGCCAATGGTGGAGCGATGAAAATCGGGGAAGTGCAAGAGGCAAGCAGAGCAAGTAGATTATGGATGTAACAGATAGCTAGGATGAACACTCCCAGAACACACTAAAAGCAGCTTTACAAGTGTCTACAGTTCTCCATGCACTACTCTTGTGTTATTCCCTTACTTTTCTTCCAAGCAAATAAAAGCTTAGCCAAGCAATAAAGTGTGTTACAAAAAGGTACAAAAGCCAATCACCTACAGATGGAAGAGGAAGCAAAGGAGCCTTCCTTCAATTAAAGTATGGATACTGCTTTAAATCTCAAAGCACAAGATACTGTCGGTTTGTGAGTACCATGTGAACCGATTAGCAGTGTCCAGAGCTGGTATCATTATTAGAATGATATGTGGCTAGATTTTACACAGACAAATTCGTTAGCACTGATGAAAAGACTCATACAAGGGACACTTGATTTGAAAGTAAGTCCCACAATTTAAATTACTAACAGCAAACATTTTAAAATTCTGACATAATTATTGTAGGGACCTGTATCGTGCAGGGGATTAGTACATTGTAGTTTCATCTCTGGGATCTGGATTCATATCCATTCGACTACCAAGGAACTTGCTGAATTTAATGTTAGAAGAGAGACAATTATTGCATAAGTGTTCTCCTAAAAATTTCACTCGAATTCAGATGCTGGTGAGTGGAGTGTTCACGAGCGCAGAGCAGTGCAGGAGGTGGCAGTGTCTGCAGGCCCTCCATTACTCAATCCAGGTACCAGCCACAGACCAGAATTGTTGTATTACCATTCACAAATAGGACTGCTCCATCTCGACCCCCATACCCACCCTACACCGTTCAACAAGGCAGAAAGTGCATTGATCAACTAATATGTCAAGACTGATAAAATACAGACTGCTGAACACAATCTGGCTCTTAGCCCACTGCTTGTTACTATCGAGCTTGAGAATAAATGTATGAAGTTCACTGATGTAGGGAAGAGATTGCAGCTTTGTACAACAAGGTAGGAAAGATAATGGAATCCTTACTCAAAGATGTAATAGAAAAACATTTAGAAACCGAAAATATAATAAAGAATAGTCAGCACGGATTTCAAAAGGGAAGATCATGCTTGACCAACCTTATTGAATTCTTTGAAGAAGTAACAGAAAGAGTAGACAAAGGTAATGTAGTAGATGTAATATATTTGGATTTTCAAAAGGCCTTCGATAAGGTATCGCATTGTAGACTCATGACTAAAGTCAGGACATGTGGAGTCAGGGGACAAGAAGCAGAATGGATAGGAAGCTGGCTACAAAACAGAAAGCAGAGAGTAGGGGTTAAAAGGTAATTATTCAGACTAGCAAAAGACAGGAAGTGGCTTTCCACAAGGATTGGTGCTGGGACCACTGTTGTTCACCATTTACATAAACGATTTGGTCTCGGGAATTGGAAGTACAATTTAAAAGTTTGTGGACGACACCATATTGGGGAGTATGGTTAATACCGAGGAGGACTGTGACAAGATATAGGAAGACATTAATAAACTTGCAGAATGGGCATGTACTTGGCAAATGGATTTCAATATAGACAAGTGTGAGGTATTATGTTTTGGTAGGGAGAATAAAGGGGCTACATACTGCTTGGATAATAAGAGTCTAAATGATGTAAAGGAGCAGAGGGATCGGGGGGGAACAGATAAACAAATCACTAAAAGTAGTGACGCAGGTTAATAAAGCCATTAAAAAAAAGCAAACCAAGCACTGGGGTTCATTTCTAGAGGGATAGAACTGAAAAGCAGAGAAGTTATGTTAAACTTGTATAGAACCTTGGTTAGACCACACTTGGAGTATTGTGTACAGTTCTGGTCTCCATATTATAAAAAAGGTATAGAGCCACTGGAGAAGGTACAAAAAAGATTTACTAGAATGATACCAGAACTGAGAGGTTATAACTATCAGGAAAGATTGAGCAGGCTGGGGCTCTTTTCTCTAGAAAAGAGAAGATTGAGGGGTGACCTGATAGAGGTCTATAAGATTGTGAAAGGGTTTGATAGGGTAGATGTAGTGAAGATGTTTCCACTTGCTGGGGAGACCAGAACTAGGGGCCATAAATATAAGATAGTCACTAATAAATCCAAAAGGGAATTCAGGAGAATCTTCTTTACCCAGAGAGTGGTTAGAATGTGGAACAAGGAGTAGTTGAGACGACTAGCATGGATGCGTTTAAGGGGAAGCAAGGTAAGCACATGAGGGAGAAAGGAATAGAAGGATATGCTGATAGGGTTAGATGAAGCGCGTGTGGAGCATAAACACCGGCATGGACCTGTTGGGCCGAATGGCCTGTTACTGTGTTGTACATTCTATGTAATGACACTATTTGATATGCAAAATACTTGGTGCTGTTCCTAGCGGGAAAGCCAAAAGACTAAACTTAGTAAAAAAGTAGATTGCGAATCAAGTAGGGAATATCATTTTATACTGGCATGTAAATTCTCCCCAAAATTAGCAAGCAAAATTGAAGAGAGAGAGAGAGTGTGTGTGTGTGTGTGTGTGTGTGTTAGTTAAGGAGAGAGTCAAAAAGACAGAATTTCTGAATTCCCCAAATCGTTCCAACTGAGCTGTAATGGGTTTCATTTGAGCCAGCTTCCTCATGCACTTTGTTGAGACTACCCAAGAAAATAATGGCATCTTGTCTGTTTTCTTTTACTATAAATAGACTTTTGCTAATTCTCCATTAGTTCTGTGCGAATATTCCATGTCCCAGCAGCAGATCTATGCTGGTAACTGGGGAGGAAGAAAGGGTTTTGACTCACACTTTTGGCTTTGATGGTGCTAGTTTTAGACTCTTGTTGGTACACATACTATAGTGCCAAATTGGATCAGACTGGTCCATCTCCTAGCCCAGGTATGTCTTTCATCTTTCATTTCCTATCTCCTGTCCTGCACCCTCCACCCTCCCCCAATTGAAAAAATGCCTTAAGATGTTCTTCTACACGAGGGGTACTATATAAATACAAGTTGTTGTCGTCAGATAGTTTGTGCTATTTTTAAGAAATGGTTTGGGTGATGTAGGGATAGGGTGAGCTGGCAGTGGTTTGGACTTTGAGTGTCAGTTTAACCTGGACTGATCCCCAGCTCAGTAAAGCGCTGAGTGCATTAAAATCAACAATGCTTTGGAAAACACGACTCAGCTTCAAGTTTTCTCTCAGTACAGGGTCGGGTTTCAGGGTATTAGGCATTGGCTTTATAAACGAGTCCCTCTTTTAATTCATGCGGCAATTCTCTCCATATTTAGCAGTTCTCCTGTTCTCATAATCCAATCACTGAAGGGCATCAGCTACTTTGAAGGGATTAAGTGTACTACCAGCTGATCTTCCACAGTTGAACATGTTGACCTCAGTTGTTCCTGTTTGTTATTTAGTTCATAGCAAATAGAAGACAGCTGCTCCCAGCATTACTACTTGCTATACCACAATGAACAATCCTAAAAGTCATATCTTAAAGAATGTGGTGATTTTATAGAAGACAACAAACAACAACAAATTGCATTTATATAGCACCTTTAACACAGTAAAACGTCCCAAGGTGCTTCACAGGAGCTTGGTCAAAGAGGAAGGTTTTAAGGAACATCTTAAAGGAGGAGAGAGGTAGAGAGGCGTAGAAGTTTAGGAAGGGAATTCCAGAGCTTAAGGCCGATGATTGCCACCTCTACAATACATTTTAATAAGTTTTAAAACTGCTACAAAAACACATAAAACTATTTTCCAGAGGTCAAATCTCAAAACACCTTCCATTGCATTGAGGTGATTTAAACAGAATCTCTCATAAGAGATTGGTGCCATATCTACAGTACCTGAGTCTTTGATCTCCTATGTTCAAATCTGTCTTAATGGGGATGGTGAAAAAGTCTGAATGCCCAAATCAACTGGGTCAATTAATTTCAAATTCAAAAACGGCCCTAAGGCACTGCTTAGGTAATCTTGCTCAGAAAGGCCTGAAGGATAATTATGGGGTAGCCTGTGAACAGGGTGGTGCAATGGGCTAGTCACTGGCCTTTCAACTCTGTGTTCAAACCCAGCCTGGAGTGATGGGATGAAAGTTTTGCTTATCCACTGGCTGTAAGATTCCTATGTAAGATGAGCTTGGGCAGGCTCAATCCAGTTGTTAGTAGGGCACGGGATCACAGCACAAAAGTGCCACGAATTGACAATGTCACTCAGAGGTTATAGGGATGGCTGGTGTGGGAAACAGGGAAAAATGTCACATTGGGGGTGCCTTTCTGAGGTTGGTACTTAAGCATGTTGTTGGGGCAGAATAGAGGGGTCTTTGTGGTGGGTGTGGCTGCATTATATCTGACATGGTTATCTGAAAATAGGAAGGGTTCCATTTTCCGGCACTAGCATCTGACACTTTAATAAACACAAAAAAAAAATCAATGGAAATGACTGTATGAGGAAAGATTTGATTGAGGAGATAGCATATAGTCTGAGTATGTGGGAGAGATGTACATTTGCATCCAGCTTTTGGCAAACTTCAGATTCAGGAGTGCTTGATCAAGCGGTTACTAATAAATGTCAAAACAATCAAATACATTTTATATTTTATTTCCAAAACAAAACTTTAAATAATACAAGTTACACTATTATCCCTCTTTGTTGGTAGAAATCGAAAGTAATGTTCACAACATTATGTGGGGGAGGCCAAAACTAGGGGTCATAAATATAAGATAGTCACCAATAAATCCAGTAGGGAATTCAGGAGAAACTTCTTTATCCAGAGAGTGGTTAGATGTGGAACTCGCTACCACAAGGAGTAGCTGAGGTGACTGGCATAGATGCATTTAAGGGGAAGCTAGATAAACACATGAGGGAGAAAGGAATGGAAGGTAAAGCTGATAGGTTTAGATGAAGAGGGGTGGGAGGAGGTTCGTGTGGAGCATAAAGAACGGCATAGACCAGTTGGGCCGAATGGCCCGTTCATGTGCTGTACATTCTATGTAATTTTATGTAAAACATATTTTAGGCAAAAATTAAATGTGGTGGATGTATTTCCCTTTGTGTGGCATTGAATGCCTTTTAATGGAAAGTGTACAGTGCTGTGCTCCTGGCTGAAGGTACACTGTGAACATGCCACCTGTTCAAATGTCATTGTGAATGTTCTGTATGTCAGTGGTAAAGTCATGCAATGAAAAATTGGAGTGGTGACCCTGGTAATAATCATTGATCAAAGGCAGAGGTTTATGCATTGAAAGTGCTTTGACACCACCAGCTAGTGGCCAACAAGTGTCTCACTGCAGGTGGGCAAGGGGCCGGGGTACCTTACTGCAGACGCAAAATAGCTGCAGGTAATCTGTGGGTCAACAGGGCAGTGAATTGTGAACAATTGCTTCTTTAATTTTGGTCTTTGCTTGGGTTCACTTTCCATCTATCCTGAAGTGGATGTAAACTCCTTCCCAGAAGTTTGACACAGCTTCCTTCAGCTTGGCAGAGAACAGGTCAAACAAGATGGGTGCCAGAACACACAACCTTGTTTGACCCTGTTGGTGGAGGAAAGGCCATCCCATTGGTAACCGCTGTATCCAAGGACTCATCGTGTAGCCGTCAGATCATAGTGATAAAATCTTGGGACAGCCCACTGGGCTAGGAGCCTCCATTGTGCCCTTCTGTTTACAGTGCCAAAGACTAATGAAAACCTTAACCAGTTCCTTGGTTTGATCTTTATATTTCTCCTGAATTTAACTGGTAACAATGTCCATTGTGCTTTGCTTGGAGTCTCAGGATGAACATTGTTTATTTTAGTCTTGTTGGGGTTGTTCGGGAGAATACTGCCAACCAACAGATAGGAACGAGATGCCATGGTAGTTTCCTGTCAGAATGGACACCCTTTCCTACATTACAACAGTGACTACACTTCAAAAGTACTTCTTTGGCTGGAAAGCACTTCAGGACGTCCTGAGGTCGTGAAAGGTGCGATAAAAAGTCTTTCTTTCATACATTTGCACAAAGCGACTCTAGACAAATCCTTCAGCTCCAGAGGAACCGCCTTTTCATCACAGATTAGTTAGAAGATTTCTGAAAAGATGTTTTGCAATGACGAGGCTTCCATGGTCAGATATTTCAGCTGATATGCCATCTCAACCTAGTGCATTATCATTGAAATGAGCTCATCGAGAATGATAGGTAGATCAGAGAATTTTGAACTGGTTGCTGTCGAATTCTGGCTATGGAAGCATCATTTATTGATAAGGGTCTATTGAGAAGCTCATTTTGAGGAGTCAAAAGGTAAAGTACATTGACAGGGAGGATTGCTTAAGATCCAAATTTGGCCAATTTAAGCATGGATGTGCTGATCTTTGGTCTGTGGAAGGAATGAACTTGATGGGCTGAATGGCCTTTTCTCATTCCATGCTTTCCCTCCACCAAAAACAGATCCACTGGTCATTTATCTCATTCTGATTGTGAGTTCTTGCTGTCTGCAAAATGGCTGCAGTATTTGCCTAAATATTGGTCATTGCACTTCAAAGTAATTCACTGTGAAGTGGTTTGAGACGTTTCTAATAGATGTGACGAGACACTATATAAATACATGTTTCTTTATAACTTGTCCCTTTTAAAAAATAATAGGGTTGTGCCTATGCCACAGTCAATCTGCATAATGCTAATTTCTGCCGCTTGTTAAACGTTTGCCTCTATCGTGGTATTTGGTTGCAGCTCAGAGTAATTGGAAAAGTGGATACAGGTTTGTTCACGGGCACCTTGCCCAACTGTCCATTCTACATGGGTGAGCCTAGAAAGTGAGTGTTAGCAGGCTAATGCAACCAAGCGGAGGGTAGGAGCATCACAGACAAGCCCAGTGTCATCCTCACCCGAGGTCACACATGCACACTTTCCAGATTCATTGGATAACCAGCACTTGGGTTTTTTTCCAGATCATTTCCCTTTACTTTGTCCAAGGGCATCAAGGCGAACTGTATCATCATCATCCCAGATGAGAGCAGTTAATTCAGCACAGGTCAGCGATCAAACCATCCTGGCCTGTACGATACACAGCCACAACAGTTGGTGAACTTACGTACGGACCACTGGATGAACAAAATACCTACTGAGTTAAAAGTTCAAATAACTGCCTACTGCTACTATATCTTCTTCAGTTGTTTAATTTAAAATAGTGGTACAGAAAAATAACACTTTTTTATATCTCTCTTCTTTTAAAGTTATATTTTTGACCCCATTTATTGCCCCCTTCCTCCCCAACACCCCACATCAGTAAGGTACGGTAGCATAGTGGTTATGTTACTGGACTAATAATCCAGAGGCCTAGACTAATAATCCAGAGTCATGAGTTCAAATCCTACCACAGCAGCTGGGGAATTTAAATTCAATTAATTAAATTAAAAAATCTGGAATGAAAAAAAAATTAGTATCAGTAATGGTGGCCATGAAACTACTGGATTGTTGTAAAAACCCATCTGGTTCACTAATGCCCTTTAGGGAAGGAAACCTGCTGCCCTTACCTGGTGAGACTTTATGTGACTCTAGACCCACAGCATTGTGGTTGATTCTTAATCGCCCTCTGAAGCCATTCAGTTGTACAATCAAGGCGGCAGCTCACCACCACCTTCTCAAGGGTAATTAGGGATAGGCAATAAATGCTGGTGACGCCCACATCCGATGAATGAATTTTAAAAAAAATTCTGTGAAAAAGAGGCCAGGTTGGCGGTCTACTATCAGGCCTATTCCCAATGCTGTTCTGAGAAGATGTATAACAGCATCTGATGATGCTTACTCATTCCTTCGCTGCACATTGTACTCCCTGGGAGTTTTGAAGTGAGGCGGAGTTAAATCTCAAAGTCAGATAGCCAAAAATTGATTCACGATGAGGTCTGATGTTAGGCCTCAATCCTACCATAGCCCGGTTAGAGGGAAGACACCTGGCCTCCATACAGCATGATCCCACCACTCCCTGATGGCACAGGCAACTCTTGTAGTGAATCTTGGAGGTGGACTTGCACCTTCCTACACACTACACTGCCAACAAACTGCTTCAACTTTCTTTTATACAGTTCAAATAAGACTGGCTGCTTGGAGTTTCTTCCTTTAAAAGTTCCCCAACACAATGGTGAATCTATTTCCACATTTATATTTTCTTCAAGCTACACGTCTTCAGAGGTAGTCAATGGGGACAATTGGATTCAGACTTGAATCAGGCCCTGGTAGGGATCAATTTGGAGATAGGAGATTTGTAGATTTTGCACTTTTCTTTTTAAAAGTCTCACTTCAAAGTCAAAGGCAACAGAACATGCTTCTGGTTCTTTTTATCGATCAACCACTTAAAATTTTTTCCAGATCCTTACACACAGGTTCAGATATATTCTAATTGAAAGTGCTGCTAGATATTAAGTGGCCACAAGTTGCTGGCTCAAATGACCTTTGCGAGCACCAGGCAGCGCTCGGATCTAAAAATAAAATCAAACGGAAACAGCAAAGGAGATTTAAGGTAATTCTTCAACATAAGCTTCTCTCAGAAGAGAGGAAGAACAAAGCCATTCTTTTAAAGAGCCAATATCTTCATGATTTTTTTTTTGCTTGAAGTAATTATTTGTCTCATTAAAGGTCAGAACAGAAAGCCTGGGTCCACTGCAGTTTAAACTGTCTCAGTAGATAGGGTGATTTTGTTAGCCTTTTTGGAGGCTAAGTCAATAGTCCATTCAATAATATTAACAACCATATCTTTAAAATAAAGTGACCACCAACTTGTCCTTTATGATCTTTGATGAATTTTATGGAAGGTGTCACATATTCGAGTCTGCCAAATCAAACAGAAATGGCACAAGGAGATTTTAGATAATTCCACAACATAAGCCTCTCTTAGAAGAAAGGAAGGAACAAAAACCATTCTTTTCAAGAGTCAATGGGGTAGATCTTGACTTTGTGCGATAGTGTAAAACAGGTGATAGCGAGTCGGCAGCCCGTTTTACATCTCTCTCCATTTTTATTTCCATTGGATGGTGCCCATGAATCTGTAGATTGTACATGGTTTGTGAAGAAGTGGGTTTGATAGGCCCATTTTGTCTGAGCTTGCTTATGTCTTGATCGGAATAATGCTTCAATCAAGCTTACGATTAGTTGGAGTCAACAGTCCTAAACATGAGGGGGTTACTAATTCTTTCCTGCCGCAATAGATTACAAATGACATTTCAGCTCTCTGCTTTCCTGAGCTGAGACACTGTCAGGTCCAATGGGGCAACCAAAAGACGTTTCCCCATCTGGTACTTAACTTCATTCTATTTTACTAAGCTGGATTTTAAGCAAACTGCTCGAGACTAGTTCTAATACAATGTACCGTTTGAAGTCGGATAGCTCAACTCCTTGACCTTGAAGCACAGGACACAAGTCAATTGGTAAGTATAAATGTTCAGCTGATCACTGTAATTCATGGCAAATAAATCAGCACAGCTACACTGTCTACAGGAGTTTAGACATAGATTTACACCAGTTTTATCATCTCTATTTTTGGATTCTCAATCTTTCTTGGAGAACTTTTCATCTTCCCAAATTAACAATTTAAGTTCTGAATTACTTGTACAGTTCATGCTGTACGAAGTGGCATTTCATATCAGTGAATAATGGTTCCAATATGAGGCTTTGCATGTAATGTTTAGTAATATAAAGGAATATTTAAATGGATTTAAAAGGGTTGTATTGGCACTAGAGCCTAGTACAGCACCTCTCTTTTTATCTCTGTGACTTGGGTTCAAATTTAGCCTCGGGAGTCGCAAGAGATGAAACACTTTCCCATTTAACAGTCATTAAGTGTTTCAAGTGCAGCTTCATTCCACACACAAAACAAAAACAAGCCTCAAACTGGATACAAACGAACATGAGCGCAACAACCTCACTATGAGGCCCCGATAGTAACAGGGAGCCAGGGAGGATGCGGGGGAGGCCCATAATCGGCCGAAGAACCCGACAAGGCCAGGAGCATGGAGGCCCTGCCGATCTTAATGGTGAGGCTTCATTAGGATATTCTTGGGCTGCCTCTCACCCGGCAGCTGGGGACCGGTGGGGTTAAAAACAAGGCCTGAGAATCTGTGGGGATTAAGAGGAGTGATTGCTGACATTCCATTTACTGATGGGCATGATAGGGTCAGGCAGAACTCTAGAGTTACATGGATTGCCCAACTGAAGACAAGGACATACCTACATTAGCTTCTTATTAGAATAATGGGAATGCTCAGGTCCAGAAGGAGCCATTGCAGTCCATTGAGTTAGGTTCAAAGTTCTTTTTACACCTCTCAATTGCTTTCTCTACCCAATATCTATCCAGTTTACTCTAAACCATGTCAGTTTGGCTCAGTTGGTAGTACTCTGATTTATTAAGGTTGTGGACCATGGTTTTGAGAACATAATCTAGGCTGACCCTTCAGTGCAGTACCAAGGAAATGCTGTATTGTCAGAGGTGCCGTCCTTCTGACTATTCAAAACGAGGAGGTAGTTGTCCTGACCAACATTCTTCCCTCAATCAACATTAACAAATACAGATTATCTGGTCATTTATTTGTTTTCTGTACATGGCACCTTGCTATGTGCAAATTGCTTGCCACAATTGCCTACTTAACAAAGGTCACTGCACTTCAAAAGGAATCTATTGGTTATAAAGTGATTTGCACTTTTACTTGAATTTGTTGATACTATTCAATTTCACTGTCTCCCTGGACAGTCCAATCCTTCTAGTCATTACTCTCAGTATGAAGTAGTTAAATCTAAATTGTCTGTTCCTTTCCTTTTCTGAGCTTGAGTCAATAGCCCCTAGTAGAGTTAGTGATATATGATCTATTATTAGGGTTCATTTCTCTATACCCCTTGGAATCTTGAATACCTCAGTGATAACTCCCTGAGCCTTCTTTTCTTCAATTAAACATTCCCACTTTCCATAGCCTCTGTTTGTAGCTCAAGTACCAAATCTAAGGTATTCATTTCGATGCTCTTTGCTCTACCCTCCCTGCATTCCCCAAAGCCACAATGGCCTCACTGTACAACACTGACCAGAATTGCATGCAGTATCCCAGGTGAGGCCTAATCAATGCTTTGTACACGCTGATTATCAATTTCTGGGCCTTAATGCACTATCCCTCTGGCTATACACCCTAACACCTCCTTCACTGCTGAAGGTTTTTTTTATATGTAACATAATTGCTGATAGCAAATTTCATTGGACCTTGGGTTTTTTTTCTGTTTATTTTTACCTCTCCCAGGAGATCACATAGCTGCTGGTAGGTAGGAGGTGTCCAGTCATGAATGCTCCAGCCACCATCACCAAGTGGGACAGGCTTAATGCTCCATATGGTCTTTTCCTGCCCGTCATTCTCATACGTATGTATGATTCAAATACTGAATGGTCCATTTAAACTGAGATAATACTGCGTGCAATTAAAGCAGGTACCTTCATTTCTGATTACTGAACATTTTGTATTCATGTGCAGTGATTATTAAGTTTATATAAGCATGTTAATGATCAATTAAGATTCTAATAGGACTGTGACAAAACACAGTGAAGTATCGTGGTTATGAATGGTTATGAGTGATTTATACAATATAGTAATCAAGGGTGTAATTATAACCACAATTCTGGTCTTAAAATAGTTGTTAATTGTTATATGAAAAAATGCTCAATGGACAAGATGTTCATGCTAAATAATTATAGTTGTGAAAGTAGTTTTAGCACAGAGATAGCTTGAGAAATCTATTATTGGGGAATTGGGTGATGCAGGGGGTTAGGTCACTCTCCTTCTGGGATTTGGGTTCAAATTCAGCTCAAACTGAAAGATGAAAATCTCTCCCTCTCTCTCTCTCTCTGTGCTTGGTTTATCCTACGTGAAATAAGCGTGTGCAGTTCAAAGCCATCTTCTAGTGGGTGCAATCTGCCCTCAGATCAGCAACAATTGCTATTAAATCAGCAATCTTACTCAGGGGATGGCTGGTGTGGGAGATGGAAGAGGAAAATCACTCTGGTGCAATAAAAGGTGATCTTCTGAGGCTGTTGGGGCAAAGGAGAAGGAGTTTTGTTCTGCGTCTGGAATTTTTGAGCTGAGCGCTGGAGCCTGGATTTTCTAATCAGACTTATTTTATCACAGGTGGTACTCCATTTAAGATAACACGGTTAAAATGACACCGATCAGTAGATTCAGGCTTGGGTTCAAAAACTTGGGAAAAAAACATCCATTTTCCAGCACTGACACCTCTCACTCTATTAAGAAAAACATTTCCCTGTATATATATCGAGACACACATCCCCACACCGAGAAGTAACAAGACAACTAGAATGCAACCTCCATTTAAGACTGGGATTTTCCATCCTTTCACTAACGGTCAGAAAATTATGGGCTGGCAGACACAGAAGCAGAACACCCCAACCTAAGTATTTGCTTGCTCGATTATCCACCAGGGTATTTGCAAAACAACGACATGATTGAAACATCAGCTCCACGCACAGACATCTCTATTGTTAATGAGAAATGTACTTGTTTTCATTCCCATGCCCAGGGTTTTGCTGCACCAGTGTACCACCACATTTTGAAGACTCTCAATTATCCATCAACATCCAATATTCATCCAACTCTCTCCAGAAAGGAGGGCCCACTGGATTTGACCATACATTTCATAGATATTTTAGTAAGATTGGTTCCCTTCAATTTTCTATCCTCGGCTTGGATAAATACTTGAAAAGGAAAAAATTTTAAAGGGTATGGGACTGAACCTAAGTAGGAAGCTCTTTAAATGAGCCGGCAGAGGCACAATGGAAAGAATGGCCTCAGTTTGTGCTGCATGGTTCTATGATTCCTGTAAAGACATGAAATGTGCTGGGATATGGTTCCAAAGGCACCAGGCACTTCATTCAACTACAACAAATTGCATTTATATAGCGCCCTTAACTTAGTAAAACGTCCCAAGGTGCTTCACAGGAGCGTTATCAAACAAAATTTGACACCGAGCCATGTAAGAAGATATTAGGACAGGTGACCAAAAGCTTGGTCAAAGAGGTAGGTTTTAAGTAACATCTTAAAGGAGGAGAGGTAGAGAGGTTTTGGGAAGGAATTCCAGAGCTTGGGGCCAAACTTCACATGTGAACCTGGCCAGTGAGTGTTGTCAAGCTCTTTGAAGATGGTGTCGGAGGTGGGGGGGGCACGGGTATCACAGACAAGCATGATCCCGTCCCCTCTCGATCTCCTCACACACAAGCACTTTCCAGCAAGATTCACTGAATAATGATCAGCAGCAGGTACCCTGGGGGATTCGTCATCTCTAGGACCATGGCACGGAGGCCAAATGCACCATCCCTGGCCAGATGAACTAACTCGGCACATACAGGGATTGAACCTAGGACATTCCTGGACTGTGTACTGAGTAACACAAAGGGCAGTGCATATACTCACTTACCCATTGGGACGCTCCCTACACCATTTCGCTATATCAAAGGTTTGTATGTGTCTAGTTGATTGAGCTGTATGTGATGTGTGAAAAAGACATCACTGAACACAGACGCCAACCTTAGACAGAGCGAGAAAACAAAGATGGGTCAACATGTGCGGAGCAAAAACAGCCTGTTAACCCTCGCTGATGAAGAGAAAAATGACTGAATGAATTTAATAATTACTTGCACAGAATGACTCGTCCCAGAAACTTAATTTAACAACAAAAGAAAAACTGAAGCAATAAGAACTGATGCACAAGAAATCGGAGATAAGATCAGGAACTAATAGAAGCAAAGCTGACCGAAGAGATCCTGAGGCATTTAAAAATGATCAAGCTTAGGAATGAGTGCTTTACAAAGTCAGTTAGTGCACAGGTGCGGATTATATTTATAACTGGAGCACTATTAGTATGTGAAGTATATTCCACTCCCACATGTAGACTCAACAATAGATAATTAGCTTTCACTATAGGCAGGTTGTCCCTTCATTATAACAGGTGTGTTGCTCCATTCAGTTATAGAGTGAGGGGTTGAATTTTTCCGGGGTGGGGGTTCTCCCAATCGTCCACTATAAACATGGCAGAAGATCCGTAGAAACCCTCGAAGAATGGAGCAAATAGCTCCGGATTTACGCTGCTTCTCCAGGGCTTCTGCAGCTCTTTCCCCGCAATTAAGTTGGATGATCCGAAGAACCCCAGCACATAAATAACTGGCGTAAGTAACATAGGATGTTGACCCCTGCCCTCCTTCATAGTCAACTAGGCTGCTGGCACTCACCATTTCAGCCTACACTGGTACTGAACAACCTCCTTTGCTTGTGGAGTTGTACAGCTTCTGGAATCAACACCGTCAGAAAAGGCTGGACAAGATTGGAGGGCGAAAAGAAAGAAATCCAAGCATTATCTGGTTGGGAGTTACTAGCACACACAGAGCCAAGCTGCCGAAATAATACTTGGACTTGTACGTCAGAAAGAGCTGCAATTATAGTCTCCTAACTTTTTATTTACACCATCAGGTTGCCCGTGGCATTGCTCATCAGAGCAGGCACTATTTTATAACAATAGAGGTGTTATCACCAAAGTGTGACAGGGAAAGAGTGATGGGCATAGTGTTAAAGGAAGTAAGTGTGACACAGGAAGTGCACTTTATTAAGCAAGACTTTTAATATATTATAAATATAGAGTAAACCTGCTAAATACTGACTGTAATGCATAAAGCTTATCTAAGGCAGTCTTTTCAACCAGTGAACTTTTTTATATATCTGAATTAATAAGCAAATTAACACGCATGATTTGGTAATATTACCGTTCCATTCTGTTATTATATTGCACTAGAATTACATTTTATTGCACTGTGCCTCAATCCCACCTGCCTCTCAAGGGTCCATTTCATTAAAGGGCTGAAGCAAAATTAATAATAAAGGCACATAGATAAGAAAGCTGCAACAAGTAAAGATGCAGCAAGCTAATTTATTTAAAACTGCACTGGATTCACAAAGTAAACACAGACTAACTGAACCATTGAGCAGTCGTGCAAACAGTGTAGAAGCTGTAATTTCTCCATTCATGACATTACTGGAGATTGGAATAGATTCTAAAGATCAAAGGCTAAAGAATATTAAGAGTATTATGAACAGTCAGGTAATTCCATAGATCATAGATTTTCAAACTGGGATCCCTGGACCCTGGAGGGAGGGGGGCTCTGCAGGTAGATCCCAGGGTCACACCAACATCAGAAAATTTTGGTCCATTTGTGGCAGGGCATACCATACCATACACCATGAGCACAGTGCCTCTGCATTCTACATTTTATCTGCATTACCGTAACTCAGACACTCTAACTTCTGATTGTTGTCTACTCCTGTTAATTCAAAGTCATTTGTCTAGTAATTCAAATTAAAAATTAACAGGAGTAATTTGTACAATGTAATACAATATAGTAAATACGCCACTGTATTGGGACAGTATCAAGTAACCCCAACACAAAGGGACAGTGCTGACTGATCACAACATTTGAAATAGTGTCACTAACCCCACTGTGCTGGGACAGAACCAGCTAATGCTACTACACTGGGACAGCACCAACCAACTCCGTGCGCTTGGACAGTGCCAACTGATCACAACATTTGAGATAGCGTCACTAATCCTATTGCTTTGGGACAGCACCAACTAACTCTATTGCACTGGGGCAGTGCCAACTAATCCCAATGCACTGGGACAGTGCCAACTAATCCCAATGCACTGGGGCAGTGGCAACTAATCCCAACGCACTGGGACAGTGCCAACTAATCCCAACGCACTGGGGCAGTGCCAACTAATCCCAACGCACTGGGACAGTGCCAACTAATCCCAATGCACTGGGGCAGTGCCAACTAATCTCAACGCACTGGGACATTGCCAACTAATCCCAACGCACTGGGACAGTGCCAACTAATCCCAACGCACAGGGACAGTGCCAACTAATCCCAACGCACTGGGACAGTGCCAACTAATCCCAACGTACTGGGACAGTGCCAACTAATCCCAACGTACTGGGACATTGCCAACTAATCCCAACGTACTGGGACAGTGCCAACTAATCCCAACGTACTGGGACAGTGCCAACTAATCCCAACGTACTGGGACAGTGCCAACTAATCCCAACGTACTGGGACAGTGCCAACTAATCCCAACGTACTGGGACAGTGCCAACTAATCCCAACGTACTGGGACAGTGCCAACTAATCCCAACGTACTGGGACATTGCCAACTAATCCCAATGTACTGGGACAGTGCCAACTAATCCCAATGTACTGGGACAGTGCCAACTAATCCCAACATACTGGGACAGTGCCAACTAATCTCAACGTACTGGGACAGTGCCAACTAATCCCAACGTACTGGGACATTGCCAACTAATCCCAACGTACTGGGACATTGCCAACTAATCCCAACGCACTGGGACAGTGCCAACTAATCTCAACGTACTGGGACAGTGCCAACTAATCCCAACGTACCGGGACAGTGCCAACTAATCGAACGTACCGGGACAGTGCCAACTAATCTCAACGTACTGGGACAGTGCCAACTAATCCCAACGTACTGGGACATTGCCAACTAATCCCAACGTACTGGGACATTGCCAACTAATCCCAACGCACTGGGACAGTGCCAACTAATCCCAACGCACTGGGACATTGCCAACTAATCCCAACGCACTGGGACAGTGCCAACTAATCCCAACGTACTGGGACAGTGCCAACTAATCTCAACGTACTGGGACAGTGCCAACTAATCCCAACGTACTGGGACAGTGCCAACTAATCCCAATGTACTGGGACAGTGCCAACTAATCCCAACGTACTGGGACAGTGCCAACTAATCTCAACGTACTGGGACAGTGCCAACTAATCCCAACGCACTGGGACAGTGCCAACTAATCCCAACACACTGGGACAATGCCAACTAATCCCAACACACTGGGACAATGCCAACTAATCCCAACGCACTGGGACAGTGCCAACTAATCCCAACACACTGGGACAATGCCAACTAATCCCAACACACTGGGACAGTGCCAACTAATTCCAACTCACTGGGACAGTGCCAACTAATCCCAATACACTGGGACAGTGCCAACTAATCCCAATACACTGGGACAGTGCCAACTAATCCCAATACACTGGGACAGTGCCAACTAATCCCAACTCACTGGGACAGTGCCAACTAATCCCAACACACTGGGACAGTGCCAACTGATCCTAACTGGGATTATATGACCAGCCCCACTGTACTGGGATGGTTGGGGACAGTTCCAACTAACCTCAAATGTGCTGGGACAGTGCCAACTAATTCCAACACACCGGGACAGTGCCAACTAATCCCAATACACTGGGACAGTGCCAACTAACCCCAACACAATGTGACAATGCCAACTAACGCCATTGTACTGGGACAGTGCCAACTAATTGCAACACACTGGGACAGTGCCAACTAATTCCAATACACTGGGACAGTGCCAACTAATCCCAATACACTGGGACAGTGCCAACTAATCCCAACACACTGGGACAGTGCCAACTGATCCTAACTGGGATTATATGACCAGCCCCACTGTGCTGGGATGGTTGGGGACAGTTCCAACTAACCTCAAATGTGCTGGGACAGTGCCAACTAATTCCAACACACTGGGACAGTGCCAACTAATCCCAATACACTGGGACAGTGCCAACTAATCCCAACACACTGGGACAGTGCCAACTAACTCCACTGCACTGAGACAGTACCAACTAATCCCAACACAATGTGACAATGCCAACTAACGCCATTGTACTGGGACAGTAATTGGCTGGGCACAATTTTCCTCTTACATTTTATAAATAAGAGAATAATTCCAGTAAAGGTACTTCTTGGCAAATGAACTTGCCTTGATATCCCCTCCTGCCCAGCCTCCATAAGGGGTTCCCTGAGGCAGGATGAGGCTGTATCCATTGGTTCAACAATAACGTAATGCAAATTACTCCTAAAAATGCCGACGAGAACCCTATGAGTTGAGATTAAAACTATTTGGCTGGGAGATGGACATTCTTCCACTTGTCCCTATAGATCTAAAACACTACAGGTTTATTGGAGGGCGGGGAAAGGGAATTCTGCTTTTCCACAAAGATTACTGCATCTGCAGCAGATATCCACGTAGCAGTGGCAATAAACAAAACACAACACTTTTGTGGCCAGTGATCAACTCAGATATTATTGGGTCAGCAAGATTTTGTGCACTCAGATCTAGTGGGATACTCCTGAATGTTTTCACTGTTCTAGTTGTAGAGTGTCCTGAAATCAAACTCCCATTCAGAATTATCAATCCGGGATTCAAAAATTCCAACATCTGGTCCCTCTGACTCAAAGTCATGGATCGGATTGATTGTATTCAAGAGTCTTCACTCTTCAGTTGCCTATCAACTCCTTCCCCAACACTGGATCCATCCAAAAAGGCATTCAGAAGTTAAGACATGCAAGATGATGGGGTTGTTTGGTGTAACGAGCAAACAGATTCAGTTCTCAGATGAGTAAATTTCATCCAGACACAGAATTCTCCCCTTGGAACCATAACATCAGTTTCACAAATTGCTACTTTGGGAGATAATGATTGAGGATAACACGTCTACAAATCATATCCTGTTGTACACCAATACAGAAAAACAGAGAACATTTCAGAGCTGTCATTACGCGCGTATGAAAGAACCCCACAGTAATTATAACTGCTGACTGTGGTTGTTGAAAGTAGAGTATTCAATATTCGCAAGCCAGATTCGAGCTAGCAAACGCTATGACACACTCGAACTGGCGCTCACAAGGGAATCATAAAAATAAATAGTGTCAAGTGTCTGAAAAACAGATTTTTTTACTGCTGAAAATAAGCTGGGGAAAAAAAATTCATTTTAATTATCTCAATCTTTTTATTATGGGCTAGACGGGTTGAATACTGAGCCAACTGACAAAACGATGGGTCGACTACTTAACCTCAGCAAATTACTATGCCTCACAGTGGTGCAATAGCCATACGTTTATTGCATGAGCTAAAAGGAGCTCAGAGAATGCTGAAGGGCAAGTGACGTTTTCCCAAAGACTACAGTGTGTATTGTGGGGGGGAAGAGGCAATTTACAGCACTTGACAATGGGGCGATTTGAAAAAAATCTTGTGACTGGAGAACGGATATTAAAAGAAACCATTTTTATTGATCGCATTGGCTCATTGGAATTGGGGCCATCAAGAATGAGAGCCAATTAGTCAATATACTTCTGTGAAAAACACTTTCTCTGGGTGTTTGAATATTCTTCTTCTTCCAGTATTCTTTGCCCTTCTACTCTGAAGGCGTGACTCCTTGCCAGTTCCATGGAGGCCAGACATCATCCAATACACCACCGAATTGGCCATTCCTTATGTGCAAGCTTAGACAATGTCAACAGGCTATTTTACCGAGCGGGTCGTCACAGCCAAACTTGATCTCTTCTCATCTGACATATACGCACTTACAAAGGGGGCTGCTAGGTAGTGGTCAGGTGCGGTAACCCTGGCCGATTCATCCGTCCCCATCCCAGGGATGTCACAATAATTGCAGAACCCCTACTGCCTCCTTACCCGAGATCGGCAGACTCCGCGCAGGCTGGGGAGTGCAGCTGAGAGATTCCTGGACTACTCTTCATTGCCGTAATCAGCAGGGCATTCAGGGGAGGCCAACTTTCATGTCTTTAATGAAACTTGGATTCATTACTGCAAGGACTCTGTCTGATCGCATGTGTCTCTGGAACTAGCAATTTATAATAGTTGTAAGGCATCACTTGAGACTGCAACGTTTGACTGCATTAGAGTGACTAAAGGAGGGGTGGAGGGGCAAAAACATCAGTTCTAATTTTAGAGAAATATAATGATGGGTTGGGTTGAAGGAACTCGACCGTTTGAGCTTTGATGATTCGGTGTATGTCGATTTATAGGGTGGCGTTCACCTTCCCCAGAGCTGTGTGTCTTTGACTTTTTTTTAAAAGAGGTAAATGTGAACCATGCAGAGAAAAATTGATCAGAACTGCACAGAGAAAGCTTTTATAAAAAAAAATTGTTCTTGCAACTTTTCTGTTCTCAATTTTTGTTTATTTTTGCTTTCTTACTGAGACTGACACCCTTGAAAACTTAACAGGGCACAGTATTCATGAAACAAAAGTTCCTTTTTTTCTTTTAATTTCCAGGCATAAGACACAATGACATAAATCACATAAATCATATCGAGACGGTTCATTGTGTCACCTGCACAAGACGTAAGTGGGGACGCAGATTTATTGTGATGAAATTGATCCTCCCAATACACAAAAAAGCCTGCCAAACATATTTTTATGCAGATAATGCCCCTTTAACAGGCACATGAACAGAAATATGACAAATGATTGGCACGGGGCCAGGGTGGTAGGATATGTATATTAGTGTCAGACGTGGCTCGGTGGTAGCACTCTCACCTCTGAGTCAGAAGGTTGTGGGTTCCAGTGACTTGAGCACAAAATCTAGGTTGACACTCCAGTGCAATACTGAGGGAATGCTGCACTGTCGGAGGTGCCGTCTTTTGAATGAGACATTAAACCGAGGGTCCGTCTGCCCTCTCAGGCGGACATAAAAGATCCCCCGGCACTATTCGAAGGACAGCAGGGGAGTTCTCCCCGTTGTTCTGGTCAATATTCATCCCTCAACCAACACCACTAAAACAGATCATCTGGTCATCACCTCATTGCTGTTTGTAGGACCTTGCTGTGTGTAAATTGGCTGCCGCGTTTCCTACATTAGAACAGTGACTACACTTCAAAAAAGCACTTAATTGGCTGTAAAGCGCTTTGGGATATTCAGAGGTCGTGAAAGGTGCTATGGAATTGCAAGTCTTTGTTTTCTTTATAAATTAAACATTACAACGTGTCCGTTGTGAAGTTCTTTGCATAAACCACCTTAAAAGATGACACGACTCCTGGTGCTTATTACCTAAAGATGACATCCCTGAGCTTTTGAAAGTTTATATCACAGAAAAGAAGATGCGACAGAAACCATCACCTTGACCTTATCTGTGGTTCTCATTTATGATGAATGATGTCATTGTACATCCAGGTTTGTAATAGATTTATGGAATTAAAACTGCAACTGAATCGAAGGATAATTGCCTGGATTCCAAATGCATAGGTGGCTGTCTGTTGCAAAGTCAATCTCAGACCTGTTGAAGAGGGTTTAGATGTCTTTCACCGACTCGGCCTCCCTTGTTACAAAAAAAGAAATCCAATCAAGGACAACGATGATTCTCATTATGAGGGCTCCTGCCAGCGAGTGGCAAGGGGTGGCATAAGTGGGCTAGACACAGTCAATTTAGATTGGAAGATGGATAGCTGAGGACAGTCTCAAGGGTGAACATGTAAAGGAAGCTGGAGCTGCACTAAAGCCCACAAATTTAGTGGTTGCATAACCGTTCAGAAAACTTGTTTTTTGTTAAAAGCCGAAAACATACAATCTATCTATAATGAGTTTAACATTAAAGAATAAAATGATGACTCTTTAAGGGCCATTCAGGCCAGGAAGGTCCCAGGTCATGCATGAGGCTACTAGAATCATCGAATCTTACAGCACAGGAGGCCGCCATTTGGCCCGTCGAGCCTGTGCCGGCTCTTTGAAAGACCTGTCCAATCCCACACCCCAGCTCTTCTCCCATAACCCTGCAAATTAATCCTTTTCAAATACATGCCTTTTGAAAGTTCATATGGAATCTGCTTTCACCATCCTTTCAGGTAGCGCGATCCAGATTTAACAAACCTCTGCGTGAAAAGATTTCACCTCATTTCTTCTCTAGTTCTTTTGCCAATTATTTTAAATCTATGACCTCTGGTTACTGACCCACTTGCCAGAGGAAATGGTTTCTCCCTACTCGCTCTATCAACACCCCTCATTATTTTGAATACATTTATTAGGCCTCCCCTTAACCTTCTCTGCTCTAAGGAACATAATCCCAGCTTCTCCAATCTCTCCACATAACTGAAGTCCCTCATCCCTGGTATCATCCTGGTAAAACACCTCTGTATCCTCTCCAAGGCCTTGGCATCCTTCTTAAAGTGTGGTGCCCAAACTTGTTCACAATACTCCAGCTGAGGCCTAACTAGTGATTTGTAAAGATTTAGCATGACTTCCTTGTTTTTGTATTCAATGCCCCTATTTACAAAGCCGAGTATCCCATACGCTTTCTTAACCGCCTTATCAACTTGCCCTGCCACTTTCAAAGATTTGTGAATGTACACTCACAGATCCCTCTGCTCTTGCACCCCCCTCATTTATATTTAGATTATACTGCCTCTCCATGTTGTTCCTCCCAAAGTGCATCACTTCACACTTATCCGGATTAAATTTAATCTGCCATGTGTCTGCCCATTTCACCAGACTGTATCTGTCCTTTCCTGAAGTCTGGTACTATCCTCCTCACTATTTAGTACATTGCCAAGTTTTGTATTATCTGTAAACTTCGAAATTGTAATCCCTATACCCAGGTCCAGTTCATTTATACATAACAAGAAAAGCAATGGTCCTAATACCAACCCTTGGGGAACCCCACTGCATACTTCTCTCAAGTCAGAAAAACATTCATTCACCACTACTCTCTGCCTCCTATCCCTTAGCCAATTACGTACCCAAGTTACCACAGTCCCTTTAATCCCATGTGCTTCTATTTTCCGAATAAGTCTGTTATGTGGTGCTTTATCAAATGCCTTTTGAAAGTCCATATATACAACATACAACACCTGCAGCACTACCTTCATCAACCCTCTCTGTTACTTCATCAACAAACTCAATCAGGTTATTCGGACACGATTTGGCCTCAGTATTCCAGGGTTAGAGTGGAAATAAATAACCAGGGTCTCTGCTCCTGGCTGTTTACTCAGTAAACATTGTCGGAAAGTTTGAAGGGTGAACATCAGGTGAGGATAAGGCTCAACAGTAAGTAGATACATTGTGTGGTGTGGTACTATGCCACAAGGGCCAGGAAGGTCCCAGGTTCAGTGCCTGGATTGTGTTGAGTTAGCTGGTCCCAGCCAAGGGAGTAGTGGAGACTTTACAAATGGGCTCAGTGCCCCCGGACTAGGGAATGGAAATATTGGCCAGGATTCCTGTTCCTGATCACCATCAGGTGATATCTGCTTGAAAAGCATATGCATGGATACTGGGCGAGAACAGGCCAATACTCCATGGCCTAGGTTTACCAATCAAAATCATGATCTAATTGAAGCTCAAGGGACTGAATGGCCTGCTCCCATTCCTATGTAAAACACCAACAGTAACCCATTAAAATGAACAGGCTACTGTCAGTGTTAACAATTTTTTAAAAATTCATTCTCGGGCTATGGGCGTCACTAGTAAGGCTGCTATTTATTGCCCATCCCTAGTCAGAAGATAATGGTAGGCCTTCTTCTTGAACCGCTGCAATCCATATGGTGAAGGTACTCCCATAATGTTAGGTAGGGAGTTCCAGGATTTTGACCCAGCGACAATGAAGGAACGGTGATATATGTTCAAATCAGGATGGTGTGTGAAATGGAGGGAACTTGGAGGGAATGGTGTTCCCATACATCCGCTGCCCTTGTCCTTCTAGGTAGGTGAAGTCGTGGGTTTGGGAGGTTCTGTTGAAGAAGTTTTGGCAACTTGCTGAAGTGCATCCTGTAGGTGGTACACACAGCAGCCACGGTGCGCCTGTGATGGAGGGAGTGGATGTTTATGCTGGTGGATGGGGTGCCAATCATGTGGACCAAGGAATTGGATGGTGTTGAGCTGCTTGAGTGTTGTTGCAACTGCACCCATCCAGGCAAGCAGACAGTATTCCATCACACTCCTGACTTCTGCCTTGTAGATGGTGGATATCCTAGGCCTATGTTTGGGTTCACACATGAACAATGGCTATTTGACCGAGATGCCAAGGGGCTGTCAGTGCTTGTGAACCAAACCCCAACATTATTCAGTGCCTTTAGGAAAGAAGTTGTTAAAACTGGTGAACAAAGCCAGATCATAATTGGTAAAATTAACATTTAAAATGCGTCAATCATTATTATCCTATGGTAAAGGACAAATAATTTTAGGTACATACAGAATTTTTTAAAACAACTAGCATTTATATAGTGCCTTTAACATAGACAAATATCCTAAGATGCTTCGCAGAGGTATTACACACAGAAATGGCCACTGAGCCTAAGAAGGGGATATTAGCTGGGGGGAGGGAGAAGACTAAAAGCTTGGTGAAAGAAGTGGGTTTTACAGAGGAGAGCGAAATGGAGAGGCGGAGAGAATTCCAGAGCATGGGGATAGACAGCTGAAGACATTGCTGCCAATGGTGGGGTGAAGGGGTGGGGGAATTCATGAGAGAAATCATGAAATATCTAGAATACAAAATATTTACTCTGCCGAAATATTTAATCTTCCAGAAAATATTTAATATTTTTGCAATGAACCGCTCAGTTGCCCAAATGTTATAGAGAGCACAGCGGGCTCCAGGAATAGGTAGCTCTGTGTTCAGAGGGCAAGAGGAGACCACTTTTATTCTCATGGGGACCGTTTGAGACCCTTCCTCGTTTGTTGCTTAAACTGATGGATTTGCAAACAAGCAGGTTCATTTAGTCGAGAGTTCTCTGTCGCTGGGATGCAGAGAACTGCCTGGCGTTTGAAGTCTCTTTACACAATCTGCCAGATGGTGGTCTTATCAGTCTTTCTTTTTTATTATTAACAACAGAATTTATGCACTTTGTTAAGCTTGTTATTGCTTCAGACAACCACTCGCCAGTTATCATTAAACAATGCCTCATCTCTGAGCCTTATTTGGAGTGGAAAAAAAAGCCATGCAAGTTGATTATTTAGTTGGTGCTGTCCAGAGCATGCTAATTAGGAAGCAATACAGGCCATTAATACGCTGCCCACTCAGAGCAGATTTATTGGGCCGGATCTTGCTGGGAAAAATAACGGAGTGTTAACGATGTACACCGTTGTAAATGTGCAAATCGGCCAGCAAGTACAGGGAGTTAAGAAATAGGCCATGAGTTGCAAATTTCCAGAACTTGCTGGTCGATTTACGCCACTCCGCCATTTGCTTTGCTCAATTGGCATCTTGCCCTTAGTCTCCCTGTTATTTTTAAGAACTTGCTGGATTTGCATATCAATTGCCCATTAAACTCGCTGCAGAAAGTTAAGTCTGGCAATTAAGAGTGTAAGTACCTTTTTAACAACGTGATACTTGTTAATGCCTCAGGCCCAGAAATTGAACAATTTAAACTGGGGAGTCTCATTCCTTCAAGGTGGTAAATTGTTTCTGAAGCGAATTTTAAAATTTAAAATTTTCCATTTTTTTTCTTATTTTTTCTTCCTGTCTCTTTTTTCTCTCTCTTAGTGCAATTTTTCTTTCTCTCTCTTTATTTCTCTTTCAGTACATGATCTGACTCTAATTCACTCACTCTAAATCACCCTCCTTCGCAGTCGTTCCTCTATTTCTTTCTCAATCCTTAAATCTCTTTGATTAAGGAGACAGACTGACGGTCCCACCGTTCACGGAGGTCCCAGGTGCCCCGTTGCCCTCACCATGTCGTTATCAGCTCGCACTTCCAGCAAATTAGGGTGCAAAATACTTTTGAGCTGATGGGTGTAGGAAAAAGTCTAATTAACGGGGAATGCTGCTAGATACCCAGCTCCAGCACAACATCTAGGATACCAGTTAAAACACGTATGTAGCGCTTTATTCAACAAAGCCTTGTTAAAATGGGCAAGCTCTAATTTCTCACCCAAGCTAGAATCATAGAATTTAAGCACAGAAGGCCATTCAGCCCCATCCTCCTGTGCTGGCTATTCGCTCAGTTCCAATCCTATGCCCTATCATTATACTGTTTTAAATTTCTCTTTTTCAAATATTTAATCCACTTCCCTTTTGAAATCCATTATGGATTCTGTTGCCAGCACTGTTGCTGGTAGGTCACTCCATGTCCTAATGACCCTTGGTGTAATAAAAATTTCCCCTTGTTCTTTTGGTGCAGTTCTTAAATTGCTGCCCTCAACAATGCAGTGAAAATAGTTTTTCCCGATTTACGTTAACAAAGCCTCTCAGTTTTGAACACCTCTCAGTTCTCCGCTTAATCTTCTTTGTTCTGGTGAAATGAGCTCCAGTCTCTCCTAATAACTCATCCTGGTATCACCTTTCTGAATCTCTTCAGCACCCTCTCCATGACCTTGACATCTTACCTGACGTGTTTTACTGACATACGGGGGTTGGTTTTGGGTTTTGAGTGACCGACCGGCAAAGTAGCGGCTCTGATTTTGAGCCGTGGCCTCAATAACACCAGGCTGGCAACCTGTGGGGTGCCAAATTGAGGCCTACCAGTATTGGGCTGCCCCAGCTGGCAGAAAGTTAAGTCTGTGAGGGCTATCGTGACAGTTGCGGGGGGGGAGGTGGGAAAGAGCGGGGGGAGCCCACAAAAATATCAAGCTTTTTTTTATTATTCGTTCATGGGATATGGGCGTTGCTGGCAAGGACAGCATTTATTGCCCATCCCTAATTGCCCTTGAGAAGGTGGTGATGAGCCGCCTTCTTGAACTGCTGCAGTCCGTGTGGTGAAGGTTTTCCCACAGTGCTGTTGGGTAGGGAGTTCCAGGATTTTGACCCAGCGACCATGAAGGAACAGCGATATATTTCCAAGTCAGGATGGTGTGTGACTTGGAGGGGAACGTGCAGGTGGTGTTATTCCCATGTGCCTGCTGCCCTTGTCCTTCTAGGTGGTAGAGGTTGCGGGTTTGGGAGGTGCTGTCGAAGAAGCCTTGGCAAGTTGCTGCAGTGCATCCTGTGGATGGTACACACTGCAGCCACAGTGCGCGGTGGTGAAGGGAGTGAATGTTTAGGGTGGTGGATGGGATGCCAATCAAGCGGGCTGCTTTGTCCTGGATGGTGTCGAGCTTCTTGAGTGTTGTTGGATCACTCTCTTGACTTGTGCCTTGTAGATGGTGGAAAGGCTTTGGGGAGTCAGAAGGTGAGTCACTCGCCGCAGAATACCCAGCCTCTGACCTGCTATCCTAAGCTTACCTTAGCTGGGCCTCGTCACCTCTATCGCCTGTGGAAACGATTGGAGCCTGCATGGCGCACACTCCGACCATTTCCAAATTGAACAGCAATTGGGGTCCTCGGTCCCCAATTTGCATTTTAAAGGGGTCGACACCCTGAAACAAGTAAACGCTTTGGGCGCCCAGAGGTAGGTCCCTTTCAAAATGACATCGGGCCGCATCACCGGGGTTAACGGGACGGAAGGGCTACCGACCCCACATGGAGGCCGTTACCAACTCATTAATATCAGCCCACACAAGTTAGAATCAACCCCATTGTCTCCCATTTTTTTTTTCCTGTTTGTTTTTTTGTTGAATGTGTATTTGGGGGTTCTGTAGGTGACACCTCTCTGTCTGAACACGGTGATTGCCTTGGCAACGGGCAGTTGCAGGGGCAGTCTGTAAACACCATGTATTGTTCTGTGATGTATAAATGCGTAGGCTTCAAGGAGCTCCTGAACATTTACCTGAGGAAGGAGGAAACCTCCGAAAGCTTGTAGATTTCAAATAAAAATCGTTGGACTATAACTTGGTGTTGTAAAATTGTTTACAATTCCCATTTTGGAGTAATAGCTCTCCTTTCTCCTTCTTGCTGGGTCAGTAAGGTCGTCAAGTGACCCAATATCAGACCTCTTGCAGCACTTACGAGGCAGTGGAGTCTCCAATTGCCTGTCAGGGCTCTGACTGTGGGAGTCCATTAAAACTCCTCTGCACATTTTCCAGAATCCAATATTGAACGCAAGGGGGAATAAATTCAACACCGTGGTGGCCTGTTTTATGGGCGTAAAATGGGCACAACAGTAACTAATTTAACAAGACATGAACCTGCCCCCCAAAATCTTCCCAGGCGTTTGGCCCACTGCTAAATTGGTTATGCTGTTTTTTTCAGGCGGCAATGGCGGCTGTCTGAAATGATCGCAGGACTAAAATGAGACGCTCCTGCGCCCATTTCCGACTCGGGTCCTTAAATTTAGTTAGCGTGGTCGGAGCACGTGTTGCTCATCTCCGCTGCTCGGGTCTTGAGCGGCCCAAGTAGTCGTCCTTAAACTGGAGGCGGCTCAGAAAAAAAAGGCCGCAATACTTTAAGAAATTTCCTACTCTGTTAACTCATAATTTGTCAAAAACCTTCTTCAGTCCCCAAATAATTTCTCTACGCCACATTTCCTTGCCGAGTGTTCTCCTCATAAATATGTTTTTATGGTTAAAAAAATTAAAATTATGCAAATATTCAAATCATACATACATAAAATATACATAACTGATTGATGTTGCGAGTTAATGTCCTCATAACTCGCTCATGCACATTGAAGAGGCAGACTCTTGGAATAAACCTCACCTTTCCTTTCCCTGGGGAGGGTCCCGTCTTCTACACCAGAATCAGTTTCCACTTAAAAACTCTAGTCAGAACAATTTTGAAAGTGACAGGCAGAATAAGTGACAATTACAGAAGCTGATGTCTGGCCTGTGTTCCTGGAATCGTGACTCATCGCCCTTTCTTCTTATTCCCCCCCCCTCTGCCGCACACCACTGCTTTCCTAAGAGGCGAGTAATTTCTTTACCAGTACAGTGCAATGTCACACTGTCACACTGTCGCACGTCGCTATAGCTGCAGTTATCTCCCAGAGAGAAATGTTACTTGTCTGACTCCAGTCATGTCACAAACATCATCATTTTCCCAGGGAGAGGTATTGTGCTGGAGTGCAGAGCCCCTGAGGTGCACGGTTACCCAGAATTACAGGTACGAATACTGAGCAATGGGAGTTTTGAGCTATGATCGTTCTGTACATTGGATTATTTCACTAAATCATGGTTCTACATTGACACATTGGGTTGGGGATTAATAAATAAGTGATGGGGGAGGGATGGAGAGATTACCTCTTCATGCTATTGGTAGCAAAATTGTAACTTCATTTGTGAAGAATGTATATATAATTACTGCCGCAAGATCGTCCCCTGCAGCCCTCTAGTTGTTACAAGCAGAATGACAAACATCACAAGTTATTAACCTGTATGAAACACTTTTAACAGACACACAATAACCCCTCACCACTGCATTGAGATATGCCGCACCCTCTAATACAACACGCATTGTTTATGGTTCCCTTGGTGATGCAGAAGTGTGTAAACTCCCTGATGGCTCAGTCAGTTAAGATGCTGCCCAGGGTGGTGCTATACAGTAGATAAGGAGAAACTGCTTCTACTGGCAGGAGGGTCGGTAACCAGAGGACACAGATATAAAGGTCATTGGCAAAAGAACCTGGGGGAGATGAGGAGAAATTTAAAAGTAACCATTGGTTGTAAAGCATTATAGGATGTGAAAGATGCTATATAAATGAAAGTTCATTCTTTCTTAATGCATTGTGGGGAAATAAGAATTCGTAGTTCCTGTAATTTGACTCCCCTCAAAGTGCCAATAGTACAGAAACATGTTTTTTTGAGGGGGGGAAACGTGGAAACAGAATCTCTCCATTTCAATGGTTCCACACAAGAGAGTGTTAGGAAAAATGGAAGAATATGGAATTGTAGGCAACCCATTGACACCAGTAGGGAATTGGTTAGGAGGTAGGAGATGGAGAGTAGGGATAATGGGTATGTTCTCCAATTGGCAAGATGTGACTAGTGGTGTCCCTCAGGGTTCTGTACGGGAGCCTCAGCTTTTCACTATATTTATAAATGACTTTGATGAAGGAATAGAGAGCCGTATATCTAAGTTTGCAGATGACACTAAAGTTAGGTGGACAGTAAGTAATGTAGATGGGAGCAGAAAGTTGCAAAGGGACATTGATGGATTGAGTGAGCAGGCAAAACAGTTACAGGTGGAGTTCAACATGGGGAAATGTGAGGTCATCCACTTCGGACCCAAGAAAGATAGATCAAAGTATTTTCTAAATGGTCCAGAACCAGGGGGCATAACCTTAAAGTTAGAGCCAGGCTGTTCAGGGGTAATGACAGGCAGCACTTCTTCATACAAAGGGGAATGGATTTTTGGAACTCTCTCCCTCAAAAAACTGTTAAGGCTGTTACTTGTAAATGTCAAAACTAAGGCTGATAGATTTTATTAGGCAAGGGTATTAAGGGATATGAACCAAGACAGGTAAATGGAGTTAAGATACAGATCAGCCATGATCTAATTGAATGGCGGAACAGGCTCGAGGGGCTGAATGGTCTACTCCCGTTCGTATATTCCAAATGCTTAATTGTGGCAAATTCAGCTGAATTCAGTGCAAGCTACATATTTCTGCAGTTCACGAATAGCCCAAGCTATTATTATGCCTTTTACAATTGAATGACCTGGAGATTACTGCACAGTTCAATGAGACAGACCAGAGGAACATCAACATGAACCAAGAAAGACGCTCACAGGACTAACAATCCAATTTGTCCGTGCTTACACGTTCCGTGGGATCTTCCTCAATCAACAAGATTTCTTATGTTAGCAAAGGGCATTCTTCATCACTAGGAGTCTCAGGACACCCGCAGTCATTTGCTGCACGTTTCCCCATCACCTGTGGCCTGCAGCAGACTTGCTGGTCTGTGTCTCTCGGGCTCCATTAATGGACTGCTCAGCTGTAGGATGTGGGCCAAGCTGGGATTCAGCACTGTTGAAGAGGAGACGGAGAGGGCTTCATTCCCCAGTGACCTGGCCAATATTTATCCCCTCAACCAACACCACTAAAACAGATTATCTGGTCATTACTGCTGTTTGTTGGACCTTGCTGTGTGCAAATTGGCTGCCGCATTTCCTACATTACAACTGTGGCTACACTTCAAAAAATACTTCATTGGCTGTAAAACACTTTGGGACATCCTGAGGTCGTGAAAGGTGCTATATAAATGCAACTCTCTCTTTCATTGTCAGACTTGCCATCTTTCAGATAGGTTCCATCTGTCTGTTCAGGTGGATATTAAAGATCCCATGGCACTAATTGGAAAAGAGCAGAGAGTCCTCCTGGTGTCCTGGCCAACATGCAGCTCCAAAACCACCAAAGAAAAACAGGCTAACATTTCATTGCTGCTTGTGGGATCTTGCTGCGTACAAATTTGCTTACATAACAGCAGTCGCTGCACTTCAGAAAGTAATTCACAAGAAGCGCTGTGAGGTGTTTCTCATGGCAGTGATAAGATGCTATGTGAATGCGAGTCTTCCTTTTTTTCTTTTTATCCCAGCTTTAATAAAGTGAGTCCTTTAAGAGACAATGAAACAGAACATTTGGCCCAATAGTTTTATTGCTCCCTTCTTGCTGTGTGGGGAAGTGTCTGGTTTCCACTTGCCATGGCCCACAGTAAGATCCATAAAGATCCATAAGAAATAGGAGCAGGAGTAGGCCATACAGCCCCTTGAGCCTGCTCCGCCATTCAATTAGATCATGGCTAATCTTTCCCACCCGATTCCCACATCCTTGATTCCCCTTAGTGTCCAAAAATCTATCGATCTCAGTCTTAAATATACTCAAGGACTGAGGATCCACAGGTCTCTGGGGTAGAGAATTCCAAATATTCACGATCTTCTGATTGAAGAAATTCCTCCTCATCTCAGTCCTAAATGTCCGACCCCTTATCCTGAGACTATGCCTCCTAGTTCTAGACTCTCCAGCCAGGGGAAACATCCTCTTAGCATCTACCCTGTCAAGCCCTCTCAGAATCTTATACGTTTCAATGAGATCACCTCTCATTCTTCTAAACTCCAGAGAGTATAGGCCCATTCTACTCAACCTCTCCTCATAGGACAACCCTCTCATCCCAGGAATCAATCTAGTATCACAATTCAAATCAGCAGTTCACTCTGTGGGGAACTGCATGTTCAGACCCATATCCCATCCCGCCATGGCGCACAATGTTTTACAGCATGCCCGAGAGTAGCTTATTGATTAGGATAGTGGCCTTCAACGATTCGTTATTGGGGATCATTTTCCTGAGTCTGCGTTGGAATATTGGAAAATCTTGCGTGCGCTGCCTGGAAATTTTCATCCAGTGAAATCAAGTAGCACTCGTTCAGATTTCCGCTATGCACTGCTGGTGGACAGTGCTCCTCACCAGCAGCACAGATTGTCCAAGGGTGGTCAAGACTATTCAACTGAGGAGAGCATCGCAGATGAACCTGAGATTGTGTAATGACAGCATGGGCTGGAAATTGAAGTGTTGGACCTCACTGCTACCCCAGGTGGTGCCTGTACCTGCCAGGTCAACAGGGGAACTGGATTCATCTAGCTTTAAGTTACCTCTGCAAAGTTATCCCTTCATTCAGACATCTCAATTGGCTTCTGAGACACGGAGCTAATCAGCTGAGTCCGTTTTTATTTCACTGTTTCTTGTTGCTGAACTAGAAACAGTAGCATTAAGAAGCCTGCAAGGACTTTATTCCCCACCCAATTTATCACTATTTAGTGCAACATTTAAATCCACTAAAAGCAGCAAATTAAATGAAGGTTAAATTCAGTTGACAGTTTTACACATCACCACCACCTTGGAACTTGGAGGAGTGTAAATTTGGTCAGTGACAAAAGCTATTAAACCGGCAGTGTCCTCAGTGGCTCATTGAGTTCCTGCCAAAGCTTGTATTACAACACAAGTTTCCGACTTACTATGTGATTACAATGAAGTTCTGTACTTAATGAAGGTGGTAATTCTTCCTACAGGGACAGTTCCATCATTGTCAGCTGCTCCCCATATAGTTCCTTCCTCACCTCAAATCACTCGCTCTTCATTCTCTTCTCCCTTCCTGTTGTGAAGGGGTGAACCCCTTTACCAGGGTACTGCTGCCAGCATCCTATCACCACCCCACCCAAGTGACCAGTGAGTGTCACTAGGCTAGTAGACCTCAGTTTGGGTTCCGCCAGGACCACTCGGTTTGGGTTCCGCCAGGACCACTCGGCTCCAGACCTCATTACAGCCTTGGTCCAAACATGGACAAAAGAGCTGAATTCCAGAGGTGAGGTGAGAGTGACTGCCCTTGACATCAAGGCAGCATTTGACCGAGTGTGGCACCAAGGAGCCCTAGTAAAATTGAAGTCAATGGGAATCAGGGGGAAAACTCTGCAGTGGCTGGAGTCATACCTAGCACAAAGGAAGATGGTAGTGGTTGTTGGAGGCCAATCATCTCAGCCCCAGGGCATTGCTGCAGGAGTTCCTCAGGGCAGTGTCCTCGGCCCAACCATCTTCAGCTGCTTCATCAATGACCTTCCCTCCATCATAAGGTCGGAAATGGGGATGTTCGCTGATGACTGCACAGTGTTCAGTTCCATTCGCAACCCCTCAGATAATGAAGCAGTCCGAGCCCGCATGCAGCAAGACCTGGACAACATCCAGGCTTGGGCTCATAAGTGGCAAGTAACATTCGCGCCAGATAAGTGCCAGGCAATGACCATCTCCAACAAGAGAGAGTCTAACCACCTCCCCTTGACATTCAACGGCATTACCATCACCGAATCTCCCACCATCAACATCCTGGGGGTCACCATTGACCAGAAACTTAACTGGACCAGCCATATAAATACTGTGGCTACGAGAGCAGGTCAGAGGCTGGGTATTCTGTGGCGAGTGACTCACCTCCTGACTCCCCAAAGCCTTTCCACCATCTACAAGGCACAAGTCAGGAGTGTGATGGAATACTCTCCACTTGCCTGGATGAGTGCAGCTCCAACAACACTCAAGAAGCTCGACACCATCCAAGATAAAGCAGCCCACTTGATTGGCACCCCATCCACCACCCTAAACATTCACTCCCTTCACCACTGGCGCACTGTGGCTGCAGTGTGCACCATCCACAGGATGCACTGCAGCAACTCGCCAAGACTTCTTCGACAGCACCTCCCAAACCCGCGACCTCTACCACCTAGAAGGACAAGAGCAGCAGGCACATGGGAACAACACCACCTGCACGTTCCCCTCCAAGTCACACACCATCCCGACTTGGAAATATATCGCTGTTCCTTCATTGTCGCTGGGTCAAAATCCTGGAACTCCCTTCCTAACAGCACTGTGGGAGAACCTTCACCACACGGACTGCAGCGGTTCAAGAAGGCGGCTCACCACCACCTTCTCAAGGGCAATTAGGGATGGACAATAAATGCCGGCCTCGCCAGCGACGCCCACATCCTGTGAACGAATAAAAAAAAAAGGAGCAGGTGAGTCCTACCCAGTGTCCTGGCCAATATTTATCCCTCAACCAACATCACTAAAACAGATTATCTGGTTATTATCACATTTGTGGGACCTTGCTGTGTGCAAATTGGCTGCCACGTTTCCTACGTTATAACAATGACTATTCTTCATTGGTTGTAAAGAGCTTTGGGAAGTCCTGAGGACATGAAAGGCACTGTATAAAAGCAACTTTTTTCCTTCTTATGGGAGATGAAATTTAACAAGTGGAGAGGCTACAAATAGGAAGGAAAAGCAGATAACACTCGTACTCCATGAATAGTGCTGAACTAGCCGATAATATTGAACGAGACCCAGGGGTCTTAGTAAATTCGCCACTAAATATGTCCATTCAATGCAGAGCAGCAATTAATAAAGCCAAGAGGAATTTGAACCACACAGTCAAAATAATAGAATGAGAAAGTGCAAGATTTACAAGCATGATACCAGAACCGAGAGATTATATCTATTATCAGGAAAGACTGAACAGGCTGGGGCTCTTTTCTCTTGAAAAGAGAAGGCTGAGGGGTGACCAAATTGAGGTCTTTAAATTTTGAAGGGGTTTGATAGGGTAGACGTAGAGGAAATGTTTCCACTTGTGGGCTAATTCAAAACTAAGGGCCATAAATATAAGATAGTCATTAATAAATCCAATAAGGAATTCAGGAGAAACTTCTTTACCCAGAGAGTGGTTAGACTGTGGGACACACTACCACCAGGAGTAGCTGAGGCGAACAACATAGATGTATTTAAGGGAAAGCTAGATAAGTACATGAAGGAGGGAGGAAGGAAGAGAAGGTTTTGCTGATCGGGTTAGATGAAATAGGGTGGGAGGAGGCTTGTGTGGAGCATAAACACCGGCATAGACCAGTTGGGCCGAATGGCCTGTTTCTGTGCTGTAAATTCCATATAACTCAGAGGAGGTACTGATCAAACTGGATAGTGTCCTACACCTCGAGTCCTGTGTCCAACGTTAGTCACCAAGAAACAATTGAGGTTGATCGCCAGTGTTGGGGTTCTGAATTATGAGGAAAGACGGGAGAAACTGGAAAGGAGATGTCCGGCAGGTGATCTTTATAAGATTGTTAAGGGTATAGAAAAAGTTAACCTGGAGTAATACTTTAAATTAAGCTGTGGGACTAGAACTAGGGGCCACAGGATCAAAGTAGAGATGGGCACTTTTAGGAAAGATATCAGGAAATTCTTTGTCACATAAAGAATGATCAACATGTGGAATAAACGTCCAGGCAGAGAGTAGTGAAGGTAAAAACCCTGGAATTATTGAAGAAACAATCAGATGCTACAATGGGGAGGGGCTTTTAGGATCTTTCTGACTGGATGAATTAAGATTTAAGATTGACCTTCCCCGTCTGTAATTGTCTTGTGACTTTATGAAACCACAGCCTGTCCTATTTGGTCTCAATACTCACTATGCCATTGGTTGCCATGGTTACTTAATGGCTATTTAATATAAACTGACTGATGAAAGCAGTAAGGGATGCTGGGAATGCTAGCTGAACGCTGAAGTGACCCCATTTTGGGAAGCTTCAGGTTAATCACCAATACCCAATTTAGCCAAACTTGTGCAATGTTAGGCTGCAGTTAATCTGTCCATTTAAAGACAATGGTATACAGAGATACAAGATGGATAATCTCTTGATGGTGTGATTTCCATCCAATCCCCAGGCAGTTAGTGCAAACGTGACTACATTAGTCAATTTCAAGGGTGGAGACAGTGACAACCAGATTTAAAGAATGGTCACTGCTGACTTGATTGGCTGAAGCCTCCTGCTGCTCCTTCGTAATGAACATGTGGCCTCAGTCACTCAGGCTTGATGCAGTCATGTATCTTTGGCCACCATTTTTGCCAGGCAAGTGGGTAAAGCCCCTGAACGTAACACTTTGCTTTGACCCTACGACCTCTGCCTACTCTGCCTTTCTGATGAAGCACGCGTGTCGTAACCTGTGTTTTTTCTCTCCCCCCCCCCCCCCCCGCCCGTGTATTTCCAGTATTTCATTTTTATTTAATATCTGATTGTTCTGTTGACTGAAGTGAGGCTGGTGACTGTCCTTTGGTTCTCCTGTTAACTGCGGTTAACCAAGTCAGGGAAGCCGCTAAACTGAGGTAAACCTCATTCCAGATGATGCTGTAATAAGATTGGTTGGCAGCACCAAAGAGTTACATAGAAATAGCAACATGGAAACAAGCCATGCAGCTCGACCAGTCTGTATTGGTGTTTGTCCTCCATGTTAGCAGTAGTCCTAATCACATGGCCCCTGCTTTGTTCCCGTGTCCCTTTAACCCCCTTTTCTTCAACCACCTATCTAACCTATCCTAAATTTTGACACGGTCTCTACTTCCATCGTTAACTCTGCTCGTACATCATACAGTCTCAAAACCCTATGTCATAAAAAATAAGTTTCTCCTGCATTCTGTCCTGAAACTGTCACATTTAATCATGGCTATATCCCCTTGTCCTGGACCCCTCAATCACTAAAACCTGTCTGTTTTCTATCTACTCCGTCCCACTTCGGGTTGCCAACTTTGGTTGGACGTATTCCTGGAGGTTTCATCACATGACCCCCCCTCCTCCGACAGCCCCGCATAGTCAAACAGCCTTATTTTCCCATTTCCAATATTTCTATAACTAATAAACAAAAATGTTGAAAGAATAGGAAAAAAAATGTTTTTAATGCCCCGATGATTTTTATCCTGAGTTGTTTGCAGCAGTGTCCAGGAGATTAATCTTCAATTCCTGGAGACTCCAGGGCAATCCTGGAGGGTTGGCAACCCTATTCCCACTAAAGCTGACAGGCCGATTAGAGTGACAAGTTCCAGGGATCTACGTGCATATTTATATTGTCTCTTTTTGTTAAGATAATCACTGTTGAGCTTAACGATTTGTTCATGCGATTGGTTTTTAAAGCTTGTGTTGTGTTTCTTTAGCGTGTAATCCAATACCTAGAATCCTAAGAATGTGCAGGACTGGGAAAGGCCATTCCAGCTCACAAGTTAAAAAAAAAACACCTCCGTCGTTTCTTTCACCCAAAAACAAACCTATCCTGCTCCCTCTTGTACTTATACTCACGTATGTTTTATAGATATGGAACAAAACTGCTAAACAGGGTAATCAGACACATCAACCACAGAGCACGATGGACACCCTAACACTGACCTCTACTGGCGTTCCTGCGCACAGCAGCTGGTGGCTTGTTAACAGGTTTTTCAGTCAAAAGGATCTCGCCGCTAATTAATGTTTTGTCATTTGTGAGTTCAATCCACAACAGAGCGAGAGGATTAAGGACCTGAGTTTACCGTGAATACAATCTGCAGCTCCTTGAGTAGTTAACTGTTTATAATTAGCTGGAAGGGAAGGTGTTCCTCGAGGGAACACTCAGTACACTGGTAGAGGCTCCGGCCAATGACCTAGATTATGTGTTACGTGCTCCAGCAATTATATCCTTGACAATCCAATCTTTCAGCTGCACTTGGAGAGGTTGTTTGCAGAGATGAGACTGGGCATCTGGGGTCCAGTGTCAAAGTGATGCGTTATTTAATCAAACACAACGGCTGTGTAAAAAAAAAATCTTTCTAAAGGTCAGTGGTTGGCATCTGGTCTGATATTTCAAGTTTTATGGAATACGAGGGAGGTTCTCAAGTATCCAGACTGGGAGGAACACATTTAAAGCATTTATCCCTGTGATTAAACACTCACCCTCTGTAAACGTCTGCTCATCCAAAACTCTTGTCTGTTTCCTATTCCGTACCAAGTCCTGCTAGCCCATCACCCCTTGTTGACTCCCCAAGTCCCCCATTTGGCTCAAATTTAAAATTCTCATCCTTGTGTTTAAATCCCTTCATGGCCTCACTGTCTATCTCTGTAGCCTCCTCCAGCTTTACAACTCCCCCCCACCCCTCCCCCATGAACTCTGTCCCACTGACCCTCGCCTCTTGTGCTCCACCCTCTTCCTTCATGCCACCATTGGCGGCTGTGTCTTCAGCTGCCTAAGCCCCAATTCCCTCCCTGTAACCTCTCCACCTCTCCTTGGCTTGAGACCCTCCTTAAAACCCACCTCTTTGATCAAGTTTCTGGTCATCTCTCCTAATATCTCTTCCTTTGGCTTAGTGTCCACGTTTTTTGACAGATCAACGACGTCCCATGGTGCTACAGACCTGACTGCCTCAGGTACCAGATTACCAAATCCACCACAGACCATCGACTCAGTCCCAACCTCCGATTGTCAGTCGTGTCATCTTAGAGCTAACTCGACCCCCAGAGATACTAGCTGGCCACTTGCCATCTAAGAGAAGCCTATAATCTGTGGGGGCTGGTGTCACGTGAGATCCCAAATGATGAAACCAATAAGCAAGTTCATGAAGGAGCAGCCACCATTTTGGAATAAAACCCCCATAAACTTCATTAATTGTAAGAAATATCAGATACGTATCAGAAGGCTTCAGCCAATCATCTCTCCCAGCCTTCAACTAACAAAATAAAGAGTGTAAACTTCATTTTTGCAGTCCATGACATGATCTGGACTGTTTGATTAGAATCAGATTACATCGAAACTACAGCAAAGAAACAGGCCATTTGGCCCAACTGGTCTATGCCGGCTTTTATGCTCCACACGAGCCTCCTCCCCCCCCCCCGCCTTCATCTAACCCTCTCAGGATATCCTTTTATTCCTTTCTCCCTCACGTGTTTATCTAGCTTCCCCTTAAATACATCTATGTTATTTGCCTCAACTAATCCTTGTGGTAGTGCGTTCCACTCTCTGGGTAAAGAAGTTTCTCCTGAATTCCCTATTGGATTTATTAGCGACTATTTTATAGTTTTGGACTCCCCCACAAGTGGAAAACAGGGAATTCTGCCCTGTAATCCACTGTCAGTCACCCAGTACCCTCCATGTACTCAACAGTCAGTCCTGCTATCTTCATGGCTGGTTATAAGTAACAACCTATTGTGTACAACAACACTGCCACTGTAGGTCAGCTCTCACCATGAACTGCTGCTCATTGTATTGAAACCTGATTCACTGCACTGTGTCTGGGCACCAAGGTCAGCTGCCAGCTACTCACTGCTCGTGATTCTGCCGAATTATAATGGGGAACAATCTTGCAGCCAGTATTATCTGGCTGTCATTTCCACATGAAAAGGGCTGCAGCTGATTTATTCATTGCTTTCATGTGGTTCAAAAAACTATTTACACAACGAGCCTGGGACTCGTTTCCCCTCCATTCGCCCTGCCATTCCAAATCCTGGAGAAGCCCCTCGTATCTCCAATACCTCTTGCTATGTGGTTGGACCTGTATGGCGAAGGGATCTGGTTCTAATTCATTGCACCACCTGGTCCCCAATGTAAGCATTAATTAAATTCTCGAGCTCCCTCCCCTTCCCTCCTCCCCAAACAATGATTCTGTTGATAGACGCACTCCCCATTGAGAAACTAAGCCCTAAGCACGGAGAATCCTGCGTTTGAGGTGACAGCTGGGGGTTGCTACAGCTGCCCTCATCAGCCTGGGCCCACCAAGAAGAGGGAAAATCAGCTAAGGTTCCTCCTTCTGATTGCTAGGCAGTAATTGCTGCTGAAAAGTCTGTGTGTGTGTGTGTGTGTGTGTGTGTGTGTGCGTGTTTGTGTGTGTGTGTGTGTGTGTGTGTGTGTGCGTGTTTGTTTGTGTGTGTGTGCGTGTGTGCGTGCGTGTGCGTGTGCGTGTGTGTGTGCGTGTGTGCGTGTGCGTGTGTGTGTGCGTGTGTGTGTGTGTGTGTGTGCGTGTGTGCGTGTGTGCGTGTGTGTGTGCGTGTGTGCGTGTGTGTGTGTGTGTGTGCGTGTGTTTGTGTATATCGGAGATGTGAAAAAAGTAGCTACTTGGGTGAGGAAATCAAAGAGCACGGCCCCCATGTGGACTGCATCCCAATCAGAGTCAGCACCTTCAGGACAGTAGGAACAAAAACACGGCCCTGAGGGAGTCTGAATCGTGCATTTGGGTACGGTCCCTTACAACTCCTCACCAACAAGGAAAATCAATCAATCAATCAATCAATCAAGGCACATGCTCTTTAGGGTTGTTGTTAACTTTTGAAATCACCCTGCGAACAGCCATCAAGTTCTTGGTTATTGCTGTTTCCATGGTTACTTCATCTGCACTATGGCCTAAATACAGCGAGGTCACAGGGACATCTCGAGTATTACTGGGCTGTGGTGCCACCTGGTGGAGGAGAGTAGCTAGAGCACTAAGGCTTGGTCAATTTCATTGGACTGGTTTGCAGAACGCACCCTGGGTAAAAAGCCAGCCCTGACAAACAGATCGAAAGAAAGGCAGACTTGCATTTATACAGCACTGTTCACCACCTCAGGATGCCTCACAGCGCTTTACAGCCAACTAAATGATTTTTTGAAGTGTAGTCACCGTTTTAACGTGGGAAACGCGGCAGCCAATTTGCGCACAGCAAGATCCCACAAACAGATATGGGACAAATGACCAGATAACGTGTTTTAGTGATGTTGGTTGATTGATAAATATTGGCCGGGGCACTGGGGAGAACCCTCCTGCTCTTTTAAAAGTGTCTTGGGATCTTTTACGGCCACCTGAGAGCGCAGATGGGGCCTCGGTTTAACGTCTCATCCGAAAGACGGCACCTCTGACAGTGCAGCACTCCCTCAGTACTGCACTGGAGCTTCAGCCTAGATTTTGTGCACAAGTCCCTGGAGTGGGACTTGAACCCACAGCCTTCTGCCTCAGAGGTGAAAGTGCTACCACTGAGCCACGGCTGACACCAATGGTCATTAGTGACTTACCAATGGTGTCTTAACACAACACCTCTTTGTGTGAAGAATAAATTCCTAACGTGAATCCTAAATTTGCTTTTCACCAGTCTGAACATCTCCCTTCTCCCATTTGTCCAAATCTTAATCAATAGGATGAACATTAGTCTTTTCCATACAGAGGGTGTTTAACATAGGATGTATGTTAGGATAAAGCAAACACAGTAAATAATATATTTTAGACTATTTTTCTCTGCTTTAGGTATAAAGTTCGTTGAGTCAATTCCTAAAACCAGTCTGCCCTCTGGTGGTCATGGACTGAAAAGTGAGTGATGTTGCTTCATAACATTAAATGAGTTTCTCCATAAGCCATAGGTTGTGGGAAACTGTTCAGCATTTAGACCAGTGACTATTAATTAATTTACAATCTTTGTGACAATGGAAATTGGCATTGAGGTGTATAGGCTGACAGAAACAAAGAAACTGAGAAGCAGAATGAAAAAGTGTCCCACATCTTATTCTTGATTATTGCCTGTCAAGGTCGACTGAGACCAGAATGACTAATTGTATCCCAATTATAGCGTGGTAGCTGACATCTGTCTAAAATGTAAAGGGGAAAACATCCAAAATTCTCTCTCTGAGGAGATATGATGGAATTTATTATTTTCTTCCTTTCCCTCCCTCTTGAAATCTGTGTGCCAGGGTTAGCAGGTGATCAGCTACCATCCCTCTGTCTGTAACCGGTCACTGGGAGGTATGTGAGGGGGAGTCTGTCACCCTGAGGGGTCACAGTCAGTCTCTGCGGCAGGGTTAGTCGGTCCTGTCTGTTGGCTAACTCTGCTGCCCATATCCTAACTTGCATCAAGTCCCGTTCTCCCATCATCCCTCTGCTCGTTGACCTACGTTGGCTCCCAGTCTGACGATGCCTCGATTTTAAAATCATCATCCTTGTTTTCACATCCCTCCATGGCCTCGTCCCCTCCAATCCTACAACCCTCCGAGATCTCTGCGCTCCTCCAATTCTGACCTCTTGCGCATCCCTGAGTTTCACTGCTCCACCGTTGGCAGCCATGCATCTGGGAATATGATATTGAGATGGGAATATGGTATTGAGATAGAGGATCAGCCATGATCCTATTGAATGGCGGAGCAGGTTGGAAGGGCCGAATGGCCTACTCCTGCTCCTATTTTCTATGTTTCTATGCCTTCAGATGCCTAGGCCCTAAGCTCTTGAATTCGCTCCCTAAACCTCTCCGTCTCTCCTCTTTTAAGACGTTCCTTAAAACCTACCTCTTTGACCAAGCTTTTGGTCACCTGTCTTGATATCTCCTTATGTGTCTCGGTGTCAAATTTTGTTTGATAATCGCTCCTGTGAAGCGCCTTGGGACGTTTTACATTAGAGGTGCTATATAAATACAAGTTGTTGCTGTTGTGGTTGCTAAGTCCCATGACAGCATGGCTAGGACCAGGGAGTGGCTGGTCGGAACCACAAGGTACCAGTCTGTGGCATGGTTGCAGCATGTTGTGCCACAATACTGCCCATAAACTGGGCAACGCTGTTCCACAAACAAAGATGGTTGTCTCATTCTAAGAATTCACCCTTAATAGGATACTAATAGGAGTTAACAACAGGCAGGGTCACTACGCATCAGACAAGTGAAACTTAGAAAATTCAAAACATTCCCAGACACAATGGCACGGTTATGTATGAAAGAAGGTGCCCTCTATGATACTTTTACTACTGGGGAAAAGAGCAGAGCAAGAGAGAAGCAGTGAGACCAGGCATTTTGGAAAATCAAAATCAAGAGAATTTGGCTGTTATACAATTCCTAATCAATATTATCTTCATAAAAAAGTTTATTTTTGATCCCCCCAACAGGACAAATACGCATCGAAATCTGCTGGCTAGAGCTTTTCTCCATGTTGCGATTGGATCAGCGATGAAGTAGAACTAAGACATACAGAGCAAAGAGGTTTGATCCCTTGTCTGCGCTGAGTTAGCTGACCTCAGGCAGAGCATTGGTCAGATGCTACAATTGGCCTTTCATAGAATTACATAGAATGTACAGCACAGAAACAGGCCATTCGGCCCAACTGGTCTATGCCGGTGTTTATGCTCCACATGCACCTCCTCCCCCCTTACTTCATCTAACCCTATCAGTACAATCTTCTATTCCTTTCTCCCGCATGTATTTATCTAGCTTCCCCTTAAATGCATCTATGCTATTCACCTCAACTACTCCTTGTAGCGAGTTCCACATTCCAACCACTCTCTTGGTGTAGGAGATCCTCCTGAATTCCCTATTTGATTTATTACTGACTATCTTGTATTTATGGTCCCTAGTTCTGGTCTGCCCCTTACATCGTCACGATCTGTGCCCACTCGGGTAAGGTACCATATGACTGCTAGTTCTCACAGGACCACTGGTGCCCATAGAACTGTAGTCCTAGCAGCAGTTAGTCCTTCAGTAAGGGAGGGGTTAAAAGTGGAAATAAATAAAAATATTTGATGGGCACGCTGCTTCCGCTAGTAAAACCTGACATTTATTCATAATAACGACAGCTTCAAGCGTAATGTTCAAATAAGGCCACAGGTGTGAGTGCAGTGTTCACGTTGTGGTTAAGAAGTAGTTGCTCCCACCTTTGTGGCTTCGGGGTCAAGAGCGGGGCAGCTGTCAAATGTGTGATAAACACTTTTGGGTGTGCCCCCTCGGCATTTAAACAACTGCACTGCTTCAGAACTGGGATGTGGGCTTTTATTTTGTTTCGTGGTGAACCCAAGGCAACGACTCACTTTATTTTTAAAGTTGTCGAATGGCCACGATGAGGTGGGGAATCCCAGCTCTTTTCCTTTGTCAGAGCTCGAGGCCATGAACTTGTTCCTTTACATCTGCAGAGATTGATCGGGGAGCTCATGATACGTTTAGGATTTGTGTTATCAGCACTGCCTGTGGTCTGTGTGATACTAGAATTACATAGAAAATGTAAAGCACAGAAACAGGCCATTCGGCCCAACTGGTCCATGCTGGTATTTATGCTCCACACGAGCCTCCTCCCACCCCTCGTCATCTAACCCCATCAGCATAACCTTCTATTCCTTTCTCCCTTGTGTGTTTATCAAGCTTCCCCTTAAATGCACACTGAGCTGTAAAGACCAGGAAGGGCCCAAGGCTTGATCCCCAGCCTGTGCTGAGTTTGCTGATCTCAGCCAGGGTGGTGGTAAGGGGTGTTATTATCGGATTTGTTACCCCCTGAGTTTTAGGGGAGAGGGAAGTCAGCCCATGATCGCGATCCAGTGACCCCCTGCGTGGATGGATGTCGAGCGAGGCCAGGATCGGGCTCAAGTTTTGATTCCTCCTGGGTGGGCCTCACTGTCCCTCACCAAATAACCTGTTGATAATCAATGGCTGGGCTCATGCATGAGGAATGACGGCTCGTACGAGATACTGGAGCCCCACCACCACCACTCCCAGTGCCTTCAGGAGCGAAGGAGAGAAATAATTCCCTTCCAGCAATTTCAGCACAGTTGTCAATCCTCCAGATTGCACAACATCACGCACTAAAGGCGGCAGAGCTCACTGGCCTTTGGTGTGTTCTAGGTACGAAGCAGAATTAATATGAAATAAAACCAGCCCCATGAACCCCACAGTAAATATAAGGGCACGTGGAAGAGGTTTGAAGGTTGCAATTCATCTCTGGTACTGGTGATGGCTCCTTGTAGAGATAGGATGATCACAAGGCCCCTCTAATGAGGTTGTAATCTCCCTGATTAATATTCTCTACAATAGATGGGAGGTGTCCAAATGGGCCACTTAAGTGCACACCATGGAACCTCGGGGTGGGGGGGGGGGGCAGAAGTTGAAATCCTTATTCCTACTACCTCATGTTGCTGACCCTAAAAAAGAAATCTTGGTATTTAGATGTAGGATTTATCAGCGATACAACAGTGTGAGAAAATAATCCTTTCCGATTCACCAGGCCCACAATGTTCAGACAAGACAAACCAGTCAGAATTAGAAGTGCAAAATTGCCTGGATTGAAAGAAAGACTTGCATTTTTAGAGTGTCTTTCACGACCTCAGGACGTCCCACAGTGCTTTACAGCCAATTAAGTACTTCTGAAGTGTAGTTACTGCTGTAGTGTAGAGAAACACAACAGGCAATTTGTCCACGCAAACAGCAATATGATAATGACCGGATAATCTGTTTTACTGCTGTTGGTCACAGGATATTGGTCAGGAAGAACTCGCCTACTCTTCTTTGAAATCGTGCCATAGGATCTTTAACATCCATCTGAGAGGGCAGACTGGGCCTCGGTTTAATGTCTAATCTGAAAGACAGCTCCTCCGACAGTGCAGCACTCCCTCAGTACTGCACTGCAGTGTCAAACTAGATTTTGTGCTCAAGTCTCTGCAGTGAGTCTTAGAACCCACAACCTTCTGACTCAGAGGTGAGAGAGCTACCCACTGAGCCACAGCTGACATGGGACCTGTTTTTGTATCTTTGTAAGAGGAGGATTGAACTAATTTTAAAACTGAACTTATGACAATTAACAAGTATTTTAATTCCCCTGCCTTAGATAGAGGTCATTGATTCAAACCATCCTCTGCTAATCTTAGCGAGAAAATCTGCTGAATTCAAAATATTGCACAGTGCATATCATTTTTTGAAAACTATATACAGATTTTCCTTGTGCCACTTTTGTTATGGAAGTTATATTTATATTTGAACAAATTGCATTAATTTTGGACTGCAAAATTTATCTGGAGTTGAAACAATGATGACTCACAATTGTGTGTCATTGTGTGGATGAAAGAGATATGAAACTCATCTAAGTAAATAACAATTTTTGCAGAATTAGAAAGAAATTGTCAGTAATCAAGAGGCAAATGCAACACTGACAACCACTTCTCAAAGACCAGGACATAGTGTGGTACTGACAGCTCCTGCACAATCACAACTCTACAGTCACAGGATTCATTAAAAAAACAAACGCATTTTGGGGATTTGTTACCACCCAATTAATATGTTACATAGAATTACATAGAATTTACAGCACAGAAACAGGCCATTCGGCCCAACTGGTCTATGCTGGTGTTTATGCTCCATACGAGCCTCCTCCCACTCTTCCTCATCTAACACTATCAGCTATTCCTTTCTCCCTCATGTGCTTATCTTCCCTTATTTACGGAAGGTGGCTTAAGCAAAATCCAAATACCATTATTTAATTAACTAAATAAATACCACCAGATCTCCCAAGGCATTGTTCAAAGTAAGTTGGATGATATGTTGTTATGTTATGACAGGTGTGTTATAAGGAACTGGAGCCTGTGAGCCACATGTAACTCACAAGCCTAGCAATTCAGCCCTCAAAGTCCAATGACTCATTTCTAATTGTACCTGTATTTCCTATACTTGCTAGTTTGTTCTTTTCTTTCCCCCAGTTTGTGGGCCTGAATGTTTGGATGTGCTGTACTTGGCACAGCTGGATAATTTTTTCTTTTTATTCATTCATGGGATGTGGGTGTCACTGGCGAGGCCAGCATTTATTGCCCATCCCTAATTGCCCTTGAGAAGGTGGTGGTGAGCCACCTTCTTGAACAACTGAGTGGCTTGCTAGGCCATTTCAGAGGGCGATTAAGAATCAACCTGTGGGTCTGGAGTCACATATAGGCCAGACCAGGTAAGGACAGCAGGTTTCCTTCCCTAAAGGACATTAGTGAACCAGATGGGTTTTTATGACAATCCAGTAGCTTCATGGCCACCATTACTGATATTATTTTTTTATTCCAGATTTTATTTAATTAATTGAATTTAAATTCCTCAGCTGCCATGGTGGGATTTGAACTCATAACTCTGGAATATCAGTCCAGGCCTCTGGATTACTAGCCCAGTAACATAACCACTATGCTACCGTATCCGTAATTCCTAAATAAGGACACCATGATCTGTTGGTACCAGTAACTTAGAGATGTATGCAAATGAATGGGAATGTAGATTTAACACAGGTGTGGGCCAGCGATGCTCCATGGTATATACTTAAAATCAAAAAGCTCGAGAGGCCAGCCGCTCACCACCTGGTAGAAATGAGCAGAGCTGTGTGTGGCGCGCGCTTCGCTCATTCACGTGTCAGCCTTGGCTCAGTCGGTAGCACACTCGCCTTTGAGTCAAAAGGTCATGGGTTCATGTCCCACTCCAGAGACTTGAGCACAAAATCTAGGCTTGCACTAGAGTACTGAGGGAATGCTGCCGTTTCTCGGATGAGACGTTAAACAGAGGTCTTGTCTGTGCTCTCAGGAGAATGTAAACAATCCCATGGCACTATTTCGAAGGAGAGCAAGGGCATTCTCCCCGGTGTCCTGGCTAATATTTATCCCTCAGCCAACATCACAAAAACAGATTATCTGATCATAATCACATTGCTGTTTGTGGGAGCTTGCTGTGCGCAAATTGGTTGCTGTGTTTTGTACATTACAACAGTAACTACACTTCAAAAGTACTTCATTGGCTGTAAAGCACTTTGGGATGTCCTGAGGTCATGAAAGACACGATAGAAATGTAAGTTCTTTCTTTCCTTCTTCTTTATTTGTACCTGAAAATTGCAAAAGGGGTCCTGCAAACCCGATTTGCCTATTTAAGCAGCCTTACATCCGAAACGGGCAGGCATGTTGCTCACTCTCTGACAGGCCGACCTGAGTATTGCGTCAAGCAAGCCACAGGTGTGGTGCCCTCTCCCCAGTCACAACCCCCAACCAATTTTCAAACTGCCGACTGCCCAATTTTCCGGGCGGGAAACGGGTGGCCAGCAGTTGAAAATTGACGGCCCCGGAGAGCGTCTCCCTCTCACTCCGAACACAGAAGTGCCGCAGCATTTTTGAGCTGGGACGTTTGGTGAGATGGGACGGGCACTTCCACTGCTGTACTCACCAGTCCAGTATCTGCCCGCCATTCACTCTTAATGAGTGGAAAATCGGGAGCTGGTTAAAGGGCAGAAGTGGAAAACCTCTGACCAGGGAGTTACAAGAAAGGAGGGAAAGAATGTATTTTCCCCCACGGATTTTGTGCTCATCAGGGTGAGGATTGTTAGTACTGGAGAATGGAACAATTTTCATTTCAGACACACACTCCCAGGTCAGATACAACAGCAACAACTTGAATTTATATAGCGCCTTTAAAGTAGTTATACGTCCCAAGACGCTTCACAGGAGCGTTATCAAACAAAATTTGACTCCATGCCACATAAGGAGATATTAGGACAAGTGACCAAAAGCTGGGTCAAAGAGGAAGGTTTTAAGGAGCGTCTTAACGGAGAGAGATAGGGTGACTGAGAGGTTTATGAAGGGAATTCCAGAGCTGAGGGCCTAGAAAGCTGAAGGCAATGCCGCCAATGGTGGAGCGATGAAAATCGGGGATGCGCAAGAAGCCAGAATTGGAGGAGCGCAAAGATCTCGGAGGGTTGTAGGGCTGGAGGAGGTTACAGAGATAGGGAGGGGGCGACGCCATAGAGGGATTGGGAAACAAGGATGAAAGCAAAACTCCCTTCTCTGAGATTGCCAGTGTAATGACAACAAGTACTGAATGGGGACAGCTTTGTGCTGTGGGCCCATGCCGACTGGAATTTGGATTGAGGCTGCCCAAACTCATTTCACATTGGGTCTTTACAGAATGAATTTGAACTTTATTTGAAACTTCTCAAGTGCCCAAAAATAGAGGTTCCTTAAGCGTTCTGCTTGTGATAGAGGAAATGATACTGTGCTTTTCTGCTGCCTCATGGGTGTAACCATTGTATTTCAGTGGTTCTGATCTCAGCCTATTTACGGCTCCACTGCAGGGACATACCGCACACCGCATTCTTGAAACTGGGCGCCCTTGTAGTGGTTTAAATAAGGTTACAATGAATACACCCAAACAATCCCTGTTTTTGTCTTTCATGTACTGTAGGCCATTCTAAAATAGAAATTATTGAATGCACATATACTGGGCCTGAATTTGCTTCAAAAAATAACAGCGTGTGAATGCTGCACGCTGCTATTGACGTGCAAAATCGGCCAGCAACTTGTGGCGAGGAAGAGATACTCCGTGAATTGTCACCAGTTGCTGGACGATTTGCGCCACTAGCTTGGCGAAAACAGCATCTTGCCCTTAACCTCCCCGTGAGTTTCATGACGTTACTGCACTTGCACCTTAATTGCCCATTAAACTCACCACAGAAAGTTAAGTCTAGTGATTAATAGCGCAAGTACCTTTTTTAGTGACGTGATAATTGTTCATGACTGCCAATCAACCTCTCTGGCTCAGAAAGTGAACAATTAAAAGTGTGGAGTCTCATTCCTCCAGGTGGTGAATTGTTGGAGATTTTAAACATGTCAAATTTTAAATTTCAATTTTTTTTTTCTTACTTTTCCTTTCTGTCTCTTTTTTTTTCTCTCTCTCTTAATCTAATCTTTCTTTCCCTCTCTTCATTTCTCTTTCTGAACCTGATTTGACATTGAATTCACCCTCCTTCTCCGTCCTTCCTCTGTTTATTTCTCAAGCCTTAAATCTCATGGGTTAAGGAGGTAGATTGTTGGTCCCGTTGTTCACTAAGGTCCCAGGTGTCCTGTTGCCTTTGCACTTCCAGCAACTTACAGGGCATAACATTTCTGAGCTGAAGGGTGCAGGAAGAACTGTAAATAACTGGGCAAGCCATGAGATGCCCCACTCCAACAAATTCCAGCCCAATATATACAAGATTACTTAATTTCTATAACAAATACTGAGTATCCCATACCTCTTTAATACAGTACAGTATGTTATTCCCTGTAATCTATACAGGATGTGCTATATCCCTTTTATATAACAGGGTATGTTACTCCCTATAACATAGATATGGAGATGCCGGTGATGGGCTGGGGTTGACAAGTGTAAGGAATCTTACACCAGGTTATAGTCCAACTGTTTTATTTGAAAATCACAAGCTTTCGGAGGCTTTCTCCTTCATCAGGTGAGTGTGGGATACCTGACGAAGGAGGTAAACTCCGAAAGCTTGTGATTTTCAAATAAAACAGTTGGACTATAACCTGGTGTTGTAAGATTCCTTACATCCCTATAACATATACAGGGTATGTTACACCTTCTGCCCCAGCCTCAACCCACTTCCCTTGGTTGCAGCTCATCAAATAAGCACAGCAGGCTCCCAACATAGTATTAAATGGGCCCTCTCCCGCTGGGCACGGGTATTGTCTTGCCCTCACTGCAGCAGGATTCCAGGTGTGTGTTTATCCTGCATTGGGGGTGAGGTAATGCTTTAGAGATTTCTTTAAGAGTTCAAAACCTCACTGCTTGAGCAGGATTTCTTCATAGTGCTGCCTGCAACCGGGGGAAAGAAAACTGCCTAATGTCAAATTGGATAGTTATTTAAACATTCACATGCACTCGTCCTGCTACAGCTGGAAACGGAATTACTGCTGATGGCAACTGAAAGAAAGAACTTGCATTTCTGTAGCTCCTTTCAGGACGTCCTAAAGAGCTTCACAGCCAATGAGGTACTTTCGAAGTTTAGTCACTGTTGTAACGTAGGGAAATGCAGCAGCCAATTTGCGCACAGCAAGGTCCCACAAACAGATTATGATCAGGTGATCTGTTTTTGGTGGTGTTGGTTGAGGGATAAATGTTGACTAGGATATCCGGAGAACTCCTCCGCTCTTCATTGAATAATGCTGTGGGATCTTTTACTCTACCAGAGAGGGCAGACGTGGCCTCGGTTTAATGTCTCATCCGAAAGACTGAGTTCCATCCCAGCTGTGAATGGAATCAAAGTCAGTAAACGTCTTTACCCCACCTAAGCCTTGTAGAAGGTGACCCCCCGCCCGCCCGCACCCTTCCCCCTCGTTCACTTTTCAGTCTGGTGTCGGTCGAGGTGGGTCCCATTGTGTAATTTGAATAGATTGCTTTAAAGCTCAAACTCAGAGGACCAACTCACCCAGTGCTTACTCTACAGGGACTGAGCTCGAATAGCAAGTTCAGGGACTGACCATGCCATCAGTTCCAGAGAGGTCAGGTTGTTTGTACAAAGGAGAACAGTGAACAGAGGGAGACAGGGTGTCTGCCATTGCACTCCTCTACTATAAAAATGTCGATGGACCTTTCCTAACATGGCTCTATGCTTTACACTAAATTTCTTTCAAGCCCATTCAGAGAAGCTGAATTTAAAGCTGTTGTAGACCTGACCCATGGCAGTTTATCAAAACCCCTTGCATTATAAAATTTTGTATTTACGTACAAACATATGGAAAAGGAGGACAGGAAAGGACCAGCTGGTCCATTGAGCCTGTCTTGTCCTGGCGTGGTGTAACTTACACACATTATCACCTCCATTGTCGCCCTCTCCCCCCGCAACACACACACACACCCACAGTCATGCAATCTCCTGGAGAGGCACCAAAGAAAAACCTTAGGCCAATTTAGGGAAAAGTGTCTGGGAAATTCCTCTCCGACACGCAAGGGCGATCTTGCTAACTCCAGAAGACATTGCCCCCTCATTGATACAACCACCTTCTATAAGTAGAGATGCTTACTACCTGTAGGTACTCATCCAGCTGCCTTTTCAATGCTTGCAGTGTATCCACACCCACTGCATGTGCTGGTAACTTGTTCCGGAGGTCGACAACTCTCTGTGAAAGTACTTCTCAGGATCTAACCTAGTTCTCCGCTTTTGTATCTTGTATTTATGTCCCCTGGTCCTCCCTAACCTATCTAGCTCAAATAGCCTACCTATACAGAGAGAACCTAATCCCTTCATTATTTTAAAGATCTCAGTCATATTTCCTTGAACGCTTTTCCAAAGTAAGAAGCCCCAACTCTCTTTGCCTGTCCTGGTAACTAATGGCCTTTAAACTAGGCATTAATCAAGTGTCTGAAAGAGAATGAAGGGCTGATTCTGTTGTTGAGCGCTCCTCGCGTGTGCTGCTCTGTGCTGGGAGTTCCTGACCTGAATCGATCTTTGGGAATCCATAAGCTACTTTGTGCAAACTCTTAAAAAGAAAAAAGAAAGACTTACATAGAATATTACAGTATAGAAACAGGCCAACAGGTCCATGCTGGTGTTTATGCTCCACACGAGCCTCCTCCCACCCTACTTTATCTCACCCTATCAGCATATCATTCTATTTTTTTCTCCCTCATGTACTCATCGAGCTTCCCCTTAAATGCATCAATGCTATTCGCCTCAACTATTCCATGTGGTAGCGAGTTCCATATTCTAAAGAAATTTCTCCTGAATTCCCTATTGGATTTATTAGTGACTATCTTATATTTATGGCTCCTAATTTTGGTCTCCCCCTCAAGTGGAAACATCTTCTCTATGTTTACCCTATCAAACCCTTTCATAATCTTAAAAACCTCTATCCACCAAGGAGCCCTAGTAAAATTGAAGTCAATGGGAATCAGGGGGAAAACTCTCCAGTGGCTGGAGTCATACCTAGCACAAAGGAAGATGGTAGTGGTTGTTGGAGGCCAATCATCTCAGCCCCAGGGCATTGCTGCAGGAGTTCCTCAGGGCAGTGTCCTAGGCCCAACCATCTTCAGCTGCTTCATCAATGACCTTCCCTCCATCATAAGGTCAGAAATGGGGATGTTCGCTGATGACTGCACAGTGTTCAGTTCCATTCGCAACCCCTCAGATAATGAAGCAGTCCGAGCCTGCATGCAGCAAGACCTGGACAACATCCAGGCTTGGGCTCATAAGTGGCAAGTAACATTCGCGCCAGATAAGTGCCAGGCAATGACCATCTCCAACAAGAGAGAGTCTAACCACCTCCCCTTGACATTCAACGGCATTACCATCGCCGAATCCCCCACCATCAATATCCTGGGGGTCACCATTGACCAGAAACTTAACTGGACCAGCCATATAAATGCTGTGGCTACGAGAGCAGGTCAGAGGATGGGTATTCTGCGGCGAGTGACTCACCTCCTGACTCCCCAAAGCCTTTCCACCATCTACAAGGCACAAGTCAGGAGTGTGATGGAATACTCTCCACTTGCCTGGATGAGTGCAGCTCCAACAACACTCAAGAAGCTCGACACCATCCAAGATAAAGCAGCTCACTTGATTGGCACCCCATCCACCACCCTAAACATTCAGTCCCTTCACCACTGGCGCACTGTGGCTGCAGTGTGCACCATCCACAGGATGCACTGCAGCAACTCGCCAAGGCTTCTTCGACAGCACCTCCCAAACCCGCGACCTCTACCACCTAGAAGGACAAGAGCAGCAGGCACATGGGAACAACACCACCTGCACGTTCCCCTCCAAGTCACACACCATCCCGACTTGGAAATATATCGCCGTTCCTTCATTGTCGCTGGGTCAAAATCCTGGAACTCCCTTCCTAACAGCACTGTGGGAGAACCGTCACCACACGGACTGCAGCGGTTCAAGAAGGCGGCTCACCACCACCTTCTCGAGGGCAATTAGGGATGGGCAATAAATGCTGGCCTCGCCAGCGACGCCCACTTCCCGTGAACGAATAAAAAAAAAAGGGGTCAGCCCTCAATCTTCTCTTTTCTAGAGAAAAGAGCCCCAGCCTGCTCAATCTTTCCTGATAGGCATAATCTCTCAGTTCTGGTATCATCCTAGTAAATCTTTTTTGCACCTTCTCCAGTGGCTCTATATCCTTTTCGTAATATGGAGACCAGAACTGTGCACAGAACTCCAAGTGTGGTCTAACCAAGGTTCCATACAAGTTCAACATAACTTCTCTGCTTTTCAAATCTATCCCTCTAGAAATGAACCTCAGTGCTGTTTGCTTTTTTGTTTAAATGGTCTTATTAACCTGTGCTGCTACTTTTAATGATTTGCGTCCCTGTACCCCTAGATCCCTTTGCTCCTCTACCCCATTTAGACTGTTATTTTCTTGTGATCCTGAGGGAGAAAAGAATAGAAGGATATGCTGATAGGGTTAGATGAAGTAGGGTGGGAGGAGGTTTGTGTGGAGCATAAACATTGGCATAGACCTGTTATGACAAAGAAAACTGATACATCCATGGCTAACTAAAGAAGTTAAGGATAGTATTAGATTAAAAGAAGAGGCTTGTAATGTTGCTATTATAAAGTAAGCCTGAGGATTGGGAGAGTTTTAGAAACCAGCAAAGGATGACCAAAAAATTGATGAAGAGGGAGAAAATAGAATATGAGAGTAAACTAGCAAGAAATATAAAAAGATTGTAAGAGCTTCTACAAATATGTAAAAAGGAAGAGAGTAGCGAAAGTAAACGTGGGTCTCTTAGAGGCTGAGACAGGAGAAATTATAATGGGGAATAAGGAAATGGCAGAGACTTGAAACAACTATTTTATATCTGTCTTCACAGTAGAAGACACAAAAAACATACCAGAAATAGTGGGGAACCTTGGGTCTAATGAGAGTGAGGAACTTAAAGTAATTAATATTAGTAAAGAAAAAGAACTGAAGAAATTAATGGGACTAAAAGTTGAAAAATCCCCTGCACCTGACGGCCTACACCCTAGGGTTCTAAAAGAGGTGGCTGCAGAGATAGTGGATACATTGGTTATGATCTTCCAAAATTCCCTAGATTCTTGAACGGTCCCAGTGGATTGGAAGGTAGCAAATGTAACATCGCTATTCAAGAAAGGAGGGAGAGAGAAAACAGTGAACAACAAGCCAGTTAGCCTGAAATCAGTCGTCGGAAAAATGCTGGAATCCATTGTTAAGGACGTGGTAGCAGGGCACTTAGAAAATCATAATATGATTAGGAATAGTCAACATGGTTTTATGAAAGGGAAATCGTATTGACAAATCTATTAGATTTTTTTGAGGATGTAACTAGCAGGGTAGATAAAGGGGAACCAGTGAATGTAGTATATTTGGAATTTTTTTTTATTTGTTCATGGGATGTGGCAAGGCCAGCATTTATTGCCCATCCCTAATTGCCCTTGAGAAGGTGGTGGTGAGCCGCCTTCTTGAACCGCTGCAGTCCAGGTGGTGAAGGTTCTCCCACAGTGCTGTTAGGAAGGGAGTTCCAGGATTTTGACCCAGCGACGATGAAGGAATGGTGATATATTTCCAAGTCGGGATGGTGTGTGACTTGGAGGGGAACGTGCAGGTGGTGTTGTTCCCATGTGCCTGCTGCCCTTGTCCTTCTAGGTGGTAGAGATCGCGGGTTTGGGAGGTGCTGTCGAAGAAGCCTTGGCAGGTTGCTGCAGTGCATCCTGTGGATGGTACACACTGCAGCCACAGTGCGCCGGTGGTAAAGGGAGTGAATGTTTAGGGTGGTGAATGGGGTGCCAATCAAGCGGCCTGCTTTGTCCTGGATAGTGTCGAGCTTCTTGAGTGTTTTTGCAGCTGCACTCATCTAGGCAAGTGGAGAGCATTCCATCACACTCCTGACTTGTGCCTTGTAGATGGTGGAAAGGCTTTGGGGAGTCAGGAGGTGAGTCACTCGCCGCAGAATACCCAGCCTCTGACCTGCTCTCGTAGCCACAGCATTTATATGGCTGGTCCAGTTAAGTTTCTGGTCAATGGTGACCCCCAGGATGTTGATGGTGGGGGATTCGGTGATGGTAATGCCACTGAATGTCAAAGGGAGGTGGTTAGATTCTCTCTTGTTGGAGATGGTCATTGCCTGGCACTTGTTTGGCACGAATGTTACTTGCCACTTATCAGCTAAAGCCTGGATGTTGTCCAGGTCTTGCTGCATGCGGGCACGGACTGCTTCATTATCTGAGGAATTTCAAAAGGCATTCGATAAGGTGCCACATAAAGGGTTGTTATACAAGATAAGGGCTCATGGGGTTGGGGGTAATATATTAGCATGGATAGAGGATTGGTTAATGGACAGAACACAGACAGTAGGAATAAACAGGCCATTTTCAGGTTGGCAGGCTGTTACTAGTGGGGTGCCGCAAGGATTGGTGCTTGGGCCTCAGCTATTTACAATCTATATTAATGACTTAGATGAAGGGACCGAGTGTAATGTATCCAAGATTGCTGATGATACAAAGCTAGGTGGGAAAGTAAGCGATGAGGAGGACACAAAGAGTCTGCAAAGGGATATAGTCAGGTTAAGTGAGTGGGCAAGAAGGTGGCAGATGGAATATAATGTGGGGAAATGTGAGGTTATTCATTTTGGTCGGAAGAATAGAAAAACAGAATATTTTTTAAATGGTGAGAAACTATTAAATGTTTGTTTCAGAGGGATTTGGGTGAACTTGTACACGAAACACAGAAAGTTAACTTGCAGGTACAGCAAGCAAATAGGAAGGCAAATAGTACGTTGGCCTTTATTGCAAGGGGGTGGAGTACAAGAGTAAGGAAGTCTTGCTGCAATTGTACAGGGCTTTGGTGAGACCACACCTGGAGTACTGTATACAGTTTTGGTCTCCTTACCTAAGGAAGGATATACTTGCCTTATAGGCGGTGCAACGAAAGTTCACTGGATTGCTTCCTGGGATGAGAGTGAGGAGAGGTTGAGTAGAATGGGCCTATACTCTCTGGAGTTTATAAGAATGAGAGGTGATCTCATTGAAACATATAAGATTCTGAAAGGGCTTGACAGGGTAGTTGCTGAGAGGCTGTTTCCCCTGGCTGGAGAGTCTAGAACTCGGGGGCATAGTCTCAGGATAAGGGGTCGGCCAATTAGGACTGAGATGAGGAGAAATTTCTTCACTCAGAGGGTTGTGAATCTTTGGAATTCTCTACCCCAGAGGGCTGTGGACGCTCAGTCGTTGAGTATATTCAAGACTGAGATTGATAGATTTTTGGACTCTAAGGGAATTGAGGGATATGGGGATTGGGCGGGAAAGTGGAGTTGAGGTCGAAGATCAGTCATAGTCTTATTGAATGGCGGAGCAGGCTCGAGGGGCCGCATGGCCTACTCCTGCTCCTATTTCTTGTGTCTGATGTCTTATATAATGCCTTTCATGATGTTAGGACGTCCCAAAGCACTTTACAACCTTTGAAGTGCAGTCACTGTTGCAATGTAGGAAACAGCCAATTTGCACATAGCAAGGTCCAACAAACAGCAATGTGATAATGACCTGATAATCTATTTTAGTGATGGGGCGTAAATGTTGGCCAGGACACTGGGGAGAACTCCCCCAGTCTTCTTCAAAATAACACCATGGGATCTTTTACGTCCATCTTAGAGAGTGGACGGGGCCTCGGTTGAACATCTGAAAGGCGGCACCTCCGACAGTGCAGCACTCCCTCAGTACTGCACTAGCGTGTCAGCTTAGATTTTGTGCTCAAGTCCCTGGAGTGGGACTTGAACGCACAACCTTCTGACAGTGGCGAGAGCACTATCACTGAGCCACAGCTGACACTGTATTACTTACCACACTGATACGACATTCCTTTGTCCACTATTTTATTGGGGGTGTCAACCCAGGTTAAAGATAATGGACAAGGTAACGGAATAATAAAGACATTCAATTCCCATAAACTGATATCCCAGATAGTAGTTTCTAGAATAAGACATTAAAACAGATGAAAAAAAATCCACTAAATTGAATAGTAACTTTTTTTTATAAATTTTACACATAAAATCTATATCGGGTAGACCTGAGCAGCAGTGGGTCTCTGGTTAATTAATGTCTTTGTGATCCTTATTTTCTGCGGACCCTCTTCACCATCGTTTCACCCATTCCCTGGATGTCAAACGAAAAGCAATTTGGACAAAAATAAAGTGAACTCACCAGAACTTCTTCGGTCTCCTGTGTTTTGCTGCCGGGCAGGACATTGCCCTTTCTCTCCTGCAGGATCACGACTACTATCTCCCACTCAAACCCCAACCCCCCCCCCCCCCCCACCCCCCCTCCACCCCACTCCTCCAGAAATAAATGAGCAAATGGACGGCAAGCAACGCAGAGGACAAATCTGACTCAGGCTCGAAAGAAATTTAGGAGATGTCGAAAACGCCAGAGTTTTTTTTTTCTTCTTCTTCTTCTTCTTCTTCTCCTCACAAAGATGGTCGGACGGATTATTTTGCGAATCGAAGAGCAGGACGGCTTTGCTTCCTCAAGCCCAGCTGCGAGCCCTCTCCATTCTGCAACGCTGCGATAGTTTTCCTCTACATCCGAATCCCTCAACAATCGTTTTGCTGAGTTGCCATGGAAACTAATGAAAAAAATGAATTCTGGAAGTGCTTGTATTCTCGTGAACCGCTGTGCCGCATAATTGAATTTATTAACATGAATGAAAATCGAGGCAGCTGACAGGATAATGATGCAGAGTTGAGCTGCTTTGTGATCAGATGGACATTAGACGATCCCTTTTATATCGGGGGCGTTTAGAAGAGCATTCCGGACCCCGTAGCTTTGTAAATTTTCTCTGCTGTTCTTATGGGAGGACTGGTCTTTCACACTGAACAGGTCCAATTAAAGGGGTGTTGTCAACAGCAATTTCTGCCCCCTGACCTGGCATTTTCCCAGTTGGGGATGTCTTCACACACTATAACCAAGTCAATGTCAAAATTCAAGTGAAAAATGTAATGGTAAAAGTCTCAAAAAATAAAAACGCTGCTTCTGGTACACGAAGAAGGGGGAAGAAAAAAAATCAGAAAGCAAATGACCCTTAAAGGGACAACCAAAAATCAGCAATTTCTCATTTGCTAACCACAAACTCCAGTGGGTAAACAAATCAGATAAGCAGCATTATTCAGTATTATTTTTAAAACTGAGAAACCTAGAATGGGAGGCCGACAGTGCAGCAACTAACCAAGAGCACCTGAAAAGAGTGGGGCAGAAGAGGAGGTGAATCAGGGGTTAGGGCTGTGTATCCTGCACCAAATTCACTTTTTTTTTGTTGCAAATTTCAACACTTTAAAAAAATGCTACATTTAAAACGTTGCCAGGTGGCAGATGTCTTGTGAGAGTAGGAACATAAGATTCCTAAATTCAGTTCTGGGCACTGCACCTCAGGTAGGATTTATTGGCTTTGGAGGAGGGTTTGCAGCACAGATTCACCAGAATGATACCAGGGCTTAAAGGGTTAAATTATGAGGACAGGTTGCATGGACTCGGCTTGTATTCCTTTGAGTATTTTTTTATTATTCGTTCATGGGATGTGGGCGTCGCTGGCGAGGCCAGCATTTATTGCCCTTCCCTAATTGCCCTTGAAAAGGTGGTGGTGAGCCGCCTTCTTGAACCCCTGCAGTCCGTGTGGTGAAGGTTCTCCCACAGTGCTGTTAGGAAGGGAGTTCCAGGAGTTTGTCCCAGCGACGATGAAGGAACGGGATGGTGTGTGACTTGGAGGGAAACGTGCAGGTGGTGTTGTTCCCATGTGCCTGCTGCTCTTGTCCTTCTAGGTGGTAGAGGTCGCGGGTTTGGGAGGTGCTGTTGAAGAAGCCTTGGCGAGTTGCTGCAGTGCATCCTGTGGATGGTACACACTGCAGCCACAGTGCGCCGGTGGTGAAGGGAGTGAATGTTTAGGGTGGTGGATGGGGTGCCAATCAAGCGGGCTGCTTTGTCCTGGATGGTGTCGAGCTTCTTGAGTGTTGTTGGAGCTGCACTCATCCAGGCAATTGGAGAGTATTCCATCACACTCCTGACTTGTGCCTTGTAAATGGTGGAAAGGCTTTGGGAGTCAGGAGGTGATTAAAGGGTGATCTAATTGAGGTGTTTATAACGATTAGAAGATTTGATAGGGTGGATAGAGGGAAACTATTTCCTCTGGTGGGAGAGTCCAGAATAAGGGAACATAACCTTATAATTGGAGCTAGGCCATTCAGGGTGATGTCAGGAAGCACTTCTTCACACACAAGGTAGTGGAAATCTGGAACTCTCATCCCCCAAAATGCGGTTGAGGCTGGGGGTCAATTGAAAATTTCAAAATTGAGATTGATAAATTTTTGTTAGGCAAGGGTATTAAGGGTTACGGAACCAAGGCAGGTAGATGCAGTTAAGATACAGATCAACCATGATCTAATTGAGTGGTGGTACAGACTGAGGGGCTGAACGGCCTACTCCTCTTCCTATGGTCCGAGTATGGAGCGACTAAATTTGCCAAGTGTACTCGCATATTGCTGTGCCTCCGCTGCAGCTTTGCTTGTTGCCAACACTCCTCCTCGCCTCCTGATTTCAGTCACCACGTGGATGTTGCACTAGGCCCAAGTGAGCTGTCTGTTGATTTGATGTGCAGTACACCAGAAAAGCCTAAAGCAGCAAGGCCCAAAGACAAGCACTGCCAAATGTAAAATACATTGCTTCTCTGCTAACATCCCTTCTTCCTCCCCCCCCCACCCCCCCATTCGTTTCTGCTGATGGAGAAGCAACTGAACATGTAAATAGGTTTGACATTGTCGACCTTCTAATTTGCTCCATCGCTCCTAGCCTCTACAATTTTTTTTTTGCCATGATCACTCTATTCATAATTCTGGTAATCAAAGAGCAAAGAACCCACGCCCAGTCTGCCCCCCACGCCATTCCTCGACAAACACAGGGGAGGCTCTCCCAAAATCCTGGCCAACATTTATCCCTCAACCATTACCCCCCCCACAAAAAAGCAGATAATCTGGTCATTTAACTCATTGCTGATCATGAGATCTTGCTTTAAGCAAATTAGCTGTTGTGTTTGCCCACATTACAACAATGACTGCACTTCATAAAATACTTCCACCGCTACGTGCCATGCTGGGACATCCTGAGGATGTGAAAGGTGCTATATAAATGCAAGTCCTTTCTTTTTTTTTTCCTCCTTCACCCTGATCTGATTCGTGTACTTCAAGTTACTGTTTGTTTACTTGAACATATTCATTTTCGAGGGAATGCCTGTTTGTGAGACCCTTTGTGGGGAACTTGGAGATGCTTGTGGTGTTACTGAGCTTTGCCCAATCCTACCAGCCACCAGCATGTACAAAACTGGATGCATATCGAAGTAAGCAGACACCTATAAATGCTGCTACCGTAAGGTACATTCACCAATCCTGCACTTGCAACAAGGGAGCCACACTCAAAAGGAGTGTGGTTGGAGATAGTGCAGGTTCTCTGACCTCCAATGCCTCTGAACACAGGTACACGTGACGGTTTGTTGGATTAGCACACATTTAACAACATACAGGCACTCATTTATCTTCATTATCATATATTTACACAGCTCCATTTTATTAACTGAACTGTTCATTGTTTTAGTTCCTATTATACAATCAGATCGCTACGTGGCAGAGGCGACAATGAAATCAGTTACTGTTTCATCAATCGAAAATCATTCTCTATTGATTGAACTTGTTTGTAATAAGCAATTAAGAATGTTCCGAAAAAGGCTAGAAAGATATTGAATCTGATATTACAATGGTAGCTGGCAAATTCTTATTAAATTAATATGAGCATAATATTAATTAGGGCTCTTTTGTGACAGCAAATCACCAGATAAATAATTACCGTAAAGAACACCTTCTGGATATCTGAACAATTCTTGTAATTACAGTTACTTGGTTACATAAATTACACGTTAACTTTGCAACACATCAAGTATAAAAGAGACCTCAATTATTTTTGCACAAATTAGGATGTTCAGGGAGGGAGGGAGGGAAGAGAAAATATACAGAAGGAGAAACGGGCAGAAAGAGAGAGAAAGACAAAGAGAAAGAGAAAGGCAGAAGCTCAAACAGGGACAACGTGAAATAGAGACTGAGAAAGAGAAAGGCACGGAAAGGAGAGAGAGGCAAAGGCAGCAAGAGAGAGCATTGTAGACAGGGAGAGAAAACAAAACAGAGAAGCACAGACGATGAGAGAGAAGCACAGAGAGAGAGGCAGAACAGTGAAGCACAGAAAGGGAGGGATCGAGAAACACAAACTGAGAACCATAGACAGGAAGAGAAAAATAAAGGATCACGGACAAGGAGAGATAGACACACAGACAGGGAGAGAAACACAGACAGGAAGACAGGGAGAGAAAGAGAGGGAGGGAAACAGACAGGGAGAGAGAGAGAGAGAAACATAGATAGGGACAGACAACCGCAGACAGAGAGAGAGAAGCACAGACAAGGTGAGAGAAGGAAGCAAAGACAAGGAGGGAGACACATGTAGACAGGGAGAGAGAAGGCAAGAAGCACAGAAAAGGAGAGAGAAACACAGAGAAAGAGAAGCATAAGAGAGAGACAAACAGAAGCACAGAAAGGGAGAGGAGCACAATCAAGGAGTGAGAGAGGTACAGAAAAAGAAAAAGAGAACACAGACAGGGAGAGAAGGAAAGCAAAAAGCACAGATAAGGAACAAGAGAAGCAGAGACAGGGAGAGAGAAATAGAAGCAAAGTCAAGAGGAGAGAGAAGCACAGAAAAGGAGTGAGAGAGAGGGAAGCACAGACAGAGAAAGGAGAAAGAAAGCAGCACAGACAGACAGACAGACGAGAGAAGCACAGCACAGGAAAAAGAGAAATACAGAAAGGGAGGGAGAAAGCAACATAGGGACATGAAGCAGGAGCAAGGGTTTTTGGTCATTGTCGTCAATGATAGACATGTTGCGTGAGACAGTGGTGCAGGAAGACAGGCTCACAAAATACAAAAATAAAATAATTTTGCTCCAGAGCTGCAGCACTTGACTCCCAATCCCGAGAAGCATTAATTAAATCACCTCAAACTCGTGCTTGGGTTTTAAAAGGCAGTAGAGTGTCGGGGGAAGGGAAGAAATTAAGAATATTGAGATCCCAAGAAAAAGTGAGCTACAGTAGACGACAGATGGATGAGTTCTTGAGGGTAAATTCACCAATCCCACACTCCCAAGGGGGAGCCGTGTTCAAGGGGAGCACAAGTTGAGGTAGGTGTGACAGCACTGAATCTTTGACCCGTTTACCCCCTTCCTCCACCCCAGTGGTTGCATAACTTGTCGACATTGACTGTCAAGATTCACATGAATAATAAGCACTTGAGCAAGGCACTGGGTAGTGCCTGGTGTCTGTGAAACCCTGAGAAAGGAGGGAGAAAGTTAATGAGAAAAAAAATACATTATTTGAAAAAGTACATCATCCCATTTAATATGCATTGCTTGTGGTGATATAGATTGTGTCTCAGTAATCTCTATACAGAAATTCCACAAATCACGGTGCTATTTTTGTACAATTCCGGTCATCACCGAAAGTGAGTTTAGACATAGGATATATCCCTAGAATCTAATTAAGCCAGAGAATTAAGTAATTACACCAAAGGGATATTGGTTGTTGTGACTGATCAGTGTATAGGATGCGGTTGATTTATTTTCTGGTTACACATCTCATTGGGAACTGAATGATCTGCCAGCTCCCAATATCTAACTGTGTTTACCACTCACAATGCGTGAGCAACATTTGAAAACATTCAACCAATTTCCCTTAAGTATCAAGGGTCAAGGGATAAAAGCATTTACTTTCAATTAGATTGGTATCATGGGAATCAAAGTGATTTTTATGGTATGTCATGAATTTTCTTTCCAGTTATATCGAGGCTGTTGTGCTGCCACTTGTACCAAGCCATGCAGCTATAAAACTAATTACAGAAAGCAGTGTAGCAAGATGATGTAACGCCACAAATCCACAAATGCTCGAGGAATTACTTTGGATCAGCAGGGTTTACACTTCCCTACTTTGGATCATTAATCATTGATAATGTAAACCCTACTGATCCAAAGTGGGATAATGTATGGAATCGGTTGATGGTAAATGCATGGCACAGACTGGACATGTCTATGTTCCTATATCAATAGTAATGCAAATAACATTAAATCATACCTTCCCTGCCTGGTTTGGTGAAAGGTGGATTGGATGGGTTGGAAGCAAGTTGGATCAATTTTAAGTAATAGCTGAGGGAGGTGAGATTTTAAATTTAATTTAAAACTAAATTTTTTTTTTAAACTGTAGGTAGCTGCTTGTCGCATCTCTCAGAAACATCTCAAAGCACTTCAGTTATAGTGAGTTATTTTGAAGCCAGAGTTATACAGACAAACTATTTTGCATACAGCAAGATCCCACAAATAGCAATAAGACAAATGACCAGTTAATCTTTTGGTGGTGTTAAAGGAGAGTGGGATTTTGGCCAAGGCAGGTTACATGACAGATCAATGAAGCAGGCCAAGAGCCCCTTTAAGTGGCATTTTTGCTTAAAAATATAATTCAATGTTTTGCGAGAGAATTTACTGAATCAATTAGTGAGAAAGGTAAACTTTTTCTACTTTCTGTATTTCTGTTCATCGAGGCAAAGGTTATTTCCACTGCAAGGAGTCAACGAGAGAGAAAGCACCTCTGCCCAGTTTCACAGAGAGAGAGAGGCAGACCGAGAGAGCTAAACTCTTATCACTCTGATTTTTCTATCAATGGGTCTCGTTATGGTTTAATTTGGCTTCTCCACCTGCTGCGGAATGACTTGTTCTGGGAATTGAATGTGTGATTGCTCGATTCACCTTCCACTGCCACCAGCAGCTTTGAATTTACTCCTTGTGTGTTAGTGATGGCTAACCTGCAGCCACAGTGTTAATGAGAAAACACAGAAAGAAATACATTGCAGATTACAAAACACTTGAGCTGCTTCCCAGGCAATTTCACAGCTCATCTGAGACGCAATACAGGCAAGTGACATTTTATTAAAAGAAAAAAAAAGGGGGCATATTTTCTGGATAAACTGTCACATCGGTTTATACGAGAACTTGCCCAGTGCTATGTTTTTGCTGATCTAATTTATAGGATGAAAAGCCTACGGCAGCTTTTTGGTATTTTAAACACAACTAGACTCGGAATTCATGCATTCCCAATGTGTGTAATACAAGTTACCACTGATACTCCGTCTAATTAAAGTGATATGGAGGCACTGGAGAAGGAGCAAAAATCAGAACAAGGATGAAACCAGAACTGAGAGGTTATAACTATCAGGATAGATTGAACAGGCTGGGGCTCTTTTCTCTAGAAAAGAGAAGGCTAAGCAGTGATCTAATAGTCGTCTTGAAAATTATGAAGGGGTTTGATGGGGTAGATGTAGAGAAGATGTTTCCACTTATGGGGGAGTCCAAAACTAGGGGCCATAAATATAAGATCGTCACTAACAAATCCAATGAGGAATTCAGGAGAAACTTCTTTACCCAGAGAGTGGTTAGAATGTGGAACTCACTACCACATGGAGTAGTTGAGGTGAATAGCATAGATGCATTTAAGGCGAAGCTAGATAAACACATGAGGGAGAAAGGAATAGAAGGTTATGCAGATAGGGTTAGATGAAGTACAGTGGAAGGAGGCTCGTGTGGAGCATAAACACTGGCATAAACCAGTTGGGCCGAAATGCTGTAAATTCTATGTAATTCTATGATACCCCAACAAGCTCTGTCATTATTCGTCCACTAGTACCAGGGATACAAGCTATTGTCCAATCTCGACTGTCAAAACACTGTCTTTGCAGGTAGTAATCCTTGCTGCATCTTGGGCTCCCATCCAAAACACTGTGCGCACTGTACAACTTGCTTCGCACTGACCAGTTATCAGTTCTGCTGCTAACTGAGGGCAACTGCATGCCAGGTGTCTCTGCTAGTGGATTAAGAGATGGAGCTAAGAAAAGCTTAGGACAACTTTCTTGGTGGCACCACAAGCACTGTATTATAAAATGATAAAAATTGTAAACAAAAGAAAAGGATGTTTACTTTTCAGTGACTTTTCTTCTGGAGACAATGTTAGATTTTTACCTGTACCCTCACCAATTTTCCAGTTCTCTCTGTTACAGGCACTGCTTTGGATGATACCCATCATACCAAAATGTTTAAACAGTCACTGCAGGAAACTTTCATGGAAATTGGGCCTTCTCGACATCTACAACAGTGCCAGTGCTTGTAGATTATAAACAGGGGTCCATCAGTGACTGGAATGGACACCAAAACTGAATTGTAAACTGGTGAAATTTATTGACATCACTAAAATAGGGAGAGCAAATAGAGGCAGAAAATGCAGCAAAAGAGATTTGAAATAGATCTACCATAGATCAGTTAAACAAATGGGGAGACATATGGCAAATGAAATTTAGAATTAATAAAGATAAAGTATTACAGAGAGGTTGAAAACATATAAGGTATAAATATATGATAAAACTGAGTTAAAATAGGAAGGAGTACTAGTAAGACTTATCACTTTCCATGTGAAGCATTGAAAAAGCTAATAGAACGCTGGGATATATTGCCAGAATAGTAAAGAGAGAAAGAGTGCATTTATATAGCACCTCACCACATCCTCAGGATGTCCCAGTGTGCTTCACAGTCAATGAGTTACTTTGAAACGCAGTCACTGTTGTTATGTAGGTAAATGCGGTAATCAATAACTGCACAGCAAAGCTGCGCAAACAGCAAATGAATGATCAGATAATCTGTTTAATCAATAGAATATAAGCCTGCAGAAGTTCTGCTAGGGTTTTACAATGTACTGGTTGGGCCACGTGTCGACCACAAAAATAATATACTTGCATTAGAAAATACACAAGAAACAGCTCCAAAGTATAAAGGGTACAAGCTAAGGGGAAAGGTTAGAGAAGCTACAGTCTAGAAATAAAGATACATACAATAATAAATGGTATATTTAATTTAAACCCAGATTATTATTTCAAAATATGGTAAGAAAGTAGGGCCAGAGGCATAAATGGAAATCAGTGAAAAGTAAATCTAGAACAGATATCAGGAAAAACATCGTTATTCAATTATAAATAATTGAATTAACCGACCAAGAAATTTAAGAGGCAAAAACATTGGGTTTATTCAAAATACAATTAGGTGCCGTAACAGATGAGTTAATGTGCTAGAGAGATAAGCTTGAATGGCCTTTTCTGGTCCCAAATTTTTCTGATATCCAACAACTCCCAGATTATATCACTGGTCTGTATGACTTTTATAGAACGAGTGGTTTGATACAGCTCCTTTCTTAGCCCAAGGTCTCACCAGTAAATCCCAAGGAGCCAAGGCACCTTGACAAAATGCAGTGGAAACGTAGGATTCTTCTTGACACCTCACTAAAATCAATGTATGTGCGTTTCCTTTCCTGCTGGTTATCTACGACTGTGCCAACAGTCCATGTCCACTTAGCAGATCAACTTGAAGTTCAGTCTTACAACAACTTGCATTCCTTTACATTCTTGCAATTAACGTTGCAGTTCACTGCCAAAATTCCTACTTCTCACACCACTCCAGTGTAGGACCTACCACTTTTGTTTTGAATTTGCTGTGCATTATATAAAAAAAAAATTCAAGTAACAATTCAAAAACAGAATTGCTGCATTAGGTACAATAAAGTCTGGTCTGGTCAATAACTGCATTCACAAAGTGCGAGTTGTGTGTTTCTATGCAACGGTTAGCAAAATCAGATTAATATTTAGCCAAATTAAACAAAATGTACAAATTTCATACCTGTCATCAAAGTGAGCTGGTGTTTACTCAATTTGACTCTAAATCTGTGCGGTAACCTGTGTTAGGCAATTAAAGTTAATTGTTTGTTTAACGGGACATTACACACATGATTTAGGAGAACGCAATTTCTTCTTCTCGGTTGCCATGGCGCACACAGGTTTTATCGAACATTTACAGTATCAGAAGATCTATTCTTTTTTGGAAAATGTGTTTAAATGGGTCCCGAGAGAGTTTGGACAGGAAACTGCCAGAACCTACGTCATAAAACAAAAAGCCAGTGTGAGAAACTTCTTTTACTCAGAGAGTGGTTAGGACGTGGAACTCACTACCACATGGAGTAGTTGAGACCAATAGCATTGATGCCTATAAGGGGAAGCTAGATAAGTACAGGAAAGGAATAGAAGAATATGCAGACAGGGTTAGATGAAGTAGGGTGACAGGAGGCTCGTGTGGGGCATAAGCACCAGCATAGAACAGTTGGGCCGAATGGCCTGTTTCTGTGCTGTAAGTTCAATGTAATTCAATGTGATAACGCTACTGCACACCCTGACTGGTGCCATTATCCCTTTGTCACCCTTGAGTTCACTGTGTGGATGTACACTGTCTGGGAGGTTTATTCTCCTGCAGCAAGCTATAACGAGCCTTAACTACAATTAAAGACTGCCTTCGCTTATCCCTTTAATCCCAAAAGGACACTGTTATCTTGCAAGCCATCACCTCTCAGCTGGTGAGCGGTGGGCACATGCAACGACAATGTGCTGTGCATATTATATTTATATGTTTCAATAACAACAACTTGCATTTACGTACCATCTTTAACGTAGTAAAATGTCTCAGGGCGTTTTACAGGAGCATGATCAGACAAAATTTGACACCGAGGCACATAGGTCAAAGAGGTAGGTTTTAAGGAGTGTCTTAAAGGAGGTGAGAGAGGTAGAGAGGTTTAGGGAAGGTAATTCCAGAGGCGCTGGATATCATCATGCTGGTGAGGCTCTGTAGGACTGGAAGCGGGCAACTATAGTATGTATAGTTAAAAAGAACGACAAATCTGAACAAGGCAACTACTAACCCATTAGCCTAACATCAGTAACAGGTAAAATAATGGAATCTATTCCAAGGTGTTGGCTGTAGTGGTAATTGTTTAATAAGGAACAGTCAGCATGGATTGACGAGTGGAATTTCAAACATCCTTGATGTCTCTGAGAATTTACAGATTCCCAGAGGCATGGCTTATTAAGGTTTGCAGAAAGCTTTCAACAAACACTTAAAAAAAAAAATCGTTCATGGGATGTGGGCGTTGCTGACAAGGCCAGCATTTATTGCCCATCCTTATTGCCCTCGAGAAGGTGGTGGTGAGCCGCCTTCTTGAACTGCTGCAGTCTGGGTGGTGAAGGTTCTCCCACAGTGCTGTTAGGTAGGGAGTTCCAGGATTTTGACCCAGCGACGATGAAGTAACAGCGATATATTTCCAAGTCGGGATGGTGTGAGACTTGGAGGGGAACGTGCAGGTGGTGTTGTTCCCATGTGCCTGCTGCCCTTGTTCTTCAAGGGGGTAGAGGTCGCGGGTTTGGGAGGTGCTTTCGAAGAAGCCTTGGCGAGTTGCTGCAGTGCATCCTGTGGATGGTACACACTGCAGCCACGTTGCGCCAATGGTGAAGGGAATGAATGTTTAGGGTGGTGGATGGGGTGCCAATCAAGCGGGCTGCTTTGTTCTGGATGGTGTCGAGATTCTTGAGTGTTGTTGGAGCTGCACTCATCCAGATCCAGGCAAGTGGAGAGTATTCCATCACACTCCTGACCTGTGCCTTGTAGATGGTGGAAAGGCTTTGGGGAGTCAGGAGCTGAGTCACTCGCCACAGAATATCCAGCCTCTGACCTGCTCTAGTAGCCAAAATATTTATGTAGCTGGTCCAGTTAAGTTTCTGGTTAATGGTGACCCCAAGGATGTTGATGGTGGGGGATTCGGCGATGGTAATGCCGTTGAATGTCAAGGGGAGGTGGCTTAGTAAAGGATAAACTATTCACTAAAACTTCCAGATGATCAGAGAAGTGAGTTGAAATATGAATTTTTATTTCATTTTAATTCTTTTGTTAAATTTTATGCAGATAAAGGTGAGGGCTATTGGTGTTTTGCACCCAGTGTCAACATCAAGTCCTCCAAGGCAAGTACTATGTGGATTAGGTAAGGAGTCAAGCTCCTTCTACTCTGCACCAAAAATGTACTTGTTCCACATTACACTCTAACCATCTTTATAGCCTTTCTGAGTGAGACCATGCATTTGTGCTGATGGTTTTATGCTGCAAAACTGTACCAACAAGAAAATGGGTTGAGAGCACTAACATTTACAGCATTTAACTTGGGAGCCTTAGGCAGAGAGAGTAAAAGGAGATTGGGATTCCAACCCAAATCACAGAAGTGAAAGGACAGTTTCCTACCCACTGCACCACCCTGTCCCCATAAATAGGATATTTACTTCCACTGGTGTTTTGATACTAGTACAATATTTTATAATAGTCTTCTCTTTTTGGATAATCCAATTCTAAACACTCTCACTTCAATTTCATGTACAATGTAGTTTTTAGGAAGTTAGAAGCTTCGACTCTGTGGAGGTTACAAACCAGATATAATCATAGAATCATACAGCACAGAAGGAGGCCATTTGGCCCATCGTGCCTGTGCCGGCTCTCTGAAAGAGCTATCCAATTAGTCCCACTCCCCTGCTCTTTCCACATAGCCTTGCATTTTTTTTTTTCCTTTTTAAGTATTTATCCAATTCCCTTTTGAAAGTTATTATTGAATCTGCTTCCATCACCCTTTAGGCCATGCATTCCAGATTACATCAAATAGCTAGAGAAATTTTATTAATCATTTATCAATCATGAAATGAGAGGTCTGGACTGTTGGCACAGTGGTGCAGTGTGTTGGTTCACCGATACATGGTACCATGGAGTACCTCCCGAGGTTGTTCATTGCTCCTCTCAGGTTCAGGCTGGGAGCATGGCTTCTACCTAACCTCAGTTGTCGAAGGTGCATGGGCTGTGAAGATCAGAATGGGCAGATAGTGTGGCACCAAGGAGCCCTAGTAAAATTGAAGACAATGGGAATCAGGGGGAAAACTCTCCAGTGGCTGGAGTCATACCTAGCACAAAGGAAGATGGTAGTGGTTGTTGGGGGCCAATCATCTCAGCCCCAGGACATTGCTGCAGGAGTTCCTCAGGGCAGTGTCCTAGGCCCAACCATTTTCAGCTGCTTCATCAATGACCTTCCCTCCATCATAAGGTCAGAAATGGGGATGTTCGCTGATAAATGCACAGTGTTCAGTTCCATTTGCAACCCCTCAGATAATGAAGCAGTCCGTGCCTGCATGCAGCAAGACCTGGACAACATCCAGGCTTGGGCTGATAAGTGGCAAGTAACAATCGCGCCAGACAAGTGCCAGGCAATGACCATCTCCAACAAGAGAGAGTCTAACCACCTCCCCTTGACATTCAACGGCATTACCATCGCCGAATCCCCCACCATCAACATCCTGGAGGTCACCATTGACCAGAAACTTAACTGGACCAGCCATATAAATACTGTGGCTACAAGAGCAGGTCAGAGGCTGGGTATTCTGCGGCGAGTAACTCACCTCCTGACTCCCCAAAGCCTTTCCACCATCTACAAGGCACAAGTCAGGAGTGTTATGGAATACTCTCCACTTGCCTGGATGAGTGCAGCTCCAACAACACTCAAGAAGCTCGACACCATCCAGGACAAAGCAGCCCACCTGATTGGCACCCCATCCACCACTATAAACATTCACTCCCTTCACCGCCAGCGCACTGTGGCTGCAGTGTGTACCATCCATAGGATGCACTGCAGCAACTTGCCAAGGCTTCTTCGACAGCACCTCCCAAACCCGCGACCTCTACCACCTAGAAGGACAAGGACAAGGGCAGCAGGCACATGGGAACAACACCACCTGCACGTTCCCCTCCAACTCACACACCATCCTGACTTGGAAATATATCGCCGTTCCTTCATCGTCGCTGGGTCAAAATCGTGGAACTCCCTTCCTAACAGCACTGTGGGAGAACCTTCACCACACGGACTGCAGCGGTTCAAGAAGGCGGCTCACCACCACCTTCTCAAGGGCAATTAGGGATGGGCAATAAATGCTGGCCTTGCCAGCGACGCCCACATCCCATAAATAAATGTTTTAAAAGTATAAATCCCTAACCTAGGAGTCTTACATGAAATCCTGTGGATGCAATCACTCACAAGGCTTATGATTCTTTTTAAAACAAAAGGTAACAGTAGAAACAAAATAACAAAATAAGGTAATATACATTCTAGACTGCAGAGGAACAACTTGAGTTATGTGGGGTGACTAGAGAAGCAGGGATGGTTCTCTTTAGAGCAGAGAAGGTTAAGGGGAGATTTGACAGCGGTGTTCAAAATTATGAAGGGTTTTGAAAAAGTAGACAGGGAGAAACTGTTTCCAGTGGCAGGAGGGTCAGTAACCAAAGGACACAGATTTAAGATAATTGGCAAAAGAAACAGGGATAAATGAGGAGAATTGTTTTACGCAGGGAGTTGTTATGATCTGGAATGCACAGTCTGAATGAGTGGTGGAAGCAGATTCAATGGTAACTTTCAAAAGGGAATTGGATATAAACTTGAAAAGGAGAAATTTGCAGGGCCATGGGGATGGAGCAGGGGAGTGGGACTAATTGGACAGCACTTTCAAAGACCTGGCACAGACACGGTGGGCCGATTGGCCTCCTTCTGTGCTGTACGATTGTATGAACTTGTGCTGTTTGGGTGTGTAATGAAAGAGATAACTGGCATGGCTGAATGCTACCGAGAGACTGAGAGCAATTGACTGAAACCAGGTATCAATGCGATGAACATTACTGGATTGTGACAGTTTGACTTTTTAAAAAAATTCTGGATATACCTTAGATTTCCCATGAGGAAGAAAAATCCATCATTTAAAGAGGCGCGGTCACACTGACTTCTCAGGAGAAGCTCCAACCTTAGAACAGTCTGCTCCAAATAGGTCATATTCAGCACCCCCAGTTTGGCCATCTGGGAGAGGCTGTGTTGCGGCCATTACAACTGTCAGAATGCAAATCACAGTGGGGCAGTTCTTGGCATTTTATTATTCCTTTGGAAGCATATCAGTAAAAAATGTTTTGTGGTGGATACGATTGTTGATCAGTAACATAATCACAGCCCTCACTGCATCATTCTGAATTTCTCTAGCAAGACGTGACCCACAGGTCACTTCACCAGCACAGCAATGCTCCTTTAAAGTCTAGCAGGTAGATTTAAAAATCTGGTACTGCAGGACTTCCATATCCATTCATTGACTTCAGTCTCCTCATTGGGCACAGAGTTGCTCTGCAGTCATCATTGCCTCACCATTAATCATCACTGCCTTTCAGCTGTGTCATTTTCACATTTCCACGTTCAACCTATTTATGGGATTTATTTACTGAGCTGCGCAGTTCCCGTACGAATGCTTAATGTGCTCTTGCTAGATCCCGGCCTAACATAGGCACGAATCCACACATTGCTTCGGGCGAATTTGACTTTTGAACCAGCATAAAAAGATGGCGGAAGCTCCACCGTAAAGTGCTTATCGGCGTAACTCACTTACACTTAAAATTCTTTTGCGCTATTTCATTTCATTCTGCCCAGATTCGGTTGTTATCTGGGCAGAAATCATGTGGAAACTCCGGGCCCCTATCCAGTTTATTTTAAACGCGTTTAAAACAGGTTAATGCATGTGTTCAAAAAGACACACAGAAAGATTCATGTGTTCGCATTGAGCATTCATATAGAAACAGCGTCAGTCAGAAAATATAACCATACATAACAGGGTGAGATTCCTACGAGGTTCTCCCGATTTCACAAAAACATAAGAAAGAGGAGCACGAGTAGGCCATGTGGCCCGTCAAGCCTGCTCCGCCATTCAATAAGATCATGGCTGATCTTTGGCCTCAATTCCACTTTCCCGCCCAATCTCCATATCTCTTGATTCTCCTAGAATCCAAAAATTTATCTATCTCAGCCTCAATGGGGTAGAGAATTCCAAAGATTCACAACCCTCTGAGCAACGAAATTCCTCCTCATCTCAGTCTTAAATGGCCGACCCCTTATCCTGAGACTATGCCCCCTAGTTCTAGACTCTCCAGACAGGGGAAACAACCTTTCAGCATCTACCCTGTCAAACCCCCTCAGAATCTTATATGTTTCAATGAGATCGCCTCTCAATCTTCTAAACTCCAGAGAGTAGATGCCCATTCTACTCAATCTCTCCTCATAGGACAACCCTCTCATCCCAGGAATCAATCTAGTGAACCTTCGTTGTACCGCCTCGAAGGCAAGTATATCCTTCTTTAGATAAGGAGACCAAAATTGTAACAGAACTCCAGGTGTGGTCTCACCAAAGCCCTGTACAACTGTAGCAAGACTTCCTTACTTTTGTACTCCAACCCCCTTGCAATAAAGGCCAACATGCCATTTGCCTTCCTAATTGCTTGCTGTACCTGCATGTTAACTTTTTGTGTTTCTTGTACGAGGACACCCAGATCTCTCTGAACACCAACATTTAATAGCTTCTCACCATTTAAAAAATATTCTGCTTTTCTATAATTCCTACCAAAGTGAATAACCTCACATTTCCCCACATTATACTCCATTTACCACCTTCTTGCCCACTCATTTAACCTGTCCATGTCCTTTCGCAGACTCTTTGTGTCCTCCTTACAGCTTACTTTCCCACCGAGCTATGTATTATTAAAAAAATTGGATACATTACACTCAGTCTCTTCATCTAAGTCACTAATATAGATTGTAAATAGTCAAGGCCCCAGCACCAATCCTTGTGGCACCCCACTAGTTACAGCCTGCCAACCTGAAAATGACCCGTTTATCCCTACTCTCTGTTTTCTGTCCGTTAACCAATCCTCTATCAATGCTAATATATTACCCCCAACCCCATGTGCCCTCATCTTGCATAACAACCTTTTATGTGGCACTTTATTGAGTGCCTTTTGGAATTCCAAACATACAACATCCACTGGTTCCCCTTTATCTATCCTGCTAGTTACATCCTCAAAAGAACTCTAATAAATTTGTTAAACACAATTTCCCTTTCATAAAACCATGTTGACTCAGAATATCATAATATGATTAGGCAAAGTGCCCTGTTTCCTTTCCCACCATAACGTCAGCAGGAGACTATCGGAAATCAGCGAGAAATGGCTTAAATGCAGTTTTTATGTAATTTCTCTGGGGGGGTGGGGAGGAGTCTGCTGATCTTCCGCTAAAGTTATTACAGCAGATTGGGAGTAAATCGTCACGGAAATTTTGGGCGAACACATCTAAAACATTGACTTATAACGTGATTTTATAATGGCACAAGATAATGAACAAACTCTACACAGCATTAGGCAATGACATCAGGCAACAAAGAATGGCATCAAATGGCCGTCAAAAGCATTAGCAGAGTACACTGGAAGTATTTTGTGATAAACAATCTGCCCCACCCCCCAAATCCCAGCATTTCAAACAGTAAAAAAAAAATCAGACTTCACCAAAGTCACGTAAATAAGCCAAATGACAAGAGGCAGAAAATTGCTCAATGCTCTTTCAAACAACGGCACTGAGCACAGCTACATAACATTCTGACCTGAAACTTGGAATATGATTAGCCTACAGTCACAGACTGTCTTGCACTGTATCCAACCCCCAAGAGGCCAATACCCAGTAAGATTACTCACTTCAGTCTCAGGGCAGCCACAGTAGATTTGTCAATCCTGAAAAATAAAAGATGAAACATAAATCAATCCACAAATTAAGGGTAGAAAATAATACTTGCAATAAAATAGCCTTCCTTTTGAACCAACATAGCTCTCCCGTGAGAGAATGGCGTGCATCCGGGGTCAATTTTTAACCTGTCCGTAAGTCAGCAGTTAAAATCGACCGCAAGACTTACCCACTGACATCCTGCCTGGGTCCTGCCGTTTTCCTTTTTAACCTGCTCTTCTGAGTGGGGGACAAAGCTATTTTAACTGCAACCTGAGCAGGGAAAACCCTACGGCTTTCCCGCCAGGTAAATTTAAGTCGGAAGAAGAGCGGATGCAGGAGATGCATTCCAGGTTAAATGTTTTTACTTTCCTTTGTGGGGCCTGGAGGAGCAGGAGTGCTTCTCTGGACCCCACAAAGAAAGTTTAGGCCTCTCCTGCTCCAGATTTCCCCCCAATGAGCCCTCCACGTACAATCAAAGCCTCCTAATGTGTGGACTCACCCTTGCCAATGAATAAAACTATGTAGGATCCTCTGTGCACTTAAGTGCGACACCAATCCATTAAAATGTATTGGAAAATAAAGATCGGAATCAATCTGAAAAATCTGTTAACTTGGGACACATTTGGAAGAAATGTCTCCATTCAAATTGATTCCTAGCCTTCCACATGCCTAGAATCAGACGGGAGATTTTACACTTGATTACTCCGAGACACAGTGGCGGCACACAGAGGGAAATTGCACACTCCCAGCCCTGATTTTCTGCCCGTAAAATATAATGGATGAAAAGTGACGAGCTGGGAGCTCGCAATTGCCCACCACGCACTGCCAGTGTGCGCCAGGAGCAGTGAAGCAGAGTATCTCTCTTCATATCCCTCTCCTGTGGATCTGTGGCGTAATATTTCTTGTTTTGTCAACCATTGAAATAATGCACTGACACGTAGCACAGTGGATTTCTTCCTCTACCAGCTGTAATTACTGTGAAAAAGAAAATGTTTAAAGACCGTTTTAGTAAAAAGAAAAAGGGGAAAGTCCCAGTGTCGTCATTGATTTGGAGACGATCTGGGTACGAGGTGAGAGTTAGTACCTGGCCCTTTCACCTCTGGGATATGGGTTTGATGTATTTAAGAACAAGGAATACTTCCAAAAAACAGAAAGTTCACCAAATGTTTTCCCTGATCCTGGAAAATGATCGAGCAAAAATTCCAGGGTTACAATTTAACTACTCAAGCTGTATAGATTTTCTGATTGGTGTTATTTAAATGGGTTCACATCAGCGTTAAAATCATGCTGTTGGAAAAATTAAGCCTGTGATTTAATTCATTCCATACATTACATTTCCCATGGTTCTGGCAAGGCAGCATATTGCCTCTTCTGCATGTCTATGGTGTCATATATCTCATTTGGTTGACAGCCATTGAAATAGTGCAATGCCATGTGTTTCAGTATCTTGCACTGCCAGCTGCTGGGATAGTTGAAGAGTGCTGGTTATTCCAATTTGAACCGAACTAGCAAACAAACTCCAACTCATTCAAATCTCTGCAGCCTGTATCCTGTTCCAATCTTAGTCTCAATTGCCCATCACCACTTCCCAACAATCTTTGCTGCCTCCTCGTGCCCCAGTGCATTACAATCAAAATCCTCATCCTCATCCACTGCTTCGCCCCACCTCCTCCGGTCCTATGCCCTAGGCTGTGCCCTTCAGTCTTTCGGCCCTGGTTTCCTGTGCATCTCTACCTCCCTCTGGCCCACCATTAGCGGCAAAGCCTTCAGTCATCTCGGTCCTTCTCTCCCTAAACCCCTCCGCTTGCTTCCATTTTCACTTAGCTTCAAAAGCCTCCTCAAAACCCACTTCTTTGGCCATCTTCTCTAATTCTGCCATTACTATTTGGCATCCATGTTTTCCTCTGCAAAGTGCCTTGGGACGTTAAAGACGCCTTGGGGGTGAATTTCCTCGTGGCTTCTTCTGCCCCACCACCGTAGCTTCGGAGGAGGTTTGCCAGAAACCCTGTTTATGCGCGTCAGTGGGGTCACCTCCAAAGTTACGGCAGCAGAGCAGGAAAAGCCGCGAAGAAATTCTCTCCCTTATATAGATACAAGTTGCCCCTTCATCTCGAGGTTTGAAAGTCTCCTCAGGGGTCCTACGTGAAAGGAATTTGAACAATCTCATATAGATCTTAATAGGCGAGTCTCTCCAGCACAAGTCCACCAACATACAGAAAATCTGCCTCACTGCATTTACAGTTAAGAGGTTCTTGTCTGTAACCCTGATAATCATGTACCATGAATAGGGCAACAGGAAGCATTAACTTTCTAAATTATGCAAAACTCAAACTGTTTTCACAAAAGCACAGTACAGTTGGACAAACAAATGGGATCATTCGCTGTTTAATCACCGTGCCTGAATACTGTATCCCATGCATTATTAAAGGATGGCCTGAGGCTAAAGTTCCTTGGGATATGATCGCAGGGGTTACACCGGGATTGTGCCAGAGTCTGCAGGGTCAGTGGGAGGGCACCTAATTAGCATGGAGCAGGCAGGTACAAGCGCCACTATGGATGCACGTCTGGTACTTACCCCCCCAATGCAGCTGGAAACTCTGCCTGCCGTTGGGTGGGTGTTTGCTCAGGGCCTCCCCAACCCTGGCCATGATTTCTGAGCACAGAGGCCAATCCTGAATTTATTTATTTAAAATCACGTTTATGGTTCTTCGGGTGGTTAAGGCCGCTTCCCTGGCCTGGACCCTACCAGTGGGACCTACATTTGTCCACGTGCTGGTCTGTACACCTCACTACGGTACTGTCCTCCACTGTGTTCCAGAGTAAAAGGAGTGGGAACTCCCAGTGTAGAGTCTCTCCATTCCTGGCTCCATCCCCTTGCTGCCCTTTCTCCTTGTAAGGGATGGATGGAGGTTCCACCAGAGTCATGGCAAGAGACTGGCAGAACCCCTGAGGAGCCTTGATCCCCATACCTGTTTGCCATGTTATGCTTTATTTCAGAATAGCAAATAAAACATAACACATACGCTGGGCTGCTAATTTAATACTGCCAAATAGATGAACTGAAGCGGGAAGCTTGGGCATCCTGGCGCTAATCCAAATCATGTGCATTCAAAGTTAACACATTTTCAATTTGTGAATGTAGCTGAAGTGCTTGTTTACACCACTTCCCATTTAAGGAACAGAGCTCCTGTTCAGCTTGGAACCAGCAGTCAATACACCTGATGTTGTTTCACAAAAGGGTCCGATTACATTACTGTTCTCTTTGTTAAAGTATTTGCATCTGTAACTGGTCAGAGTCTAAAATAGCCTGTTTCTTGATGTTTACAAGAGCATGTGGTGAAAAGGGACACGTGAGAGGCCACTGTTTCACAGAGAAAGCTCATGGTCCTATACAGTGCAGCTTCAATCAATAAGTTCCAGGCTTCTTGCACTTCAAAGAGTATTTTAACTGATGTTGGTGACATTTCCAAATATTAACAGTGACAGTAGGTAAAAGCGGGGAAAACTCTCTGATAACTTTTAGAGAAAAAAAAGTGTTGGAACAAGGAGCTAAACATCAGGTTAACGGGAGGGGCAAGATGACCATTTTTGGCTGTTCCTCTTACCTAACGATCTTTTCTTCCCCCTTAAATTTTCTTCCCTCCTCTCTTGAAGGTGCTGACTCACATTGGGGTACAGTTCCCTGGCACCAATCATCCACCAGTACCTTGCCCAGTTATTCTTGCTTCACTCACGAGCCTAGACCACCAGTGCCAGCAGATTCCTTGGCCATGTTGGGGGCATCACAAAGAAGCCCTACTCTATCCTCACCCAATGTCCACATATGTGCACTTTCCAGCAGGAGTTAGTGAAGCCCCAACCATCACCCTAGCTGAGACCAGCTAACTCAGGATAGATCAAGCAGGCTGGCCTCGAAGCATGTGTTAGGCATTTGGAAAGTAACAATTTCATAAACTCTTTCTTTGCTTTACATATTTAGTGTGGCAACTCTCGCTTGTTTCTACTGAGTTGGAACAGTGAGCTGAGCAGAACACATTTTAAGTTGCAGTCAATGGTTTCCTCTGCTAAGATTACAAACATTCATTTCTTGGCTTAAATGGCAATATAAAAAAAAAATCAACAATGATGTAAATCGAGCTTCAGCATGAGTCACTTAAAGTTTTATTCCTCTTTATTTTAGGTTGTGCTAAAATATTTTAATTAAAAAAAACAGAATAAAGGGTTTTTAAAGCAAACCCTTATTTCAGTAACAGATTGCAAGGCCTTCTTTCTGCTCTAGTTTTGTCTCTTGTGTCAGTTCTTGTCCTCAGTTGGGTTTTTTTTGTAGTGGATTTCCTGTAGTGACTCATGATTTTCTTTTAGTTTTATGGTCAGTTTGGATTTTTTTTTCATCTCATTTCCTCTTCTGGGAATCAAATAATCTGTTATTGGTGATGTTAGTTGAGGGATAAATATTGGCCAGGACATTGGGGAGAACTCTTCTGCTCTTCTTCAAATAGTGCCATGGAATCTTTTACATCCACCTGAGAGGGCAGGCGGGGCTTTGGTTTAATCCGAAAGACGGTACCTCCGACAGTGCAGCACTCCCTCACTACTGGATTATATGCTCAAGTCTCTGGAGTGGGATTTGAACTCACAATCTTCTGACTCAGAGGCAAGAGTGCTACCACTAAGCCAAGGCAGACACATATTTGGCTTCTTTCCCTTCTCTATCATCTCAGTTTATCTCTGATCATCCATATCTAGGTTGTCCTGTATCACACATCTGGCTGACAACGTGCACTGGAATCCCAAACTGCAGGTTCTTCCACAAGAATCATTATGTTCCATTGTTCTTATTTATCTCTTTCAATTCAGATCCCTATCATCTTTAATCTAATTTCTAACCAGATAGATTTAGAGCTCTATTTGAGGGCTATGTTTTGCTCTTTTCACTAATCCAGTTATGTACTCACATATATTGTAGAAACTAATGAATCAAAATCAAGTTGGTGGATGAAATCAATTTTGAATTCTGAAATTTTTATGTCTGATGACAATTGTAAACTGATTGATCAGTGCCCATCTGTAATAACGCTGCCTTCACACTTCTCAAGCATCTACATTGGGATGAAATCGAGAAAACTGACAAACAATTCTTTAATCAGTCTGGGGAGTACGGGAAGCTTAAGCAAAATGGCCCCAAAGAAGCTTTTGCAAATCCTAACCCGACACAACCCGACTTCCACTTCCACCTCCAACCAGGCCGAGTTGGAAACTATATTAGCGACCTCTACTAGGTCTTGCTCACTTCATAGAATCATAGAATGGAGAATGGTTACAACATGGAAGGAGGCCATTTGACCCGTCGAGTCCGTGCCAGTTCTCTGCAAGAGCAATCCAGCTAGTCCCACTAGCCCGCCCTGCAAATTTTTTCCCTTCAAGTACTTATCCAATTCCCTTTTGAAAGCCACGATTGAATCTGCCTCCACCACCTCCTCAGGCAGTGCATTCCAGATCCTAACCACTCGCTGTGTAAAAAAGTTTTTCCTCATGTCGCCTTTGGTTCTTTTGCCAATCACCTTAAATCTATGCCCTCTGGTTCTTGACCCTTCCGATAATGGGAACAGCGTCTCTCTATTTACTCTGTCTAGACCCTTCATGATTTTGAATACCTCTATCAAATCTCCTCCCAACCTTCTCTGTTCCAAGGAGAACAACCCCAGCTTCTCCAGTCTATCCACATAACTGAAGTCCTTCACCTCTGGAACCATTCTAGTAAATCTCTTCTGCACCCTCTCTAAGGCCTTCACATCCTTCCAAAAGTGTGGTGCCCAGAACTGGACACAATACTCCAGTTGTGGCTGAACCAGTGTTTTATGAAGGTTCAACATAACTTCCTTGCTTTTGTACTCTGTGCCTCTATTTATAAAGCCCAGGATCCCATATGCTTTTTATCCACTTTCTCAACCTGCCCTGCCACCTTCAAAAGATTTGTGCACATATACCCCCAGATCTCTCTGTTCCTGCACCCCTTTTAAAAGTGTACCCTTTAGTTTATATTGCCTCTCCTCGTTCTTTCTACCAAAATGTATCACTTTGCACTTTTCTGCGTTAAATTTCATCTGCCACGTGTCCGCCCATTCCACTAGTCTGTCAATGTCCTCTTGCAGTCTATCACTATCCTCCGCACTGCTTACTACACTTCCAAGTTTTGTGTCATCTGCAAATTTTGAAATTGTGCCCTGTACACTCATGTCCAAGTCATTAATACGTATCAAGAAAAACAGTGGTCCCAGCACCGACCCCTGGGGAACACCACTGTACACCTCCCTCCAGTCTGAAAAACAAACATTCACCACTACTCTCTGTTTCCTGTCACTTAGCCAATTTCGTATCCATTATGCCACTGCCCCTTTTATTCCATGGGTTTCAACTTTGATGACAAGCCTATTATGCGGCACTTTATCAAACGCCTTTTGGATGTCCATATACACCACGTCAACCACATTGCCCTCATCGACCTCTCTGTTACCTCATCAAAAAACACAATCAAGTTAGTTAAACACAATCTGCATTTAACAAATCCGTGCTGGCTTTCCTTAATTAATCTACAGTTGTCCAAGTGACTATTAACTTTGTCCCGATTATCATTTCTAAAAGTTTCCCCACCACTGAGATTAAACTGACTGGCCTGTAGTTGCTGGGTTTATCCTTGCATCCTTTTTTGAACAAGGGTGTAACATTTGCAATTCTCCAGTCCTCTGGCACAACCCCCGTATCTAAGGATGATTGGAAGGTTATGGCCAGTACCCCCACAAATTGCCACCCTTACTTCCCTCAGCAACCTAGGATGCATCCCATCCAGACCGGGTGACTTATTTACTTTAAGTACAGCTAGCCTTTCTAATGACTCCTCTTTATCAATTTTTAGCCCATCCAGTATCTCAACTACCTCTTCTTTTACTGAGCTTTGGCAGCATCTTCTTCCTTGGTAAAGGCAGATGCAAAGTAGCCACTTAGTACCCCAGCCACACCCTCTGCCTCCATGAGTAGATCTCCTTTTTGGTTCCTAATCAGTCTCACCCCTCGTCTTACTATCCGTTTACTATTTATATGCCTATAGAAGACTTTTGGATTCCCTTTTATGTTAGCCACCAGTCTATTCTCATATTCTCCCTTTGCCCCTCTTATTTTCTTTTTCACTTCCCCTCTGAACTTTCTATATTCAGCCTGGTTCTCACTTGTGTTATTAACCTGACATCTGTCATATGCCCCTTTTTTCTGCTTCATCTTACTCTCTATCTCTTTCGTCATCCAGGGAGCTCTGGCTTTAGTTGCCCTACCTTTCCCCCTCAGGGGAATGTACCAAAGACTGTACCTGAACCATCACTTCTTTAAAGGCCACCGATTGTTCAATTACAGTTTTGCCTGCCAATCTTTGATTCCAATTTACCCGAGCCAGATCGGTTCTCATCCCACTGAAATTGGCCCTCCCCCAATTGAGTATTTTTACTATAGATTGCTCCTTGACCATTTCCATAACTAATCTAAATCTTATGATACTATGATCGCTGTTCCCAAAATGTTCCCCGACTGACACTTGCTCCACTTGGCCAATCTCATTCCCCAGAACCAGATCCAGCAATGCCTCCTTCCTCGTTGGGCCAGAAACGTACTGGTCAAGAAAGTTCTCCTGAACACACTTCAAAAATTCCTCCCCCTCTTTGCCCATTACATTATTACTATCCCAAACTATGTTAGGATAGCTGAAGTGCCCCATTATCACTACTCTATGTCTTTTCCATTTCTCTGTAATTTCCCTGCAAATTTGATCCTCCATATCCTTCCCACTAGTTGGTGGTCTATAGAATACACCCAGTAGTGCAATGGCACCTCTACTGTTTCTTAACTCTAACCAAATAGATTCTATCCTTGACCCCTCCAGGACATCCTCACTCTCCTGCACCGCAATATTCTCCTTTATCAATACTGCCTCCCCTCTCCTTTCTTCCCTTCCTTATCTTTCCTGAACAACTTGTATCCAGGAATATTTAGTACCCAATCCTGCCATTTTTGAGCCAGGTTTCTGTTTTTGCCACTACCTCATATCCCCATGTGGCTAATTGCACCTTTAGCTCACCAACCTTGTTTACTATGCTTCGTGCATTTACACACATGCCCTGTAAACCTATCTTAGACCTTGCATTCTCTCTTAGTCTGATCCCACCTAATATTGTACTGTTTCTTACTCTAGTGCTATCTGTCTCTCCCAATCCTTAGTGCACCTTGTTTCTCCTTTCCAATGCTACATCCTGGTTCCCAATCCCCCTGCCAAATTAGTTTAGACCCTCCCCCACAGCACTAGCGAACCTCCCTGAGGATATTGGTCCCAGCTCTGTTGAGATGTAACCTGTCCAGCTTGTACAGGTCCCACCTCCTCCAGAACGGATCCCAATGCCCCAGGAATCTAAAGCCCTCCCTCCTGCACCATCTCTCCAGCTGCGCATTCATCTGCTCTATCCTCCTATTTCTATACTCACTAGCACATGGCACCGGGAGTAATCCGGAGATTACTACCTTTGAGGTCCTGCTTATTAATCTCCTCCAAGTTCCCTAAAATCTGCCTGCAAGACCTCATCCCTCTTTCTATCTATGTCATTGGTACTGATATGGACCATGACCTCTGGCTGTTCACCCTCCCCCCTCAGAATGTTTTGCAGCTGCTCAGTGACATCCCTGACCCTGGCACCAGGGAGGCAACATACCATCCTGGAATCACGTTTGCGGTTGCAGGAACACCTGTCTGTTCCCTTAACTATTGAATCTCCTATCACTAATGCTCTCCTCTCCCCTCCCACCCCCTGTATAGCTGAGCCACCCATAGTGCTGTAGACTTGGCACTGGCTGCACTCCTCAAAGGAACCCTTTCCCTCGCCAGTACCGGTTAGAAAGTGAGATGCACTCAGGGGACTCCTACACTACCTGCCTGGTCCTCCATGTCTGTCTGGAGGCCATCCAGTCCATCTCTGCCTGCACTCTCTTAAGCTGTGGAGTGCCCACCTCTTGAAACAAGCTATCCACGTAGCTTTCAGCCTCGCGGATACACTGCAGTGACACCAGCTGTTGCTCAAGCTCTGAAACCCGGAGCTCGACTCCTCCAGCTGATGACACTTCCTGCACCTGTGGTTGTCCAGGACACGAGAAGCGTCCTGGAGTTCGAGTTCCGACATGGCACAAGATGTGCACTCGACGGGATTGAGGTGCTCTGCCATGCCTCTATTTATTTATTTATTAGCTACTAACTAAACTTACCAGAAATAAACTTAAGACTTAAAAAAATACTTACCAGCTACTCACCAATCTGCTCCTGCCCTTGTGATGTCGTCAATCTGGTTTTATTTAATTAGTTTTTAAAAGTTTTCACTCAATCGGTTATTTATAGTTTTCTTAATCTAGTTAATAAACTAGTTTAAGTTATTAAATTTAATTTGTTTGCTGACATCAACTTTTTCATTAAATTTAACCCACAGAGGAAAATGTAGACCAAAGGGAGTTGATGAACATATTAACTGTCATTCTGTCCTATAGCTCCATTATATGGGGGAAACAGAGGCGAGATATTATTGGGTTTGAGATTGGATGAGAAACCTGACATTGCTTTGCCCACATCTTAGCTTAGATTCAGTAAGAGGTTGTTCACTGCTCTCTGGGTTGCAGTCATACTTTGTATTAAAAAAAAAGACATTCCTTTTTAGTTACTGAAGAATATTCTTTTATGAAGAAGTGCCTTCTGGTTCTGTGCTCTTCAATAGCTCCATCTTAAAATATTCAGTAGGAGGATCGTTTTGAAAGTTCTGAATAGATATTGATTCCAGAAATATTAGAAATATGTCTGAAAACCTGCCAAACATACCAGAAATTAATCTCATATTTTAAATACTATTCAAGTCAATGGTTAGGCCACAGTTAGAATATTGTGTCCAGTTTTAAGCACCTTACCATGAAGCAGTGCAGAAGAGATTCATTAAGATGACACCAGGGGTGAGAGGCTTTAATTATGAGGAGAGACTAGAGGCTCTTTTCACTTGAGCAAAAAAGCTTATGAGAGATCTGATAGCTGTGTTCAAAATGATGAGAGGTTTTGGTAAGATAAATAGGGAAAAACTATTTCCACTGGTCAGTGAGTCAGTAAATAGAAGGCATACATTTAAGATCATCACCAAAAGAATGAAGGGAGAGGTTAGGAGATTTTTTTTTTATGCAGAGGGTTATTAGGATATGCAATACCCTGCCAGAAACAGCGGTACAAGCAGAATCCATGAAAGCTTTTAAAAGGGAAGTTGATAAGTATTTGAAAAAGAAAAAATTAAAAGCACACGGGGAAAGGGCAGGGGAATGGGACCAGATAGAAAACTCTTTCAAAGAGTTGGCACAGGCACATTGGGCCAAATAGCTTCCTTCTGTGCCATATCTGTGGTTCTATGACTAAGCTGTTTATATTACCATAATAATGATGCTTTTAAAAATAAATATACTCATTTGAACCAGCACAACAAAAATAATGTAAGAAAACTGAGTGACAGACCTGATTCAGCTGTCAACTTTATAAAACCATTTCTTATGTTGCCTACAAAATGACCAGAAATTTTCTTTTTTCATTGGTTAAGTGCTTTAACTTCTTCCTCACTGATTTAATCTCTGTGTTTTCCTCCTTTCTTATTGATTACTTTGATTACTTTCTACTTTTGTCATTCACCAATCATATTGCTCGCTCCAAAATTTTCTCACCAATCACATTGCAGCAAAAAAAAGAAAAGCCCAATCACATGACACCCAATTTTTGTCCCCATGATAAACTCAACACTCCCAAACCAGGGTCAGGCTAAGAGACAAGTGTTTGATAATAGCATTGCTTTATATGTTGTGATTTGTGAGGTGACTGGAATGATCATATGGTCTAGGAATAGAGTGACGGAGAGAGTACCTGTACAAGCCTGCAACTCCATTTACAGCATGATGATTAGAGATCACAGAATCCAAAGAAACAACAGCACAGTAAGGGATACTAGCCATTAGCTCTTCAACTACAGCTGTCTGCTTCAATTCCATTGCCCTACTTTTCCCCTGCAACCAACAAAGCCAACCAACCAATGAAACCAACCAACCAATGAAATCAACCAACCACTTTCTCTTTCTTATGATTTATTCTCTGCCTCAATTGCCACTTGTGGTAAAGCATTCCCTGTTCTAATTATCCGGTGTGAAAGATATTCTCCTAATTTCCCCTTTCATTACTTTAGTGATATTCCAGAGTCCTGGCCTCCTTGTTACCAATTTATTAACCAGGGATAACAATGTTTCATTGTATATCCTCTCAAAACCTCTCAGAATTGTATAAACATCCATTAGGTTCCCCCCTTAAAGTTCTCTGTTCCAGTGAAAAAAAAGCCCAAATTTTTCAAGCCTCAGCCTCCACAATCCTTGGACTCAATTTAAAAGGACCCCTGCCCTCCCGCACAGCCACTTCTGCCCCCCATTTGTACTCCACCCCCAAGCCAGAGTGTGTGGCACCCTCCCAGGCCCGGTTGTACCTCCTTCCCAGACCACGTGTGCTCCCCTCCTGGGCTTAAGTTTTTATTTTTATTTAATTTTCTTTTCTAAAATGAACCCCCTCCTCATCATCCAGCGCTATCCACACAGCTCAAGCCTCAACTTGTCACCCACCCTCACCATAAATCTCTGGTCTTGCCTTCACTGTCCAGTGGAGTCTGCTTTCCCTACACCCGGCCCCATCACACATACAGCGGATCTCCTCGGCCCAGAAGCAGCACTGCTTAATTTTTTTTTTAAAAATCAGATTTTTGTAGAATAGAAAACTCATTATATAATGAAAGCTATAAAATACATTCTCTAAGGCTGAATGTTTACAATTCCTTTCAATAAAATATTTTATGCGAATTTGGTTGCTAGGCTCAGTTGCTAAGTAATATACTTCTGAATTCTTAGAAAAGTACTGTGTTGCTATTGGTAACCAATAGGTAACAAATAGCTATTTTGTGAATTGGTTGAAAGGCTATTGCTCCATTATCCAATTTCTACGAGTGACATTATTTTTACAACATGTACACACCCTCGTTGAGCTTTAAACTAGATCCTATTCACTATTTAACACAAATAATTTTTTATGTTTCTCAAGGTAAGAGAACTCAGCATTTGGAAATGGAACAACTCTTCATGGTCAACATCAGCACTCTCAGGCAAAGTATAATGTACAGCAAAGCTCCCTGTACTTTGCCTCGATAATGATGACTTAGCTTCGACCTCCAAAGAGTATCTGCTACTGCATTTACTCCATAAACTTGAGCTCATTCAAATCTCTGCTGCCCGTATCCTAACTCGCACCAAGTCCCGTTCACCCATTACCGTTGTGCTCGCCGACCGACATTGGCTTCAGGTCTGTCAATGCCTCGATTTTAAAATTCTCATCCTTGTTTTCAAATCCCTTCATGGCCTCGCCCCTCCCTAACTATAACTTACTCCAGCCCTACAACCCTCCAATTCTGGCCTCTTGCGCAGCCCCGATTTTCATCGCTCCACCATTGGCGGCCGTGCCTTCAGCTGCCTAGACCCTAAGCTCTGGAAATCCCTCCCTAAACCCTTTTTGCCTCTCTACCTCTCTCTTCTCCTTTAAAACGCTACTCAAAACCTACCTCTTTGACCAAGCTTTTGGTCACCTGTCCTAGTATCTCATGTGGCTCGGTATCAGATTTTGTTTGATAACGCTCCTGTGAAGTGCCTTGGGACGTTTTACTAAGTTAAAGGCGCTATATAAATGCAAATTGTTGTTGTTGCTTTAGAGTGACACTTTTCCCTTTTTTCCACACCAACCATCCTTGCGGCTTCTCTGTGTGAGATTGCTAATTGAGTTCCAATTTAGGAACAGGTCTGTGCTGTGGGTCCAGAGCCCTCAGGAAATCTGTCCCGAACACAGAAAATACATCCAAGTGAATTTGTTTTCCAAAGCACCGGTGACACAATTGATCCAAACACATTTTCTTCTTTTCGTAAGAGGAGGTCGGAACGTTGTTGGAAGTCAAAGTTAAGAATAGAATCGCCAGGGCAGCATGGGCCGCAAAATCCTAGGAATCTCACAAAAATGTCTAAACGTGCTCTGGGAGAGGAACACACTAGAAGAACAGTTTGAAACAAAGCTCAACACTTCCATGTCACAGTGCGTCATTTTGGAGCATCACTGCACGAGAGGGTTGCCAACCCTCCAGGATTGCCCTGGAATCTCCAGGAATTAAAAACCAATCTCCAGGACACTGCTGCGAGCAACTTTGGAGAAAAATCATAAGGGAGGCATTAACGAAAATGTGTTTTAAAAAAATTTTCTTTGAACACTTTTGTTTATTAGTTATAGCTGTTGGGCTATAACCTGGTGTTGTAAGACTCCTTACATTTGTCCACCCCAGTCCATCACCGGCATCTCCACATCATAAAAATATCGAACACGGGGAGTAAAGGTTGGTTGACTGACAGTCGATAATCATCCAATTGGGTAATGAAATGTGCATCCACTTTCCGATTGGCCTGGGAAGGCGGTGTATGGCAAATATGGATGTGTTGGGCGACCAATGGCAGAAGTGTAAGGAAGAGGTGGTTGGAGGCAGGAGGTTATGTGATGACACATGACCTCCTGCCTCCTTAGATGAAGGGGCCGAGTGTAATGTATCCAAGTTTGCTGATGATACAAAGCTAGGTGGGAAAGTAAGCGGTGAAGAGGACACAAAGAGCCTGCAAAGGGATATAGACAGGTTAAGTGAGTGAGCAAGAAGGTGGTAGATGGAGTATAATGTGGGGAGATGTGAGGTTATTCACTTTGGTAGGAAGAATAGAAAAACAGAATATTTTTAAATGATGAGTAACTATTAAATGTTGGTGTTCAGAGGGATTTGGGTGTCCTTGTACATGAAACTCGGAAAGTTAACATGCAGGTACAGCAAGCAATTAGGAAAGCAAATGGTATGTTGGCCTTTATTGCAAGGGGGTTGGAGTACAAAAGTAAGGAAGTCTTGCTGCAATTGTACAGGGCTTTGGTGAGACCACACTAGGAGTACTGGGTACAGGTTTGGTCTCCTTACCTAAGGAAGGATATACTTGCCTTCGAGGCGGTGCAACGAAGGTTCACTAGATTGATTCCTGGGATGAGAGGATTTCCTATGAGGAGAGATTGAGTGGAATGGGTCTGTAATCCCCGGAGTTCAGAAGAATGAGAGGTGATCTCATTGAAACAGATAAGATTCTGAGGGGGCTTGACAGGGTAGATGCTGAGAGGCTGTTTCCCTGGCTGGAGAGTCTAGAACTAGGGGGCATAGTCTCAGGATAAGGGGTTGGCCATTTAGGACTGAGATGAGGAGAAATTTCTTCACTCAAAGGGTTGTGAATCTTTGAAATTCTCTACCCCAGAGGGCTGTGGAGGCTCAGTCGTTGAGTATATTCAAGGCTGAGATCGATAGATTTTTGGACTCTAAGGAACCGAGTGATCTGGAGATCGGGCAGGAAAGTGGAGTTGAGGTCGAAAATTAGCCATGATCTTACTGAGTGGTGGAGCAGGTTTGAGGGGCCATATGGCCTACTCCTGCTCCTATTTCTTATGTTCTTACTATGACACCTCCAGGAATATGTCCAACCAGAGTTGGTAACCCTACTGCACTCTGAAAATGAAGATAGCAAGTGCGAAATGGTTCTGACCATCTCAGTATGTGCTATGGCCTAAGGAAAATTTTCAAACAAAAAACATAGGTAAATAAATGTAAGTTTAAATTTCATTTTTCAACCTGATATCAGAAAGTAAAGCTCAGAAATCTAAATCTCGTAAGCCTCCCCTGGACTATTTCTATAACATTCATTATTTGTGCTACAACATCCTGATTACATGTAAGAATTGTTACCGTTACAGATTTCTGTAGCTATATTTTGCAGCCCATGGTAGAATTTGGAACACAATAGATTATTTGAGAGAAGGCCTGGAAATGTCATCGGTCCCAATCATCCCTCTGCTGGTTGATAGGAGCAAGTTCTCCTAAAGAGCCAGTTTTAATCAATGCTTGGGTTTCTCTCCTATTCAATTCTCTGGCTTTATATTTTGATTAAATCTGAGTGTTTTCAGTTTGATTTCCAGCCTCAAAGATTTTCACTGATCTAAAGTGACATTATACTCATTTGCCCCAAAGGTTCCCTTATTCTCCAGACATGAATAGGGCACACTGAATCAACTAGGCCGTGGAGCATGTTAATAGTCAGTTCTTTAAAAGGTGAGAAAATAAGTTAGTGTTTGCTTCAATTATATATAAGAACAGGTTTTATGTGTATTTCCCAAGTCTCTAACTTAACAGATTAAAAAAATGTTTCCTTCGGCCTAAAGTAAAAAACATTTTTATTATAAAATACAATACAATAAATATGCAACTCTGCCCCCACTCCAGATTTGAGAGGGGAGGGAGAAGGAGACCCAATGTCAGGTCTCTGCAAATACTGTACTTGACCCAGGATTGGAAGATGCATAAAAGGAGCTCAGGTTGCCTCATTCTGACTTATTCCCTCTCTCCAGGTGGAACCCACCCCAGCCCTTGACAGCAAGGTCCAGATCTATACCTTATTTTTACAGTTAAGTAGTAAACCTCGTCAGTCCCACCTAATTATTCTTCTGCAAGTGAGAGTCAGGTGAAACAAGTGAATCTCCCATCTCTATAAAAATTTAAATTAAGACATGGATTATCTTAATTTACAGGACATATTAATTAGTCTCCAATACCCACTTTATGTTTCAAAAAAGTGGGATACTGCTCAATGAGAAATGGGAGTAGATTCGAATATCTCAGTATTTACAAATCTAAAACATTACTGAATGTGCCCTGATTTATTTGATCAGAGTTAGCTGCTGATGTCTTGCATAGGAGACTTAATACAGCATGAGGGATAATACAGATCATAAGAAAACATGAATGTGAAAAGGCCATTTGGTCCATCAAACCCACTCCTTCCCCAAATCATGTACAATCAACCCCTATGCTGAATACACTCATTTAATCTCCTGAGGGAATGTTCTACAATAAGCACATTCTGATCTCTCAAAACTAAACACCAGAATATTCATCTCTCCTCGCCTCTCCATTTCTATTCAACCTGGAAAACCACCTGTCCCTCCACATCTCTTGAGCCCAGCAACACAGCACCAATTTTGTCTCATGGAATACTGAGCATCTCAATCTCTATCTGATTAGACAACCTTTGGTTCCATTCCCTACTAGGGCCTGGAGTTTCCTCTGCATTTGCACCCAGATACACTCAAATGAATAAGGCTGCCAAGGCCTTGGAGAGGGTGCAGAGCAGATTTACCAGAATGGTACCAGGAATGAGGGAATTCAGTTATGTGCAGAAACTAGAGAAGCTGGGATTGTTCTCCTTAGAGCAGAGAAGGTTAATGGGAGATTTGATAGAGGTGTTCAAAATGATGAGGGGTTTTGATAAAGTACATAGGGAGAAACTGTTTCCACTGGCAGGAGGGTCGGTAGCCAGAGGACACAGATTTAAGGTAATTGGCAAAAGAACCAGAGGGGAGATGAGGAGAATTTTTTTTACACAGCGAGTTGTTATGATCTGGAATGCACTACCTGAAAGGCGGTGAAAGCAGATTCAATAATAACTTTCAAAAGGGAATTGGATAAATACTTGAAAAGGAAAAATTTGCAGGGCGATGGGGAAAGGGCAGGGGAGTGGGACTAATCGGGTAGCTCTTTCAAAGAGCCGGCACAGGTACGATGGGCCGAATGGCCTCCTTCTGTGCTGTATAATTCGATGATCTCCAGTCACAAAAATGGCCATGGCCCCAACTCTCAATTGCAAGTATCATCTACTTGTCCTTGTCCAAAGGGACTCTTCACACAGATTTTCATCCTAATATGCTGAATTTTAATTTATTGGATCTCTTCTGACTCAGACGCAGGAGCACAACAGCTTTGAAAACCCACAGCCACACTACAGGAAGTTGGCAGGTCAATCTGTATTCAGTTATAACCAGAATTTCCAAATGTATTGAAGCCTAATGAGGGAAGCAAGAGATTCATCTGTTAATTAATTGTAAATAAACTCCAAACACAACAGACTAGTAAGATATATTCATAGTATGCAGAGAATTCCTGGCACTCACATTGGTGCTGATGCCTTACAAGCTCTTTCACTGGTGTGTGAGACTTGTAACTCACAACCCTGCAAACTAGTGTGAGCAAAGATGTGCAACACACATCTCCTGGAGCTCACTGACCATTGTATCATTTTGGATTCTAAAACTAGATGCTGTTTAGGACTTCCATGTCTAGTTTTCAAGAGTCCAGTATTGGATTCAAAGAGTCATGGTGGGGAAAAGGATGATGCAGTCATGCTGTTTTGCCTCCAGATGTCCCAAGCATTCTTTGCGATTAAGAATGGAAGAAACACTTATTAAATCTAATCATGACAAACAATGACAGAACATCAACACTGTATTAACTGTGCTTTATGCGTATTCATAGGCTGGACACTTGGATTCCTTTTAGAGTGTCTAATTTTAATGTTATCCCTTGATACAATAACTAGATCTAACACTACTGCAAAGAAAAAGGAAAGACTTGCATTTATATAGTGCCTTTCACTTCAGGACGTCCCAAAGCGCTTTACAGCCAATGAAGTACTATTTTGAAGTGTAGTTACTGTGGGAAACAGGGCAGCCAATTTGCGCACAGCAAGGTCCCGCAAACAGCAATATGATAATGACCAGATAGTCTGTTTTAGCGATGTTGGTTGAGGGATAAATATTGGCCAGGACACCGGGAAGAACCCTCTTGCTCTTCTTCGAAATAGCACCATGGTATCTTTTACGTCCACCCGATCTTGAAAGTCTCATCCAAAAGACGGCACCTCTAGCAGTGCAGCATTCCCTCAGTACTGCACTGGAGTGTCAGCCTAGATTTTTGTGCTCAAATCTCTGGAGCGGGAGTTGAACCCACAGAGGCGAGCATGCTATCCACTGAGCCACAACTGTGAGATCTGGTGAGATACGGGGGGGGGGGGGATAATTTCACCTTCACTGCCTGGACAATAATCATTGAAATCAACAGGACCGAAATGCGTGGGGGTTCCACAACAAGCGACTGAAAGCTCCACCAGATCACCACCCAGACGGTGGAGGCAAAAATTCCTCCCATTATTTTTACTTCTGACAGAATCCTAATTGCATTATCGAATTATTTTTGGAACACAACAACCTACTGTTGATGATATGAAATCTCACATGTGTGAAAATATTAATCCCATAGCAGGGAACATTATCCCTCCCCATAGAATATTATTGAGCACTATGCTAAAAACAGCTCCAATTAAACCATCGTTGAATTGCTCAGCATCAAAGATGTCTGGCTGGTCAAAGACACAAGGCTGTTTCTCAACAGATTACAACGTTCGTGCATCAAGCAAGTCAACTGTGGTTCATAAGAACAGAAAAAAATCTTCCAAACAGATCAATATTGAGAATCAAAGAATCTTACAGCACAAAAAGGAGGCCATTCGGCCCATCTGGCCTGTGCCAGCTTTTTGAAAGAGCTATCCGATTAGTCCCATGATACAGGCCAGCAGAAGACTGGCTATTGCTTAACGCTTTGTGTGTGCAGCTTTCCAAATGGGTTTCTCATCACATTGTGTCAGAAATTAGTGTTGTGTACATTTCTTCCCCCTCACCCTCCATTTTTGAAATGTTTCCCTCCGCCCTTTTTAAACCACTCCCTAAATCATCCCAATCCTCGGTATGAGATATGGCCAGGTGATCTTTTCTAGGTGGCAACCAATTCCATTACTGGGTATGTGCAAATAAGTAGGTGAGTTCCCTCTCACCCTTTGGGTAGTGCTTGACATCCACCTCTGTGCTTCTCCTTGGCAGTCACAGTAAGGAACTTGCCCTAGGGGAATGATGGTTCAACCCAGATTCTACCACAAAACCAATACCCGCATTTTTATTTTTAAGTCTACTTTTTAAAAAGTGCAGAACAAAGAAATAAATTCACTGGAAAATAAAAGCCGAGTTGCCATGCCGCTGTTATCTTACCTTCAATTATGCGATTTACTGCTATAAAACACCATGAATCAAGTGAAGAACTTTAACATGTTGTATCTCTGCTAATAACCTTCCCCAGGCACTATAATTAGACTTGAACGCAACACATTTTGCAAGCTATCTTAATGCTTCATCATAATGACATGGGTTGTTAACAGAAAGCCTTAATGATAATGATTGGTGCAGTTGGGAAATGGCGAATCGGAAAACTAAGATCAAGTCGACATGGTTAATGTGATTTCTTCTAGGTGTGAGTGAGTGTAATCTGAAGTGGCTGAATCAGGCCATTTTGGATCCATTTGGAAAAGTTCTAATTTGGTCGCTTTTGGAGCCACTTTTGCTTCAAAGGCTCTGATCCCCGTTTTAAAAATAAAAACAGTGCTACACATATCCTTCCAATCCCTGGCAAAGAATAGTAGGACCTGAGTTTACGGCCATCGTAACTCCAAATGATGTTCTTAGATACTAAGTAATTTAAACCAAAGCACTGTAGACTAAGACTGAGCGGAGCATAAAGGGAGCCACACGAGGAATCTAAACAAGGCAAGAAGGAGCGCCGAGGGCAAGTCAGTATTTAGTTCATTGGGTGGTGTAAATCAGCCCACTACATCTTCAATTCCCGAGGAAGGGCACAGTGGATCTCTGAGAACTGTAGGTCTCTGATGGGTAGAGCTGTAGATTGAGATGTGTCTGTGTTTCTTGTAATGGATCATGATGGAGAATGCAGGTGGTGAGGCCTACTGCTGCCTCATGGCCCTGACCGAGAGTTACCTCGCCCTGCCCCGTCCTGTACCACCTCTGGCCTTTCCTTTCCTGCCTGCCATCTACAAATAGTGGTGGGATTGGGGCCCAGGTCCCTGGAGGATTTCCCTTCTGTCTGTCCTTCTTACTATCGTTTCTCAGGGCCACCATGTGAAAGATGGTGGTTGATCCCAGGAAGCCGTGGTACCAATGGAGGGAGAGGGCCTCCTGGCGGCCTCCTCTCCCTCCAATCTGGCCCTTAAATTACCTACCCACATATCGAAGCCTACAGGGCTGCAGCTCCATCTGCCTTCAGGGAGTTTCTGCCTCTTTAACTCTATTCCCACCTCTTCACGTGCTGCAGCACTCTTAGCATTTTCTCTCTTTGCACTGGCTGACTGGCTCTTGTCAGTACAAATTGGAGCCTGCCATGCATATTTAACGAGCTCCGACCCAGGGAAATGGGTCAGGTCTGGGGTGGAATCGGAGGGGCAGGCAGAATTCCCAGCCCTCCTCACCGGAACTCCGCCCTGGTGGAGATAATCCCGACCGGTGCATCTGTTCTCGGGACGGTATCTATTCTCAATCTGTTTTTTTTCCTCCGGTGAGGGAGAAGGGCCAGAAAAACAACGTGCGATTTTAATTATTTCACATTTAAGTGTCAGCGTCACGAATCTTGCTGCAATTTACCTCAATCTGTCAAAAAGTAAGAAGTTTGCCAAACACATGTTTGTGAAGACAGCGTCCCTTTTAATGTCTGGCACTAGTCCATCTTGCTGAATTAAGCCAATTGAATGCTAATGACATTTTTCCATTAGAGAGCTTTGCTGTTCAGTGCTGTTAATCTCTTTGCATCTTTGACTTCCTGCTCATCCATCCTCATTTGCAGGTGCAGAGTTACAGTTCTTGGCCTCCTACCAATTGAGCATTTTGAAAAACACAAAAACAGAGATAGTGTTCTGGATTCAGTTTCTAATTAGCAGAAGTTCAACACAGAACAAATTCCCTTACTCATTACCTTAATTTCATTCATTATGTCAAGAGTTTATCAATCACTGCATTATGTATCATTTTTTCAAGTGACATTTTCACACCAACTTTATATCTGTTAAGCCTTTGAAACTCCAGTGGCACATTTGAGCAATGACAATATGACCAGGTTACAACCTACACAGTCTTCATGGTTGTGCTAACGAGGCCCATTGTTTGTCTCCTCAGTTTCCCCCTTCCTTTTATTCTCCTCATCTCCTATGCTGGGGTATAGAGGTCCATACCAGTGCTGGCAACCTATAAATGGGTGTTCTTGGTTCCAGCCTGGACAATGAGCATCGAGAAGCCATTCCACCATTGGAAGGCACCACGGCCCAAGACAGACACATTCGGTACCCAATGTCCCCACACATGGCACAAGAAGGGGTTAATGGATAATAATGAATGGGAGCCTTGGCTGATAGTATCCCCCTCCCTAACCCAAGGCTACGAGCTCAATTGTAGTGGCCTATCATAGAGTGGCTGAGATCAACCACGTCAGCACAGAGCAAGGATCAAACTTTGGATCGCCCTCGTCTGTATGGCTCAGTGTCATACCAGATAGGGCATGAACCTAGAAGGATTTGTTTTCTTTGTTGCTAAAAAAATTACCCTTAGTCTTAGAGGGATATTTAAATTTTATTAATATTAAAATCAGTGTCTCACAAAGATGAATTTATCTATCTACAGAGCGTGTGGGAGCAAATCCAGCTCATAGGAATTCCTAGAACACACGGAAGAAAAGCAGCATACTTCCAAGCATAGTTGGCTGAGTTGGTAGCACTCTCAGAAGGTTATGAGTCAAAAGGTTAGGAGTTCACGCTCCACTCTAGGACTTAAGCACATATAACCTGGAGTAACACTCCATGACTGACGGAGCGCTACATCGCTGGAGTTACTGTCCTTTGCTTGAGAGGTGAAACCGAGGGCCTGTGCCTTTCCATTGGTTCATGTGGATATTCAAAGATCTGCTTGAAGAAGAACAGGGAATCCTCCCAACAAAAACAAATGAGGCGGCCATTCATCTTGTTGCTATTTGTAGGATCTTACTTCATGCAAATGGCCGCTGTGCGGCTACGTGACAAAAGGCCACTCTAATTGAGCTACAAAAGTAATTTATTGTACATGAAGTGCTTTGAGGTATTTGAGTAATGGGATAAGAGCTATATACGTAAAATATATGCAAAGCTTTCTTCTAGCCCACTGAAAGGTTAACTAATTTCAAACTACAGTGGAACGTAATTTTTAAGACTGAATACAACTGCAATATTTTGGCTGGAATTAATCATCGACGAGAGACCACTTGCTGAATGCATCCAGCACCTAGATTCTAATCTAAACCAAGTCTAATTGCTTTATCTCTAATCAACAATCACACTAGTCCCAGAAGGAAGCAGCATTTGGAAGTAAATTTAGACAATGGGATTTTGTTTGTAAAGGAAAAAATGAACAAAGAACAGTTTTATGGGCCGAATCTTGCTTGTGGATTGTCACTTGAGGCCATGATTGAAAATCCTTCCAATCTGTATTGTGCTGAGGTGGAGATTCTAGATGTAAGTGAGGATCTCAGTGGTTGTGGTGCCGGGAGCTTGCTTTACGTTGTAGTGCACGCACGATCCAAATGTTGGAATCAAAACCCTACAGACCTATCAACCAGGTGCCAGTGATTAATTGACCCTAAATATTGAGAATCTCACTGTGGATCAAGTGCTGCCAGAGCTAGAAACATAAGAACATAAGAAATATGCAAGAGTAGGCCATACGACCCCTCGAGCCTGCTCCACCATTCAATAAGATCACGGCTGATCTTCGACCTCAACTCCACTTTCCCGCCCAATCCCCATATCCCTCGACTCCTTTAGAGTCCAAAAATCTATCAATCTCAATCTTGAATATACTCAACGATTGAACATCCACAGCTCTCTGGAGTAGAGAATTCGAAAGATTCACAACCCTTAGTGAAGAAATTCCTCCTCATCTCAGTCCTAAATGGCCGAACCCTTATCCTGAGACTATGCCCCATAGCTCAAGACTCTCTATCCAGGGGAAACAGCCTCTCAGCAACTACCCTGTCAAGCCTTCTCAGAATATTATATGTTTCAATGAGATCACCTCTCATTCTTCTAAACTCCGGAGAGTATAGGCCCATTCTGCTTAATCTCTCCTCATAGGACAACCCCCTCATCCCAGGAATCAATCTAGTGAACCTTCATTGCAACACCTCGAAGGCAAGTATATCCTTCCTTAGGTAAGGAGACCAAAACTGTGCGCAGTACTCCAGGTGTGGTCTACCAAAGCCCTGTACAATTGCAGCAAGACCTCCTACCCTTGTACTCCAACCCCCTTGCAATTAAAGGCCAACATACCATTTGCCTTCCAATTGCTTGCTGTACCTGCATACTAACTTCCTGTGCTTCGTGTACAAGGACACCCAAATCCCTCTGAACACCAACATTTACTAGTTGCTCACCATTTAAAAAATATTCTGTTTTTCTATTCTTCCGACCAAAGTGAATAACCTCACATTTCCCCACATTATACTCCATCAGCCACCTTCTTGCCCATTCACTTAACCTGTCGATATCCCTTTGCGGACTCTTTGTGTCCTCCTCACAGCTTACTTTCCCACCTAGCTTTGTATCATCAGCAAACACGGATACATTACACTCGGTCCCTTCATCTAAGTCATTAATATAGATGGTAAATAGCTAAGGCCCTTCATCTAAGTCATTAATATAGATGGTAAATAGCTAAGGCCCAGCTCTGATCCTTGTGGCACCCCACTAGTAACAGCCTTCCAACCTGAAAATGACCCGTTTATTCCTACTCTCTGTTTTCTGTCCATTAACCAATCCTCTATCCATTCCAATATATTACCCCCAACCCCATGAGCCTTTATCTTGCGCAACAACCTATCATGTGGCACCTTATTGAATACCTTTTGAAAATCCAAATATACTACATCTACTGGTTCCCCTTTATCTACCCTGCTAGTTACATCAAGGGGAACCAGTGTCAGAAAGGCCTCTGGACAGAGAGAAGTAATCTAACCATAGATTAGTGCTGCCTGCCAAGGACAGAGGGTTCCCTGAATGGTTTGCTGAAATAATAATCATAGTTCAAGATACTAATGACAACAAGCCTGTTTCTCTGCAGTCAGTGTATAGGGTTAGCATGTTAGAAAATGAATGCAAAGGTACCTTGGGTGATCACATGAAATGCCACCAACTTGGATGATGTTTCCAATGGGGAGATACAGTAGTATGCTCTTTCAGTAGCCGTACTTCTGTTAGAGTCCGTAAAGTGTTTAATATATATATATATATATATATATATATGTTAATTTTTGTCTGCTCATTTCCAGGCTTGCTTCATGCAATGTCCCTTCACTGTTTTGAGAGACCACTTTTTCTTGGCAGAACAGGTTTTTGGCATTAGTACTTCTTGACGCAAAGAATAGTGGAAATCTGGAACTCTCTTCCTCAAAAAGCTGTGGAGGCTAGGTCAATTGAAAAATTCAAAACTGAGATCGGTAGATTTTTGTTAAGTGTTGTAAACAATTTTACAACACCAAGTTATAGTCCAGCAATTTAGTCCAGCAATTGTTAAGTGTAACAAGGGATATGGAGCAAAGGCGGGCAAATGGAGTTGAGGTACAGATCAGCCATGATCTAAGTGAATGGCGGAATAGGCTCGAGGGGCTGAATGGCCTACTCTTGTTCCTATGTTTCTATGTAGTTTTAAAAGGCAAGTTGCACTGCACAGATGACCAGTGAAGCCAATTCTGAAGCAGTCCCATTCAGCTGGAATTCAGGCATTCTGAAAACACCGAATTTCAGACTAATTTACATTTAGAGCAATACCACACGTAGGCAGGGGGACATCGTGCTGAGTTTGTACCTTCAGTCCATGTGAGTTACTTTATAAAAGTTGGAGGAAATGATCCCCTTCAGGCCTGTTGAAGGTGTTGCTGGAGATAACAAAGAGGGAAGCCAGTGGCTAGAAGGATGTGACTCAACTCAATGGTTTTAAAAAAACAGAACAAAACTGATCTCATTTGTCCTGCTGGCTCGAATTCCATGTCATTCGGGGAGGGGAGGGAATTGCATTATTGGACTTCCCTGCTGGTCTGGGGAGGAAATGTCTCTTTGCATTTTAATAGAGAATCTGGGTGGATCTCCAGCCTCTCCCCATCCTCCCATTGGCCCCAGTCCAGGGTGGGTTTCTAGGCTTTTCCCCATCCCCACATTAACACAGTTTCCAGGTTGTCTCCACCTTCACGCTGACCCAGCCCAGGGTGGGATTAACAGATGTGTTACAGATGCTGGTTACTGCGTGTAGATGAACTAATGTAAAGTTGACTGTTGGTCCCTGGTGTGTGATAGGTTGCCCAGTCATACATCTGCTAGACATAACTGGGGGTAAATTCAACTTCAGCAGGGGAAGCAAAATGGAATCAATGGAAAGGAAAATCGGGCAGGATACGGAACGGGCCGTCGATCCACTAGCGTCCATTTTGCACCATTTGTCTGTCATCGGACTGTGTTTCGTGATAATTATAATAAAGTTATGTCAATGTCCAGTTTACTGTCCCTGCTGAAACATCCTTTCAAACATCACTATTGTGCCAGCAGCGCATTACAATCCATAATATTAAGCTTTCCACATATTTAACAAGGATTTACAAATGTACTCTCAGGTTTTGGTGATCGCTAAGATTGTATGAATAGTCTAATGACCCTACTAGCCAATCACTATAGGCAAGAGACTACTACGTAATACTGTCATCAGAATTTAGTACGTTACAAATTCATAAACATAAGGGTGAGCATGAAGTGTCAACAACTTGGGGGGCGGGGGGGGTGGGGGGAGGCACTCCAGTCCACCAGAGGTGCTGTTTTGAATCACCTCATCACTTAAGGTTTAGTTCTCCCTTTCTTTTAGCTTCTCATTTTTGATCCTCCAATCCCCTCCCCTCCTCTTCCTGAAGGTCTTAACTCCATTGCTGACACTGGTTCTACAGGAGGCAGGCTTCTTCTGGTACCTCACCCAAGTGGTCACTAGTCACGTGCTCGCCTTGACAGTGAATGCTGGCAGACAGCCAATGGTGGAGAGCACCTCAGCTAAGCCCAATTACTGTTCTCATCCCATGGGTGGTGGAAGCAGATTCAATAATAACTTTCAAAAGGGAATTGGATAAATACTTCAAGGGGAAATATTTGAAGGGCTATGGGAAAGGGCAGGGGAGTGAGACTAATTCGATAGCTCTTTCAAAAGAGCCGGCACAGGCACAATGGGCCGAATAGCCTCTGTCTGTGATGTATCATTCTATGATCCAGGGTCTATACTGTAGGGGAATCCTGGCCAATTTTCTCTTCCCTAACCCGGAGAAACTTGGACCAAAGTTAGTTCTCTTAAGCAAAGATATTACATAATGCATCTCATTCAAACTTTCTGTAGGGATTTGCAAAGACAAAGGGATTTTCATTTTTGTCCTGTTGAAACTCCATGTATCTTATAAACACAATGGGATTCAAGTAGGAGTGTGTATGGAATTCAAATGCAATTCTCTGGTGGAAGCACCTGTAGTCAAAAATCTATTTCGATCTTAAAAGAAGTTTAATTCTCTTATAAAGCTGTTCCCTTTGAGCAGTATCTGGTAACTTCAGCAGCACAGTGCTGGATTCTTCTGTTACCCCGCCCCACATAGCCTCTAGTTTGAAGTCCAATGTTAAGGCAGATATTCAAACTCAATTCCTCTTCATATGAATGGCAAGTTTCCTGAAAATAATCAATGCTTCTCAACGACAGGGCACTCCAGTTGAGGTGGGAGTTACGGTGAGAGGGAAAATCTGACAGGAGATATTCCATGGATATGTGGCTTCTGCCTGCCAATATCCACAGAGGAATCTGTTGGCCGGCCTGCAATGATATATCAGTTTGAGTATGAGAACTTAGAAATGTTTCTTTAGCACTAATTAGTGCTGTATCAATGTTATAATTAAGCAATGGGTTAGATCCAGACTAGAACGGTCAGTCAGATGTCATTTGTAAACTACCAATAAAGTTGAAGTTCAAGACTATAATATAATCATTATACCATGCTAGATTATTAGGAATCCTAAAAATCCCTACAGAACAACACACAGTCTGCACTTCTCTCCCCCAGCCTAAGGAGATAATGGTTGAGTTTGAATAGCAAAGCACGTGGCTTAAAATGGGAAGAGAGTATTTTGTTGTCCGTTAAGGAACGGGAACACGAATCTGTCAAAAATGACGTAGCTCATAATTTATCTCTGGCTTTTCAAATTCACTGGCTCAGATCAGCCTCAGTCAAAATGAACACATTAGAATCAGTTCAGGATTAATGGATATGAATTGAGGTTGTGTCCTAGGTCTGTAGGCAAGCATACAACATCTCGAAAGCCACCGTATGGTTGTAAAAGTCATTGGTGCCAATCTGATCCTGGGAAGTTCAAACATTTCTCATTAATTGACCAGAGATAATCCCCCCACCCCCTCCTCGCTTTCTCTCCCCTGTGCGCACACTGTTCAGGTGCGTCTCCGATTACTTACACGATCATTTGTGCCTTTGGTGCCACAGATGTCGGTCATATCAGCAGGGAATTTTATACACTAGTAGAAACTGATGAACCGCAAGATAATCGGCACACAAGTAACGCAATGGGGTGAGGAGGTCAAACATTACCAACTAGTAGATCTCTTTTGCTGAAGGGGGGACACTGTTCCATAAAGACAGAGGCACCACACTACGCAATGCACAGAGTATTATTCTGCTGCTAATGCACAGCTGTATCTAACTGATAGTGTCCCTTTAAGGTCACATGGTTAATGTGCCTCTCTGGATCAATTAAATAAACGCCAATAGTTATTAAGCAGATAGTTAAGTCAGTTAGGAGATCAGACTGGCTTTTTTTTCAAAGCATAACTGTTGAAGTCAATTAGAAGGTATTTTCTATTGGTGGGATATTTTCTCTGTATATTTGAAATCATTGCTTTTTAAATTACTTTTAGGTGCGACACAGGTGTTTTAATGTGTGATACTTTGAGTGCGACAGGCACATCTCAAAACTTCCATATGTACTAATGGATCTCCCATTTTTACCAGTGCTTTGGGGATCAATTTGACCATTCTTTCCAGTTTTCCATGCAAACAATAAATCAGTGGCCTTGATTATTGTCATTAATTGTTCGTTTGACAAGAGTTTCAATTTTTATCTTAACTTTTTTTAAAGCCAGGAATAAAAAGCAAGATTGTACATAGGAACAGGAGTAGGCCATATAGCCCCTCGAGCCTGTTCCGCCATGCAGTGAGATCATGGCTGATCTGTGACCTAACTCCATATACCCGAATCAGCACCATATCCCTTAATACCTTTGGTTAACAAAAATCTATCGTGCTCAGATTTAAAATTAACGAATGAGCTAGCATCAACTGCCATTTGCGGAAGAGAGCTCAGCAAGACTGAAGGCAAGATGTACCAAGTTCGAGGTAGATATGTGGCATTTAGCAGAAGTAGCAGGTAGGAATGTGTAGCGCTCCTGCCTCTTCTGGGCCCACAACAATACAAACAAATTTTCCTGGGCTGTTCTTGAGATGCCGCCAGAGGTCCCTTTAACGACCGCTGGTTAGGTCGCTCAACGCCTGGTACAACTAGATGGAGCTGACACGGTGCATAATCTTGCCCATTTGTATCTGAATTGGGGTCCTGCACTGGGCATACGGCCAGTATCATAAAACAGTCTTGCTCTCGTTTCAGGCGGTCGGGCTGCCCGCCCATTTATAGACCCGCCTAAATATTGCATCAGGCGGGTCTTGAGTGTCAAAAGGGGCTGTCATTCACAAAAAACAAAGAGGGTGCTAAGCACTTAACAATTGGCATGTTGCAACTCAATTAAAACTGAGCACTCCCACCACATTAATGTACATAATAAGTGAAAAAACTATAATCTTGGGCTGGACTACAACAATAACAACAGACTGCGTTTGTATAGCGCCTTTAACATAGAGAAATTTCCCAAGTTGCTTCACAGAGACGTAATCAGACAAAAATGGACGCCGAGCCAAAGGAGGAGATATTAGGAGGGGTGACTGAAAGTTTGGTCAAAGATGTGGGGTTTTAAACGTGGAGAGAGAGATGGAGAGAGGAAGGAGTTTAGGCAGGGAATTCCAGAGTGTGGGGCATAGACAGCTGAAGACACAGCCACCAGTGGTGGGACAAAGGGAAGGGGGAATACACAGGAGCCCAGAGTTAAAGGAACAGGGAGCTCGCAGGGTGCGTTGTAGCACTGGAGGAGGTTATAAAGATAGGTAGAGGTAAGACCATGAAGGGATTTAAACGCGAAGATGGGACTAACAACCAAACCATTCACTTTGTTTTATTCAATTATTGCTGGCTTGCATAACCACAGTTTCTTTTAAAAAAGGAAAAGCAAAAAAGCTCTGATAGATTTACTGGCACTGTACCACAATGGGTGTGTGCAGCTTTAAGTCAAGGGAGGGGTGACACTTCCTGGTAACAATCCTTTAAATCAGCAGAAGTTATCTGATGGTGTGATCGAGCAAGTGCTGAAAACCTAGCCTACTTTCCACACTGAGCTAGAGTTCCACATTGATCCAACACTATAAGACAAATGGCCATTTAAAACATCTTACCCAAACTGGGCAACATGTAGTTATAACGAGGGGCGACACATACAAGTACAGGTAGATAACAGTGCAACATAGATACAATTATTCTGAAACAAAAAGACACTTGAAACCGAAATACAAAATTCAAAAATATTAATTGTCGACAAAGTGACAGGATTGTTGTCACAATGTTTAACCTCTTAATGTCAATAAGGTCAAGGGTGGTGGCAACACCTCTGTATTGACGATCGCTTTTAGAGCAAAGCCTAGGCCCCGAGCTCTGGAATTCCCTCCCTAAACCTCTCCGCCTCTCCACCTCTTTCTCCTCCTTCAAAACGCTCCTTAAAACCTAACTCTTTGGTCACCTGTCCTAGTATCTCCTTATTTGGCTCGGTGTCAAATTTTGTTTGATAACGCTCCTATGAAGTGCCTTGGGACGTTTCACTACGTTAAAGGTGCTATATAAATGCAAGTTGTTGTTAAAGGCAAACCTGTAAAATTAACACATACTGCTGTGGCTTCAAGGTAGGAATCTAAACTTGTGCAACTCCAACATCATGAGATTCCTCCCAGGCATCCACGATACTTAGACTATTACTATATTAATAGTAGTGGGCCCAAATTCCTGGGTCTGAAGGCAGGAGGCATGCAGTTGCAATGGAATCAGAGCAGGCGGGCCAGAATTTGGAGTGGAGTCAATGTCTACTCCTTCTTTTGTATGTTGCCAAATTTCACCGAGGCAGGGCTGGGCGCTTCTTGCATCTGCACCATTGGAAGAGACAGGTCTGGGTGTAGGGTTGCCAACTCCGGTTGGATGTATTCCTGGAGGGTTCATCACATGACCTCCCACCTCCCGCTCAGCCAAACAGCCTTTTCTTCCCATCTCGAATATTTCTATAACTAATAAACAAACGTGTTCCAAGAAAATGAAAGAAAAAAACACACCATTTAAAAAAAAATCTCCTGGGTTACTTGCAGCAGTGTCCAGGAGATTGATCTTTATTTCCTGGAGACTCCAGGACAATCCTGGAGGGTTGGCAACCCTAGTCTGGTGGGATGATGTCCCCTACCGGAATCTGGCCAGTTTTGCCCCCATTGCTAAACACAGCTGCATGTTGTAGATGTCTGAGTGAGCCTGGGGCACATACTGGTGGAAGTGAGGTGTCCATCTGCTTCAAATGCTGGTGTCCCCACGGCAGTCGATCACAGAATGATTAACTTGCAATTGGAAAAGCATTAACTTTGAATTTTAGAAAACTTTCTCCTTTTCTGCCCATCTTAGGGCAAGGTGCTGCTACTAAAGTCCTGGATTATAAACAATCCTTGCTGGCCTTCCAAGCTTTGCCCTACGCAAACTCCAATTTATTCAAAAACTCAGATCAAGAACATGGGACTTTCCTAGTCAGATTTCCTTGCCAGATTTTTCACTGCTGGTTGACGGTTTTAATCAGTAATTGTTTTTAAACTGTCAATTGGCAACCAGTGGCAGTTTCCTAAAACTGGCTTGGCGTTAACTCCCTAGTGTATATTGCTCGGCACCACATCACACAGTGCATTTACCTAGTGAACCATTAGCACAATTCACACCAAATATAAACTCTTCAATTAACAACAGCTTGCATTAATACAGCGCCTTTAACCCAGTAAAATGTCCCAAAGCGCTTCATAGGAGCATTATCAAACAAAATTTGACACCCAGCTACATAAGGAGATATTAGGACAGGTGACCAAAAGCTTGGTCAAAGAGGTAGGTTCTAAGGAGTGTCTTAAAGGAAGAGAAGAGAGATGGCGAGGCAGAGAGGTTTAGAGAGGGGATTTCAATGGGGGAGCGATTAAAGTCGGGGATGGGCAAGAGACCAGAGATCTCGGAGGGTTGTGGGGCTGGAGGAAATTAGAGAGATTGGGAGGGGCGAGGCCATGGGGGGGAGGATTTGAAAATAAGGAGGTCAATGTCGGTCAGCAATCTGCAGGGATGCTCTCTACCTTTATGTTCAACCCTTTGAAAATGTAAAAGTCACAGCCCATTTAAAACAAAATTAATTAAAACATTACTGCTTTCTCCAGATTAGGCACTATCTCCAGAACCTTGCAATACTTTGCAGACTTCGGCATGAGCCGACCGCACCCTTCCCCACCTGGCTGAACATTTCCGCCACTCCCCAACCGTCTCCTGGGAACACCTGTACATTATGCTCTCTTTCATGACCAAAGACAGGACAGAAAACCTGAGGGAAGCCTGGGAACAAGACCCAGAGCGTCTGTTAAGGGAGGAGGAGTAGCAAGAGGTACGGAGACGGAGCCTCAACACTATTACCTGCAGCAAAATTACATAGAATGACACGAATTTTGCAGCACAGAAACAGGCCATTCGGCCCAACTGGTCTATGCCAGTGTTTGTGCTCCACACGAGCCTCCTCCCACCCTATTGGCCATCAGTGTGGTTTTGCGGAGGAAGCTCAGTTCCTGGAACTGCCAGCTCTGAAGCAGCAGCTCCAGAGCTAAAACCATGACAGGCAGATAAAGATCACACAACGACAGATGGGATATTGCACAAGCCTATTGAGGCAGGGATTTCACACTGTGGTAGTTATCTCAATAAATTGGAACGTTCTGTTTGTGGAGATAAAAATAAACAATTGGAAATCTGAAATTAAAAAGGCTGGATCTGCACAGCAGGTCACAAGTTAGGTTCAGGTAAAGAAGATCCTTCAGCTCATTTGATTTAATTCGTTTAAAACACCGACCCTTCTGTTTTACCTTGATAACATCGACCTGCCCAGGTAACACTGAATAGAAGGCATTAGTCTTGTACCGCCAATCATGTCATTGCATTTTCCATGACATACCAGTTGTATCACCAGGGTGTAACAGCATCTCAGATTCACTCGGTGTTATAACTGGGGAGAGATCTCTGGCCTGATTCACTGTACCAGTGGGACTCAGGTGATCCACCCAGCTCATTATGGGGCTCAGCATCTGGCAATTGGCCATCAGCATCTGAACAGACAAAAGTTATGGTAACTGTTCAAGTTGAGATCCTTCATGAGAATAGAGCCTGGCTTTTTCCTTACACATGCACTTTAGTTCTGATGAAGGGACTCCATCCACAATGTTAGACCTCTAATTGAACTGTTAAATAGGCCACTTGTCTTGATGGACGCTAACTGATTTATTTGTATTTCCAGCATTTTCTATTTTTTTTTAATGCACTATAATTGTAGTCTAACTCCATTTTTATTCTCCTGTTACTGGTCCTGACAGGTCACGTGTGAGATGTGGCTCAGTTGGTGGCAGTCTCGTCTCCGAGTCAGAGGGTTGTGGGTTCAAGTCCCACTCCAGAGACTGACTCGCCCAGTGCAGTACTGAGGGAGTGCTGCATTGTCGGAGGAGCCGTCTTTTGGATGAGATGTTAAAATGAGGCCCCGTCTGTCCTCTCAGGTAGATATAAAAGATCCCATGCCATATAGGTAGCGCTACCAAACTGCAATGAACGGAAACGTTTTAGACATCTAGGACTTGGAAATATATTGCCGTTCCTTCATCGTCGCTGGGTTAAAATCCTGGAACTCCCTTCCTAACAGCACTGTGGGAGAACCTTCACCACATGGACTGCAGCGGTTCAAGGGCAATTAGGGATGGGCAATAAATGCTGGCCTCGCCAGCGACGCCCACATCCCACGAACACATTTTTTTAAAATTAGCAACGCATCATCACTTTATCGTCCGTTGTGTAACTCCATCCTTATGTTTAGAAACCTGATAATCATGCAAAATATTTCATCAGAATAACAAGACCCCATTCATCGGCTGGTAATAGGGCATCAGACAGTTGATAAAGTTCACACTGAACTATTCATAGTGATTTATAGAATGCAGCAGTGCCATCTATAGGCAGTAGAACATTATCCACAAGTTACTTTTTTGGGAATACAAATAAAACGGTTATACTTTATTGTCCTCTCAATAACAGGGAATGAAAATCTGGATCCTCTGACCACCCGTACATATCTCCTGCTATTACCATAATAGGAGTCAAACTGCTCAAGTCAAAATGATGACAGCACAGTTTTACAGAGCAAGAAAGACGTTCATTTATTACGACCTGCCTCTCACGACCTCAGGATGTTCCAAAGCACTTTACAGCCAATGAGGTACTTTTGAAGTTTAGTCACTGTTGTAATATAGGAAGCACAGCAGCCAATTTGTGTACAGCAAGGTCCCACAAACAACACTGAGATAATCTCTTTTTTAATGATGTTGGTTGAGAGATAAATATTGGGCAGGACACCCCTGCTCTCCTCCAAATCAGTGCCAAGAGATCCATTACGTTCACCTGAGAGGGCAGAAGGGGCCTCGGTTTAACATTTCATCCGACCTCTGACGATGCAGCACTCCCTCAGTACTGCACTAGAGCGTCAGCCTGGATTTCATACTGAAGTCTCCGGAGTGGGACTTGAACCCGTAACCTACTGACTCAGAGGCAAGAGTGCTACCAACTGAGCCACAGCTGGCACTTGTAAATTTTATAAGTGTGTACCTCATATGCACTTACGACACAATGGCAGAGATGACACTTGGCTTTGCCAAATTGTAATCCCAAGCATCCAAACTTTGAACTTAAACCTGGAGAACCTCTGTCATTTGGATTTGGAGTAGGGCAAAGTCAACATCTGGTCTCACATTTCCAGGAATGGGCAGATGCAGTGTCTGCAGACTGAACTGATCTTAAATTAAAAAGCTCAGATCTGAGTTGGGCTTGGAAGTATCGTATTCTCCATCCTACCATTCCTGACCGAAATGAGACTTGAATTTGTGCAGCAAATTCCCAGCTGTCCTTAAACCCTGGAGCTTTAACAGGTTACTTAGAATAATAACATTCTCCTCAGGGGAGCTGGTTACCAACACCAGTATGTAAAAGAACAAACAATACTAGCAACATAGCGTCTTTATTTGTCTCTCTGCTTCTGATTCTTTGCTCCCCCAACTCTTCTCCTTTCCTTCCCAACAGTGATTTGTGGTGGAGTGCAGTTTAATGGCTATATCAGCAGCCCATTGATAGATTGCCGAAGCAACCATTCTTCACCCGCGAGTCAAGGTAAACGGCAGGAATTTCCTCGGGGTTTCTGCCTCTCGGTCGACATGACTTCGGTCGAAACCACAGGAGGCTCCAAACTTCCGCCGTGGGAGAGGTCCTGAGGAAATTCCCGGCCAAAGAGTTTGGGCAGGCTATTTAACCACGGGAGGCATCACAGTCAAGCCAGTTGCTGTCCACAGCACAGGCATTTGCTAACGGGCACCACTGGATAGCAATCAGGAACGGGAACCCTGGCAGATTTATTTTAGCCCAGGGTACTGAGGCCAATTATAGCTCCCCCAACCACTACCCTGGCCAGAAGCCAGTTACTGACCGGGATTGAACTTTGGGACTTTCCTGCTCTATGTGGTTCATTCACTGAGTGGTGTATCTATCCACAAACTCATCAACGGTGCTGTGCTCCGCACGTGTAATCACAAAACACTACCGCAACCTACTACAGTTACAGCTAAAGGAACTTCATAAATGCAGCATGATCTTTTTATCCGTATAACTCTTTTAAACGATTATCTTTCAGTGCTAGGAATGGTTGCACAGCACACATTGCTTTGCACAGCTTGCATCTTTTAAGTACACCAACAGCTGGAAGAAAATAATCACAAAGTGACAAAAGGCTATACAGGTCACAACCATCACAACTGTAAAGCAGGTAAAAGCACTTACCATCCGAACCCCCCAAAGGAAACACTGCGTTTTCTTCGAAACATAGTTGCTGGAGTCTATCTGTGTGTGCTTATGAGCAAGAGAGACAGTGTGTGTGTGTGTGTGTATGCGAACCTGCTGCCTTTGAAGTCAGGCAAGAGATGCTCTCTCTGACGATGTGTACATAAGCTTCCAATTACTCAGTACTTGAAGCAGTCGAGCAGGAAATCTATTTACACCACTTCCTTGATCTTTTTGCATAGATCACTCTGCCACCAACTATGTAAAAGATTGGTATTAAGGGGCATCGTTGCTTTTACATTGGGGTGTAGGGGGGTGGTGGTGACAGGGCAGGGCAGGCTTCAGCTGGATTTCGAAAACTAGAAAAGCAGCATCAATTCCTCTTTTCTTACTTCAGCCACATACAGGAAAAGAAAACAGATTTCCCTTTAAGCGAAGAATGCAGGGAGCTTTAATTTATATTTTTTGGCCTGTTTTTCAAAATTGAAGATTGCGCAATTTTTTTTTGCATCAGACACTAGTAGAAATCTGCGTTCAATAAAAGCGCCGATATAATCTTTGGACTAAAGTGCGTTGAATATTTGGCTATTCATTTGCCTCAACCCCAGAAGCCATACAAAGTTTCAGATCATTTTTTAATATCTACACAACCATGTTTTTTTCCAACCTTGATCGGACACACTTACAGGAGGTATCAGTTCTTCTACTGATTAAATGCTTAGAATTTAATATTAACCCTGGGGCTAGAAAGGACTAAAAAAATTCAAACATTCACGACACAAGTTTGCTGTGCTGAAAGGATTCATTACATGTCCGATTTTCAGCATCTCTTGTCATTTTTGCCTTTGCCACAGCACAGAAATAATTAAATCAATAAAGGACACGGTGCTTCATCTGGTCTGTGAGCAGTGCAAATAATTCCTCTTTGCCCCCAGAGTGAAATTTTCAATCAAAGCTCCTCTCCTTTCCAGAAAGTCTTGCAAGTATAACTATCAGGAAGGATTGAACAGGCTGGCTGGGGCTGTTTTCGCTAGAAAAAGAAATCTGAGGGGTGACCTAATCGAGGTTTTTTAAATTATGAAGGGATTTGATAGGGTAGACATGGCAAAGATGTTTCCACTTGTGGGGGAGACCAAAACCAGGGGACATAAATATAAGATAGTCACTAATACATCCAACAAGGAATTCAGGAGAAACTTCTTTACCCAGAGAGTGGTTAGAATGTGGAACTTGCTACCACATGGAGTAGTTGAGGCGAATAGCATAGATGTATTTAAGGGAAAGCTAGATAAACACATGAGGGAGAAAGGAAGAGAGAATAGAGTAAGGTATACTGATGGGGTGAGACGAAATGGGGCGGGAGGAGGCTCGTGTGGAGCACAAACACCAGCATAGACCAGTTGGGCCGAATGGCCTGATTCTGTGCTGTACATTCTATGTAAGCTATCTTGCACTGCATTTTGAACACAGAGGCACATGGAGGATCACATCACCCTGCTCTCAATCTGTGTTGAAATCATTTCAAATAAAAGAGTTTCTCCAGTCTAATTTGGGAGCATCGATGCGACTGAAGGAAGGTTAGTGCAATGGTGTGAAGCATTGAAGCTTCAACATGCTGTGCTGTGGTGTGGTGTGGAGTCGCTTCCATGAATCGAAAGGAGGGGGGAAAAATAATGACCAGTCCCCGGAGGACATTTGTTTAATGATCTAATAGCTGGCCTTTTTCCTTGCCTATTCGTCTCTGCCTCCCCCTATTCTGAAGCCATTAACACTCACTAGGGTACAGCTCCCTAGGCACTTTGCCAAAGTGAGCATTATTTATATATCAGCTTTTGACAGGCTATTCGACTGCAGGATAAAATCCCAAAATCTGCCCCAACATAGATTTTTAGCTGTGAAACTTGAGTGGGAACTCTGGCTGATTTTCCTCTCCTCTAACCAAGAAACACTGAGGCACCCTATCCCTTACCTAACTTGGCATAGATCCGGGATTGAACCTCAGACCTTCCTAGTCTGCATGGGTGAGCTACTCACTGCCTTAACTAACAGAGCTAACAGGTACTTGTTTTTAAATATGGCTACATATAGTGACAACACAATTCACGGCCAGAATGTTGATGATTGGGTAATTCTCCTGACAATTATGCCTGGAGACCGCACTGCTGTAAGTGTCTGGGATTGATTTTACACACATAATTTGTATCATGTAACGATCCTCCATTCACTGCATTTTGCTGGAGAAATAAACCTGCCTTTATCGGGAGACTCTGCTATCATTTCGTTCATGAGTTCTGTTTGCTGTAGTTCGTAGAGGCTCTTTTTAAATAGACTTTGTTTGCCGAGTAAATAGACCGTGTTTGCTGCAAGTCCTGCTGTAAGTCCCGCCCCGCCTCCAACTCATTGGCTGACAGTGGTGTCTACACTCACTCCGTTTAAATATAGGCAAGCTCGTTCAGCGATCCTTCATCCCCTCCTCTTTTCTTCTCCTGAAAGTACCGCCTCATGCTACGGTACAATTCCACAGATGTTGGCAGCCCTCCTATCCCTCACCCAGCTGCTCATTCTTAACTTGTAAGCTTTGAAAGTGAGCAGGCTGATCAAGCACAGCGTAAGAGCTGAGCATAATCCTGTCCACACCTGACATCCATACGGGCACACTTTCCAGCAGGAGTGCTTGGATAATCGTCAAGAGCAGGAATCATGGCCAATGTTTCCCCTAACTTGCCAAAAATGTTTTCAGCAAACCACAGCAGCTGTATAATACAAGTCAGCTGAAATTATTACAGTCCGGATCTAGAACCATGATATTGTTTGTAAATTTCCTGTCATGTGACACCCAGCCGCACAGCTCAACTCAATTGAATGTTTTTTTTTGCGTTATTGAGAAAGCTTCAGGCAAAGGCCCAGGGGTCACAGAGCAGGTCAGCACTCAGCTTGAAAACAGCAGTTGGGATGGACAAGAAAGATTAAGAAGTGGTGACTAGGTGACCTTAAGCTTGCATTTAAAAGCCTGGAGATTGGAGGAGGACAGAAAGACTGAAGGAGTTCCACAGTTCAGATGGCAAATGCATAGCTTGTGCAACGGAAGGTATAGGAATTGATTTTCCTGGTCCTGCACTTCAGTGCATTGGATCGCCTGGGAACAGCAAATACAGGAAAATTGGGCAGGGAGGTGTGCCCAATTCTGTATCCAATAAATCAAATGGTCAGAAATTAGACAGGAAGAGGGGATCCCGTACAGGTGTGTACTCCAACCCCCCGATTTTCTTGTATCTGTTGCCCCCAGGTCATCCAATATGTCCAGGTGCAGGACCAAGAAAATCTGCCCCAAACAGCTAATGCTGGGAAACAACAGTATTGAAATTCTGTGTCTCTCTCTATATATAAATATATATACTATATATGTATGTGTGTGTATATACGTGTGTGTATATACATATGTCTATGTGTGTATATACGTGTGTGTATATACATATGTCTATGTGTGTATATATACATATGTCTATGTGTATATGTGTGTATATATACATATATCTCTTAGTGTATATGTGTGTGTATATACATACGTCTGTGTGTGTATGTGTGCGCACACATATGTCTGTGTGTATATATACTAATGTTATGTATGTGTATTTGTGTATATATACACACACAAGTTATGTATTTATGTGTGTGCATATATGTGTATATATATATATATATATATATATATATATGTATGTATATATGTTGAATATATCTCCACACACACATATTATGGATTTTTACAGCTGTAACCTATTCTCACAGTCGAGGTGACCATGTGAAGCTTTTCAGTTTCATTCACACATGAACCCCTCTACATATTACTGCCTTATAATTATTGGGGCTTATCTCTATATAGTTAAAAACTACCGTGCATAACTGTATCAATCTACAACATACGCCGCAGTCCTTAATTTAGAACTGAAGATTTCAATGTCGAAATATGCAGGAAAGGGATGTTTCTCCTGCCTTGGAAACAGACTGACCTGTCTTCGAAATACAAGCTTGACTACTTTAAAACACATAAAATATATTGTGTTACTCACTCACCTCTCTCCCCCATTGTCAGGTGCGTTATGAACAGACTGTACCATTCAAGGTACAATAGGACTGAGTTTCCAATGTTCTGTTGCAATCCCGGAATCTGTGATAATCAATGTGATGATATCAGCGTGCCAGACTGTTCTTGATTTATACGAGTGTAAACGTTTATTACGTAGGGCCATTAGCTGAAACACTTTTTCCAATGGGATTAGTTCCAATTCCTACTAATGCAGCAGGTATGATGCGTTATTCTGCAGAGGAAACGTCCATTGGAATAACCTAAATATATTCTCAATCTACCAGTGCATAGTATGGTTGCCAACCCTCCAGGATTATCCTGGAGTCTCCAGGAATTACAGATTAACCTCCTGGATGCTGCTACGAGCAATCCAGGAGAAAAATCATAGAGGTATTAAACAAAGTGTGTTTTTCCCCCCCATTTTCTTTCGTTTATTAAATCATTTAAAGGTTGGAGATGGGGGAAGAAAAGCTATTTGTCTGGGTTAGGGGTGGGAGGTTATGCAATGAAACCTCCAGGAATTCATCCAACAGGAGTTGACAACTCAAGTACACAGGCCTGAGCTATGGCCAAGGATAACACAGGTAAATAGAAAGGAATACACGCCAGTTTCTAGCAGTCCTAATCTATCAAAATACAGTCTGGATAAAGGGGTTTGATTTTCTTTTTAAATAAGAAACCTGAGCAAAGACCCATGCTGAGAGACACTTCCATGATTGGAAAGAGTGCGAGATAAGATGAAATAAATCAAGTTTGTATTTTAGAAGCCTATGGGTTGTAGAAAGAAGAAAGACTCATGAAAGTATGAGTTCCAGTCTTGAAGTTCATTTTAAAAACAAATTATTAGGTGGATTAGTGAATCATTTCTGCCATTCTAAAATGTTGATGTGATTGCAAATATTAAAATCTACATTCGTTACAGATATTCTGGAGCTCTTGGGCTGGGTTTTGCTCCATTATCCAGCCTGATATTGGGTGGGATAGCGGTGGTCACCCCTTCTCCACCCACCCCATGCAAAGCTGAACCATGGCGGTAGGCCCAGGGTAGTGGTGAGAAGGGCCTCAAATGCTCCAAATGGAGAGGGCCTTGTAGTGGCCTCCTCTCCCTCCAACTCTTCATGATGCCTTACCTGCTAAAGGCTTTGGCCGAACCCGAGGCCTTCAGTCGACAACTTAAGTCAGTTTTGGGGGGGTTTATTTTCATTTAAGGTATCTCCTGTCTCGGGTATATCTTCCTGGGGGTCACTGGCAGGCTCCTGCTTGCTGACCAGAATCTCGCTTGGAGCCCACCATGACTACTGACCCAAAAAACAAGGCCAGGGCCGGGGCCGGTGGGCTTAAGCCCAGCTCCTCATCTCAGTCTATTTTATGTCACCTATTAAACGTGTAAATAATAGGCTGAAGCCAAAGATTTCTTGATCGTCAGACTTGGGATGTCAGAAAGGTTTTGATGGATGATTGCATTTTATGAAATGGAAGCCCAACTAATGAAAACAGTCAATTCCTTATCCCCGAGTGGTGTCACAGCAACAATATGGTGAATTCAGTAACTAACTAGGGATGAGGGGGCGCAGTAAATAAATTAGTATGAAAAATCTTTTAATTAACCATAGGACATTTGAATAGGAAGTTTATAGTGGGAAGGCACAGGTGAATTTCTGCTCTTATGTTTCAACAGGAAACCTACTCTCCACAGTTAAATCAATGTGTGTGGAAGAGGCTGCTAAAATAGGCTCTGAAATTCCCATCCAGCGATAAAGTAGATTTGAGTAAAACCTGCTGTTTCACCATTTCATACTCCAAATTTTTCACTAAAGTGAGCACACACCAGAATTTCAGATCCATGTTTTCAGCCATTTTTTAAAAACACAATTGCAATTATTGAACACAAATAAACCATCTCAGAGTGACATCAAAAATTAGGCTTAATATCATCTTTAAAGTTAGCTTTTCTGACATCGAGATACAATTTACACCTTTTAACTCAAAGTTGCTTTATTCAAATTATCTGGCAATGCATCTCTTTTTAACCACTGAATTCCCACTTTGCTGTGTTGTTTACTACAAATATTTTCAATACAGAAGATGGCTTGATTATCAGGAGTAGACAGTAGCTTATTTCTTAGCAGTCTGCTGTTTGAAAAATACTTTTTTTGATGTCGGTATTGTCATATGACATTATTTCACCTAGTCACTTCACTCAGTGAGGCTGCTGCATAACTGCAAGAAAATCATGAACCTGATTAAAATGGAAACCATACTGTAGTATAAAAACTGCCAACCATTTGGCACTGAGCATGAGGCTATAACTCAACATTCTGCTAACATCCATGAACCACTTGAACGTTGGTCTCATAATCTAGGACTTCACCAAATCAGTTGCCTTGAATTACTGCCTGTAGTTCACGGCCAGTTATGTATTAGCCTAACAAAGCATATGCTGTCTCTTGATTCACATCACTGCATTGACAGACTATGTTCTGTCTTAATAGGGTAGATACCACCAAATGATTTGCACTTCGAATAGCTGTGCTTTGTAAGCACATTTTGTTTCCATCATGTCAGTATTGTGATTCTTCTGGATTATTTCAGTGGTCCAGTTTAGCAGTTTGCAGAAATGAACTCTTCTCTCATGGAATATATTAATACTTATTACACATCTCTCCTTTTCTCAGAGTGTAGCTTTTGTGACACATGGTTGCTGTAGGAATGTAAAAGGAATATGTTAAGCAGGCCTTGCTCTGCTGGTAAAAGCAGGACGCAGCCACAGCATTCTGTTGTGCTCCCTGTTGCTTAACTTCAATGCATTCCTTATTCTATCCTGCACAATCATACTTTCTAGAGGGAAAGAGTAACTGACTTGCAAAGTGTAAAGTTTCCAGTCTGAAGCAAAAACATGCAGTCAAAATACTTTATGCTTACATGTGCTTAATTCAGAGACTCCATCTACAGGACATCACATCTGTACACAAGAGATAATGAACAATTCAAGACTCCGGTCTGTGGTTTTGATAATACAACTTCCCCACTGATTCAAAGCCATCTTTGAACAGATCAGGTCACAACAAATCCAACCAGCATATTATATCCATCAAACCACTGATAGCCAAATAGGCTTGGTGGGGGGCAGAAATTGTGCATTGTATTTTGAGAGTTCACACTATCAGAAGGAAACTGTTTTCTTGGTTATCATATCATTACATGATTTTCTTTAAATTTGTTCTCAGGATGTGAGCGATGCATCTATTGCCCATCCTTAATTGTCTCTGAGATGGTAGTGACGGTGGACTTGATCTCAATAAGTCTGGTCATTTGTGGCTAGCACCAGAAAAATGACCATGAAGGCTGCCAGTTTGAAAACCACTAATGCCCTTCAGAGAAGGGAACCTGTTACCCCTGCTCCATCTGGCTTGCACAGTGACTGAATGTGATTGACTCTTTGATCCCCTCTGCAAGCCACTCACTTGTAAAAAAAAACAATCGCCACAAAGCAAAGAAAGACAAGTACACGAGGGAGAGAGAAATAGAAGGATATGTTGATAGGGTGAGACGAAGAGGGGTGGGAGGAGACTCATGTGGAGCATAAACACCGGCATAGACCCATTGGGCTGAATGGCCTGTTTCTGTGCTGTAAAATTCGATGTAAAAGCCCAGCACCACCACAGGGCAATTGGGGAAGGGTAATAAATGCGGCCACATCTGATAACAAATAAAAACAAAAATATGTAAAGCAAGTTTCCTGTGTGATTTCAACTAACCGCTGAGAGACACCTAGAAGGGGGGGGGGGGTCTGTCTTCTCACACAGTGGCAGGAATTTAAAGGGATACATCATGATTTTTACTTGCTGCAGAATTGAAAGGGAATGTGGACTGAAACTTTGACATAGCCACGTCAACGAAATATCGCATGGGTTACAGCAGCACAACTGAAGCTACTTCTGTAAGAGGTGCTCCAAAGAAGGGATGCCCTGTTTGACATCCCATAGCACCCACCCCGCAGGAGAGGAAGGCAGAGAGTGTGTCTGGTAGGAGGTGATAGCTTTTGAGAATGGCAACAGCGTCATGGAGGCAGAATGTTTTGGGCATCCAAAAATATGCAAAGATATGGCTACCCATTATTTCCCTATAGTAAGATTACAGGCAAAAGTGTGCAAGCTAGAAAGTGTTTTCTATCAACCTATTATACATTGTTTGCAGCAATGCACTCAGACAGCAACACTGTTCTTTCATTGTTTAATACTCATGGCCATATATATATATTTTATAGCTGTTACTTACAACTGGAAAGCTTCTTGTTGCATTAACATCTTAAAGGGTTTGCTTTAAAAAAAATTCTTCCAACAAAACCTAGCTACATGATGCTCCTTCATTTACTTGCCCTCACACAGAAACACACAGGGATGTAGGATGGACAGTTAGATTTCACTGTGTGCATTCCCGAGACTTCTAACATCTCAATACTACTTCTCTGCCCGCAGGGCAAATTGGCTCATAGCACAAGGGAACAAGTTTCAGGTCTCCATCAGCCTTCAAGGAGGCCTCTCTGAATATAATCGGCATCAAAGTGGGTGAAACCCGAAGCTTTCCCCAACCTAAGGGCCAGAACCGTTCTTCTCATTTCTTCTCCCCTATGCTCACTCACTCACTCACATACAGGCATACATTCAAGCACATCACCGTGACACACAACATATTGATATGTAAACAATGATTTAAAAGGGTGTCTTGCAGCCAACAGTATAATATGCATTCCTCTTCTGTTTCAAAGGGCATCCCCAAAATATTGCTGCAGCTCCCATGACCGTGGGAGTACGTAACATCTCACAACCTCCCTGTGTCACTCACCCCATCAACTTCGAGCAGAGGTGCATCCACCTCCAGGGATTTAAATATTCACAGCTTGTGGAGAAGGCACTGGCTGAATTACAGGTCATCAGTGAGAAACGTGTGATGGTGGCAGTGCAGGAGCAGGAAGCTGCTGGCTGGAGGGCCAGTCCTTATCCTTCCTTAGCTGCACAGCATAAGGACTTGGACCTCATGTGGGCTGCCTATAGAAGAAGGTTGTTACTGAGACTGATCTTCTCCTGGAGTCATGTGATGCACTGCACCCCTGTAAGGATTGGTGGTGACTGAAGGGTTCCAATACCTGCATTTGTGCAGTCGTGTATGGCCACTTATCAGAACTGCAGTCCACCATATAGCTCCCAGGACACAAAAAAGGCAATAAAATGAATAGTTTGCTCTAGAGGAGGACCTCAGTGAGACTAAGAATAGCTCCACCAGTCAGCTGGTAAAACCAGTGACATATGTGTGGAACTCAGATGTCCAAACTGGTCAGAACCCTGGTACAATTCCTGGTTAGTTCTTCTCTGACATGCTGGAGATAAAGTGCTACAATTGGACTCCACATCCACGGTCTGGGGGTAAAAAAAAATTCAGCCAGTCCATAATATCCAGTGCCTCTTGCTGTGAAGTTTGGACGTGGGGACGTCAGGTGACGACAGCACCAAGCTAGAGTGTGATGCCTCTCCACAATCAAATAGCCAGTCAACGCTCACACATGAAGAATAGCCAGTTGGCGGGTATTTCTGGCGGGAGGGCAGTTCCTGCGCAATCGTACTCTGGAGTGAATCAGGAGGTGAGGGGAGAACAATTGGACTGGGGTTAAAAATAGACGTGACAACCATAAAGAAACAGCCAGGGACTGGAACGAGAGGAGCAGCTGTGTCGAAAAATGGGAGATGGGGGAACAAACTTACTGATGTTATTAGCAAGCTGGCGAGTTGCTTTGATTTTTCATCACAGCAGAATTGGAAAGCATCTTTCCTTTAGCGAGTTGAATCTTTCCGGCCTTGATATGATTGGTCAGTCTGCATGATTTTTTTTTACAGCATGTGAAAACTGCTCAGTTGCATCACTGGCCCATCCTGTCAACACGATGAGGTTGTGCTGAAATTTTCAGCACCAATGCACATCTTTTCCTGTGTTATGACATAAAAGCCACTGATGCCTTCAGAAGAATTTCACAGCACACTTCACGCTCAATGCGGGCTGACAACATTAACAGCCATTGGTAAATGAACAAATTGCACAGCAGAACCCTTCATTGTAGTTGGAATTCAATTCTGTATCATTGTTTTTTAAAAATGTTAATCCATAAAATGGGGGGGATGAGGACACAGTCCTTTCACCTTTGGGACCTGGGTTCGACTCCAACCCACAGTCAGATGGAATGAAAGTCTCTGCCATCTGTTGGCTGTAATGATGTCATCGGAACTGAGTCTGGGCAATGTCAACCCAGTCACTAGTAGATGCAGTCCTGCAGCACAAAACCTCCTATAAATTGACAGGTGTCAATCTCACTGAAAGCCACGAGGAAGACTGGTATGGCCAATGGAGAGATTCATACCAATGCAGGATGGGATGTTGTCCTGAGATTAGGGGGGCCGGTGTCGGGGAAGGGTTAAGGCACGTTGTTAGGACAGAATAAAAGCAGCTTTCATTTGTATTTTTTGTTTTATTCGTTCATGGGATGTGGGCATCGCTGGCGAGGCCGGCATTTATTGCGCATCCCTAATTGCCCTTGAGAAGGTGGTGGTGAGCCGCCTTCTTGAACCGCTGCAGTCCGTGTGGTGAAGGTTCTCCCACAGTGCTGTTAGGAAGGGAGTTCCACGATTTTGACCCAGCGACGATGAAGGAACGGCGACATATTTCCAAGTCGGGATGGTGTGTGACTTGGAGGGGAACGTGCAGGTGGTGTTGTTCCCATGTGCCTGCTGCCCTTGTCCTTTTAGGTGGTAGAGGTCGCGGGTTTGGGAGGTGCTGTCGAAGAAGCCTTGGCGAGTTGCTGCAGTGCATCCTGTGGATGGTACACACTGCAGCCACAGTGCGCCGGTGGTGAAGGGAGTGAATGTTTAGGGTGGTGGATGGGCTGCTTTATCTTGGATGGTGTCGAGCTTCTTGAGTGTTGTTGGAGCTGCACTCATCCAAGCAAGTGGAGAGTATTCCATCACACTCCTGACTTGTGCCTTGTAGATGGTGGAAAGGCTTTGTGGAGTCAGGAGGTGAGTCACTCGCCGCAGAATACCCAGCCTCTGACCTGCTCTCGTAGCCACAGTATTTATATGACTGGTCCAGTTAAGTTTCTGGTCAATGGTGACCCCCAGGATGTTGATGGTGGGGGATTCGGCGATGGTAATGCCGTTGAATGTCAAGGGGAGGTGGTTAGACTCTCTCTTGTTGGAGATGGTCATTGCCTGGCACTTATCTGGCGCGAATGTTACTTGCCACTTATGAGCCCAAGCCTGGATGTTGTCCAGGTCTTGCTGCATGCAGGCTCGGACTGCTTCATTATCTGAAGGGTGGCGAATGGAACTGAACACTGTGCAATCATCAGCGAACATCCCCATTTCTGACCTTATGATGGAGGGAAGGTCATTGATGAAGCAGCTGAAGGTGTTTGGGCCTAGGACACTGCCCTGAGGAACTCCTGGTCATGACGAAGGAGAAACAAGCTGTTGCTCCATTAATCATGAAGAAGCTGACCCACAACATAAACACTAATGTTTAATAACATTGGGACGACACATAGCTTATCATTATCTAGGTTTAAGATCAACTGTATCAAATACTGTGGCAGGCTGAAAGCCCAGCCGACTAGTAACATCCTTGTACCACAGTGAGAGAAATGCACCCAAATTGTTGCATAAAATAAATCAATGGTAATAACCATCATGGCTAGGATCATCCTATCTCTGGTAATAGTTAGAGCTATGGTTTACTTCTTGTAACCCTGCTTTTTGACAAGAGTGCTGCAAATCTGAATCTTCTGAAGCAAACTAGCTGCAGGTATGAGTATACACTGACAAACATGCCAATGAAGCCATTTCCAGTCACCTGACTGGAACGAGGTAAACTGCATTTTTCCAATTGGAAGTTTTGTCATTATTCCACATGTTCTATAAGTGATTACTGGAGTGCCAATTGCACACCTCCTTACTCCTTTAGTTGCACAGGAGCAATGTCGTCTGACGGGAGCTTTCGTTTTGGTTCCAAAAACTTTGCAGTAACCGACAGGTGACGACTCTGGAGCATGAGGCCTTATATCCTCTTTAGAAATTCACAGGCCAGAGACCAGCCAGCTGGCACTGACCATGCAGCAGCATCTACATTACTTCTCATCTCAGCAACGGTGTGCTGTTGGTCACAGTATCTGTGATAGCCACAGTGCCACCTGCAATGGCGAAGGTGAAAATGGCTATGAATTTCTAAGCTACCGGTTTTAGTGCTTTGGTGATCATACTCGCATAATCCAATCCACAATGTCCAACTGCATCCAGCAGATCAGAGACACATGAATAATGACAAATTCCAGATTTATCCACATTCCTTAATTTGAGAAGCACTAGCTACACACTACTATTCACTCCAATAACAGTCTCCACAAGTTCTAGTTCTAGTGGACTGTACATGTGAAGTGGTGAACCTGGCCACAATACAATAACGTATGTGGATAAGGGCATCCCTCAATAAACACTGCCGTGTTTCCCTACATTACCACAGTGCCTACACTTCAAATGTACTTCATTGGCTGTAAAGCGCTTTGGGACCTGAGGTCGTGAAAGGTGCTACATAAATGCAAGTCTTTCTTCTTTCTTTCTTTGTGCTGTTTCATGCACAACTTAGAATTCAACAGGACATTGGTCTCATTGATCCTGAAGATCATTCATGGGTCTGGAGGGGAACTGGTCTGTGAAGGAGATGCCTTGTCACTGACCTAGAAATTAAGGAAAATACAATCCAGGGACATTTTTCACAAAACCAGGAAAAACTTCATGACAGCTGTTACCTTTCTTAATGGGAAATGGGAAACAACATCCTCTTGTCAAATTCATAATCGGAAGCAGTACAAACATGTAACCTACAATGCAATTGATACGACTTTGGACAACCTGCCTGAATGTTTCACACTTTGTATACACAGAGATGAAGCTGACATGCAATAATTGTTGTTTCTACAAATATAATGTTGGAAACGCTGTATCAAGTACATACAATGTATTCAAAATAATGTTGCAATATTTTCTGAAATGCTATTTACTGTCAAACTCTTGTATGTGACATGCCCTATTTGGTAAACTCAGTTCTTCTGAGGTCCACGTACTCCTCACTATTTGTACAGTTGGGATCTATATTTACAAACCTCAGGGTAGAAACTGGTTATCATTGCGCTCATTTTCCGGATGGAAAATGGGGGCAAAAATGACTAATTTCACAAGGCTAAGCCCTGCACCTGAAGCACGCCTGAAAAACATTCAATGCCAACTTGTTCACCTTTCCTAATATCTCTTTATATGGCTCAGCGTCAAATTATGTCTAATAACGCTCCTGTGAAGCGTCTTGGGACGTTTTACTACGTTGAAGGCGCTACATAAATGCAAGTTGTTGTCGTTGTTGAAGTGAGAGCTTAGATTATGTGCTCAAGGTTCTGGAGTAGGGCTTGAACCTTAACCTTTTGATTCCGAGGGGAAGACGCTTTCGGATGAGACGTTAAAAAGAGGCCCTGTTCGCCTCTCGGGTGGACGTAAAAGATCACATGGAACTTTTCGAAGAAGAGCAGGCGAGTTCTCCCCATGTCCTGGACGACATTTATCCTTCAATCGGTACCACCAAAAACAGAATATCTGATCATTTATCTCATTGCTGTTTGTGGGACATTGCGGTGCACAAACTGGCTGCCACGTTTCCCTTCATTACAACAGTGACTACACTTCAAAAGTACTTCTTTAGCTGTAAAGCAATTTGGGATGTCCTGAGGTGATTGCAAGTTATTTCTTTCTTTCTATCACTGAGCTAAGGCTGATACCTTCCAAAGCACAATTCATTGTTCATTTAGTAAATTTCTAGCACTTAACTTCCTCAATATCTTTATGGGTCCTTGAGGCACTGTGCCATAAAGTGCAGACGGTTACAGATTCAAATTCCAATCTGTGCAGAGTTAGCTAGGCCAGCAATTAGGGCAATTCGATTGATCAAAGCATCCCCTGCACTAGGGAATGGGAAAAAACTAGCCAGGATTCACACTGCTGATCACTATCCAGTGACCCATCCCAGAAAGTGCTCATCAGGAGAGTGTGGCATCGGCTGATGCCCTGCATGCTCGAATAGCTTGTATGGGCTCACACGCCGAGAATGGCAAAGTGGTTGAGCTATTACATGGTTGCTAGCACCTGATGACTCTCAGTGCAAGAAAGGAGGAAGAAGACGTTTTCAGTACTGCACTAGGCCATTACTCGAGCTCCTGAAATGGTCCCAAAGCTATTTCTGTATCCCTGCGACAGAGCAGCGAACCAAGTGGTCACTTGAAACACTTCTGTGGGTGTTGGGGTTTCATTTGAAACCATTCTGTTTGCCTACATAACACTTCATAGGAGTTCATTGTATTTAAGAGCTTGCTAAGAAATATCATAAGGTGCTAAATAAATGCAAATCTTTATCTTTTATTCTACTGCTGTTTGGTTGGGGGAAAGAAAGTCGATCGGGGAATATTTCTGTTCAAGGTTTTCTCTCTTTTTATATTAAAAAATCAAAGTCTTACTTGAAATTTCTTTGATTTTTTTTTGAATAGTCTTGTTAACATGGTGATCCTCCAGAGGTGTCATTCAATAGAATGTACAGCACAGAAACAGGCCATTCGGCCCAACAGGTCCATGCCGGTGTTTATGCTCCACACGAGACTCCTCCCACCTCACTTCATCTAACCCTATCAATGTATCCTTCTATTCCTTTCTCGCTCATGTGATTAGCTTCCCCTTAATCGCATTTATGCTATTCGCCTCAACTACTCCTTGTGGTGGTGAGTTCCACATTTTAATTTATCATCTTCTCTCCTAGTACACTGAATTAGTACCCTACGACGAATCATCACATGTAATTATTAGAAACCATATGCTTTCTGCTCTCTTTCCCTCAACGATCAGTGCATCAGCCATACTGTGCGTACAGGATGTGGCCTATGGATGGTCAGCTGTATGATATCTTTTGATTTGTATCAGCAGACTGCCAGCAAAGAAATGCAGGGGGGAGGAAAACAACAGCAACAACTTGCATTTATATAGCGCCTTTAATATAGTAAAACGTCCCAAGGCGCTTCACAGAAGCGTGAGATAGAATTTGACACCGAGACACAGAGAGATATTAGGACAGGTGACCAAAAGCTTGGTCAAAGAGGTAGGTTTTAAGGAGCATCAAAGGAAGAGAAAGAGGTAGAGAGGCGGAGAGGTTTTTTTTTATTCATTCATGGGACGTGGGCGTCGCTGGCAAGGCCAGCATTTATTGCCCATCCCTAATTGCCCTTGAGAAGGTGGTGGTGAGCCGCCTTCTTGAACCGTTGCAGTCCGTGTGGTAGGAAGGGAATACCAGAGTTTAGGGCCCAGGCACGGCCGCCAACGGTGAGGTGAATGGAAATTGGTGATGCACAATGGGCCAGGATTGGAGGAACGCAGAGATCTTGGAGAGTTGTAGGACTGGAGGAAGTTACAGAGATAGGGAGGGGCGAGGCCATGAAAATGTAGCAATATGAGTCATGGTGTGTGTGCACGTTTTAAACCTGTATTGATTTGTATTGACAAAAAAAACCCACAGAGATATCTGAAACACAAACAACTACGTGTCATGAATTTTAAACCCTCCTGGACTGGGTGATGTGGTAAGAATACATTTAGGGCCTCGGCTTGAACCCCACCCCAGACTGCGGAGGACAATCTCACTGGTTGCCAGGAGCAACCATTCTGAAAAAGTTTTGGGCAGGCTCAACTCAGCTTTGACACAGTCGTAAAGAGAGACTGCTCACAATTCAGTACTAAATTGCAGCACAGAAGGAGGCCATTCATCCCGTCGTGTCATGCAGATGCTAGCTCTTCAACTGGAGCTATACTGTTCCAATCCCATTTTTCTGCCTTTTCTTTGTATTCTTTTATATTCTTCCCTTTCAAAAATTTATCTAATTTCCTTTTAACAACAACTTGAATTTGTATGGCGCCCTTTACTGTAGAAAAATGTCTCAATGATGTTGTAGTCTCTGGTACTGAAATTCCTGGATTCAGTGAGGGGAGAAAAAAAATGTAACCGGGGGTGGGGAGAGGGCCAGGGATTTGGGGTGGAACCCGGTTACACTGGGATTATGCCCCTTTTACAGTGCCTCTTTAAATTCTGGGCACTACAGGCAGGTGTTGCTGTGAGGGCATTTCACACTGTTATTTTTCGTAAAAATCTCAATCAAGATCATTATTCTGAAGTTCTCAGCACAAGCAATGGGTGCTTGAAATTTCTTGCACGCTGTCTTTTGCAGGTTTTAGCTGTACAATGGGATAGTCTAGCCATCAGTCAGTGAACACGCTGGTGATTCGACTGAGATTTAACAAATTCAGTACCAGAATTTAATTCTGCATTGTAATTGTGTACGCTTTATGTCTCCGTCAACATCTGGGATGTCCTGAAGGCCTGATAGGTGCTAAATAATTGCAAGTTCTTTCTTTATGCAGGATTGTAGATGACGCTACCTCATTAATTGGCTGAGGGTTTTCTACTGCTGCGCCCGCCAGACTGTGATTTTCTACCTGTTCACTTTAAAGGGCAGAAAACTTGGGAAGGAGGGGAGAAGAGAGGGAGGAGGAGGGCAGGGGAGAGGAGAGGAGGGAGGGAGGGAGAGAGGAGGGAGGGAGGGAGAGAGGAGAGGAGGGAGGGAGGGAGAGAGGAGAGGAGGGAGGGAGGGAGAGAGGAGAGGAGGGAGGGAGGGAGGGAGGAGAGAGAGAGGGAGGAGAGGAGGGAGGGAGAGAGGAGAGGAGGGAGCGAGAGAGGAGGGAGGGAGAAAGGAGGAAGGAAGAGAGGAGGGAGGGAGGAGAGAGGGAGGGAGAGAGGAGAGGAGGGAGAGGGAGGGGGAAAGGAGAGGAGAGGAGGGAGGGGGAGAGGAGGGAGAGGGAGGGAGAAAGGAGAGGAGAGGAGGGAGGGGGAGGGGGGAGAGGGAGGAGAGGAGGGAAGGGGGCTGGCCAAAGGGGAAGTCCCAGCCTATGACTCACTCTGGAACTCTTCCACTGGTTCCTTTTTTATTGCCTCAGGGTTTATTAGTTCAAGGGATGTCTAGGCAGAACAGCAACTGTATTTCATAATTAAAAAATAACTTTATTTTTACTTTAATGGAAGTGTTTTTGTTTCCAAAGATGTGAGACATCAAAGCAGAAGTGGATCTCCATGGAGCTGCTGTCAGATCGATAAATTCTGGCGTGAACTTCCTGTTGAGGCAGAGCTGCAGCTGTCTGCATGGTATGAAAACTGACAAAGTGCCTCTTAAACAATTTGCTTTTTTAAAAAAAAAGTTAGTCAGGGCGTGGTGGGAATCTAGAGGTCAAACATACCCTCATGAACCACCAGCTATCACAGGAAACCCTGATATATCGAGCCACTCGAGCTGTTGATGTGCACATGAAACATGAACGTAACAGAAATTCTCATGCCACTCTTCAGCACCGCTGTTTCCAGCATTATAATGCCGTGCGTTTTTGTTAAGAGAAAATATTCGATATTGTATTAAACGTTAATGTGAGGAGGAAGTGCAGATTTGCTCTTTTTCTTTTACAGCTATAGATATGAAAATCTTGCAAATGGTCTTGGGTGTGGTCAAAGTGCTTTAAACAGCCCACCACCTACACATCATTTTCTGCAGGGTCCTGAACCTTGTTTATTGTTATTTACTTGCTGTTGTGCACATGGTTGAACTGCTGAAAACCACAGTTCATCATTTTAAGTGGTGCGTCTCCATTTCACCTAACGTGAAAACACAAGCTAGAAGATAAAAATGTAATGAGTCCCTAATGATGATTGCTCCGAGGGCCATTTTCACTTTGGGCTCAGATGGTAAATCAGCGGTTGCCAATCATTCGCCCGTTATACGCCTCGCCCAGTTTTCCCATTCTATTTTGTCTTTTAAAAAGCATATGGACAGTTACATGGGTAAGATGGGTATAGAGGGATATGGGCCAAGTGCAGGCAATTGGGACTAGCTTAGTGGTATAAACTGGGCGACATGGACATGTTGGGCCGAAGGGCCTGTTTCCAAGTTGTAAACTTCTATGATTCTATGTAATTGAAGTATGAAGGGCGGCCAATCTAGCAATCGCCAATTTGCTGCCCGCACTGCAAGGGTAAAAACAGCCACGTGGTTAAGGGATAAATGTTGGCCAGGACACTGGGAGAACTCCCCAACTCTTTTTTGAATAATGGATCTTTTACGTCCACTGGAAAGGGAAGTTTAACGTCTCAGCCAAAAGACGGCACCTCTGACAATGCAGCACTCCCTCAGTACTGCACTGAAGTGCCAGTCTAAATTATGTGCTCAAGTCTCTAGAGTGGGACTTGAACCCATCACCTTCTGATTCAGAGGCTACCCACTGAGCCCAGGCTGACACTTATAAAGAAATTTAAAAAAAACAATTGTCACCTTGTGGCTAATCTGCAAATACAGGACAGGCACCTGTTCATATAGGAAAATTGCCTTCAAAATGTTTACATACCATTTTAATGTCAAAAATCATGATAACAGGAAGTTGGGAAGTACAGACATGTGCAAGATTTTCAATAATAGTTATGTGGCATTGGTAATGCAGGGGAACTGTAAAGATGCACATTTTATGTGATGCATTCAATTGAGTTCCGTTTTGTTATTGTAGGCAGAATCCAGTCATTGTGTTGTATCCTGGTCTCTGTTGCTTTGCTTTAGTAAATCTCTTCACTCACAATAAAAATGGAATTAAAAGGAAAAGCAGCTGCAAACTTGAACTGAGTAAAGGAGGGTGGAATTTGGGTTGGGCCCAAGCACACTGATCTATCATTGCCAGTGCTGCTGCTCCAACTGCACTTTGTGCCAATCGATCATGGCTGCAAATTAAGATGGATGCACTGGACTGAGACCAGTACAAGTAGCACTAGGCCGCTGACTGTGCTAGTGTTTTCTGGCCCAATTGGGCCAAAGGATGCATTCAAATGCCAACAAGTGCTCTGACACTCAGCAAGACTGTCACACTGACCTTTAGCAGAAACCGCCCGCAGCAAACCTTCATTATGCTCTTAAGTTTATATATTATGGGAGCAGACGTGTATATATCTTTTTTTTTTAAAGTGGCAGACAAGTGAGCTACTTGTTCCTGTGGCTAGCATTTGTGTAAATATCACCTTAAGCCCTTCAGGCTATAAAGAATGGTGTTTGTGTCAAAATCATAGACTGCAAAGGTTAAATGTTGCCTGGACAAATAGTTATATTAAACTTTTAAATGGCTTTCTGTCACCGAATGGATTCTGAGATTATATTATACGTAGAAGGCATTTTAAAACAAATAACTGAGATTTGTGGGAGAACATTTTACGGACTTCATGCAAAATATATCTGGCAATTTTATTTGGTCAGAAGAGGGTTGTAGATTTTGACTTATTACACTGAACGCAGAAACAAGTGACAGTTTAAAAGGGACGGTTTCACCACATTCAAGTAAATTGAGTAACTACAATGGGCAAGAACAGGCTGAAAATCACACTGCAGAGCTGCCACGTTGGTTTCCCCCAGAATTGTGTCTTAACATCAAACAGTCAGCCCTGCCCCACAAATTTCTAATATATGCTAGTCAATCTCCCTGGGATGAAAGCATTGTCCTATGAAGAGAGATTGAGTAGAATGGGCCTATATTCTATGGAGTTTAGAAGAATGAGAGGTGATCTCATTGAAACATATAAGATTCTGAAGGGGCTTGACAGGGTAGATGCTGAGAGGCTGTTTCCCCTGGCTGGAGAGTCTAGAACTAGGGGCATAGTCTCAAGATAAGGGGTCGGCCATTTAAGACTGAGATGAGGAGGAATTTCTTCACTCAGAGGGTCGTAAATCTTTGGAATTCTCTACCCCAGAGGGCTGTAGATGCTCATTGAGTATATTCAAGGCTGAGAATGATAGATTTTTGGACTCTAAGGGAATCAAGGGATATGTGGATCGGGCGGGAAAGTGGAGTTGAGGTAGAAGATCAGCCATGATCTTAATGAATGGCGGAGCAGGCTCGAGGGGCCGTATGGCTTACTTCTGCTCCTATTACTTATGTTCTTATGCTGATGTTGCACATGGGGAATCAAGACCCAGGTATAGTCTTGAGGTGGAGCAAGTCTAGGGGGCAGGGGATAATTGGACCAATGTATGCAATTCAATCCCCATTTTAAAGTCACATATTCTTTGCATGGAATTACATAGAATTTACAGCACAGAAACAGGCCATTCGGCCCAACTGGTCTATGCCAGTGCTTATACTCCACACGAGCCTCCTCCCATTCTATTTCATCTAACCCTATCTGCATATCCTTCTATCCCTTTTTCCCTCATGTGTTTATCTAACTTCCCCTTAAATGCATCTATGCTATTCGCCTCAACTACTCCATGTGGTAACAAGTTTCACATTCCAACCACTCTCTGGGTAAAGAAGTTTCTCCTGAATCCCTCATTGGGATTTATTAGTGACTATCTTATATTTATGACCCCTAGTTTTGGATTCCCCATAACCAGAAACATTTTCTCTACGTCTACCTGATCAAACCCTTTCATAATTTTAAAGGCTTCTATCAGGTCACCCTCAGCCTTATCCTTTCTAGAGAAAAGAGCTCCAGCCTGTTCAGTCTTTCCTGATATCAGAACTGAGAGGTTATAACTATCATTCTGTCTCAATTTTTATACAAGATACTTTTATTTTGTATGAATATCGATATGAAATTGGTAAACTTGTGGCAATTTGGGAAGCATTGAATTAAAGTGAGTTGGACCATCAGAATTTCTCTGCAGCTGAGGAGATGACAGCACAAAACCGAGGTATCACAGAGCACCTACTGGCAGGAAGGTGTAATAATACTGTGACAACTTTATAGGGCGGAATTTCTTGTTTATTTGCACCCAGAGACATGTGTAATCGGGGCGTAAAGTAAATACCCGGAGTAAAAGATCGAGGAAAGTTGGCGCAATTGTTTTACGTTACGCTGATTGTAAATTGTAATTTCCTACATTGCAACAGTGACTACACTTCAAAAATATTTCATTGGCTGTAAAGGGCTTTGGAATGTGCTGAGATCATGAAAGGCGCTATATAAATGCAAGTATATGTATTAAAAAAATGGACAATGTATCAACTAGGCGACCAGTTTGAGATAGACTGCCCTGTCGCGAGACTAAAGAGGGAATTTTGTACGCTGAGGTTGAACTACTGAATGCAGCTAAATATGTATAAAGCACCTTTTAAACCTTAATAAAGTTCTTCCTTTCTCATTCAATCTTGAATGATTAAGAACCTTAAAACAAGCTCAAAATAAAAACATTATTTTAGCCGAGCACCAATTTATACAGTTGAATTTTTTTTCACCTCTTCTGGAGAAACGCTTGGAAGCGAGACACCTGCCAAGTAATTGTCTTGTGTAACATGGGCAAAATAATAACCCTCTGTTAAGTGGAAAAAGTTATAGAACACCATGCCCATTATGTCAGTTATTTATGTTGACCCTCCCACTCTCTCCTCCTCCCCAAGGTCAGCTACACCGTACCAAGTAAAAGTCCGTGCAAGGTCACAAAAAGCCAACCCAAAGTGTCACGTTTCTGGATTTTTTTTGACAGAAAGGATATAGATTTGAGTAATTTTAAAATGTGCTTTAAAGTTAAAGCTCACTTTAAAAGGGCTTCAGTAGAAACTTAAGCAATTTAGAGCATGTTCCAAGGTCAATATCACCTTAAAACACATACAGTAAGAAAGGAATATTTCCACTTCGCTGTAGTTTTTTTTGATTTCTTCTGGAGTAAATAGATTCACATTGTCACAGTCTTTTCTTCAATAGCATTGTGCGGTAAGATGAATGGTTTCCGGTTGAAACAGGAATTCGTGCTCTACTGCCCATGTGTAAATAGTCCAAAATATATATATTTTTTGCAGTGTGTTGAGATTCATACTTCTGGCTACTCAGTTCAGGACTGTTATAATTTACCAGAAGAACATCAGGCCAGTCAGTTTAGCCTCGGTGGTGGGGAAGCTTTTAGAAACATTAATCAGGGACAAAATTAAGAGTCATTTGGACAAGTGTGGATTAATAAAGGAAAGCCAGCACGGATTTGTTAAAGACAAAATGTGTTTAACTAACTTGATTGAGTTTTTTATGAGGTAACAGAGAGGGTTGTAAGGGTAATGCAGTTGATGTTGTGTATATGGACTTTCAAAAGGCATTTGATAAAGTGCCACATAATAGGCTTGTCAATAAAATTGAAGCCCATGGAATAAAGGGGGCATTGGCAGCATGGATATGAAATTGGCTAAGCAACAGGAAACAGAGGGTGGTGGTGAATGGTTGTTTTTTGGACTGGAGGGAGGTGTACAGTGGTGTTCCCCAGGGGTCGGTACTAGGACCACTGCTTTTCTTGATACGTATTAATGATTTAGACATGGGTGTACAGGGCACAATTTCAAAATTAGCAGATGACACAAAACTTGGAAGTGTAGTAAACAGCGAGGAGCATAGTAATAGACTTCAAGAGGACATAGACAGGCTGGTGGCATGGGCGGACACATGGCAGATGAAATTTAACGCAGGGAAGTATAAAGTGATACACTTTGGCAGGAAGAACGAGGAGAGGCAATATAAACTAAATGGTACAATTCTAAAGGGAGTGCAGGAACAAAGAGATCTGGGGGTATATGTTCACAAATCTTTGAAGGTGGCAGGACAGGTTGAAAAAGCGGTTAAGAAAGCTTATGGGATCCTGGGCTTTATAAATAGAGGCATAGAGTACAAAAGCGAGGAAGTTACGTTGAACCTTTATAAAACACTGGTTTGGTCACAACAGGAGTATTGTGTACAATTCTGGGCACCGCACTTTAGGAAGGATGTGAAGGCCTTAGAGAAGGTGCAGAAAAGATTTACTAGAATGATTCCAGGGATGAGAGACTTCAGTTACATGGCTAGACCGAAGAAGCTGAGCTGAAACCTCCTTCGAGCAGAGAAGGTTGAAAGGAGATTTGATTGAAGTGTTCAAAATCATGACTGGTTTAGATAAAGTAAATAAAGAGAACCTGTTCCCATTGGCGGAAGGGTCGAGAACTAGAGGGCACAGATTTAAGGTGATTGGCAAAAGAACCAAAGGCGACATGAGGAAAAACCTTTTTTACGCAGCGAGTAGTTACGATCTGGAACGTGCTGCCTGAAAGGGCGGTGGAAGCAGATTCAATCATGACTTTCAAAAAGGAATTGGATAAATACTTGAAGGGAAAAAATTTGCAGGGCTACGGGGAAAGAGCGGGGGAATGGGACCAACTGGATCGCTCTTACAAAGAGACGGCGCGGGCTCGATAGGCCGAATGGCCTCCTTCTGTGCTGTAACCGTTCTATGATTATATGTAGGGAAGGTCAAAGGTGAGCAAAAGGCCATTCGGTCCATCGAAGCTCATCCTCTCACACATAACTAATAAAAAATTTGAATGGTCAGGGAAGCTGGGCTGCTTTGTTGGAACAAATTGCTTGGAGGAACAGAGATAATTACTCGAGCATGAAGGAGAAGTAACTGGCAATAACCTGCATTACACAGCAGAAAGCCAGTCCTCCCCTGTGTACATGAAAACCAGCCCTAAGGAAAAAGTCACCCAAAAACATTAAGTCCACAAAGGCATAGTTGAGGCAGCTTCTGTCCGTGAAAGAGCGAGTAAAAGAATTTCGATTTTCAAGCCATGTGCAGTCAGCTGACCAAATTTGCATCTTCTATTCCGGACACATAAGTAACTGGTAAAGTAGCTCATTAGAGATGGCAGGCGGGAGGGGCAAAATGACTAAAGGTTTAAAAAGAAAACTAATGAGCAGGATAAAACCAAGATGTTTGGTCAACGTACAGTGAAGGCAGGTAGTAGTGGGTTGCAATTTTCTGCCAATGAATGTTAGGACTGATAAAACAGAGATTGAGTGAAACATGCTCCTATTATGGTGAATGTCCTGATGGAGTTCAGAGCGCTAATATGTCCCCACATGAGGATGTATAGAACTGATTACAAACAATCATTGAAAGGAGACATCGGGAGGAGGAGAGAAAATTGGAAAATAATAATTGCTGGGTTTGGGACTCAGTAATGTCGCTGATAGTGTTTTATTTATAGAAACAGATTAATAAAGAAATTAAACTGGCTGCAAATTATGGAATTTGGATCATTAACTCTTTGCTTTCTGCACTCATTGGACAACTTGTTTTAACCTTTGCTCCCTGGTCGCATAGATTTCCTATTTAATAGGTTGTAACAATCCCAGAACATTCATAAAGTAACATCACCAATATACTGGACATTCCAGACTCCAAGTGTGCTAAACTGCATGTACCTTCAGTCCACCTCATGATGTTACCAGGAATGCAGAGAAAAAGGGGCTGTGATAACACACCTGCCCCCAAGCTGATGGACTCCTTGATTGCACTCTGGCCCTCCCCCTTCATTGGAACTGGGACCATCTCCATTTGGACAGCTGGGTTAGTTTATGTTCCTCATATATTGTGGATGTATTCCAATCATAATCACACGGTGGAACAGCCATACCTGGTGTGACTTCCTCTGGGAGACAATTACTATGAAACACATTACATACATCTTCTTAGCAGAACCTCTTACCTAAAACATGGCTTTCCCCACATTTCTTTTTGCAGCACAACAGAAATTTGCCGAAAACAGTTCTGTACACGACTGGGGGAAGACAATATTGAGAGGAGCTAATCATATGAAACGTTGAGGTGCCCTGGCGAATCATGAACTTTCTCTCTCCAGTTTTGTTTTCTCTCTCCAGTTTTGTTTTCTCTCTCTTCACCCCCCGCCCCCCCAGTTCATCCATTTTACTCTACTGCAATTCTTTGTTATGATGCAGGATGGTCAGCATGCCTGAGGAATTGACAAGATATGTGTTCTCAACTGTATTGCCCTGATGATGACAATTCTGTTACAAAATTGTCACAGAAATACGACTGTGATGATGCATTTAAGGGGAAGCTAGTTAAGTCCATGAGGGAGAAAGTAATAGAAGGATGTGATGATAAGGTGAGATGAAGTAAAGTGGGAGGAGGCTCGTATGGAGCATAAGTATCGGCATAAACCTGTTGGGCCGAATGGCCTGTTTCTGTGCTGTAAAATCTATGTAAAATGCAATAAACATAATTTTATTATTAAAAAAGATTTAAAGTGACAGGGATTGTGATAGATATAACTTTGCAATCTGTTTTCAGTTTGCTTATCTGAGCAAGGACACCCAAGGGTAAGAACTACCCCAACTGCTACGTGTAGTGAGATCTTAAATGCATTCATGAAAATTTCCTTTGTTTGGAATTTCTGGTGAAATTGTACATATGCTCCGTTTGAACACGTTAGCATACAAACACTGGAGAACCCACAAAAGAAATCTTGTATGATGTCCCTACACATAGAAGAATTCTTCCTCTCCACCCCCGCCCCATAGCTAATATAGTCGTAAAAGAAAATCTTATCACAGAAAGATTATAAAACAAAATGTCTAGAATCCTGTCCCAACTGGAACTGGTGTCAAGGAGTTAAAGATATTTCCAAAACATAATCACAAGTGTAAACAAATTGCAACCTTTGTACTCTTGATACCAGATGTACCTGGTCATATTTATAATTATACTACGCAAGTTGGTGAGTGTAATCTAATAGTCCGCACATCATATGATGCAGACCAGAGTGAACTTGACATGCAACATTCCTCAGGTTACCATTCCAACATCCTATTGCCAGGTCAAGATGATAAGGAAAAACATGATAGGGTACTTCTATGGGACAAACTAGGGACGAGCATGTGGTTTTACTTAGGATTTGGCACGTCCTATAGTTGGATCTTCACAATGTAAAGCCAGTGTTATACTATCCTAAACTGCCAGGGAGATTTACAGAAAGTCATACCACCACTAGATAATTAAGGTTTAGATGGATGCTTATCACTAAACCTGCAGGGATTACATTGCTGCAGGAGTTCCTCAGGGCAGTGTCCTAGGCCCAACCATCTTCAGCTGCTTCATCAATGACCTTCCCTCCATCATAAGGTCAGAAATGGGGATGTTCGCTGATGACTGCACAGTGTTCAGTTCCATTCGCAACCCCTCAAATAATGAAGCAGCCCGAGCCCGCATGTAGCAAGACCTGGACAACATCCAGGCTTGGGCTGATAAGTGGCAAGTAACATTCGCGCCAGATAAGTGCCAGGCAATGACCATCTCCAACAAGAGAGAGTCTAACCACCTCCCCCTGACATTCAACGGCATTACCATCACCGAATCCCCCACCATCAACATCCTGGGAGTCACCATTGACCAGAAACTTAACTGGACCAGCCATATAAATACTGTGGCTACGAGAGCAGGTCAGAGGCTGGGTATTCTGCAGCGAGTGACTCACCTCCTGACTCCCCAAAGCCTTTCCACCATCTACAAGGCACAAGTCAGGAGTGTGATGGAATACTCTCCACTTGCTTGGATGAGTGCAGCTCCAACAACACTCAAGAAGCTCGACACCATCCAAGATAAAGCAGCCCGCTTGATTGGCACCCCATCCACCACACTAAACATTCACTCCCTTCACCACCGGCGCACCGTGGCTGCAGTGTGCACCATCCACAGGATGCACTGCAGCAACTCGCCAAGGCTTCTTCGACAGCACCTCCCAAACCCGCGACCTCTACCACCTAGAAGAACAAGAGCAGCAGGCACATGGGAACAACACCACCTGCACGTTCCCCTCCAAGTCACACACCATCCCGACTTGGAAATATATCGCTGTTCCTTCATTGTCGCTGGGTCAAAATCCTGGAACTCCCTTCCTAACAGCATTGTGGGAGAACCGTCACCACACGGACTGCAGCGGTTCAAGAAGGCGGCTCACCACCACCTTCTCGAGGGCAATTAGGGATGGGCAATAAATGCTGGCCTTGCCAGCGACGCCCACATCCCGTGAACGAATAAAAAAAAAGTGGAGCCCCACAGCCAGGTCAACAGCAAACACAGAAGCATCTCCCCCAAAGAGATCAACAAGGAAGACACACTTATTTTCCCCTTCCTCTTCCAACCCCCCAGTAACTAGGCTGCCCAGGAATGTAGCTTAGTGCGAGTGCCAGCTATAGTGTCAGCCACCAACACCAGCCGGGTATCTGGCAAGCGAGGGAACTCATTCTATCTATGTAGAATTTCTGCTTGCTCGGTACAATGAGGACTCTCTACCCTTTCTCCCTCTCTACCCCTTTCTCCCCCTCTCCCCTAAGACACACTCGACTTACATAAGCCCAGATCTTGCACATGGGCCAGAGGAGGCCCCGCAGCTGCAATCCTAGCAGCTCTGAACCATGAAGGAGAACTGTTTGTGCATGTCTTATACACCACGAGCCTGGCCTGCAATGGGACTTTAATGTCATTGAAGAAAGACAAAAAAGACCAAAGTTTCCTTCATCCCATCAGCACAATCCCAAAGCATTATATCTAGGCGAAAGTTGAAAACAATGTAAATGGATTTCCCCTGACCCTTAAGACACTCTTCGATCTTAAATAGAGCCACAAGCATCCTATATATTCATTACAAGATTGGAATTCAGCCTGTTCATTTCAGATTACTCCCCAAGCTGTCAGAGCATCTGGTATACTGCTGTGATAACCTAAAGAACCACTTCAGGAACCACTGATTCATTGGTACTTTTCAGGTTTAGCAGGATCCCCTTTATTGTGGCTAAAAACCACAACGGTGATCTGGAATATCACAGGTTTGCATGCTTCAAAAATCAATCCTATTCATCAGCTTCAGAAGAGCATCTCCAAGATGAGTCAGTGATTCCTGACACTGTTGCCAAGACTATTGCTGTGGTCTCCCTGGCCTACTGCAGCTTTTAGGAATTCAGCATGAATTCCATCCATGCCTGCTGCCCTACCAGTAGCTAGGCAGTACAGTGCAAGGTCCACTTCCTCCTGTTGAACTGGTTTATTAAGGCTTTCTATTTGTGCAGCACACTCCATCTGACCTCCGTACAGCCTGTTGGGTAAGACACCAACTCAGTATAGTGCTCACTCCAGACCCGAGTATACCCTTGTAGATTCGTTAGAGAGCACCAGACCTGCCAGTCATTGGTATTGGTCCAGAGCAACTGTTTTGATCATGATTGATAACAGACTTTAGCCAATGGAAAATGACAGAATCGTTTTTGAGCAGATGCATGTACTTGTGGATAAACATAACCCACTGATCCCACTGTATCCTCCTAATAAAGTGTCCTGGCAACCAACACCTGAAAAAACAGATTATCTGGTCCTTATCACATTGCCGTTTGTGGGAACTTGCTGTGCGCAAATTGGCTGCTGCATTTCCTACGTTACAACAATGACATTACTTCATAAGTGCTTTGGGACGTCCTGAGTTGTGAAAGGCGCTATATAAATGCAAGTCTTTCTTTTAATAGCACTCCGGACCTCACAACATGTTTTATTATAACCTACCCTTGCAACCACTCTTGATCACTCTTAAGAGGCTCTAAGTACCACTTTAAAGGCTCTTGGCTTTTGCCTAACGGATCTCCTTGCCTTTAAAGTTAGTTTAACCGGATACACTTCCTTGAAAAAAACACAAGAAGGGAGCAGATGCATACAAGCATGAAATGTCCAACATATTTGTACACTTTGATTCTCTCCACCCTGTTATGAGGCACTGTGGGTTTCAATAGCGCACAGGATTGGAGCACAACGGAAATGGAAGCTGGCCTGGGCCCAAACACTGCTCAGCTTACCCAGAACGATGGTTCAGCGCAATGTCACTTCTCGTACGATGATTCTAAACGCTAGAACATGGACTCTCACACGCAATTCCAATTGGCCATGTTATTGGCCAAGGCTTGATAGTTCCCCTAACAAGAAGTCAGCCACTGGGGAGAAAGACAAATTAATTTAGGAAACAAATGGTTAGCAATCAAATCTTTGACCTTTACTTTCCGCTCTTCAGGTGAAAAAAAAGTTATTTCCTCCATGATGGTTTTTCTAGAAGCACCGGCCAAATTGATTTTTTTGTAAAAGTTCGATCAACTTACTAATAGGATAGGTCAGTAATACTTGGCTGAAGGCTCCAGATATAACCATGCAATTACAAAACAACATGGTAACAATTCAGATGTCTGACGTGGATGGAAACCATCACCATACATAAGAGTCTCCAAGCCAAACTATTAAGAAAATCCTCATGAATAGAAATTTGGTGTACCTGATTTGGACTGTGCACACTCTCCCTTTAAGTACATACCCCACTTACCTAAGCTTAGTGTATTTAACTGTGGACTGGCAAGATTTAAGACTTAGGGATCCCCAGGTGTGCATAGCAGTGCTGCTGGAATTTAACCAGCTACAACTGCACAGCTCACCACTTGCTGCTGCATATCCAGCTAGGACCACCATGCCTATTCGGGAATTGACTTCCAGGGATATCTGGAGCTGTGTGTGTGAAAATTCCAGCATTCAGTGACAGGTCGACCTCTCCACATCCCATCGATGAGTCATAGCTGGTCAATCATCAACAGTGTCCAGGTATACTGTGAACTTGACTGCATCAGGTATTGGATTACTGAGTCTACCATAGAATCTTACAGATTGGAGGCCATTCAGCCCCTCGTGCCTGTGCCGGCTCTTTGAAAGAGCTGTCCAATTATTCCTACACCCCGGCTCTTTCCCCATAGCCCTGTAAATTTTTCCTTTATAAATATATATACTATTGAATCTGCTTCCACCACCTCTTCAAACAGTAGACTTGATTCCAATCACCCAATGTCAGGTGTGTTACCCTGAAGCCAACTTGTTCGCAAGGAGATCCTGCTTACCTCTCCCCTCAAAAAACAATAGGCAACAATTCTGTTGAAAATCTTAGTGAAATGACTAATGGCTTAGTCAATGAATATAGTAACATTCCCCTCTCACATCATATCAGATTATGTTTTCTGCAATGAACCAATTAATTGGATGTCAGTGATAGTTGATAGCTTTATTATTTGTGGACAAGAAACTCCTGAAGATCCATTATGTCCAGGAGGCAAATATTCGATCAAACAAGAAAACCCCTCTCCCAATCTCTTTCTCTTCATTCCAAGGGCCCAATATAAACAAGTATTGTTTGGTTCACTGTTAGTTAGAGAAATATTCAAGTGTCTGGAATCATATCAGAACCTTCTTTCAGCATTTTGACAACAAAGAAAACCTGTGGGTTGGTTCAACAGTCAGAAGAGTTGCAGACCGGGAGAGTGTTCAGGAGCAGAGACGGACAGAAACAAGAGTCTCCCAATTCATTCTGTCTTTTTGTCAAAACACCGTTAGTAGGGCAGCCTGTCGAAACTCCAGTACGGTGTGCTGTGCGTTCCACATCTGCTGAGTCACTGATCTGAGCCACACCACGAAAGAGGAATGGGGTGGAGACCAGTCACTGCTCAACATGGAGTTTGAAGGGGAAGACCATTGAAGGGAAAGAAAGACTTGCATTTATGTAGTGCCTGGCCACATCTCAGAAATGACTAAAAAGCAATCTACACAATTCATTACTTTGAAATGCATGAAATTTTGTGCATAGCAAGATCCCACAAGCGGCAATGAGAAAGAGAGTCACCCCCAGGCCACTGGCTAGTGCCTCCTAATGTGAAGCTACAGCAACAATTCCACTGAGTATTGATTTGTTTTTTTCCTCTCTGGTTTTCCATCTTCTTATTGTTAATAGTTTTCCCAGGAGACACCTTTAAGGTGTATGAAGCTCCAAAAATGAATGCCTTACCATCGGGGAAACAAATTGTTCTCTCCTCGAATATAAGTTGATTTAAACTGACTTTTTATTGCTATTCCCCAAAGTTATTAGGATTAAATTGTTGGAAAATCATTTGTTATCAATCTTTAACATACTTTGGGAAAACCTGCTCTATCACAGGTCATTTCTCAATTATTCTTTTCCTAATTGAATCATTTCACCCTCTTTGTTCCCCGCCTGCTGCTCAGTCTCATCACTTCTCGTTCTGCATGATTAAATCATTCACGCTCGGGGGATTGTTGGATGTCACAGTGCATGGCTAACACAATTGCATAAAGCACAACCCGCGCACAATGAGCAGAGAAGCAGTAAATGGAGTAAGACACTCGGAAGCTTTCAGGCCTTTGTCTGAATGGAAACATACACAACCATTTGTGAGGCTGATGGTTTGCTAATTATGTGCTTTAATGTAGTAACATGTAGAAAACATCTACAAACTGCAACAATTTCCCTTACAACCAATGCTCGTAGTGAGCTTTTGATTCCTTCTCTCGACCCTTCTCTTGCTGCAGGATCATTTTTCTTCCTTCTTTCCCTGAAGTTCTACACATGCTAGCCCAAGTCTCTTAACCCAACCCCATTCTTCATGTGTCAGCCTAGATAGTGAGTACTGGCAAGCTATGTTATCATGGGGGCCAATCGCAGCCAAGCCCAATATTGTTCTCACATGGTGTCCACACTTTCTAGCAGGGGTTTCTCCATAATGATCAGCAATGGATGCCCCGGTTGACCTTCTCCTCCCTCGCTCAAGGGCACTGAGACCAATTATGTTGACCCTACTACTCCCCCAATTGAGACCAGCTAATTCAGCACAGATCGGGGATTGATCCTGGGGCCTTCTAGTCTGAATAGCTCAAGTAGCACTCCAACCAGTTACCTGCTAAACCATCCGGGGTGGGGGGGGTACTAACGCACAGTAAGGGCTCCATAATCCTCTGCTACACCGCCCAGGTTAAAATCAAGGAAAATTGGGAGGGGAGGCCTACCACTACATCCCCACCTGACCTGGATTTTCCTCCCCTCGCCCCAGCGTGAAAGGTCACCAGCTGCCCATTCTCTGCCCCGCTGCATGTAAATGATGGAGAAATGCAGATGGTTTATAGGGTTTCCTTTTGAAATTTCTCCAGGGGTCTGCAATATTCCCTAAAGAGCAACTCTCACTCAATTCCCTTAATCCCCCACCGCCTCCTTCTCAGTTCCACATCCAGATTGTCGGATAACTCAAGACCCCAATTAATAGACTTTGTCGAGTTTCCCATTCAAAACTTTTCTTTGGATCTTTCAGTGCTCGACTTAATACAAACTTTATCCCTTCTACAAATCCTTCACCATCACTCTAACAGTCAATAGGCCAGAGCTCAATCAAGCACTTCACCAAAGCCATCTTAATGCCTTACGAATTTGAGGTACCTAATCAAAGCTTTAAAGATGTCATTTGGGGAGTTTCTCAAGTTTGCTGGGATTCAGCAGTTCTCAGTTAACGTCAGAGATGTGTCTTTGAATGGGTAAATTTTCTGTGTTAAGGTTCCTAATGGCTCGAGGTTGTCCATGCTTGAAATTCAATGAATAGCAAAAAGTCAGAGCCAATAAAAAGATGAACCATCCTTCTGACATCGCCTCTATCCACTCCCAACCCAACCACTCAAGAAGCTGCCAGTGGAATTCCATAATTCAAACAGCTCTGGCACAAAAATGGAACAACCACAAACCTTTCAGAATACGTTTTACGATGTCCATGAACATGACTCCGATTCCTGTCTGGATCATAAGACCTCATACTTCAGTCTTACAATTAAAGGAGCTTTACACTTTAATCAGCGCTATTGGTGGTAGAATTGTAAATATGATTTTACTGCCAGTCTGCAAAATTAGATATATAGTTTTAAAAATGTGTTTTTTTAAAAAAAAACAACATAAAATGCAAATGGAGGAACATTCCTGTCACCCTGCAGGGCAGACATTTTCGACCTGGGCACGTTGACCAGTCTGGGTGATGAGTGATCCACCCACCTGAAGTCGGACCCATTGTTTAGACAAGAAGCAGCTGAGAACGCTCACTATCACATTCAACACACTGCCCGACAGGACTGGACAGGGCATATTGTTGTAGTGGTGCCAACTATAAACAATTAAAATAAATTGCAATCATTTTAAAGAAACCAGTGCCCTCTGGAGGAATGAGAACACATTACAGTCATTAAAAATGAATGCAATAACAGTACACAGAATTTACAGCAAAGAAACAGGCCATTCCGTCCAACTGGTCTATTCTGATATTTATGCTCCACACAAGCCTCCTCCCACCCTAATTCATCCAACCCTATCTACATATCCTTCTATTCCTTTAACCTCGTACACTTTTCTCGCTTCCCCTTAAATGCACCTCAACCACTCCATGTGGTAGCAAGTTCCACATTTGAACCATTCTCTGGGTAAAGTAGTTTCTCATGAATTCTTTATTGGATTTATTAGTGTCTATCGTATATTTATGGCCCCTAATACAAATAAGACCTGCACCTCCTCTGAGGACGGAACTGCCCGGGAGTGTTCATTAATTATTTGCCACTAACATTATACCCAGGGTTGTGAAATTTGCAGTTCCTTCGGGCTGCAGTTACGGGCCTGAGACCAATAGTTAGAGCTCGACCCATCCACATTTACATGCTTGTGCAGAGCTGACTCCATGTCGATCAATTCTGATCAAGAGTGAAAGCAGAAGGACCCGCTTTCTCAACAACAAAAAACTTGTAAGTGCCCAGGAGTGTGAAAGAAGCCAAGCTTGGGCCTGCTACAAATTATAAAATAGTATCAATATTTTTTTTTTCTTTCGTAACTTTATGTGTAAGGAGATGTGAATGATTCTGAACTAACTAGGGTTAAAATGGAAACTGTCTTTCCTTGTGAGACCACCAGCTGAAAATGGGCTCAGGCTACCTGCAAAAATAGCAGACCAGATTGTTATGATCAGATAAAGGTAAACCTTATTTATATAAAGGGGCAGATGATTCATTGCCCTCTGTATTTAGTCATTCCTGGGAATGCAAAGTGTAGATGAGGTCAAATGATGTTATGTTCAAGAGAGGAGTGGAGTGGGCATCCTTACTATTTCAAATTTAAGCACCCGCATTACAAGGGGTAATAAACAGGAAAATGATTCCCAAAGCTCTACATCACTGGGGTCTTCCTCGTGTCATGTCTGGGACTGTTCTACACTAACTGGTAGAGGGTGATTGCTATGATTAGTCAACAACTTCATTATTATATGCTGCGACTACCAGGATAGTAGAAGGCGAAGTAGATGGACCTTGGGTCTTTTATCGTCTAGCAATTCCTATGCATAAAAAAAGAGAAGCTATCAGTGCTGGGAATTTGAAATAAGTACACAGCAGGCCCAACAGCATCTGTAAAAAAAAACAGGTTAATGTTTTGGGTGAGTATAAGGACAGATCATAACAATCACCACCGGCGCACTGTGGCTGCAGTGTGTACCATCCATAGGATACACTGCAGCAACTCGCCAAGGCTTCTTCGACAGCATCTCCCAAACCCGCGACCTCTACCACCTAGAAGGACAAGAGCAGCAGGCACATGGGAACAACACCACCTGCACGTTCCCCTCCAAGTCACACGCCATCCCGATTTGGAAATATATCGCCGTTCCTTCATCGTCGCTGGGTCAAAATCCTGGAACTCCCTTCCTAACAGCACTGTGGGAGAACCGTCACCACACAGACTGCAGTGGCTCACCACGACCTTCTCAAGGGCAATTAGGGATGGGCAATAAATGCTGGCCTCGCCAGCGACGCCCACATCCTATGAACGAATAAAAAAAAATCTGGTCTGCTACTTTTGCAGATAGCCTGGCATGGACATGATGGGCCGAAAGGCATCCTTCTGTGCCATAACTTTCTATGATTCCATGATTCTTTTGGTTAACCCTGCCGCATGCTATCCCAGTCACTTCATGCATAAGTTTTGGTTGGTAAGAAACTCAGGCCTGCTTACAGAGGCTGCTGTTTACAGTGAGTCAAATTGTAAGAAGGAGGTCCTATCAACCACCAGAACTTAGGGCTGCAGCAGAGAACTTGAGGTAGAGTTTCCGCTTTGGGCGCAATCGGGAAATTGCACTGAAAATGCACTTGAAATTACACTGGTTAGTTACAGTTCAAGTTTCCGCTAAATTACAAATGTAAAATCTTCCATGAACCAGCGCAATTGGGCAGCGTAATAGTTTATTTCTCTTTTCTTTCCATTAAAAAGTATTACTTGATGTATTTAAGAGTGGTAACCTGGTGCAGTTTTATCAATACAGCTAAAAGTGGGTTAATCACCAAAAATCAGCATTTTTAATTAAGGTGTCCAGTCCTCCATCTGTGAGTAACCTGGTACAAAATCGCTGAAAATGACTTTTAAAAAAATCTATACTGAACCATTTACTAGTTTCATTGGTGTACACTAGTGAGTTTCTTTGTAAATTAAATATTTTTTGAAAACATTTTTTAAAACGTGCCTACTAGAGCCTGTGCGCCTAGGAAAACGAGTGTGATTTGAAGAGCCTTCCCTAACTAGCACAATCAGTGGAATCTCGCACTCTCGACCTGGAGGCGGGGCCAGTATGGTGGGCGGGGCCTGATTCGGGCAAATTGAATCTTGAACCAGTGCAAAAGATCGCGGAAAACACGAATGGTTTTGGGTGTGACTCACGTTTAAAATTCCCCGATCTTTTGCGGTGGTTCGGTCGATTCCGTCTGGATTGCATTGATATAACTAGTGGAAGCAAGCAGAAACTCAACCCTGTACTCTATGTGGGCCTAAGTAGTGTGAGACAATCACCCCCTGGGGGTTTCATACCACTGTCAAGAGTCAGATCAGAAACCGCCGCACATCAATGTGAAGGTGACTGTGCAGTTGTACCCTTAGACTCCCACATCCAGTTCTCTTGAATTAAAATATTAAAAATCAAGGAGTGAAAACAGACCTTAAGGTTGACTTTTCTACCCTGAGTATCTTTGTCATGATTGCATATACTGGCAGATCTCCTTCCTCTTTCCCCTCTCCCAGCTTAGCTCCTCTCTCTACTCCCTTTTCCCCCACCCCTATCCCTCAAGCTTTGGCGGGGTCAACAACAGAGTTCCCTGGCAGATATACCCTGGCATTTACTCCAGGTTTCAACCTGCCCCTCACACAGGTTTTAATTCCCTATGTCTCTAGATGCAAAACCAAGAGTTTCACTTGCCTTTTTTTTATGGCTTTATCCTCTTGTGCTGTCAACTTTATTGGTCCCATTATGGGTCCTGGCTCTACATCTAGGTTTCTCAAAAAATAAAATGGTTGAACTGCTTGCTGACACCGACTGCTTCAGGCTCCCGCCTGAAGAATGAGCAATTGAGTGAAATGTCGTACTCCAGCACGTGTCAGCCTTCAGTGGGGAGACAGAGAGAATGTATTCATTGTGGCTGGGTCAAAATCCAGGAACTCCCTACCTAACAGCGTTATGGTAGCACCATAGAAGGCGGCCCCACCACCATCTTCTCAAGGTCAACCAGGGATGGACAATAAATGCCAGCCTTGCCCACATTCCAAAGAATGATTAAGATAGATAGCTGTATGGAACTCGTGATAGTTGGAGTGCCGTTATCACTGATTTCATCGCAGATGGCGATTGCACAGATGGAGAGCTTAATTTTTAGATTATGATATTGTCACCAAAAGAAGTGAAATGTAGAAGTGATATTTCACAGCAGTACTCTGGCTCTGTTTGGAATTTAGAAAATGGACAGGAAGCATAGGAAATTCCTCAGCTGAAAGAAAACTTATCAAAAGAACTAGTAAATTGCCCATTGTAAGATTAGTACAGTGGGCAAGTGAAATAGCTATAATAGTGTCTATATGGATATCTCTTCATGATTTTGTGTAGTTAAATACTTTGGTGCTGGATGTGTAAATTGAGCCGGACTGCGATCAGGGCAAACCATTAACTGGCAGGAAAGGCAGCCTTAGCATTCCACCATCTGGCCGGTTTACATGAACAAGCTAAAAGATGAAACAAACAAGTATTCTTGACTTAGTTAGGGCTGGGACTCTTATCAGATGCTGGGTAGTCGGAAAACAATGAAGCCTTTAGGCTGGTCCAGGACACCTGGCCTGGAATCTAAAGGAGTGAAAGGTGGCCTGGGGGACCATGAATTCCCAGCCTTGATGTAAAGGCAGGACCAGGTAAGGTGAGGCAAAACAGTCTTAAGCCACTGTGTAAGGTGATGTTTGGTTAAGGCCCGAGGTGGGACACAAGTTGGTTTTGCAAACCCCTGAAAAGTGGGGAAGGCTGACCCTTTTTCCTAAAAGAAACAAAGAACTCGAGGCACCATTGGACACCTTGCCTTTTGGGAGACCCCAATAGGGCAAGGGCCCATGTCAACAGCAAACCCTGGGTCCACCCCCAAAAGGGGCATAAAAAGAGCACCCTGCACTGATATCAGGTTGTAGTGACTTAGCAGGAGTAACGTAACTTTGATCAACGATCCAGATCAATAGAAGTGGCTCCAGGTGGAGCAGGACTGAGGACGAGGAGTCCAAGTGGTCACCCCAGGCGGGGCAGAAAACGTGTGAATTGATGAAGATATCCCAGGCAGGGTGGAAAGTGAACTTTCTTCAAGACTCCTGGACAGACATGACCCTACCCAGTGCAGAACGGGTGATATGATCTCTGCTCTGTGTCGTAAACCACTGCCCCAACACTGCGTGTGTTGGTCCTTTTGTGAATTTCAATATAGTACCTTTTTACCAAATTGGAGTCAGGTCAATTACCGGCAACTGAGATTAAAATCTCACACCATGATCAAACTGATGACTATTTTGGTTTTTACACACAAGATGGTGACAGAGTTGGGAGAGAGATTTCAAACTCTACAGAGCCTCCTAGTGGTCAGATCCTACAACTATATCATGACGGTTGACATAGCAAAATTGGATTGTAAATGTTGACACCAAAGTGTGAGCAAAAATTTCAACATCAGGAAGTAAAGTTTGTAGACGGGAAGTGTACAAAATTTTAAATAACATATGTCGATGTACTCAATATGTAAAAATATTTAAAGCTGCTGAGGTGAATAATACTGCCCCACGTGGGGAAGGAATGATAAGAGTTAAAGTTGGAGCATATTTTACTGAAATGTCACAGCATCAAGAGGGACAGCACTACATGGCACATCTCATTGCACGTTTTCTCCAACTACATATTGGTAAGACTGAAGCCATTGTCTATGGTCCCCGCCACAAATTCCGTTCCCTAGCCACCGACTCCATCCCACTCCCCGGCCACTGTCTGAGGCTGAACCAGGCCGTTTGCAATCTTGGTGTCCTATTTGACCGAGATGAGCTTCCGACCACATATCCGCTCCATCACCAAGAATGTCTACTTCCACCTCCGTAACATCGCTCGTCTCCGCCCCACCTCAGCTCACCTGCTGCTGAAACCCTCATCCACGCCTTTGAAATAGTCGAGTCTAGGGAACATAGGAACAGGAGTAGGCCATTCAGCCCCTCGTGCCTGCTCCGCCATTTGATAAGATCATGGCTGATCTGTGATCTAACTCCATATATCTGCCTTTGGCCCATATCCCTTAATACCTTTGGTTGCCAAAAAGCTTTCTATCTCACATTTAAATTTAGCAATTGAGCTAGTATCAATTGCTGTTTGCGGAAGAGAGTTCCAAACTTCTACCACCCTTTGTGTGTAGAAATGTTTTCTAATCTCGCTCCTGAAAGGTCTGGCTCTAATTTTTAGATTGTGCCCCCTACTCCTAGAATCCCCAACCAGCGGAAATAGTTTCTCTCTATCCACCTTATCTGTTCCCCTTAATATCTTATAAACTTCAATCAGATCACCCCTTAACCTATCACCCTCCATGAACTTTAACTCATCCAAAACTCTGCTGCCCGTAACCTAACTAGCACCAAGTCCGGTTCGCCCATCACCCCTGTGCTCGCAGGGAAAACCTCGATTTTAAAATTCTCAATCTTGTTTGCAAATCCCTCCAAGGCCTTGCCCCTCCCTATCTCTGTAACCTCCTCCAGCCCTACAACCCTCCGAGATCTCTGCGCTCCTCCAATTCTTGCCTCTTGCGCATCCCTGATTTTCATCGCTCCACCATTGGCGGCTGTGCCTTCAGCTGCCTAGGCCTCAGCTCTGGAAATCCCTCCCTAAACCTTTTCGCCTCTCTACCTCTCTCTCCTCCTTTAAGACGCTCCTCAAAACCTACTTCGTTGACCAAGCTTTTGGTCACCTGTCCTAATATCTCCTTATGTGGCTCGGTGTCAAATTTTAATAACGGTCCTGTGAAGTGCCTTGGGACATTTTACTATGTTAAAGGCGCTACATAAATGCAAGTTGTTGTTGTTTTACGCTCAAGGCAGGACTCCCAAAATTTGACATCCCAAATGGAATTCTGGATGGTGGGTTAAAACAATATACTTTCACCTCTCAGTCCTGAGCTTGATTCCAGCCCTAGCCCACTACCTAAAGTTCAGATTACAGTACACAGCTGGCTATATTTTGGCATTGATAGGCAGTGCCACTCGCAAGGGCCAACAAGAATGGCTGGTGTGGGGAATGGGAAATTTCACACTGTGTGCTTCTGAGAGGTTCTGGTACCTTGCTGGATTGGCGGAAAGGGAATTTTAACTTGCGCTGACCCGACACTGCACTGAGCAGGAGCCAGTGTGAACCAGGTATCCAGATAGTGTTTGAAGCCACATTCCAATCTTGAAGCATTTGCACTCTACCTCCCTCTGTGTTAGCTCAAATCCCCTTCTCTCCCTGGCTGGCATCCTTCAAAGTCCTTATCATATCCCACCCAATCTATTTTCCTCTGTAAATAGCAGTGCTTCCTTCTGCCTCGTACCACAGGGCAGGGAGCAGCACTATAATATGGAGGAAAATGTAATGGCCGGGGATGGGACAGGGAGAGTGACTCGGTGGCACACGGGGGAAACTCAGATAAAATGCAAAAATCACTTGTCAGCATGAAATCAAAACTTAGCAAAAGGAGAGGCAAAATCAGAGATAGGGGCATGGGGAAGGAGAGGGGTCAAAGCATGAAAGATAAATCAACTTGGAAGGGGTACAGCACAGAGTCTCCAGAATGATACCGGGGCTTAAAGGGTTAAATTATGAGGCCAGGTTGCATAAACTTGGTTTGTATTCCCTTGGGTTTAGACTGTTGGTCGGGGGTAGTTGGTGGGGGGGGTTGATCTAATCAAGGACTTTAAAATGATAAATGGATTCAATAGTGTAGATACAGAGAAACTATTTCTTCTGGTGGGGGAATCCAGAACAAGGAGGCATAATCTTAAAATTAGAGCCAGGCCGTTTAAGAGTGAAACCTGGAAGCACTTTTTCAGACAAAGGGTAACGAAATCTGGAATTCTCTCCCCCAAAAGACTGTGAATGCTGGGTCAATTGAAATTTTTAAGACTGAGATTGATAGATTTTTTTTGTTAGGTAAGGGTATCAAGAGATATGGAACAAAATCAGGAAATGGAGTTGAGATACAGATCAGCCATAATCTAATAAATGGCAGAATAGGTTCAAAGGGCTGCATGGTCTACTCCTGTACCTATGTTCTTACAGCGTGACTCAATCAGTAGATTCAGTGAAGGCCCGCAACTAGGAACCTAGGAACAGCAGTAGGCCATTTAGCCACTCGAACCTGTTCAGTCATTCAATGAGATCATGATTGATCTGTGACCTAACTCCATGTACCTGCCTTAACCAAAGGTATTAAGGGAAAAGGGGTTAACAAAAATCTATCAATCTCAGATTTAAAATTAACAACTGAGCTAGCATCAACTGCCGTTTGCAGAAGAGAATTCCAAACTTCTACCATCCTATGAGTGTAGAAGTGTTTCCTAGCTTCACTCCTGAAAGTCCTGGCTCTAATTTTTAGGCTATGTCCCCCTAGCCCTAGATGTCCAACCAGCAGAAATGGTTTCTTTCGGTTCCCCTTAATATCTTGAAAACTTTGATCAAATCACCCCCTAATCTTCTAAATTCCAAGGAATACAACTCTAGTTTGTGTAATCGCTTCTCGTAATTTAACCCTTGGAGTCCAGGTATTAGTCTAGTAAATCTACACTGCACTCCCTCCGAGGCCAATATATCCTTCCTAAGGTGCGGTGGCCAGAACTGAACACAGTACTCCAGGTATGGCCTAACTAGGGCTTTGTATCGCTGTAGCATATTCTACCCACTTGCATTCTAGTCCTCCAGATGTAAAGGCCAGAAATCCATTAGCCTTTTTGATTATTTTCTGTACCTGTCTATGACATTTTAATGATCTATGTACGTGGACTCCTAATCTCAGCTGGTGGGAGAGAGTTTTAAAAAGACACAGCAGTTAAAATACATGTCTTTCCATTTGTTGCGTAAACATATTTCATACACAGTTGGGAGGGCCGTGCAGATTTCTAGCTACTCAAAATCATCTTAGTAATTAAGTCACACGGACTTCCTGCCCATGTGATAACAGGTCTTCATTTTACCCCCATTTCAAAGTAAAACATTGCTCTTTTTGTCCCAACTGAATGACAAGGTTCTCAACTTTTGCTGTTTTTTTATGCCATTCAGAGGTGGGCACACATACTAGTGCCAGCCTGCCAATAACACCGCCTGTACCCAACCGATGGGAGGCTCCCAGGGCTGCTCTGGTGTTGACCCATCTGACTTTCCCTTCCTCACTTCTGGGAGAGACTGCAGCCTCTGCCTGATGTCCTCCCACTCTACATGGCTCAGATCAGGAACTGAACCAACGTCAGAGTGTTAGCAAGATAAATTCCATTTTAAATGCTTGCAGTTCCCCTGACTCTAAGCTTGTTCATTATATTAAATTACACAGTTTCAACTTCCTGCCTTTGGGCAAACTGCGATTGCCTGAACCTTATCGTGGGGACATGTACTTCGATGATCAGCGAGTCCTCCTGGATCATACTTTCCCCCCCTCTCCCCCTCTAACTGATTGTCTTTTTGATCATATGGATGAAGTCCTGTCCCATTGAACATTGAGGAGTGCAGAGAATGTATTTTTCACTCAAAGCCAAAAAATATACTCGCGTTAATTGACCAGATCTTTTCTGCCACATTAAAAATGGGAGCTTCAGCAATTCTATCTCCCTGCCTCAGTTTACTCTATACTGCCCCTTAGGAGGTAACTCATTATCAAGCACCAGGAGGCGAGTAGTTTGACAGGTTTTTGAAAAATTCTAAAATTATTAAAAATTCAGCAGATTACTTTACCATGTAAATCTGACCCGAATATAATTATGGACGGGTAAATTTAAGACTAACTATAATTATAGCTGGGTAAATTTAAGGTGGATATAATTATGGCCAGGAAAATTTAAGGTGGTTACAAAACATTCATGTTAATCTAAGTTGGTTACAACATATCCAGCTAACATAAGGTGGATACAATATGTGTAGGTAAATCTAAAGTGGGTACAATATATGCAGGGAGATACAAGACATGATACGAGATATACAGGTAAATTTAAGGTGTAAATAATATACGCAAGTAAATCTATAATATACGCAGGGGAAATTATGGCATGATACAATATAATGCAGGGAAACTTAAGGTGGATACAATATGCACCGATACATTTAAGGCGTGATACAATACATACAGGGAAATTTAAGGCGGATGCAACATATATAAATAAATTTAAAATGGATACAATGTATACAGCTACATCTAAGACATGATACACTATATACAGGTACATTTAAAGTGTAATAGAATATTTACAGGCCATAGAATTTTATAGGCAATCAACCGCGGATTGTTCCTCTCTAAACTTGCAGTGAGAACATTAGCAGCCTGGTATGACCATCACCATCCAAAAGCACACAGACACTCAGCTGTAGCAACAGCTGCTCCCGATACGAATATAGACTCAAAACTTCACACTGCGCAGGGGTTTTTAAACAATCGATAGAAAAAACATAAAAGCAGCTAGTGTGGACTGATCTGAAGGCTGCAGTTTTATCTTAGAGTTCTGAAGGTAGGTATAAATGCTCAGGCTTCACTCCATTCTGGAGGTCATCTGCACGCCCTCAATTATGTTGCTGCTTTATAATCATTCCCAGTTATTCAAGTGAATTTTTTTTTTAAAAGTACTATGTTACAGTATAAAACCCATTTGTGTTTTTTCTTAAACCAAGCTCTTATCTAAACATTGCTAAGTTTTTTTAAAAATCGGTCAATTCAACATGATGTCGAACCCTTTCCCCCCCCACCCTAAATCTGGAATTCAATTAGGGAATACATGTCATTTGTGGTTCACTTTTTCCAAAATGTTATGCCTTGTACCCACAGGACCCTCTATAAAGGGTTGAAACCCCTATTATGTGACCCACTGCATGCCATTACATGAAAGACAAAAGATATGATTTTTAAAAAATAATCACAACTCAGACCTTACAAACATTAATTATTCAGATTTGCCTGCCTAATCAGGATTTCCACTCATTAGTAGCCCCATTTTCATTAGCTTACACCCGTCCCATTTTATATTTGCATCTTTCCCTCTATTTCAAATACACTCATTTTATCCCTTGTTGCATCAGTACTTTCTATTTTACTGTTTCGCTCCCTCTCTCAATCTGGCTCATCCTTGTGGTTTCCATACATCACAGTGCATTTATATATATATATATTTTATCTTTACACCAAATTAATATCTTCTCAGTATCTGTGCCATCACCCTCGTCGAATCAAGAGAAAAAAAAATACTTTTCATTTTTTTTTTAAGAAAAGACCAAAGTATTCGATGTCTTACCTTCTGCTTTCCACAAAACACTTCAGATGGTAGGGAACAGCCAGCAGCTTGCCAGAATGATGTCAGCACTTTGCTGATGCAGTTGCACAGTAACCAAGCTTTCCTGAGGTGGAGCTACAGACAGCAAGTACTGTGTTAATTTTTTACCAGATTATCAAGAGCCGTTCTCTAACCTGGCTTTGAGAGCTCCACCGACTCTGGGCATGGGGCCAGGGAGGTGTTGACACCCAATACCAATGACAAAACAAGTTTAAGATGACCAAGCTGCTGGGATTTCCAGTCCCCGAGCTCGGATGGGGTTTTCTCTCGATTAAAAAAAAAACAAATCCCTCTTGATTGGCAACCCCTTTCTTTACCGGGTCGGCTGGGCAATATTGGTGAGCACAAAGGGTCAGGAGCCAAGGCCTACTGAGCCTGAGCCAGGCCCTTCAGTTCAATCATAGCATGAAAGCTCGTCATAGCAAACAACTTAAAGGGGGATGATAGCTCTTTAATTTTTGTTAATGAGGTCAAACAAATGGAAATCCTCATTCCATGGAACAGATGCACTGAAAGGAATCCCCTGTCTGATATCGTGCCAGCGCCTCTGCCTCACACGTGGGTTTCTGAAATGGCTCTGTGGAGCAGCTCTGCAAATGATGATTATTAAAAAAAAATTAAAACATTTTATCAGAGGTCCGGGGAGAAATCTATGGATAGAGCCATCAGTTTACACTAACTGAATAAGTCAAATTCATTTTTTTTTTAGGAGAAGGAATTCCAGGATTTTTCCCCATACAAAGGGTAGTGGCAATCTGGAACTCTGTTCCCCAAAAAGCTGTTGAGGCTGGGGGTCAATTGAAAAGTTCAAAACTGAGATTGATAGATTTTTGATTGGCAAGGGTATTAAGGGTTATGGAACCAAGGTGGGTAGATGGAGTTAAGATACAGATCAGTCATGATCTATTTGAATGGCGGAACAGGTTCAAGGTGCTGAATGGCCTACTCCTGTTCCTATGTTCACATGGTGTTTTGAGGTCCACATTCCTCTGTTTTTCTATGAAAACAGAAAAACAGTGGCTTAGTCTATAAAATAAAGAGGGTGCTGTTGCCTATGATCAGGGGCACTGATTAACAGTGACTGAACAATCAAACTCTGTCTCTGTGAGAACTGCCAATCAGAAGCCATGGGTAATCGTTGATCATTGATGGTTTGCATCCATACTGCTATCTCTCTCTTTAAGCTTCTTCAATTGATTCTCTGCCACTATTGATACCCCTAAAACAATCTGGACATCCATGGGTTGGTGGGGGGTGGGGCGGTGGGGGTGGGTTGGTGGGGGGGTGTTGAGAGAAGAAGTGAGTTTCATCGCAAACTCAGCAATTCTGGAATCAGTGTGTCTGGTGAGCTTGTAAAGAGACCTAAAGACGAGTTCCTTTCTGGCAGCATCTCCCTGTGGAGTGCAGAAATCTCTGAATAACATTAAACCGAAAGCTTTAGCTGTTTTGATGCAACTCTAGTCACAAACCAGAGCAGACACTTAAACACCAATTGTCATTACACAGGAAATGAATGAAAGGAAGAGGGAGAGGAAAGGCAAATTGATCTTGAACAAGAACAGATGGATTGTTTTGGCCTCTGTACAGGTCGACCATTTTTTAAAAAGGGATAGACACAGCTGAATCCAAGATATCAACTCAGGTAGTCAATGGATTAACTGGAATTGTCCTTTTTGATTTGGCTCATTGCCAGCAACAAATAATTGGATTATTGCAGGTTGGTATTCAGCATTTTATATTGATTTATTTTGATCGATATATATATAAAATGATGAAAACACACACAGAGTTAAAAACATGATGTGATCAGTTGATATCCCATAGCAAACCTGATGAGATCAGCTGATAATGAAGACTGTTTTATAACCACAAACAAAGTCCACTATCCATACACAGCTAGGTTCACTCACATATGATGCATACAGCCTATGTTGAATTAGGTGGAGGTGTGTGAAATGTGTTTAGAAAAGGTTGTGTATTGTATTTGGATAGTGAGGGCACATATTTGAATTGCAAAATATTTACCATCATTATCTGTGTGTAGTGTGCACTTTTTTTAAAATAAAGATGACAACCCTTCCCACCCTGCAATGTAACACATCATTGCTATATCATCAAACTTACAGGAATAACAGATTCCTCTTTCATTCCCATCCCTCCTCAAAGCAACAACTCTCACTGGGGTAGTTCTACAGGTGCCAGCTGCTTTGTGGTGAATCAGCCAAGTGTGAGCCTCGCCAGCGAGTGTCTGCAGCATATCCCACCACACTGTCGGGTCTGATGCCCATCTCACCCAATATCTACACTGATCACACTTTGCAGCAGGGGTCATGGGCTAGCAACCAATACTGGTAACCATGACTAATTCTTTCCCCCTCTGTAGCACAGGAGAATTACGACAATTGTATCACCTCAGTTGAGATCAGTTAACTCACCACAGACCAGAGACCAAACACGAGGCTTTATCCAGGGAATGGCTCAGTGAATTTATCAAAACAAGTTGCTTCTATGCATTGCTAATGTGATTAAGGATGTTTCTATTGTCCTTTACTTGGGGGATTCATTTGTCTGTTCTTGTTGCCTATCCACTTGTGTTTTGGTCCCAATTGAGTTAGACATGTGCCTTTCCATTATTTTGGTCCAGATCACAATTTTGTTCAGTCCCAAGGCTGCAGTTTTATCAATGGAAACTGCAGCACTCGAAACACTGCTACTGAAAACAGAATGATTTGTTGCATAACTGCACAAGACAGACACAGCCCCTTTTGGATTTCTATCTCAATCAGACATCCAGAAAGATTCTCACACCTCTTCCCCACAGCTTCATTGCAGCTTGGTTGGATCTTTACAGCTGAGAGGGCCAGTCTTGCACCTTGGGCCATCTGTTCAATCAATCACATTGCTGCCTTCCCTCTCAAGTAACTACTTTAGGTCAGAAGTTCCTGTCAGGAACCCCTGAAGCCCTGTCTGAAACAAGTGTATCGCAATTCCCAGGAGCTGAAACACAGCAGAGTCCTTTGCAACTGTCACTTTCAATTTGCTCAATTAAAAAGACGACTGTAAGTGTGAGGCAGCATTAAGAATGTTTCACTCGGGTGTGATCTCGGTCCCCTCAGAGAAACAGAAGCCCACTTTACCCGTTGCAAAAAAAAAGCCACTTACTGCAATGCCACAAAAAACAAAACAAATAAAATTTGCACAAATGAACATAGAATTATTAGAATGTTAGAGCACAAAAACGGGACATTCAGCCCATCAATTCTGTGCCAGGCTTTCCCCCCCACATAAGCCACCTAATTGAATTCCATTTTCCTGCTCACTCCCCATATATTCATTAATATTTTTCAAGAAATTATCTAATTCTCTTTTGAAAAAATTTATGGCGTTTGATTCAACAATGGTGGAAGGATCTGCTGATAGGATCAGATGAAGAGGGGTGAGAGGCGGCTCTTGTGGAGCATAAACGCTGGCAGTTGAGCCGAATGGCCAGTTTCTGTGCTGTAAACACTATGTGACTCTATGGTTTGTGGCAGAGAATTCGACATTCTAACCACCCTTTGTAGAAGATGATTTTTATAATCTCTTTAATTTGTTTTGTGATTATCTTAAATTTATTACCAGCTTGCTGACTAGTGAAAGCAATCAACTACTATTTACCTCATTACAACCCTTCGTTACCTGGGAAACCTTTATCAGGTCACCCTTTAACCTTCTCACCACTAGTTTAAAAAAAATTCTCAAGGCTCTCTCCGCAACTGTAAACCATAAATTCATGATATGTGAATCTATTCTGCACCTTTTTCTATTGCTTCCTATAATGAATGGGGTGTCCAAAACTATACACAAACTGCAGTCTGAATCAGGATCAACACTAAGTTCAACATTACCTCCTTGCTTTTGTATCCTATGCTTCTAGATACAAAAACAGGGATTCTGTTTACTTTTTTTTTATGGCTTATCTACTTGCGTTGGCACTTTCAATGACCTGTGTCTCTGCATGCCAAAGTCAATCTTCTTTCATAATTTAGGGAGTATTTTCTTTCATTATTCTCAACTCCAAAATGTATTTACTTCATGTTTTTCTACATTGAACTCCATCTGTCACCAGCCTGTCCATGTTCTCCCAAGTCCATCTTGTATTTTGTTCAGATGTATGATTTGTGGGCAGCTTTTTCTCATTTAAAAATTCTCCTTCCTAACAAACCCCATGGGTCTCAAAACCCATCAATAAAACACGCAATCCCAAACTACTGCTTTAATTAGTGGACTAAATATTAAACCATTCAGGCATGCTTTTGTGTCCCTGGACACATAGCTAACTTGTAGTGGCAAGACCTGGATATGGCAGTCACTTATTCTTTTATACTGAGATCTGGAAAAAACTCATCTCCAATTTAATTTGTGACGTTGCTATTCTGGCCTCAGATCCTTCCCTATAAAAGAGGAGGATTGAAGTAGGCAATAACTACATTGCTAGCTCATATAAGTGAATGGAGAGGTCAGCCCAACCACAGCCAGGATAAAATGGCAGCCCGAATACCATCAATGTCTGTGGTACCAGTTTAATTCTGCCGCAACCCACCCCGCCTCATGGGGATGGAATAAAAGCATCTTGTGAGCTAGCGTTCCCTGCCTCTAATGACATGTACATTAGTTCATTTATATTAGTGCTACATGGAGAGAGAAAACTCTTAATATAAATGAGTTCTGCCCAACTGTATCACTTTCACATGACTCAGTAAAAAATTGAATGGTAATCCTTCTTCAGAGTCGATGAATTAAAATAAAAATAGTGGTGCTGGCTTTGCTGATTTTCAATCATTTTTAACGCAGCTAAAATAAAGAGCAAGGTTTCTGAGAATTTTATAGCAGAGAAGGGGACCATTCGCCCATCATGCCTGTGCTGGCTCTCTGAAAGAGCTATGTGCTTGTGCCTATGCCCCTGCCTTTTCCCCATACCCATTAAATGTGTGCTCCCAGTGGGAAGCCTCTCCCACCAGTAGTGCACATTGGGAAATCGCAGACACGCTCCCCAAGATTTTCTGTCCATTAATTGAGGGATGAATGTTGGCCAGGACACCAGGAGAACTCCCTGCTCTTCTTTGAATATAATGCCATCGGATCCTTAGTGTCCACCGGAACCATGTGGAACAGGCAGATACAGCCTCAGTTCAATATCTCATCATGTTGATGAACAGCACCTCTGACAATGTAGCACTGCCTCAGTATTGCGCTGGATCGTCAGCCGAGATTATGTGTTCAGGTCCTGAAGTTGCAGTTGAACCTATAATCTTCTGACTCAGAGCTGAAAATACTACCACTGAGCCATGCTAACACAAGGGTATTCTTTTTATTTTTTTCCCCCATTCATTGCATCTTATAACGTGGAAGTATTAGTTATTAAGCAATTGATCGTCATCAGCAGCAAAACAAAACTGAGAACTCCAGCCGTGGCCCATTCCTCACTTGCCTCTAACCTGGCTGCTGTCCAATTTTGTACTTGGTAAAAGTTTGCAAAAGGACAGAACTGAACTCGGTAACAAAATCTGTCAAACAAGTATCAGACTGCGAAACCCTGAAACCCTGTTGAACTATTTTATGGGGATTCTTCATCACACCAATCAATAGCACAGCAAAGATCACATTAACAGCCTGCCTTAAGAAACCACGGTGTTCCTGCCAACTGCAATTTAGAGAATCAGAGCTGCACTGTCAGAAAATCTACAGAGAAGGTAACCTACTTTAATGCAATGGAGATGCCGATGGTTAATGGCTGCTCTGTTAACAGCTTGAAGGACGATCCTGTATTTCAGCACTATTTTGTCAAGCATCTATAGTAAATGTGACAGGACAGCTGTCTTAATAGAACGGGGTAAATGTGACTGGCCAGTCCTACACTCTGTTTATTTTGGTACTGGAAAGGTTTAATTTTTTTTTTGCTCATCATGGAATTCTTCCCATTTCATGGGTCCTTCCAGGTCAGGTAGAACAGCCAGATGTAGAGGAAATCTCTCTGTATTCTGCCCCAACAATGTGCCTCAGCTCCAACCTCAGAAGAGCACCCTCTACTGCACCTGGGTGACATTTTTCCAGTTCCCACACTAGCCACTCTGTGCTCCCCCTAAGTAAGAGTGCCAATTGGTGCTAGGTTAGGAACGATTTTGTGCTGTGGTCCCATGCCTACTAGAAATTGAATTAAGACTGGATCCTTCTTTTCAGCAGACTCTCATCATTCTAGGCTGGATTTCAAACCATATCCCAGGGGTCAAAGGTCAGTGGCCATACCCACTGCACCACTCAGTTCCTTGTCGCGCAAAGATGATATTACTGTAATAAAGTTGCTCACCATATTTGAATATCTATCATATTATTAACGTTGGTTTCCGCATCATTGGGGCTGACTTTAAATGCCTCCTCTGGTGTAAACAGAGCGGGGTAACAGCCTGAAAATGGTGTTGGGTCACTTATGGCCCTCTTTACACTGGCGTTTTTGCCGCTGCTATCTTGGGTATGGCCCCGAGAAGGCCAGCTGGAGGGCCTACCTGTCTCAGGTGGGAGGCATCAGGGTCCTCTTTACATATTGCAATTTTGAGGTACAAATGGGCGGAGAATGTGCCACTGACGTTTCGCTAGGGTTACCATCCCGAGTCTCCAGGAATTAAAGATTAATCTCCTGGACACTACTGCGAGCAAACCTGGGAGAAAAGTCATGGGGGGCATTAAAAATAAATTGTGTGGTTTTTTTTCTTTTTTTTTGAATACTTTCATTATAAAAACATCGGAGACGGGAAAAATGGCAGCTTGACTGGCAGAGCAGTAGGAGGTTGGAGGTCTTTTGATGATACCTCCAAGAATACGTGAAACCAGAGTTGGCAACTCGATGCTCCGCCCGTTTGTACCGGCTTTCAGCAGCCTAACCATTGATCACTAAAAGGGACTGCCGGAGGCCACTCAGAAAACAGCTGAAAATATTTTTAAGTTGTACTTTTGCGGGGCCAGGAAGGTGGGACTGCTCCTCCTGAGCCCACAAAAAAACTCCGACCCACTGTTGGCCCGTGCGAGCTCCCTCTCTTCCAGAATCACTTCCCCCTTCCCCCCCCCACCCCAGCCCACTTCGAAGTGCCTGTTTGGCGCCCGCAACATGCAAACGAGCCCAGGACTCAAAATGGCTTGAGCCTTACGTAGGGTTGCCAACACTGGCTGGAAGTATTCCTGGAGGTTTCATCACATGATCTCTCACCTCCCACCGCCCCGCCCCCTGGCTCCCACTAATACGTCCATCCTTGCAATGTACCGCCTTCCCATACCAAGTGTAAAGTGAACAGACTCTTTGTTACTCGATTAAATGATTCTTGACTGTCAGTCAAAACAGCCAATTTTCCCATCTCCAATATTTGTACAACTAATAAATAAAAGTGCTCAAAGAACATGAAAACAACATACAACTTTTTTTATGCCTCTATGATTTTTCTCCTGGGTTGCAACAGTGTCCTGGAGATAAATCTTCAGTCCCTGGAGGGTTGGCAACCCTAGCCAGACGGCAGTAACAAGAGGTGGGCAGCGGGCAAGCTCTGCCCTCTGGCTGCCCATTGTGCACCTTCAATTAAAATCAGTCCCTTCGTATGTGAGCTGAAGACCGCAAGAAATAAAATGGCTGACCCGGGGAATTTCCCTTGACCTACCCGGAAGCCTAAGGTTAAAATCATTTGTCAAACAACAAATAGATTTTTTTGTGTAATTTAAATTTGTTTATGGCAATCAAGATTTTGAAATATTTTCCAACACAATTAAATTCACAAACTATCACATTTATATACTGACATTAAAAAGTTCATTAATGAGAGGTTTCATTATTTATTCCTACTGAACACAGCGTGCTATTTTATAAGCAAAGCTGTTCAATGAATTTATTCATCTGGAGAGAGAAACTGCTGAGAAAGGTTTGAGTTTCCAAACTCATTAAACTGTGTATGAGAACTCGCAGGGGTTCATCCAATTAACAAGTTCCTGTAACTTCAATCAGTTTCCATCAGAAATGCTCTGATTAGTTTGACGGGTATTAATATCTTTCTTCCCCGTCTTATAGACAGCCATCGAAGGACCAAGGTAGTAAATTGTATGGGAAACATTTCAGTAGCAGTGGCTTGACTTTTTCTACCGCTTGGTTATGTGTTATCCTGCAGTGGTCCCAAGGGGAAGGTGTGAATGTACAATTGAAAGTACTTCACTTGCAACAATATTGATGTGAATTAATAAACAGGGCTGGTGGACATCATTATGTATTGTTGTAGCTGCTGGAATTAGAGTAGGTCACTACATGTATTTAAGGACTGAAACTAATGGGAACCAGTTCTGAGCCACAATATTTTAGTTTGTGTGATTTTGTGAGCAGTAAGGAGACATTGAGCAGTAAAGGACCTAAGGGTTTACTTTCCTCTCGGAGTGCTATTTTTAGCCACTGGTTAACATGTTTGTGTTGAATTCCTGTCCGTGCTACTTTAATAGAGTTTATTTATTCAAATGGGTTAAAAGGAAATTGTACCACCTGCTGAATTTGATGTGAATGAAAACATTAGTCATGTTATCATACAGACACTTAATGTGCTCATTTCAAATTCCTCTCTCCGATATTATAGTGGAGGTGTTAACCTGTTTAAAATAACTGTTAAAATAGCAGAGAAAAGAATCTGATACAAGTACGTTAAGGAAAGGCGTTAACATTCAAACCCTTATCTATATTTATATTATTAATAGACCACTAGAGGACGACAAACCAGCAATGCATCGTTAACTGATCAGGGGGTGACTGGGACAGCATTTCAGCTCAGCACCACTGCCAGGTGGAACTGTACGCTTCTGATCAAATTGTAATCAAATCACCTCCACAATACACAGTCCATTAAACAAGTGTATGCAGTACACACCGATTAAGATCTGATACTTCACTCCTGTCTACTGCTGTAGGCTCGTTTGTGCCCCGATAGCTGGAGAGCTTGGTACTTTCAAAATGCCCACTATTCGGAGTGAAAAGTTGTTTATCCCCCTAACCTCTGACCTTGCTTGACCTGGTTAAATTTGTGTCCTCTAGGTTCATGCTTATCGTCCAAGTTAAATCGGTTTACTTCAATCTCATCTATACCTTTTATTATTTTGAATACCTATATTATGTTTCCTCTCAGCGTTGTTTTCTCCAGTGAAAATCAGTCTGAGCTTGTCTTTATAACTTAGTCCCCTAATGCCTGGTATCATCCTGGTCACTCTTCTCTAAACCCTTTCTAATGCATCTATATTCTTTTTGAGGTGGAATGACCATAACTACGTGTGTACTCCAGAAATGGCCTCACCATTGGTCTCTATATAGATCTTAACTGTGCTACTATGCTGCACTGGGAGGTACCACAAAATGCCCATAGTTTCCATTGTCATGCACCTCCAGCCAGAGGCAGGATGCCACCCTACCCTCCAAGTAATAGAATCATGGAATCTTACAGCACAGAAGGAGGCCATTCGGCCCTTTGTGCCTGTGAAGGAGGTGCCTCATAGGAGGTGTCTGTTAAATTGCCTATTGGGGATCTGCAAAAGGGAGAAGATGGGGAAATACAAACAGTATGCCCCAAACTGGAGCTTAAATACCCTGAAAGAATAGGAATGAGGAGTTTATTGAGTCCACCCAGCACACTATCATTCAGATCAAATTATTGTTCCCAGTGCAGAGATTCACATGACAGCAGTGCACATTGAGAATTCAGGTGCAGGGGTCAGTCTGCTCCAAGCAATCTATTAATTCTAATGGGCAGAAAGTCAGGCAGGGTGCACTCACCTCTGCAGCCCAATTCCCTATCTGTGCGTGAAGTTCTGAATCAAAGGCATTAATTTGTAAAATCTCCCACCGTATTTAAAACTCCCTCAGACCATTTCCATTTCCTCCCTCCCTCGGACCCTGGTCTGTATTCCATTTGTCTGCTGCAGTAGGGAGGGCAGTCTATTCCATTCTAAGTGAGAAGTACTTAGTCCTCAAGCCATGTTAGCTACATCTTAGCTTTTATTAATGGTCCCTACTTTCTTCTCCTGACTCAATGCAAAGAACTTCTCCAACATCCACCTTACTGATTCCCTTCATGATTTGAAAAAAAAACAAGTTATGTTCACCCTTAAGAGAGACCAGGGGAGGAAAAAAACCCAACTGGTCCAGAGAAGAAGAGGAGGCACCCATTTCCGATGTGGAAACGGGCACCTCTTAACTTAACGTCGGGTAAACCAATGTAAACTCAATACTGTGCAGAGCGACAGGAGTCAATGTAACCATCCCTGAGACCAAGGCTTTGATTGTTTAATTTAAGCCTTACAAGTTGCATGTGTTGTGATGTGAATACCATGAAGAACAAACATTACAAAGGACAGGTGGTGCAATGAGTTGGGAAAGCATCGTGAGGTGTGGGCTCTTGTTCTGCAGACCCACCCCCTTCTCACAACCCTTCTGACTTCCCCTCGGCATCATCAGATCACTAGGGAGAAGCCAGCCCTTCACACTGTCCACATCAATGCTCCAGGAGTCTGCGTTCTGCCCAAATGCCATTCGACCCCCTAATCCAATCTCTCTGCAAGCCCTAAGCCCCCTTTTACCAAGCAAAGACTCAGGCCCTGTCAACACACAATACCTTGTTCACCAAAATATAAAGAACTGCGGCCTGCAAGACCTATAATAGGTAAAATTGTATAGTACTGAGTAAAAACCATTAAAAAAATTAGAGATGGAAGGGGGTGATGTGCTAGAGAAAGGGGTAGGTTTATAGGACCCTGATGACAAATAAAGTAAATTTAATCCAATTTGCAGTGTTTGTTTATTGCCGTCGTTTGTTTATTGCCTTCAGTCATTAATCGACCAACTAACTCTGGTGAGAGCAGACTTCAAGTCGTTGCTTTGTTAGACCCTTCTGATAGGTACAGAAGCCATATAAATGATAAAATTCTGTGCCAAGAACATATGTCTGAAACATAAATGATATGCACAGGCATTACATAGTTTGGATTGTGTTCTAGACATACAGGGCTTGACTTTTCTCCATTTGGCTACCCATTTTCGAGTACCCAGCTTGGCCAACGGCAAAAAACCAAGGGGGCGCGGGAGGAGTGAGTTAAAGCTCAACGACAGGTCTCTGCCCCAAAAATTTACCATTAGATCCTCTTTGGGCCCCACTAGGGGCAAACATCGTTGGCTGCTGCTCCTGTGCCCCACATAAGTGATGGTGGGTGTCCCAAGTCCCGTTCACTCATCACCCCCGTGCTCGCTGACCTACATTGGCTCTCGGTCCTGCAGTGCCTCGATTTTAAAATTCTCATCCTTGTGTTCAAATCCCTCCGTGGCCTCACCCCTCCCTATCGCTGTAACCTCCTCCAGGCCTACAACCCTCCGAGAATTCTGCATTCCTCCAACTCTGGCCTCTTGTGCCCCCCACTTCCTTCGTACCACCATTGGCAGCCCTGCCTTCAACTGTCTAGGCCCTAAACTCTGGAGTTCCCTCCCCAAACCTCTTCGCCTTTCCACCTCTCTCTCCTCCTTTAAGACTCTGCTTAAAACCTACCTCTTTGACTAAGCTTTCGGTCACCTGTCCTAATGTCTGCTTCCTTGGCTTGGTGTCAATTTGTGTCTGACTATGTTCCTGGGAAGTGCTTGTCATCAGTATTGTCTCTGTGTCACCATCCAAGGGCAAAGCAGTATGCTTGATCGGCACCCCATCCACCAGCTTAAACATCCACTCCCTCCACCACCGGCGGACTGTGTACCATCTGCAGGATGCACTGCAGCAACTCGGCAAGGCTCCTTTGTCAGCACGTCCCAAACCCATGACCTCCACCACCTAGAAGGACAAGGGCAGCAGGCGCATGGGAACACCATCCCCTCCAAGTTCCCCTCCAAGTCACACACCATCCTGACTTAGACATATATCACCGTTCCTTCATCGTCGCTGGGTCAAAATCCTGGAACTCCCTACCTAACAGCACTGTGGGAGAACCTTCACCACATGGACTGCAGCGGTTCAAGAAGGCGGCCCAGCACCACCTTCTCAAGGGCAACTAGGGATGGGCAATAAATGCTGGCCTTGATAGTGACGCCCATAACACGAGAATGAATATAAAAAAAATTAAAGTGTGGAAGGAAAATGTATTTAATGGGATTCTGTGCCACAATTATGTCAGGCCACATGGAGAAAGTGTGACTTGTGGTAAACTGGGAGCGGCATGTAAGAATTAGAAAGTGTGTTTTATTAGAAAATAAACACAAAGTCAAAGCATGAAAAAACCATGAGGTATTTTTTCAGTAAAAACTGACATGGTAGAGGTTTAATCATGCTCATTAAAGAAATTACACCCTGCCATCAGGCTTTGAGTTCTTGTAACTTCTCAAGTCAACAATTATTAAAAGGCTGACTGCTGTATCACAGCAAGTGTGCAGAGGTTAGTCTTTTCCTAGCAGATCTGAGAGTTATTTTCCAGCTGCCATTTATGGCAAGATGCCCAATTGATGAAAGCAGATCCCAGGCACAGTGGTAAGCGCAAGACAAACAGTATGATTGAAACCAGATCCTTGTGGGACCCTGCCTCTCCTCCCCCCCATCCCCCAAACAAGCTCAGATCACATTCAACTACCTGACACCCCACCAGCACTTCGACCTGTGAAGAATGTAAATCTTTTATAGTTGGCACTAAATGCTGGTGCAATTAGTGGTTATCAAAGCCTTCAACCATTAGAGCATAACTGAATTACTTTCATTCGGAATTAAATTCTGAGTCAGCTCCATGGTCATAAGGATGGATAGTTAACTTGAGATACTGCCAAGGATGAGGTAAAGGTCCCACATTGCCGGGAGCTTACATCGCAAAGTAGCGGACTCCCTACTTTTCCATTAACTTCTCAGCCTTGGCTCAGTGGAAGCACTCCTGCCTCTGAGTCAGAAGTGTGTAGGTTAAAGCCCCCCTCTAAAAGACCTGAGCATATAACATAGGCTAATGCTCCAGTGCAGAACTCAGGGAGTGCTATACTGTCGGAAGGTGCCGTCTTTCAGATGTGATGTTAAACCGAGGCCCGGCCGCCCTCTCAAGCAGACCTAAAAGGTCCCCGTGGCACTATCCGAAGAAGAGGAGGGGAGTTCTCCCGGTATCTTGGCCAATATTTATCCCTCAACCAACATCACTAAAATGGATTATCTGCTCAATTATCTCATTGCAGTTTGTGAGATCTTGCTGTGTACAAATTGACTGCTGTATTTCCCTACATTATAACAGGGACTGCACTTAAAAAGTAATTCATTGACTCTGAAGTGCTTTGGTTCGGCCTAAGGTTCTGAAAGACGCTATATAAATGCAACTTTTTTCTTTCTTTGTACCTAATGGGCACAAAATTGCTGGTTGGGAGTGTGTGATTTTGCGATATACGCCTTCCAGGAGCACCAGCAGCAGTGGAAGTTTTACCCTGATATTTCTATCTTTTTGATTATTGAGAAACCAGGGTGAAAGGCCGAGGCCCAGAGTGCAAGACACCATGAAGGGTAAAAGCAGTAAGAGAGATGAGACAAATCAGGAAGTGGTTTGCATATCCCACTCATTACATTTGCAGTTCCCACTGTGATTACAAATGAGGAAGGCCATACAGCCCATCTTAATTCATCTAGCCAGAAAGACCCTACAGAATCCCCATTGCAGCATCCAATTGGGTCGTAAATGATTTTAGGGATTTTGCCTCCGTTACTCTATTGCATGGACTCCTGGAGCAGATGGTGAAGATGAAATCTCTGGAAACACTTTAATATATAAAAAAAGGACACTGTTTCACAAGGTGCCAACAGTGATGGCTTTTATTTCCTATGGTCCTTCTCCACCCAAGTGTTGTAAACTATTGCTTCACTGTATAATCATATCAGTCCCTGTCAAACCTCCATATACTCCCTCAAGAGTGTTTATTTCTGAATTTGAATCACCCTTTGTGCACTTCTGCATAAAACTGCTGCTGCAGCATCATTATTCCAAGTTTACACTCTGCTGGGAAACCACACTGCTCTCTAGTTAGAGGTTTAGAGAGCTTTTCTTCAATATTGCGAGGATATGAGAATAGCACATACCCAGGAGTGATTACCAGGCAGTAATCTCATCCAAGGGTTCAGCTGATATCCTTATCTTGTAAGGCACTTGCTAACATTTCAGGCTGCTTTAAACAGTTACCAAAATAGGTTTTTTTTGCCCGCATTCGCGACAGAGGCGACACTTACCCTTTAATAAAGGGGACATGAACACGAGGAAGAAGCCACTGGAAACATTTTCATTTGTACCACTGAAAAACCTTTATTTAGAAACCTATTATATCTTTTTTTTTAAAAATCACAGGATTATAACAATTTAAACATCGCAAAGAGAGACTAAATCATGAGACACAGTAGGAATATGTCCAGCGATTCAGAACAGGTTTCACCCAACATCTTGGGGGAAAAAATAGCTGAAGGAGTTTCTGATCCAGTTTCACGTTGTGCAGTAGAGGCCAAGAGACAGGTATTTAAAACATGTTCAGAAATTTTACATGTCTCATTCCCATCACACACTCCTTGTGGTAAACTACACGTGTTATATTGAGCATACTTGAGCCTCAGTTGGAAAAACTATTCCATTTGAACAAAGTGTAAATAAGAGAAATGTTTGAAGCAGGTGACACGGTCAGTAAGTAACCAGGGTCTGTTGCAAGCTGTTAGTCAATTGCACCCTGACCTGGGAAGGCAAACCTTGTAAAAAGTTTTATTCAAGACCCCAGGTAAAGCTCAGGACCACCATCGAAGTTATAACACAGATACAGGCCATTCGGCCCTACCAGTCCATGTCAGCATGTATCCTTCATGCCAGCAGAAATACATAGAAGCTAAGCTGAGCTCCTTTTAGTCCTGGTGCAATTCAGAGCTTGAAACATTTACAAATGACTTTCCGAAACTAACATTAGAGCCGTAGGGAGCTTAAAAATAATATTCCTCTTCACTCCACAACAGAGATATAGCAGAACAGTTAAACTCCATCATCCCAAAAGCTAACAAGGCATCACTTCAGAAATTTTATAAGGGATAAAAATTTTAATTCAGAATAGAAGTAACAGAAGATGTTACATCCCCTTTTGTCACTCAAGAAGTCAGATTACATGTGAAGATTATAGACACTGCCTCAGCGTTAATGTCTGATCTCTACTTCGTTCAGTGGTAGCACTCTTGCCTCTAATTCAGAAAGTTGTTGGTTTAAGCCCCACTTCTGGGACTTGAGCCCACAATCTAGGCTGACACCCCAGTGCAGTACTGAGAGAGTGCTGCATTTTAGATGAGATGCTAAACTGAGGTTCCATTAACCTGTTCAGGTGGTTGTAAAAGACTCCGTGGACAATTTGAAGAAGAGCAGGGGAGTTCCCCCTCGTGTTCCGGCCAACATTTAGCCCTCAATCAACATCTCCAAAAACAGATCAACTGATCATTTACGTCCTTGCTGTTAGTGGATCTTGCTGTGTGTAAAATTGGCTGCTGCGTCTGCCTACATATCAACACTTTGAAAATGATTCATGGGCTTTGGGTGTCCTGAGAAAAGGAAAGACGCTATAGAAATGCAAGTTCTTTCTTCCTACCTGTTGGGACTCTCCAGATCAGCTCTGCTGACGATGCGATGCTGGTAAGGAGTGTATAACCAGTTGAAAGCTGTGAGGGTCCTTTCTTCCATTTTGAATTTCCCTTCTCTCACATACCTGTAAAATAAACCAAAGTGTTTGGGCACCCAGTCTGAACATCAACAGGAGTAATCAATTAACAGGATTTATTCATTGGTCTATATTACATTGCCATGTCTACATTTCTCATTGAAACATACAAGATTCTGAAAGGGCTCGACGGGGTGGATGCTGAGAGGCTGTTTCCCCTGGCTGGAGAGTCTAGAACTCGGGGGCATAGTCTCAGGATAAAGGGTTGGCCGTTTAGGACTGAGGTGAGGAGGAATTTCGTCACTCAGAGGGTTGTGAATCTATGGAATTCTCTACCTCAGGGGCCTGTGGATGCTCAATCATTGAGTATATTCAAGACTGAGATCGATAGATTTTTGGACTCTAAGGGGAATCAAGGATATGGGGATTGAATGGTGAAGCAGGCTTGAGGGGTCTTATGGACTACTCCTGCCCTATTTCTTATGTTCTTATTAGGCAACCAATAACTTCCAATGGAAATGCTGCAGGTTTGTATAACAGTTGACACTGGACTTTCTGCTTCATGAACACAATTCTTAGCCATCTCCACTGGCCTGTTTCTGTGCTGTAAATTCTATGTAATCATCTATGTAATTTCTTCCAGGACATTCCAGTGCTGACTATTTGGCATAGCATGTGTCTTGATCATATCACTCCACTATTTAAGAAAGGTGAAAGAAAGAAACTAGGGAATTATAGATAGCCTAACATCTGTTGTCGGGAAATTACTAGAGTCTATAATTAAGGATGGAGTGACTGAACACCTTGAAAATTTTCAGCTGATCAGAGAGAGCCAGCATGGATTTGTAAAGGGTGGATCATGCCTGATGGACCGGTTTTGAATTTTTGAAGAGGTGACTAAAGGAGTGGACAGGGGAATGTCTATGGATGTTATTTACATGGACTTCCAGAAGGCATTTGATAAAGTCCCTCATAAGAGACGGTTAGCTAAAGTTGAAGCTTATGGAATTGAGGGCAAATTATTGACTTGGTTAGGAAATTGGCTGAGCGGCAGGAGACAGAGAGTAGGGATAATGGGCAGTTACTCAAATTGGCAGGATGTGACTAGTGGGGTCCCACAGGGATCTGTGTTGGGGCCTCAACTATTCACTGTATTTATTAATGACTTAGATGATGGGATAGAGAGCCACATATCCAAGTTTGCCGATGACACAAAGATAGGCAGCATTGTAAGCGGTGTAGATTGAAGCATAAAATTACAGAGATATTAATAGATTAAGTGAATGGGCAAAACTGTGGCAAATGGATTTCAATGTAGGCAAGTGTGAGGTCATCCACTTTGGACCTAAAAAGGATGGATCAGAGTGCTTTCTAAATGGTGAAAGGCTTGAAACAGTGGAGGTCCAAAGAGACTTAGTGGTCTATATACATAGATCATTAAAATGTCATGGACAGGTACTGAAAATAATCAAAAAGGCTAATGGAATGCTTGCCTTTATATCTGGAGGATTAGAATATGAGGGGGTAGAAGTTATGCTACAACTATACAAAGCCCTGGTTAGACCACACTTGGAGTGGTGTGTTCAGTTCTGGCTGCCGCACCTTAGGAAGGATATATTGGCCTTGGAGGGAATGCAGAGTAGATTTAATAGAATGATACCTGGACTCCAAGGGTTAAATTACGAGGAAAGATTACACAAACTAGGGTTGTATTCCCCGGAATTAAGAAGATTAAGGGGTGATTTGATCGAAGTTTTCAAGATATTAAGGGGAACTGAAAGGGTAGATAGAGATTTTCAGGAGTGAAGTTAGGAAACACTTCTACACGCAAAGGGTGGTAGAAGTTTGGAACTCTCTTTTGCAAATGCAGTTGATGCTAGCTCAATTGTTAATTTTAAATCTGAGATTGATAATACCTTTGGTTAACCAAAATCTAAGAGATCTGGGGCTAAGGCAGGTATATGGAGTTATTGAATGGCAGAACAGGCTCCAGGAGCTAAGTGGCCTACTCCTGTTCTTATGTTCCTATCAGTTGGTTGACTGGCCACAGTTAAATGAATTATTGTACCTGAATTCTACTGTACTCAAAGGATGATGATATGGTATATTTTATTCAGTGCACTTAACCTTACACAGATAGTAACAACACAAAGTGTCGTTAATCTAGCATCATTAATCTCTCTGCTTTTTCTAGACAAATTTAATTTGTTCAAGTAATTGAAGGCCAACAGCAATGACATCACTTCAGTTGATACTATGTATTTATTTCAATGATTTATTTTTAGATGCTGCAATTTTACAGCGGCATTAGAGCTTTCAGACAGGGATTCGGAGCAACAAATGCCCGGAAAATTTTCTAGGACAAGGTAGGGATCATGCTTGATTTTAACCAGCAGTTGAGAAAGATCACTGGATCGTTACCTCAGGGACCAGTCACAATCTTTGGAACATAGGTACAAAATGTGGCTTACCGAGCAAACAGAAAATCTTGTTGATTTTATCATCTGGAAGAGCTGGTTGGAAAAGCAGGGAACGATAAAAAATAAATAAAAAGAAAAATAAACTGAAGATTTTGGAAATCGGAAACAAACAGAAAATGCTGGAAGTACACAAACAGGTTCATCAGCGTTTGTAAAGCTGAGGTCCGGCAATTATCGTTTTTGCCTTGCGATTTTCCGCCTATTTACTTTCGTGGGCAGAAAATCACAGGCTGACGAATGAACCTCTGTCAAAGGATTATACCCAAAATGTTGACCTGTCTGTTTTCATTGCTGACTGACCTGGGGTGTATATCTAGCATTCTCTGTATTTAAGCTATTTTTTCTTCCTTGAAAAGCTGAGAGCTTGAGCGTTGAGTTAAAAGTTGTCAGACACAGAATCATGGAAAGGTTACAGCACGGAAGGAGGCCATTCGGCCCATCGAGTCCATGCTGGCATGATGCCACTATTACATTTCATGTCTACACTATCTGAAACATTCTCAATTAACATGTAGCATTCAATATAGGTCCTACCAGCTCTTCTGAATAATTAGATATTAGAGGTGCTAGTTTTAATTTTGCTTTCCAAGACCACAATACTTCATTGTCCATTGAAATTATGGACTACAGGCATTTATCTTTTAAAATGGATAAAGCAGGAGTGGAGCAACTGAGTTTCTTCATTTATGACCATGTGGAGGGTGTTGCTAGAGATTAGGCTGGTTATTAACGGTATCATGTAAAGATCAATCTCTAGTGAAGTAATCATAGAATCATAGAAGTTACAACATGGAAACAGGCCCTTCGGCCCAACATGTCCATGTCGCCCAGTTTATACCACTAAGCTAGTCCCAATTGCCTGCACTTGGCCCATATCCCTCTATACCCATCTTACCCATGTAACAGTCCAAATGCTTTTTAAAAGACAAAATTGTACCCGCCTCTACTACTGCCTCTGGCAGCTCGTTCCAGACACTCACCACCCTTTGAGTGAAAAAATTGCCCCTCTGGGCCCTTTTGTATCTCTCCCCTCTCACCTTTAATCTATGTCCCAAATGTTCCTCAAGGGCGGGATTGCCACCAGAAGTGGGTCAGGACGGGTTTTCCAATCCCACCGGTGAACCCCATCCCATGTTTTCTGGATCAGGGTCAATTATGCTGCAGCCAGTGCCCACTGCAGTGCCACATCTGTTGGCTCCCTGGCAGTGGCAGACTCTATTGTGGAGTGGAGACACTGCTGGGAGCCTATCCTGCCAGGGAGGTAAAGGTTCTAGTGTTAAAGGAGGAAGGGACAATTTTAAAAAGGTACAGAAGCCTCCTAGAAGTGCAGGACAGGAAATTGTTGATTGGCTCTGGATGAGCCCAGCTGAAGGACAACAAGCAGTTTGCCGAGTTACGAGAGGAAGAATGTGACCAGACCTACTAACTTTGAGCCGGAGAATCATTTAGCCGACATCTCACCGCCACCACCGTCTCCTTCCATCTGGTCTTCCCCTCCATCAGTGATGCAGAGGCGAAAACTAAGGCGAATTGGCTCAAATCATAAGACCCGCCCTTGTCATCATTTACATGAGGAAAGGTGAGAAATGGGTGGGCAGCTGTCATCAACAACAGCTGATTTTAGGGGGAGGGATTTAGTGGGAGGTCTCCCTGCCCCGTAATCCTTCAGTCTCCATCAAGGAATCACCAGCTTTAGAACCATATAGCACAGGAGGACGACATTTTAATCATTTTAATCATGCCAGCTATTTGAACATAGGAACTGCTAGACAAAAGAGACCACGGTCCATCTAGTTGCCTTCTACCATCCTGGTAGTCTCATGATACAATGAGAATGGAGTTTTTGATTAATTGTAACAATTAACCACCATCAATTAGTCTATGACAGACCCAGAAATGTCACAAGGAAAACTCCAGTGGTGGAGAGCTTTGGGAACCATAGGTCCAGAGTCACCTTTAGGAGAAGTGTTCAAACCATAATAAGAACCGCTTTATGGTCCCTGCTTGATTGCAGTAACACTGTCTGACTTATGTATTGCATCGCCTCTGCTCTCCTTGCCATTTTAGTCCAGAGTAAAGTGACAAACTCTCACCCAAACAGAAAAGATTGCAGCCAACAGTTACTGCTGAGTCGATCAATATTCGGATATCGGTCACAATTAAATCAGGTCTAAAATCACACCTCACCATCTCCTTCCATTACACAGCATACAGTCACCCATCCTCTGCAAGGACAGAAATAGGCCAAGGCTGGCTTTAACCGAGTATCTCGTTAAATTTGAATACAGAGTGTTAGGGAAGCAGTGATTTTGCTGTTGTGGCGGATATATTGAAATTCTCTGGAGAGGTGCTGCCTCAGTGAGCTTTGGTATGGATCAGTAAACTTCCTTTGATGGGGACGAACCTGTGCCCAAATCTTGAATGCGGACACATAATGGCTCAACGCCAACTTGAGACAACAAACTGCTCATCCCTCAGTTTATATACATAGTGCATTCAAGGCAATAAATTATTCAATATCAAACTATAAAATAAAAGTTTTGGAATGACCTTGTGCGAGCATGAATTGAGTTACAATAGCTCAGAGAGACTTACAGCAGCAGGCAGAATTCCATGAAACTACAGAGAAAATGATGGTAACAATCAGCAGGTCAGTCAGCAGATGAATTAATCAGAACTGATTCTATGATGTACCTTCAGAAGAACATCAGCCTTATTTAAGCTGGGAAGAGCTCCAAGTGTGTTCAGCCTATATTTTCACTTTCAGCATCTTGACATAGAACTTCATCCACAGAGATTGCCTATTGTAAATTCAGGAGCATGCCCAAATTTCCAATAGGCGTTCCCAGCTGGAGAAGCTCTATGCTGGGATAGTGAAGATGATAATCTAGGCTGAAACCTGGTGGTCCATTCTTCAACTCACAGGCTCTTTGCAGATTTTGACTGGTCCGTTGTGACAATGGGGTCCACACACTAAAAGTTAGCCTACTTTTCAGTATCTTTTCAGACGCTGTATATATTCAATATTTTCAGCTTCCATTTCTTGACTGGTTTACATCTTGTAAGGAGCTGGGATCAAAATACCCTGAACCTTATTGCTCCCTTTGATTTAGGGATCCTTAAGAAACATCTGATCTGAAATGTGGTATCTTTAATGCTGTTTTCATTCAGACTTCTCTCATTGCCATTGTTACCCTCCAAGTACCATTGTAACCCACCGAGTACCATTGTTACTGTTACTCATTGCTACCCTCCGAGTACCATTGTTACCCGAGTACCATTGCTACCCACCAAGAACCATTGTACCATTGTTACCCACCGAGTACCATTGTTATCCTCCGAGTACCATTGCTACCCGAGTACACCAATGTTACTCTACCATTGTTACCCACCGAGTACCAATGTTACCCTACCATTGTTACCCACCGAGTACCATTGTTACTCTACCATTGTTACCCACCGAGTATTATTGTTATCCTCCGAGTACCATTGCTACCCGAGTACCATTGCTACCCACCAAGAACCATTGTACCATTGTTACCCACCGAGTACCATTGTTATCCTCCGAGTACCATTGCTACCCGAGTACACCAATGTTACTCTACCATTGTTACCCACCGAGTACCAATGTTACCCTACCATTGTTACCCACCGAGTACCATTGTTACTCTACCATTGTTACCCACCGAGTATTATTGTTATCCTCCGAGTACCATTGCTACCCGAGTACCATTGCTACCCACCAAGAACCATTGTACCATTGTTACCCACCGAGTACCATTGTTATCCTCCGAGTACCATTGCTACCCGAGTACCAATGTTACTCTACCATTGTTACCCACCGAGTACCAATGTTACCCTACCATTGTTACCCAACAAGTACCAATGTTACCCTACCATTGTTACCCACCGAGTACCATTGTTACTCTACCATTGTTACCCACCGAGTATCATTGTTATCCTCCGAGTACCATTGCTACCCTCCGAGTACCAATGTTACCCTACCATTTTTACCCTCCGAGTACCATTGTTACCCTCTGAGCAATGAGATTTTCCTCCCCTCTTACCAAATAGTGATTTTTGTAGTATCTGCAGTGTTTGAACCAGAACCTGCTTAATCACGAATATCCAGATATTAGCTAAACAGATATTGAGAAATCTTTGATCATTCCTGACTGGAATAGTACAGTAACTCCTGATTGCCATCAGTTTGTTTTGTGTATCACTGCATGTTATATGTAACTGGATTGCCCCGTAATTGACTGTAGTTACAAATGATAATTATCTCTTCAAATAAAATTAAAAATATATGACTGAAGATGAAAACAACACTCTTGTAAAACAGTAGCTGCACCTGCCATCCTCAATTACTTTGCACCTATGTGAAAAGGTTCAGGTCAGTATGACTGATGATGGGCAGGCACTCCATTTCCTTTAAGCTGAAATATTTCAGCAATATCTGGGAACTATTCCAACAATGGATTCATTCAACCAGCAACCAGTCTGTCCTCTATTGTTTTAAGGCAGCGAAGCGATGAAATTCGACCAGGAAAGCACGACTCAGTTTATATCAAATAATCTAAATACAACTTGAGTTCAATGAATCATTGCAATTTTGCGTTTAAAAATTTTTTTTGGAACTGTGCCCTATGCTTAACAGTTTTAAAACTGCCAAATTAAGAGCAGGTTTGTGTTATGAAATCACCTCCATCAAGAAGGTGACTGAAATTATAGGGCTCATTTTATGCAAGACTTTCACCAGCTATTACAAGAACACTGCTATAATTCACTCTGACTTCTGGTCCTTTTTTTTAAGGCCTGTTGCTCAGAAGGTATTTCAGTTTAAAAGGTCAAGTGATAAGATTTTTCACCTTCTCAAAAAAGGGACGCTTTACATAATTTCACAGTAAGCAACCGCCACAAGGAATTTATTTAATGAAAATTGATCGGACTTGAGTGGGAGCGAATGCATCACTTTTTTGCCTGGCGAAGGCTTGATTCACATGAATGGAAAGCAAAACAATAATGCAGAAGACCATCACTTGGAAACAGACATCTGCCCACGACATTCCAGAAAAAAACTTGAAAGGTTTCGTGCCCTTTCTTTGTATAAAAAAAAAATCAACAAACCTTAGATGAAGGGACCATAGTGCAGTACATCATCGAGGCTGAAAACAGTAGGAGTGAGGTAAATCAGGATATAGTGCTTAAACGACACGGTGCAGGGGTTTTAAAAGCCTGCAGTTCTAAGGTGGAAGAGAAGACTGAGGGAGGTGAGGAGTTCCAGCGTTTTCAGGACCTGGGAAAGAATGAGTTAGAGTTCAGAAACGGTGTGCTAAATGTTGATTTCAACCCCGTGAGAATGCATGGGGAACCAAGAGCGTGTAGGGAGGTGTATTTGGAGCTTACAAGGAACAAGACAGGAACGTTTAGGAAAGTACTGGCAATGATACTGCAACATAATAAAATAGAGGGTATTAAAGGTTACGGAACCAAGGGGGTTAGATGGAGTTAAGATACAGATCAGCCATGATCTAATTGAATGGTGGAAGAGGCTCGAGGGGCTGAATGGTCTACTCCTGTTCCTATTATTTTTTGGTAAATACTAGAGTCAAGGACGAACGGTTAATATGGCAGTCATCTGTCTGTTCTGTTAACACAGGCATTAAGCAGTTCATTTAAAATGTGTCCATCCCTCCACTAAAATACCAGACAATGGATGTCATACAAACGGGTTACCCGTTCATCCTTTACTCTCACCAACGGTCAGATCTAGCCTCATATGTCTCCTGTGTAAATGGCACACAGCTCCCTAGCCATCCAAGTACAATACTTTTACCAGTGTTGGATTCATTAGGATGTGCGCGCTATGTCTGATTGCATTTATGTACTGCCAGACCCACTGCACGCCCAGACCCACTGTATAGTGGATCGTGCCATGGGATCTTTTGCATCCACCTTACAGGGCAGACGGGGCCTTGGTTTAACATCTCATCCAAAAGATGGGAATAGTTTACATTGGGATCAATTCTTACTGCAGCTGTCGATTTGCTCATGCAGAGTACAGTTTTGCTATCTGTTTTTTCTTTTTCTGCCCCCTTTCCCCAAAGTTGCCGACTCTCACAGTTCTAGCAGAGCTTGAAGCACACCGGTACTTCATCCTAGTAGCCATGCTTTTTGTATGAGCCTAGGCAGAGGATGTCGGTAGGCTATTTGCCCACAAGGAGGCAATAAGAGCCAAACCCAATCCCATCCTCCTCTTTCCGTTGCTCATCATAAGACACTCAGACCAATTGTAGTGAGATCAGCCAACTCAGACATGTGATTAAATCTGGGATCTTCCTCATCTGCAAGGCTCATTGAAAGTGTATTTACCCACTTTCTTTTTAAGTGAACTTAAAGGGACGGGCATGATCAGTGACATAATAAGGTCACGACCCATTGCATGCACCTCTATGTACAGACTTAGTGAACTGACCAGCTGACCCGTTAAGGATTGCATAAGAATCAAAGGGTTCCTGTCTCCAACAAAACTCACCAATGAGCTTCAAGTACAATTTTCATACAGAACACACCTCAATGCCAACTGTTACGCAACATGAGCTGTACAGTAACTCAGGCCCATTTAAATCATGCCTCTTTCAGAATGATAATAGAGGTAAATATTTAAGTCATTGAGAAGTCCATCTCTCTCTCGGCATGTGGAAACTACAAGTTGAATTGCACCGAGGAGAAAATATAAGAAAGTGTAGCCAAAAAAAAAAGAACAGTTTTTGACATAACTCAAGATTACACTACAGGACATATTTTATTTCCAGTATTAAACAGCTTTTAAGCAGCACTGAGTCTTGCAGTTCTCTTAGTCTCCTCCTAACCACATTAAAGACAAGGCAACGTCATAGATAACTACATTTTATTAAATGTAGTTATCCTGGAGGATGTAATGGCATGCTTTGATGTCATGATATCACAGCCATAATGCTGTCTACTACCTGAGCCTTACTAATATAATTTAAGTGATGGATAACTTCTATAAGCAAAATTTAAATGAATATTTAAAAGCCTCTGTTGGCAATAGGTCACTTGTGCTGAAGGCAATTTGAACCCATTCTGTAGTTTACTGTCTACTGTAGATGGGAATTGTAAGCCTCTAATTTTAAATGTAATTTGTATTTCCTGGTGGTCATTTAGGGGACACGTGGAAGGTACACCACACGTCCACTGCACACTGAACAGCTGGCATGGCGGCTGCCCAGCACTGCAGCATTTCCTCTCACTCCATTATAGAGCAGGATGGTGCTGAATGCAGCAAAACAGGAATAATTCAAAAGTACTTCATTGGCTGTAAAGCGCTTTGGGACGTCCTGAGGTCATGAAAGGCGCTATATAAGTGCAAGTCTTTCTTTTAACAAAAATCTATTAATCTGAGTTTTGAAATTTTCAATTGATTTAGCCTCAACAGCCTTTTTGGGAGTGAGTTCCGCATTTTGCGATATCTTTTTCAAACACTCGCAGCGCTTTTACATAAGTGTGTGAACGATTGAATCAATTTTTGGGATAGTTTCCATTATGACCCAGGGAATGCGTCTATTAATGCTCAGTATCATACATTAGGAATGCACAGAGCCACATTTTATCTCCTACAGTAAATGAGGAAATAGTTATCCGATTCCTTTGTGTCAGTGAAATCTTAAGTGCTCAAAGAGCTAAATGCAGATTTCCATTCCACAAGCTCCTGACGAGTGGATGTCGGTTATACGGTTTCCATCAATACACATCAGTGTTTGTGCAAGAGGTCCAAACAATTACCTCATGCAAAATACATCATCTTGTGTTGCTCACTAGTCCTTTGTTGCCTTCAAAATATTTCTGACCCAATACAGTGAACTGCCAACTGAAAACCAATGTGGAGCCGTACAGACCAAGAGGCCCCAGCTTCAATTCCCAGCCGGTGCTGAGTTAATGGATCCCAGCCAGGGTGGCAGTAGGTCTCAGTGCTCCGAAACTAAGGGGAAATTCAGCCAAGGGTTCCTACTCCTGATCACTATCCAGTGACCCCTGCAATGGTCAGGATTGGACTTGGCTGTGAAAACCATGCCGTTCCCCCAACGGTTGAATAACCTACCAACACTCACCAAAGAAAGAATTAACTTGTATTTATATAGCGCCTTCCACCAGCTCGAGACGTCCCAAAGTACTTTACAGACAATTAAATACTTTTGAAAGGTAGTCGCTGTAGAAAACGCTGCAGCCAATTTGCGCACAGCTGGCTCAGTCAGCAACATTCTTGCCAGAGTCAGAAGGTTGTGGATTCAAGTCCCACTCCAGGACCGGTGTATAAATTAACTCTTCAATGCAGAATTGAGGAAGTTTTTTTTTTATTCGTTCATGGGATGTGGGCGTTGCTGGCGAGGCCGGCATTTATTGCCCATCCCTAATTGCCCTTGAGAAGGTGGTGGTGAGCCGCCTTCTTGATCCGCTGCAGTCCGTGTGGTGAAGGTTCTCCCACAGTGCTGTTAGGAAGGGAGTTCCAGAATTTTGACCCAGCGACGATGAAGGAACGGTGATATATTTCCAAGTCGGGATGGTGTGTGACTTGGAGGGGAACGTGCAGGTGGTGTTGGTCCCATGTACCTGCTGCTCGTCCTTCTAGGTGGTAGAGGTTGCGGGTTTGGGAGGTGCTGTCGAAGAAGCCTTGGCGAGTTGCTGCAGTGCATCCTGTGGATGGTACACACTGCAGCCACAGTGCGCTGGTGGTGAAGGGAGTGAATGTTTAGGGTGGTGGATGGGGTGCCAATCAAGCGGGCCAAGCAAGTGGAGAGTATTCCATCACACTCCTGACTTGTGCCTTGTAGATGGTGGAAAGGCTTTGGGGAGTCAGGAGGTGAGTCACTCGCCTCAGAATACCCAGCCTCTGACCTGCTCTTGTAGCCCCGGTATTTATGTGGCTGGTCCAGTTAAGTTTCTGGTCAATGGTGGGGGATTCGGCGATGGTAATGCCATTGAATGTCAGGGGGAGGTGGTTAGACACTCTCTTGTTGGAGATGGTCACTGCCTGGCACTTGTCTGGCGCGAATGTTACTTGCCACTTATCAGCCCAAGCCTGGATGTTGTCCAGGTCTTGCTGCATACGGGCTCGGACTGCTTCATTATTTGAGGGGTTGCGAATGGAACTGAACACTGTGCAATCATCAGCGAACATCCCCATTTCTGACCTTATGATGGAGGGAAGGTCATTGATGAAGCAGCTGAAGATGGTTGGGCCTAGGACACTGCCCTGAGGAACTCCTGCAGCAATGCCCTGGGGCTGAGATGATTGGCCACCAACAACCACTACCATCTTCCTTTGTGCTAGGTATGACTCCAGCCACTGGAGAGTTTTCCCCCTGATTCCCATTGACTTCAATTTTACTAGGTTTCCTTGGTGCAACTTTGTCAGAAGTGCCATCTGTTGGATGAGATGTTAAAGCAAGGCCTGTTTAGCTGGATGTTAAAGATCCCATGGCACTATTTGAAGAAAAATAGGGACTTGTCCTGGTGTCCTGGCTAACTTTCATAGCCCATTTTTATGCTACATCCAAATGGGACTGAAAGCCGATAAGTCCCCAGGGCCTGATAATCTGCATCCCAGAGTACTAAAAGAGGTAGCCATGGAAACAGTGCATGCATTGGTTGTCGTCTTCCAAAATTCTATAGATTATGGAACAGTTCCTGCAGATTGGAGGGTGGTACGATTTAACCCCACTATTTAAAAAAGGAGGGAGAGAGAAAACAGGGAACTACAGACCGGTTAACCTAACATCAGTAGTAGGGAAAATGCTAGAATCTATTATAAAGGATGTGATAACAGAACACTTAGAAAATATCAACAGGATCAGAGAAAGTCAACATGGAATTATGAAAGGGAAATCGTGTTTGACAAACCTACTGGATTTTTTTTGAGGATGTAACTGGTAGAATAGATAAGGGAGAACCAGTGGATGTGGTGTATTTGGATTTTCAGAAGGCCTTTGATAAAGTCCCACATAAGAGGTTAGTGTGCAAAATTAAAGCACATGGGATTGGGCGTAATATACGGGCAAGGATTGAAAATTGGTTAACAGACAGGAAACAGAGAGTAGGAAAAAATGGGTCTTTTTCGGGGTGGCCGGCGGTGACTAGTGGGGTACCGCAGGGATCAGTGCTTGAGCCCCAGCTATTCACAATATGTATCAATGATTTGGATGAGGGAACCAAATGTAATATTTCCAAGTTTGCTGACGACACAAAACTAGTGGGATTGTGAGTTGTGAGGAGGGTGCAAAGAGGCTTCAAGGCGATTTAGACAAGTTGAGTGAGTGGGCAAATACATGGCAGATGCAGTATAACGTGGATAAATGTGAAGTTATCCACTTCGGAAGGAAAAACAGAACGGCAGAGTATTATTTAAATGGTGATAGATTGGGGAATGTTGATGTACAAAGGGACCTGGGAGTCCTTGTACACCAGTCACTGAAAGCAATCATGCTGGTGCAGCAAGCAGTTAGGAAGGCAAATGGTATGTTGGCCTTCATTGCAAGAGGATTTGAGTACAGGAGCAAGGATGTCTTACTGCAGTTATACAGGGCCTTGGTGAGACCATATCTGGAGTATTGTGTGCAGTTTTGGTCTCCTTACCTAAGAAAGGATATACTTGCATTGAGGGAGTGCAGCAAAGGTTCACCAGACTGATTCCTGGGATGGCAGGACTGTTGTATGAAGAGAGATTGGGACGACTCGGCCTGTATTCACTAGAGTTTAGAAGAATGAGATTGGAGGGTGGCACATGTATAAAATTCTGACAGGGCTCGACAGATTAGATGCAGGGAGGATGTTTCCCCTGGCTGGGGGGTCTAGAACGAGGGGTCACAGTCTCAGGATATGGGGTAGGACATTTAGGACTGAGATGAGGAGAAATTTCTTCACTCAGAGAGTGGTGAACCTGTGGAATTCTCTACCACAGAAGGCTGTGGAGGCCAAGTCACTGAATATATTTAAGAAGGAGATTGATAGATTTCTGGACACAGAAGGCATCAAGAGGTATGGGGAGAGAGCAGGAATATGGTATTGAGATAAAGGATCAGCCATGATCATATTGAATGGCGGAGCATGCTCGAAAGACCGAATGGCCTATTCCTGCTTCTATTTTCTATGTTCTCGATCTTTTACGTCGATTCCAGAAAACCTTCATTAACGTAGCCCCGTCCCCATGCAGAACTGCAGCTCAGGCAAATTTCCTGAGTTTACTCCAGTTCTGAACAGGCTGCAAATTTATGCCTAAAATTTTGACGCCCGATTGTTTACGAGAATTTCCACTTGTTTTACACCGGGTTTTTACGTTCCGACGTATACCAATGAGATTCTCAGGAAATTTTGGTGTAACTTGCTGACGGACAGATTGGCTCAAATTTCAGCGTAACTAGTCGGTTACGCCATCTCAGGAAATTCAGGGTCACCCGCAGCTGTGTAGGAATTGAACAGCAGCATCCATAAGCACATCTCTGTAGGAACTGACTAGCAGATGACACAGAGAGCCCAGTAAGCAAAGGGCAATCCTCAGCAAAATAGTACATTCCACAGATTAGTTACTTTACAGCTTTAACCTTGCTCCCTGCTGCTTTTAATAGATAAGCTGATCCGTTATCTACATAATTAATTATCTTGACGGCTTTTGGCTGCAGCACAGCTTTATTAGTTGGTTCTGTTAGTGAAATAACTGAACAGCAGAAAATGCTGCAACATGACGTCCACGGAAGAGCATTGTGCTGGTCTATCAAGAGAAAAATCGGGAGCTGAAAGAGGAGGGTATTCCATCATGTCATGCTCGTGGTTTGATTCCTTTCCGGAGTCAGGCCAAGCCAGGAGCCAATCTTCCAGAGTGTAACCTGCAAAAAATACCTTGATGTATAGATGTGACATTGTGTTGATGTCAGAGAACTGACTGATCTTTCAGCGGAGGATTTACGCTCAATAAAGCAAGTCAACTGTTTTGTGCTGGCAAATGGTATTTGTATGCAGAACAAATGGCCTCCCTGTTGCTGAGAGAGAACTCAGAGGGTGTCGACTAAATGCTTTGTCCTTGTCTGGTTCTTAAGCTGCAAAAGAGTCGAGACTACATCTCGGAAATTGGAGCATTTACGTAAATGGCTATCGAGCTTTTCGTATGACCATGTAAGGTTCATTTGAGAAACAGAACATGCAGCTATTCTGCTCCAGTGGATAGATTTGATTAAGTTACTGCATTCTTAACCCTTGGCATGCCTTGGAGGAGTATATTCATCTGTCAATAGTCCCATCCCCACTTGACATGGAAAAATGTAGTAGGTCTATGAACTGATAACCAAAAACAGGCCTTTGGAGTTGCTCTTTAACCAAATGATAAAAGAAAACACTTGCATTTATATAGCGCCTTTCATGACCTCAGGACGTCCCAAAGCACCTCATAGCCAATAAGATACTTTTGAAGTGCAGTCACTGTTGTAACGTAGGAAACGTGGCAGCCATTTTGCGCACAGCAAGGTCCCACAAACCGCAATGTGATAATGACCAGATCATCTGTTTTAGTGATGTTCGTTGAGGGATAAATAGTGGCCAGGACACCGGGGAGAACTCCCCTGCTCTTCATCGAAAGACGGCACCTCCGACAGTGCAGCATTCCCTCAGTACTGCGCCGGACTGTCAGCCTGGATTTTGTGCTCAAGGCTCTGGAGTGGGACTTGAACCCACAACCAAGGTGAGAGAGCTACCAACTGAGCCAAGGCTGACATCTAACCCAGCAAAATGAAGGGACGTGTGAAACAGGAATTGTGACACAGAAAGTGTTACGTGAAGCACAATAGACAACAACTTTTTCTTTATATACATCATGGGGCCGATAATATGGTGTCGGTGGGACTGTTGCTCCATAGGCGTTCCATTTCCTGTCAACTTATTCCATGCATCGGCACTGAAATGAACTGACCTAGCATGATCGTGCAGGTTAACTCATTCAAATAATTTAGTGCCGCTCACTGGGAGCACCATGTGGTTCGGGAGTCAAAACATCAGGCACCAGCAGCCTCTGAAGGGCTGTTGCCTTCCTGTCAGGTGGATGGCATTTGTTGCTTGGGCCTCAATCACCCTTGTAGGAAGTGGCCATCAAGGGCCACTTCATTGAGGAAAATGGAAGGGAGACCCTACAACAAGGAGAGGACACCTGGATCAAAATTTATAATATTTTACGCTGATCTCCGCATCAGTGCCCGTTGAAAATGGGACACTGCGCGACTGGGAATTTAATGAGCCGTGTATAAAGTTTGCAGACAGGAGCCTAGCACAATGCTTGCTGCCCGGATGCATATAGGCATTGTGAGCCCTTGGATATATTGACGGCTTTGGGCTTCTGTGCTCGATAGCACGGGGCACCCGCCATCACTGAAAACCTCATATATAACGTACCCCATCACGCACTCCCTGTAATCCGTCTGTGTAATACTTCATGTGATCCTGCTCTGTAACACTTCCCAATCTCACATAATCATAGTCAAATTTATTTCAACCCTAATCAAATTTACCTAGCCAATTTATTCCACCACATCTGATTGAATTACTCTTCCCATATGATGGGCTCCCAGCCCTGATGTGTTAAATTAAACTAAAAGTGTCTGAGCAGCTTCAATCTGGGTGGCTCAAAGATTGGTGTGGGAGAAGTGGGTTTCGATTCATGGGGCACTGGCTCCAGTACTGGGGAAAGAGGGAGCTGTTCTGTTGGGACGGGCTTCACCTGAACCATGCTGGGACCAGTGTTCTGGCAAAGTGAATAACTAGGACGGTCGAGAAGGCTTTAAACTAAATAGAGTTGGGGGAGGGGGGGCGCTCAGGTGGGGCAAAGTTTAGATTGATAAAGAGAAAAGACAAGGAAGTAGTACAGGAAAGTGATGGAGGTAATGATAATCAGAGTGTGTCAGGAAGGGACAGAGCGTACAAACATAAGAGCGCACTAGCAAATGGGGCCAGGGTAGGAAAGAATGGTAAAAAGACAAAATTAAAGGTTCTTTATCTGAATGCGCGCAGCATTCGTAGTAAGATAGATGAATTGACGGCACAAATAAAAACAAATGGGTATGATCTCGTGGCCATTACAGAGATGTGGTTGCAAGGTGAACAAGGTTTCAGAAGGATAGGAAAAAAGGTAAAGGTGGTGGGGGAGCTCTGTTAATAAAGGATGAAATTGGTATAATAGTGAGAAATGATCTTGGCTCAGAAGATCAAGATGTCGAATCAATTTGGGTGGAGGCAAGAAATAGCAAGGGAAAGAAATCACTGGTGGGAGTAGTATATAGGCCTCCTAACAATAGCTACACTGTAGGGACTTGTAAAAAAGGTAATGCAATAATCATGGATGATTTTAACTTTCACATAGATTGGACAAATCAAATTGGCAAAAATAGACCTGGGGAGGAGTTCATAGAGTGTATTAGGGACTGTTCCTTAGACCAATACGTCGGGGAACCAACCAGGGAACAGGCCATTTTGGATCTGGTAATGGGTAATGAAACAGGATTAATTAATGATCTCAAAGTAAAGGATCCCTTGGGAAGCAGTGATCATAACATGATAGAATTTCACATCCAGTTTGAGAGCGAGGATCTACTGTTTTAAATTTAAATAAGGGCAATTATAAAAGGAATGAGGGCGGAATTGGCTAAAGTGGACTAAACAGATTAGATGGTATGATGGTGGATAAGCAGTGGCAAATATTTAAAAAGATACTTTATGACTCGCAACAAAAATATATCCCCGTTAGGAGGAAAGACTCCGCAAAAAGGGTGAACCAACCATGGCTAACTAAGGAAGTCAAGGATGGTATCAGGTTAAAAGAAAAAGCATACAACATGGCAAAGATTACTGGTAAGCCCGAAGATTGGGAAAACTTTAAAAACCAGCAAAGAATGACTAAAAGATTAATAAAGAGGGAGAAAATAAATTATGAGAGTAAACTAGCAAGAAATATAAAAACTGACAGTAAAAGCTTCTACAAGTATATAAAAAGGAAGAGGGTAGCTAAAGTAAACATTAGTCCCTTAGAGGATGAGACTGGGGAAATAATAATGGAAAACAAATAAATGGCAGAGGAATTGAACAGATATTTTGTATCTGTCTTCACAGTAGAAGACACTAATAACATATCAATAATAGTAGAAAATCAAGGGGCAAAGGGGAGGGAGGAACTAAAAGCAATCACTATCACTAGAGAAAAAGTACTAGGTAAACTAATGGGTCTAAAGGCTGACAAGTCCCCTGGACCTGATGGCTTGCATCAGAGGATCTTAAAGGAAGTGGTTACAGAGATAGTGGATGCATTGGTTGTAATCTTCCAGAATTCACTAGATTCTGGAAAGGTCCCAGCGGATTGGAAAACCGCAAACGTAACACCCCTTTTCAAGAAGGGAGTGAGACAGAAAGCAGGTAACTATAGGCCAGTTAGCCTAACATCTGTCATTGGGAAAATGCTAGAATCCATTATTAAGGAAGTAGTAGCAGGACATTTGGAGACTCATAATACAATCAAGGAGATTCAACATGGTTTTATGAAGGGGAAATCATGTCTGACAAATTTATTAGAGTTCTTTGAGGAAGTAACGGGCAGGGTGGATAAAGAGGAACCAATGGATGCAGTATATTTGGATTTCCAAAAGGCATTCGATAAGGTGCCACATAAAAGATTACTGCACAAGTCAAGAGCTCATGGTGTTGGGGGTAATATACCGGCATGGATAGAGGATTGGCTAACTAACAGAAAACAAAGAGTCGGGATAAAAGGGTCATTTTCAAAATGGCAATCTGTAACTAGTGGGGTGCCGCGGGGATCAGTGCTAGGACCTCAACTATTAACAATATATATCAATGACTTGGATGAAGGAACAGTGTGTCTTGTGGCCAAATTTGCTGATGATACAAAGATAGGTGGAAAAGCAAGTTGCGATGAGGACACAAAGTGTCTGCAAAGGGATATTGACAGGTTAAGCAAATGAGCAAAAATTTGGCAGATGGAACATAATGTGGGAAAATGTGAAGTCATCCACTTTGGGAGGAAAAATAAAAAAGCAAATTATTATTTGAATGGAGAAATACTACAAAATGCTGCGGTACAGAGGGATCTGGGTGTCTTCGTACATGAAACCCAAAAAGTCAACATACAGGTACAGCAGGTGATCCGGAAGGCAAACGGAATATTGGCCTTTATTTCCAGGGGGGTGAAGTATAAAAGCAGGGAAGTCATGCTACAACTGTACAGGGTGCTGGTGAGACCACACCTGGAGTACTGTGTACAGTTCTGGTGCCTTTATTTAAGGAAGGACATACTTGCATTGGAAGCAGTTCAGAGAAGGTTCACTAGGTTGATTCTGGGTATGGAAGGGTTGTCTTATGAGGAAAGATTGAACAGGTTGGGTCTATACTCATTGGAGTCTAGAAGAATGAGAGGAGATCTTATTGAAACATACAAGATTCTGAGGGGACTCAATAGGGTAGATGCTGAGAGGATGTTACCCCTCATGGGGGATTCTAAAACTAGGGGGCATATTTTTAGAATAAGGGGTTGCCCGTTTAAGACGGAAATGAGGAGGAATTTCTTCTCTCAGAGGGTTGTGAATCTTTGGAATTCTTTACCCCAAAAAGCTGTGGAAGCTGAGTCATTGAATACGTTCAAGGCTGAGTTAGACAAATTTTTGATCAGCAAGGGAGCCAAAGGATATGGGGAAAGGGCGGGAAAGTGGAGTTGAGGTAAAAATCAGATCAGCCATGATCTCATTAAATGGCGGAGCAGGCTCGAGGGGCCGAATGGCCTACTCCTGCTCCTATCTCTTATGGTCTTATGGGTGTAAATAAATCATTCTTACAATTTGGACAGTTTACATTTTCTGTCTCCTGCACTCAACTATCATTCTCAGAGATGCAAACCAATTTTAAAATGCTGCGCCTCGGCCCTCTCTGTCCATCAATATATCAGTTCCACATAATCTTCCAACTTCTTAATTGACCCATCAATCAAACAAAGCCAGGGTGCTAACAGTCTGCAACATGATCGGACACGAACCCCAGAAATTACATCTACTAGCCTTAAAAGGGACACACACTTACTATTTATTTAGTATAACGTTCCTGTCTTTATAAAGCAGTAGGTTCGATTTGGTTTCCTGTGATCAGCACCACAGGAGAATCGCTATTATATATATATAAAAAATCTTACCTCTGCATACACTTCCTGTCCATGCCACCTCTGGTGGGAGGGTGTAATGACAGTGTGATAAGTTTACTGAGGCAATTCCCATTATAAATGGGAATTTTTAATGGAAATATAAAAATAAGGACAGAATGTATGACTTTAAAATGGGGATTACATTGTGGCTGCACACCCTGAACTGATTATCTCCCTGAACTGATTATCTCCCAGCCTCTAACTCCATTTCACCTGATGACTGCACTATATCCTGACTCCCCAGGTGCAACACCACAGATGATCAGCAAGTAATATATTAAAAATGTTACTTCTGCATACATTCCCCGTCAACTTTTTCCATTATTATTTCCTATGTCCATAATCAGAAGGGAAATTGCCGATGCCAACTTGCCACATTGTTGTTATACCGTACGCAGTGGAGGTCTAGATTCCCCGTGTGCCACGCCATGTGAGATCGACTGGTCATAATATAAATCAAAGTATTATGTAAAAATAAGAACAGAATCCATGACTTTAAAATGGGGACTGCATTACTTCTCTGCCCTTTAAACAAATTATACCCTGCCCTCTAACCCCTGTTTGGTGAAGACTATGGGGTAGATTTACCCTCCTTCCCAACCTCCCTCCCCCCGACCAGTATGGTTTTTGAGTGGCCAGATGGTAGAGCATGACATCCGGATCCCAATAGTGCCAATGGGAGGCCTGGTCCATTTTGAGGTCCGGGCCTCATTGACATAGTGCCAGTGGGCTGCAGGCAGAAAACAAGAGCTCCAGGGCAGCCAGCCAATTCCGGGCCACCCCAATATTGGACGAGCCAGCCAGCCTCGAGGCCCAGAAAAAGGTAGGTGAGGTGGGGGGTCCTTTCTTAGGAGGAGGCGGGGAGCTGGTGCAGCAGCAGCCCAGGTTACTTTTGTGGAGCCCCGAGGAGCACTCCTGCTCCTCCTGACCCCACACAAAGAATAAATAAAAACTTTCCTTTGGGCTCTCTTTGGCTGGACAGTCAGCTGATACTTGGTGGAGAGTACACCGGACGGCTTGCACCTCAACAGATCCGGGACTAATATCCTTGCAGGGGGGTTTTGCTACTGATGTTGGGGAGGGTTTAAACGAGAGTGGCAGGGGGATGGGAACCTGAGTGGGGAGTCAGAAGGGAGTAAAGTTGAAAGCAGCAAGAGAGGGGAAGACCCAGGGGAAATTTACAGTACAAATAGTAGTTCAAGAACAAGTGAAAGGGAAAAGCGTAGAGCAGCAGAAAGAAAGTGTACTTTGGGCACTACAGATAAAGTGAAAACTAGAAGGCGTAAGGCGATTAACCCAGCATCAAAGCTGAAGGTCAGGCTAGGGTGTGTGGCCCAACTAAGAGTTCTATATACAAATGCACGGAGTATAAGGAATAAATTAAATGAATTACAGGCACAAATTGGAGGGTATGACATGATAGCTATTACAGACACATGGCTGCAGGATGGTCAGGATTGGGAACTAATTATACCGGGTTATAAGGTCTACAGGAGAGATAGGGAAAATGGAAGTGGAGGAGTAGCCTTAATGATTAGAGATGAAATCACTTCAATGATAAAGGAGGATATAACGAGAGGTAAGCAGCCAACAGAGACCTTAAGGGTTGAATTGAGAAATAGGAAAGGATCTAAGACTATAGTGGGAGTCGTGTATAGGACCCCTGGCAGCAGCTCTGAAGTGCTAGATTATATAAATGCTGAGATTAGACAAGCGTGTAACAAAAGCATAGTGGTCTTAATGGGGGACTTTAACCTTCACATAGATTGGGAAAAGCAGACTAGCATCTGTCAGAAAGGTAGTGAATTTCTTGAGTGTGTCCAGGATAGTTTTCTACAGCAGTATGTCCTAGAGGCAACAAGGGGGCAAGCCATACTAGATTTAGTAATGAGTAATGAACCAGATTTAGTTAACGGCTTAACTGTGCGTGAACATCTATCCAATAGTGATCATAACATGATCGAGTTCAAGATAGTGTTTGAAAGGGAAAAAAGTGAATCAGCTGCTAAGATTCTAGACTTGGGTACGACTGACTTCAATGGGATAAGACAGAGACTGTCCGCAGTAAACTGGGCAAATCTGTTGATGGGTAAAACGACTGATGATCAGTGGGAAATGTTTAAAGAAACATTTAACGTGATACAGAACCGGTTTATACCCCTGAGGGGCAAAAACTCTACTTGCCAAAAAAAACAGCCATGGACAACAAAAGAGGTAAGGGACAGTATAAGACATAAGGAAAGGACATACAAAAAGGCAAAAAATGGCACAGATCCTGGTGAATGGGAAAGATACAAAGATCAACAAAGGGTCACAAAACAGATAGTAAGAGCTACAAAAAGAGAGTATGAAAAGAAACTTGCAAGGGATATCAAAACCAATACAAAGAACTTTTATAGTTATATTAGGGAAAAGAGGGTGGTCAGGAGCAGTGTTGGCCCCTTAAAAACTGAAAGTGGGGATATTGTCATTGACAATGGGGAAATGGCGGACATGTTGTACAATTACTCTGCGTCAGTATTTACAGTAGAAAAAGAGGATAGCATGCCAGAAATCCCAAGAAAACTAATATTGAATCGGGGACAGGGACTCCATAAAATTAACATAAGTAAAACAGTAAGGAAGAAAATAATAGCTCTAAAGAGTGACAAATCCCCAGGACCAGATGGTTTCCATCCCAGGGTTTTAAAGGAAGTAGGTGAGCACATTGCAGATGCCCTAACTATAATCTTTCAACGTTCTCTAGATTCAGGAACCATTCCTCTAGATTGGAAAATTGCACATGTCACTCTGCTTTTTAAGAAAGGAGAGAGAGGGAAACCGGGGAATTATAGACCAGTTAGCCTAACATCTGTTGTGGGGAAAATGCTGGAGTTTATAATTAAGGATAGGGTGACTGAACACCGCGAAAATTTTCAGTTAATCAGAGAGAGCCAGCATGGATTTGTGAAAGGTAGGTCGTGCCTGACAAACCTGATTGAATTTTTTGATGAGGTGACTAAAGTAGTGGACAGGGGAATGTCAATGGATGTTATTTATATGGACTTCCAGAAGGCATTTGATAAAGTCCCACATAAGAGACTGTTAGCTAAGATAGAAGCCCATGGAATCAAGGGAAAAGTACGGACTTGGTTAGGAAGTTGGCTGAGCGAAAGGCGACAGAGAGTATGGATAATGGGTAGGTACTCACATTGGCAGGATGTGACTAGTGGAGTCCTGCAGGGATCTGTCTTGGGGCCTCAATTATTCACAATATTTATTAACGACTTAGATGAAGGCATAGAAAGTCTCATATCTAAGTTTGCCGATGACACAAAGATAGGTGGCATTATAAGCAGTGTAGATGAAAACATAAAATTACAAAGGGATATTGATAGATTAGGTGAATGGGCAAAACTGTGGCAAATGGAATTCAATGTAGGCAAATATGAGGTCATCCACTTTGGACCAAAATAGGACAGAACCGAGTACTTTCTAAATGGTAAAAAGTTAAAAACAGTGGATGTCCAAAGGGACTTAGGGGTTCAGGTACATAGATCATTGAAGTGTCATGAACAGGTGCAGAAAATAATCAAGAAGGCTAACGGAATGCTGGCCTTTATATCTAGAGGACTGGAGTACAAGGGGGCAGAAGTTATGCTGCAGCTATACAAAACCCTGGTTAGACTGCACCTGGAGTACTGTGAGCAGTTCTGGGCACCGCACCTTCGGAAGGACATACTGGCCTTGGGGGGAGTGCAGCGTAGGTTTACTAGAATGATACCCGGACTTCAAGGGTTAAGTCACGAGGAGAGATTATACAAATTGGGATTGTATTCTCTGGAGTTTAGAAGGTTAAGGGGTGATCTGATCGAAGTTTATAAGCTATTAAGGGGAACGGATAGGGTGGATAGAGAGAAACTATTTCCACTGGTTGGGGATTCTAGGAGTAGGGGGCACAGTCTAAAAATTAGAGACAGACTAGAAAACACTTCTACACACAAAAGGGTGGTAGAAGTTTGGAACTCTCTTCCGCAAACGGCAAATGATGCTAGCTCAATTGCTAATTTTAATTCTGAGGTAGATAGCTTTTTGGCAATCAAAAGGTATTAAGGGATATGGGCCAAAGGCAGGTATATGAAGTTAGATCACAGATCAGCCATGATCTCATCAAATGGCGGAGCGGGCTCGAGGGGCTGAATGGCCTACTCCTGTTCCTATGTACACAGAGCATAGTCCACCCAACTGAGTCCTAAAATGCTCTGGGGTCCTAATGACGTCTTGAGATAAAGTAGCTGCGTGCTCGTTTCAGGCAGCCAGCTGTGCTGCCTATTCCGAAGATCCCGGCAAAATGTGGACAACAAGAACAAGGTGAGAGTTTCCCATCCCCCCCATGATTTTCGTGGTGCAACCATCCAGTCTACACTGAGCAGGAGGCCTCAAGATCTCCCTCCACATTTGATCTTCCTCCAACTCCCATGTGCATTGGGAGATCAATTGTTCATAATTCACATTTCAAAGGAGTTTCCCATTTAGTTGATACAGAACACTGGGCCATGCAGATAACGGAACATAATTAGAGGAACTAGATGTCGTTCTTTGGGCCAATTCCCTGCAGCTCCCATGGTTCAATTCTTTCTCTGCCGCAAACCGTCGCGGAAACAGAGTCCCTAAATTCTTTTTAAAAGCAGCTAAGTGGTTGCGTGAATAAAATGAATAGTCAAGGACGTCCTGTGGCATTGCCCACAGCCAAAGTGAACTTCCCTCAGAGTACAACTGATGCTGTAGTTATCGGGATCCTGCAGCTTATCAAGCTCCAGCTAGTGGTGGAAATGTACAGCTGCAGATGTGACCATGTGACAGGTGGCTTTACAATGGAAAAAACCTATTAAGATGCCACCTCAAGGCATGACAATGCTGATGCCAAAATAACAAATGCGTGACATACGTAGCAAATTTAATATATTATAGATGGGGAACAATCGGGAGGGTGAGATTGGACTAGGTGGCTTACATGAAGAAAAATATCCACGCAAACTTGATTGGCCAAACGGCCTGTTTCTATGTCGTAACATTCTGCGATTCTATGTAATAATGGAAGGCATCCCAAACTCAACAAAGGAGGTTCAAAACATTTGGTGGGAAGGGAGGGGGTGGGGAAAGAGAGTGAGATCCTTTCCATAACTTCAGGTTGTCTTATATAAAAATAAGACAATTTTCTGAATTTGAGAAATTCCAGACCTTTTAATTCTTACATGATGCTGGAACAAACCTTAGTTCACATATACACACTCAAAATAATATCTATGATGAATAACACACTTTAGTTGGTGCCAGCTTTCATTTCCATTTATAAAAAGGAAATGTTAAGTAAAAACAGATTTGTTTGAAAGAGGAGATTTTCCACCTACAGTGAAGCCTCGAATATCCAGTAACATGAAGGGTGCAGTTTTGCTGGAGAATGAAAAGTGATGGTTAATTAAGAGTCCCAAAATTTTGATCCTACACGCACTGTACAGCAATACCTAGGCATGTGAATGAAAACAAGTACCTCACAAATAACAAAAAAACATTTATGACCTGTTGAATGACTTGATTTTTTCCTGCAAGGCTTTGTCCTATGAAAATTCTAGTGGATAATAATGTCAGCCGTGGCTCAGTGGAAACACGCTTACTTCTGAGTCAGAAGGTTGTGGGTTCAAGACTCACTCCAGAGACTTGAGCACAAAATCTAGGCTGATATTGCAGTGCAGACTTGAGGGAGTGCTGCATTGTCAGATGTGCTGTCTTTTGGCTGGAATGTTAAACAGAGGCCCCGCATTAAACTCTGAGGTGGATGTAAAAAAACGATGGCACTATTTCTTAGAAGATCAGGGGAGTTTTCCCCGGTGTCCTGGTCAATATTTATCCCTCAACCAACATCACTAAAACAGATTATCTGGACATTATCACATTACTGTTCGTGGGACCTTGCTGTGCACAGATTGGCTGCCACATTTCCTGCATTACAACAGTGACTTCACTTCAAATGTATTTCATTGGCTATAGAGGATTTGGGACATCCTGAGGTTGTGAAAGGTGCTATATAAATGCAATTCATTCTCTTCTTTCTTTTATAATCAGGAAGGCAGAAACTGGAGGTTGCCCTGTATTATGAAAGGTTAAGGACAACTCAGAAAAGGTGGAAGGTTGAATGATTTGCCTTTATTTCATATTCAGTCTGAACACGCACAGTAAATGAAATCAGTGCATTCCCATTCAATCAGTGGCTGGCGTCAGCAACATACTGCAAAAAACAGATATTATTGAACTTCCTGCAAATCAAATATTGCACCACAAACACAACCTTGCTTTACCAGTCTACCTATCTTAATGTAGACTAATCTAGTCATGTCTCTTATCATTTAATCCTTCTGCACATATAAATGCCAATGTTTAAGATGACATTATCATATAAAAATGGTGTAATTTTATGTTTAAGTAGCTAAAAATTGCCTTTTAGTGTACAAGCCAGAGTTAATGGGCTGAACTTTCAGTATTTGTAATGTGTAATGCCTTTAACCTACTGTTTATATCTTAAGTGTCTTATAGGAAAGCTACCAAGAAGTCAATTAGGGCCAAGAGAATGAAATGCAATTAGATTCTGCCCTCAGTAATTTGGGGAACACACAGTGTACACTGGGAAAAAAGATGACCATTTGCTCAAACCTTGGCTCCAATATCTGAGAATATCACTGGCCGTGTTGGTAATGCAAGAGTGGTTTTCATTTTTCTAACATCTCAGGTACAGCAGGCATCTAAATAGTGGATTTAAAAAAAAAAAATTTCAAGTACTAAGAAAGCTAAATGAAGGGCCAAGACCCACAGTGCATACATACACTGATGGTGTATAGAATAGGAGAGAATGAGCTTGGATTTTAGAAACCTGCAGATTATCGGAGGACGGGATGACAAAGGAAGGTGAAAAGTTCCACAGTTTTGAGGTACAAGGGAAAGAATAAGAGTAGGATATAATGAGATAGTGAAATGAGTCACGATTTCAACAGTGAGATGCGTGGAAGAGAAAGAATATGTGGGATAGTGTATCTGGAGTTCAGAAAAAACAATGACAATAGTAATGCTGATAAAATGGAGAATGCCAGGTAACCACCACAGAGGAATTTTTCTGACGAAAGGTCATCAACCTGAAACGTTAACTCTGCTTCTTTCTCCACAGATGCTGCCTGACTTGCTGAGTATTTCCAGCATTTTCTGTTTTTATTTCAGATTTCCAGCATTCGTAGCATTTTGCTTTTCACAAAGGATTTTTTTTCTCCTTGTGCTATGTGTGAAGACATCTTGATTAACAGGTTTACAATTTTGGTACACATAATACACCGAGGTAAACTTCCCCCCTTGTTAAAGATACACAGCTCCCATATGATACAAGTACAATGCCTGTAGCAATTACAGATCTTACATAGCAGCACAATGTGTGTACACTGGTCGATCTCCCATGGAGAGGGTCATCTTTAGGTGAAGCAAGGTTCGAGGGCAGGACATAATTCAACCAGGAGCAGAAGTCATTATTTTTATATATAATACTTAGATTTTTAAAAATTATTATTTATAATGAAATAGCAAAGCTTATAATTTGGAAAGCAGAGTTGGTTGGAGCGTAGGGGTTTCTCTGCAGTACAGGCTGAAGCACTGGGAGACACAAAACTGAGGCCCTACAGCACCAAACTGGTGGGAAGGATGTGAATAAAGTGTGACACATCTACACAGGCAGTTTCCATTGTAAATGTGGACATAGAAATTTATAATGGAAGTTCACAAAGACACAAGCTATATATGTATTTTTTTTTTAAGTGGTGCATATTGCATGCACTTCCTGTGTCACTCTTAGTTTCATTAATACTTCATAATACTTTGTTGATAACACTCCTACTGTTATAAAATAGAGTATCTTCTGACTCCGCATGAGCAATGCCACAGGAGATCTGCTTAAAACCTTTACATTACACACACAGACGTGTGTGTGTGTGTGTGTGTGTGTGTGTGTGTTATATATCATTAAGTTTCTCTACAGTTCTCCCAGTCTTTTCCAGCTGTATGAACCCCCCACCCCCAGCTCTGTCTGGTAACAATCAAAAAACAAAATTACCTCAATTGTCCAGGACCAGTGAGTTATGTGACAGGAACACAATTGAAAGTACAGAACACTGTTCACTGTTACATATCTATATATCAGGGTAAAACTGGACATTTACACCCTTTGCACTGAACGACATATTTTTTTTATGTAACAGGTCAGTGCCCATAAGCTACAGTGCTGATTCACCCAGTGACATATTCAATGGCACAAAGTGCCATCTAGTGCCAGTCAATAAGGAGTTCCCAAATCCCATACTGTTGTGTTGAGCAATAGGGATCACAACGGGGTGTAAGAGTACAACTGCCATACTGAATAACAGAAAACCATTTCGAACCAGCATGGAGGAATAACTTAAGATCAATCAGTGGTCAGATTTGTATATTGACCCCCAGACATAAATAACCATGCTTGTTCCCATGTGTACATCATTAATCTATGGAGAGGGTTTCCTCCTGGTGAGCAGAGAAGGTGCTCCACTAAATATTAAATAACATTTTCATGCTGCCGTCTCGGTCAGTTCACCAACGCTGCCTCTCACCCTCCTCCTCGTGGCACAACACAAACGAAAATGAGACCAGCTTATGACCTAAAATTTGCATCATGACAATGTGCCTTTGCATTTTGTAACTTTGCCTTTGCATTCCAAGATGCAAACTACAAATAAGATTTACTTTACGTCTTGTCCTTTGTAATAACAGAAAAGTCCAGAAAATGAAATGGGGATTATATTAACCCCAAGAGTTAAGCTCTGGTCAACCATTTAGACAACATGGGAGAATATTTCCTAGATGTGGCAAAATTGTAAAGATATTCCTCATCAACGGGTGCATATAGCACACAGGAAATCTTCTTTCCTTGATCTACTATTTTTGACATAATCCCAGCCTTTCTTGCTTAAAACCCTCATTAATATCACCCACTCTCTTTGGTAGAGTGAAGTCTATCTCATGAGGGTCCTGTGTGGATCCAGCTCTTACATAAATTAAAACCTGCAATGCATTTGATGATGAAATATGTATTCCTTTTCTATCAGGATATTAAATACAGCAGGCAGCACTAAACCAAATGTCAGCAGTGAAAAATATATCTAGTCCAATGTAATGACTCCACAAGGAGAAATCACTGAGCTGTACCAAACCGGGCTTTAAGTCAGTACCTAATAATATGTTGACACTTCAGTCAATATTTAATGCAATCTTAATATTAATTTAACTGTATTCAAATGTAATGAAAATTATATCAAATGTAAATTATAAATGTAATGTTATAGACATGGTTGTGGTATCTATAGAAATGACATTTCACTTATCATAGAGTTTAACTATTTAGATGTTGGGCTCATAAACAACACAGGCAAGAGTTTCAATATAAGCAATAGACCAGAATTCATGAATCGCTCTGAAAACAATACAGTCACACTTTAGTCAGATATTGGTAGTTACTATATTATTTTGAATCAAATCAATATATTGGGACTCATGAGAAGCATTGACCCATTTATGTAATTTAACACTGCCCCCATGTGCTGTGTTGAGCAGCTCCAGAACTTTATTTTCATGTGGATTTATAAAATGGAAAGGAAAAAAAAATCCTCTTAACTAAATGTTGGACTGATCCAAGTACAGAAACAGCTGTGGGGCTTAGAAAATAAACCCACCTTTCCCTCCAAGTCACATCTGCAAATCTGTTCATTTCATTGAACAGCCGTTAGAATCAGTAAAACCACACAGATCTACGGATCACGTCTTTCTGGTCTCGGCTTAAAGAATTAGCAATGGTTTTTTCATTTCAGCTGCTCGATATGGACAAGGGAACCACAGCCCTCAAATAGTTAAACACCTGGCCAGTGATTCCTTAAATACTTCTCTCTCTGTTTAAATAATGGACAAGTGAAATGACTCAAATTCCGTTTGCTTTTCTGTCACTTCAATAATTGACCAACATAATCAAAAGGAGGAGAACTCCCCACCATTAGATGCAGTGCTAATGTGACCTCATTTAAAACCATAAAGAGCAGTGGCTGGAACAGTCAACACTGAAACATAACTTAACAACATGGCAGGTTATCAATCATCCTTCATTTAATTCAACGCAGGTGCCCAGCCATCAAAAGGCAGAAAATAAATGAATAAAAAACTGAAAGCCTCACTCACCATTTAACAAGTTCCCATTTTGTTTCTCCTGCTTGTTTTTTGCTTGCCATAATTCAGAGTAGTTTTCTCACTCGGATGGGATTGCCTACATCTGCAGAACAATGAGTCTAAACAGCCTGGTCTAAGCACCCCAGCCTGCAGCACAGGGTAAATCTCCATCAGATTAGCTAGCTGCACAAAGACTCTTGTCAGTTTCTCCTCTGGTCCTACTGGAAGATTAGAACAGGAAACTGACTGGGTTGTACCAACGTAACTTTGTTCCTTTCCTATAGGCAACAAAAAAATAAGGACCCAAGACAAACCAAGCACTGCTGGCATAGCTCAGAGGCTGCTGGAGGCAGTGTTCACCTTTTTAGAAACTCTTCCTGCTGCAATGCCATAATTCCGGCTTTTCAATGCTGCAAAGAAGCTAACTGTCCGGTGAAAGTGGTACGGGCCGACTTCTACCTATTGCAAAAAATGCTCAGATAATCCGAAGTTGTAATCAAAGACCATCTCTCCAGAGGCCGAGGGCAATGAAACACTTGGACATTCTATGAAATAGCTAAACTCTACAGTCCTGATTTTAAGACAGTTTTTTTGAGAATTGCATATTAGCCAGTCAAAGATCAATTTGCTAAATTTTTTTTGGCCGAACAAAAAAAAAGCAGCAGTTTGCAGAAAACCGCAATTTAGCAATTCAGCGAAAAGCCTCAAAGGCCCATCAGGAGTCCCAAGTTATAGAAGCACAGAATGATACAGCACAGAAGGAGGCCATTTGGCCCATCGTGCCTGCGCCGGCTTTTTGAAAGAGCTATCCAATTAGACCCTTTCCCCATAGCCCTGCAAATTTTTCCCCTTTCATATATTTATCCAATTCCCCTTTGAAAGTTATTATTGAATCTGCTTCCACCATCCTTTCAGGCAGCGCATTCCAGATCATAACAATTCGCTGCCTTAAAAAAATTTCTCCTCATCTCCGCTCTGGTTCTTTTGCCAATCACCTTAAATCTGTGTCCTCTGGTTAGCAACTCTTCTGCCACTGGAAACAGTTTCTTCTTATTTACCCCATCAAAACCATTCATGATTTTGAACACCTCTATTAAATCTCCCCATAACCTTCACTGTTCTAAGAAGAACAACCCCAGCTTCTCTCGTCTCTCCATGTAACTGAAGTCTCACATCCCTGAGACCATTCAAGTTCTGCTTGAATTGGAGAATTTGGGCTCTACCTTTGTTTGGGATTTGGGTTCAGGATTCTAACAATTTGGATTTTCCCTATTGGCTAATCTGACCAATTGCCAGAGAACATGGCCATTTCCTTCACTGTAGCATTAGGAAAAACAGACAGGTGCTTGATACGATACCTGCATGATAGTCCCTCCTGCCTGCATGACCAATAGATCCATCAATACAGCAGGGATAACAGACACAAGGAATCAGGCATGCCCCCATAATTGCCCAGTATTGCTGGCAGTGGGTGAGGGCCTCCACCATTTGGAAAACCAATGAGTGGATGAGAAACCACGAGGGTCCCTGAAAAGGAATGGGAATTTGTGTTGCAAGATAGTGAAATGCACTCTGTGTTTGTGAGTCTTGAAGTATTTTTTGATTGATTGCTTTGTAGTCAATGTGATATTTGATGCAATCAGCATGTTTTGCCCCCTTTAGACACACATCAGATGTCAAACTTTTATTCGTATTGATAAAGGGACCTATGTGAGAATTTGGATCGTCAAGAATGAAACTGAAATCAATCAAATTGGGTCACTTTGGATTCAGAGTTCACTTCAGACCTCAAAGTTAGCAGGATACTTGAATTAACTCATACATTAACCCTTTAAGCCCAGCACGAATATTGAATTAACTTATACGTTAACCCTTTAAGGCTATCACCAATATTGAATTAACTTATACATTAACCCTTTAAGGCTATCACCAATATTGAATTAACTTATACATTAACCCTTTAAGGCTATCACCAATATTGAATTAACTTATACATTAACCCTTTAAGGCCATCACCAATATTGAATTATCTCATACATTAACCCTTTAAGCCCAGCACTAATATTGAATTAACTCATATTAACCCTTTAAGCCCAGCACTAATATTGAATTAACTCATACATTAACCCTTTAAGGCCATCACCAATATTAAATTAACTCATACATTAACCCTACGTTTTGCAGCGAGACAAATAATTAAGGACTTTGACTTTGTCAGTGAAATCTCTTGTTTTATTTCAGTTGTTAGAATTAAAGCTTTGTAGGAAATCTTTGTGACTCCAACTCACTTACTTCACTTAGGTGAGAATTGCCTATCCTGGAAGGACATTAGATGGAGAGCCATGCAGAATCACCTCAGGACTGGGAGAGAATAAAGAGAGGGTATACAGATGAGCTTACTTGACCATCAAAAAAAATTCTGTCATGGAAAAAGCCACAGTCCAAAGACTCCATCCTCCCAGTGGAGGATGGAACTGGTGGTGAACAGCACCATGCTGGAAAATGGGGCAGGATATTGTTATTTTAATTGATTTGGTTAATGTTACACATTAGAGAAAGGAATGAATGTAAACTGTGAAAATTAGAAGAAATAGTTCGAATTTTTAAACTCAATTTTTAAAAAATGCTCTTGAAAAGCAGACTGGGTAAAAGCTGAAGTAATTGGAACCATAATTGGGTGGCACTGAATGGAGATCAGATGGAAGGAAAACCAGAGATTTTCCTTAAACTGCTTCCCTGCACCTCCCACAAAGTCAGTAGTAGAACAGCACTCGTAGAGGCATAGAAGCAGGCCAGACTCTCACTTGTCCGGTGTCTCAGTATGCTGCAGTAGTCACAAGCTGTAAATGATACACCTCCTGTATAAATGTTGTGGAGATGCCGGTGATGGACTGAGGTGGACAAATGTAAGGAATCTTACACCAGGTTATAGTCCTTACATGTATAAATGTTGTCCATCTCCGATATAAATGGCCAGCAGCTTCTATATGTGTGATACACCACTCAAACTCCTACAATACCAAGAACTAAACATGCTGCACCTCAGAATGCTGAGATGCAAGTTCATGCATGTGATTACCCCATGCTCTGAATTGCTGCTGTGGAAAGGTGCTGAGGCAGATTTTTAATGAAAAGTGGCAAGAGCTTAATTCAAAGAACCAGTGAACTGCATTACATTGGTAGAATACCTTGTTCTGTGGAATGGTTGACAATTTTCCAGAGGTCCAAGTTCCTGGCTGTGATCATACTACCAGGAAGAGGCATGAAGCAAAGACTAATATAGACCAGGAGCTTCCAGAGACTTGAGCACAAAATCTAGGCTGAGGGAGTACTGCACTGCCAGAGGTGCTGTCCTTCAGATGAGACGTTAAATCGAGGCCCCGTATGCCCTCTCAGGTGGACGTAAAAGATCCCACTGCACTATTTTGAAGAAGAGCAGGGGAGTTCTCCCCGGTGTCCTGGCCAATATTTATCCCTCAACCAACACCACTAAAACAGATTATCTGGTCATTATTTCATTGCTGTTGTGGGACCTTGCTGTGTGCAAATTAGCTGCCAGTTTTCCCTAAATTACAACAGTGACCACACCTCAAATATACTTCATTGGCTGAAAAGCGCTTTGGGACGTCCTGAGGTCATGAAGGGTGCAATATAAATGCAAGCTTTCTTTCTTTATAAAAAGGGAAGATAAATCTTATGGCCAGTCACTGCTGGCAGTCAGTAACACTTGGCCAGCATCAGAGGCCTGGAAGCAGTTATTCTGCCCTGTAGGTCAGGGAAACCAAGAGAGATTGGGAGAAATTATATAAACTAGGAGAGGTGAACATGAAAGAACATGCAGACAACAGCTGTTTGAGAGATTGGATGGAGTTATGTGAATCCATAATATTCACATTAGAAAGACTGAGGTAGAATTATGCATTCATATTCCTTTAAGCCTACGATTCCCTTATTAAATCTCAATAATCACCAGCACTAACAGACTTCCTCCTTCAGTCAGAAGATTGGAATGCACACTTCTTCATCACCGTCAATGCAAAACCATCATCAGCGACCACGAAATGTGCGTCAGTTGATTTCCTTTGATTTTGGCCTCCAAAAATAGGATGATTAGCCACTGCCAGAACCCACACAGCACAATCTGTTGGTTCTGACCAGGCAACCCTCTTCTTTATAGCCAATACCAATTTTTTCATGGCAGTCATCAGATTCATCCTGAAATCTAACCTCTAGTCACTGCTATAAATCAACCATGTTATATTCCTTGAATTGGGACCAATCCAGACTCAACTCAGAGGTAGGTATCATGAAAAATAGGGTGAATGCCAACATAAACTCTCAGTACAGTCACAACCAAATTCCTTTCCCCCACTTTTATGCCCAACACTCTGGTTCCCATTCCCAGTGCACCTGTCTATCACAAATCTGCCTGTGGTCCATTCTGGCCTCCATTTCACCTGAAATGTTAATGGTTTCTGCGTGATATGATAAGCAGTGTGCAAAAACAATCTTTGCAAGGGCAGTGAAGCTGTTCTGCTGAGGACAGTTTCACTCAATGTACCCAAACAAATTAATACACTGGATTATGGAACTGATATTCAGCAGGTCACTTGATAACTTTATAATGCGGCATAAATAACCAACAGAAAGTGATGCTGCTTTTCTAATTAACCGCCTCTTTAAGCTTTCTATATAAAGATAATGTATTCATACTTCCTGCCAAGAAGTGAGGCTCCCTTGATGAGATTTTCTCAGTATTCATTACCTTTCTATTTTAAGCTTATCAAGTGATGTACGGTGCTGCATAGTATTACTGTGATACACTTATTCACTAGGAGCTGAACGTTTGCAATGTACATTGGGAGGCTCGACTGAGCAGTGGGCAACAATGGCACATTCAGAAAGACTCCTCCAGACCTGCCGGGTCGAGCTCATCAGCAGCCTGTCTAGGAACATTCCCACTTTACTGGATTATATGCAAGCTGAAGAACTGGTGACCAGTGAAGACAAGCAAATCGTCAATTCCAAGATTACAGACACGGAAAAGGCACGCGAGATCCTGGACCTGGTACAGGCCAAAGGTGAAAAGACTTGCCAGCTGTTCATAGATCTGCTGCTGAAGTTACATAAAATCTGGCCTGATCAGGTCTCGCTCTTTGGTCAATTCATTGAATATTTGAGACCCAACAGTGAACTTCAGAAATACACCACAGGTATGTTAAGTTTAAGACTTTGGGGACGTTTGCCTGAGGTAGTTTAATTCCTTGGAGGTAATTCTGCAACCTAGGGCCCCACATTTCTTCAGAGACTGGGTGTCCATGGCAGCGTAGATATAGCAGTCTCTCGCTGGAAAACATTTGGACATATAACCAGCTCTGTTGCAATGGACATTGGGCTGTATTTGAGACTTGGTATGAAAGTGCAAGTCGAGTTACTGATGCACGTTCAAGTCTCAAACTGGAACAAGTGAAGGTTTTGCTCCAGCGTTAGCGCCAATGGCAGCAGGAACACTGTAGAGCTAAAATCTTCATTATATATAGTATCATAACATAGCATTATAGTATATTACAGCAAAGAAGGAGGTCATTCAGCCCATCATGCCCTTACCGGCTCTTTGAAAGAACTATCCAATTAGTCCCACTCCCCTGCTCTTTCTCCATAGCCCTGTAAATTTTTTCCCTTCAAGTATTTATCCAATTCCTTTTTGAAAGTTGTTATTGAATCTGCTTCCACCGTCCTTTCAGACAGTACACTCCAGATCAGAGCACCTCTCTGCCTCTGGTTTTTTTGTCAGAAGTCAATTGCCAGAAGGGTGGTTCATTTGGATTTCCTTGTGTTGGTGTTCTAGATACCCCCCTCTGAAAACAAGACAGAACATTTGTGCAACTACCACCAGCCAAGAGCTGGTGCCAACATGCAGCATGAATGGTGTTGAAAACTTAAGGGTGACGTTGAACAAGATCTAGGGTAGAGTAGTAGATCTAGGGTAGAGTAGTAGATCTAGCACTCAATTGCTGCAGTACAGCAATCAACAAAGCAAGTACAATGCCAAACTAACCAGAAACAGTCGAGTACAAGTTATTTTCTTGTTGGGAATTTGTACCAAGAGAAGAAAGAATGAACATTTTGGCTGAGTAACTTTTCGCTCTGTGACTGATGCCAATTTTACAACAGCCTGACTCCAAGGCCACTCCACCAGAGCAGAGCAAGCTGCATTTCTGAGAGATCAAAAGCGTTGATTTTTCTTTTTTAAGTTGGTGCCTAATTATTTTGTGACAAAAACTTCCATTTTGCTGCCAATACTAAGGTTTTGTACTGGGGTCCATGCTAGGCCTGAATTAATGGAAAATTAATGCATGTTTGTAGCTTAACCTGCATCAGTAGTCATGCTGTTATTACAGGTTTCCAGAATTTGCAGTTATTTTTGTCACCATATTATTTGCAGTTCCCTCACTAAGAAAGAAACCATCCAATGCTACCCACTATCAGACAATAACAGGCATTGCTTATATGATTCCTTCACTATTACAGTAACCACATAATACACCCTCCCACAGCTTATGTAGGTGGCCTTGTAAAGAGGCTCTATTTTGCTACAAACAAGAAGTGAAGAACTGAGTAACTCATTTAGTAAGATATCAGATAAAGTGAACAGAAGTAGCAGCATGATCGCCACAGAATACTTGATTACTGATACAAGTTAAGTTATGAGCAGGCATTAAATTGGAAGAAGGAAAAAAGGGAAGAACAAACTTACATTTATATTGTGCCTTTCACAACCTCAAGACGTACTTTTGAGGTGTAGTCACTGTTGTAATGTATTTTAGGGAAAATACCCCAGTACGTGCTGATACTCAGTAAAAACAGTCAGCCTTTCAAATTTGATTGTAAAAAATATTTTAAATGTTAGTGTTACTGTATCAGAAATGTTTTTAAGATTCATTTTTATTTGTTCATAATTTTGCCCCTGCCACCTTTGCCCACTCGTCCCTGACAGATTCATTAGGGATGGTTGTCCAAGTACATACCAGCAGTGGAGAACTTTGCCAGCTGCCAACAGATATCAGAAAGTCCCAGGCCTGCTGCCCAAGATTTTCTGCCCATTGAGTGGGCACTGTGCCTGCAATTTTCCAGTATGCGCTGGTGGTGGGTGAGGTTCCCTGTTGCTGGCTTGCCCTAGGAAAATTGCCCTCACTCTATTAATGTACAACTTATATCACCAAACATGCAAGCCAAAAATTCCTCCATTTAAACAGAACTCAATATGGCGGAGATGGTGACTGAAAATGGCAAATTTCTGGAACTTTCACAACTAGGACCGAATTGTCTACGAATAAAGGACAATTCCATTCAGGACATCTTTTTGAATACTTCCAGAGTTGTATGCTTCTTGGAAATTTCGGGATAGATTTTCCTGTTCCACTACCTTGATATTTTGGACCACCTGGATACAGTGAATACGGGAAATTGGGCAGGGTGGATAGCTCCTGTGGAAACACACCCGATTTTCAGTCTGTTCATTTAAACGGGCGGAAAATCGGGCAGGCTGTCTCTCTGGCATGTGATCCTCTCTGCCTGATTTTCCTCCACTCGCTGTACCCAATTGATCCAAAACGCCCTGGCACAGGAACAAGAAGACCTTTCCCTATATCTTTCAAATGGTTTAGTTAAAAAAAAACAACAGATTTAAAATGGCTCTCTCAACTTTAATCAGTCTCGTTGTGTACAGACAAGAAGCTACTCACAACATTGCCCCTTTAAAGTTCGATATTAACCTCCCCTTTGCGAAACATAATCTGTTTTTATCAACTTGAGATGGTAAAAATGGCTGCTTTATATGCTGTTAACTAGTATTCATTTTCTCAAGGTGGTGCAGGTCACTTTTCCAATGGAGTCCTCACATATAGATTCGCAAACCTGTAAGTCCCCCTCTGGTGAGATCCCGTTCCATGGTGGGGAGGTGCTGGGTGAGAGTCAGCACTTAGCACCAAGAAGGGAGGGAGAACTGGAAAGGCTGGTCAGCCTGAGCACCTTCAATTGCCAGTTACAGAATGGCATTGGCAGAAACCTGGAAAACAGGTAACCTGTCTGTCTTCTAGAAAAATATTGGGTATGGCATCAGGGAAGGGGAATGAAGAAAGAGTTATTTCACCAGAAAAAAATTCTGATAATTTCATGTCATCTGACAACCAAATTTAGATAAGCTAATAAAAAGGAAGACAAATATTGCTTAACCCTGAAGTACATTTCCCTACTGTTGGTTTCACATGAAGTCAAAGGTTCCTCTCTCTTCTTTTCCCATCATAAGTAATTTTCAATGGTAAGACACATCAACTCCCTTCTAACTGGTTCGAGCTTGGGCTAAAAAAAAAAGGCTATTTCTACAGGACAGGGCTGTCATCAATCTTGCTCCTTTTCAGAAATCAGTTCAGTTGCAGAAAAGAACAGAAATCACATCAAGAAAAAACTTGTGACGGAAGAATTCATTCTACATTGCAATTACATCCCAGTGGAGCTGGTTGAACGCCAGCATCGAACCAAAGTGCCCGTGGAAAAGAAAATAAAGGTACAAGAGATGTTCACCTCAGCTTCTTCAAGGGGAGATGGGATTCCTAGACTTGTCATCTTAGAAGGACATCCAGGAACTGGAAAAACGACATTAGTAAAACACATGATCTCTGTTTGGGCATCATCTCAGCTGTACACAAATTTTAAGTTTGCATTCTATTTCTTCTTGGAGAGGGTGAGCCCCGATATTGACACCAGCCTCGTGGAATTGATCAAGACATTCTGTGACCATCTGAACTCTGAAGAGGTCCTCTGTGCTTTAGAGGACGATGCTGTTTTGCTGATATTTGATGGAGTACAAGATTTTCTCAAACCCCAAAACACAAGGGAAAGAGTTAAGAGTTGCAATCCATTACAGCCAATGCCAATGAGCAAATTAATGGACCATTTGATTCGAGGCTCATTGCTATCAAACTGTTTCATTTTGCTTTTGACTAGACCTGAGGGGGTCTCACATATCCCAATGCCACAGGACGGCAGGTTAGTGGAAATAAAAGGGTTCTCCGATACTTTAAAACTCAAATTTTTGGGGCAGTCCATTGATGAGGCGCAGAGAAATTACGTCGCAGGAGACCCGTTGTTGTGGGACATGTGCAGCATCCCTGCTTTCTGTGTGTTCCTACACTCCACTGTCCTCACCTACATCCATGAGTTATGCGCCATCACCACATCGGAAATTCTGCTACACTATTTTAGATATTTCATCGCACACCATGTCAGTCCTTACAGATACCAGAATGAGGACCAAACATTTCTACAGATGCACTGCATTTTGAAAACACTCTCAAGCGAGCTCCTCAGCATTGGCAAGGAGGCTTTACGGAGCCTGGGAGGAGAGCTGTCCCCTTCGGTGAAGAGTATCCCTGACATCCCATTCCACGAATCCAGCATCACTGCCAATTTTGTGACAAGGCATTTAATACGAGATTCATTAACTTTTATAAGAGCAGATTATGCTTTCCCGTGCAAAGCTCTGCAAGAATTTTTTGCATCCGTTGATCTGACTCGTGAAATTGTCTCAAGGCGAGATAGTGATGATTACTCAGGCATCGTCTCAGCAGCTACAAGCAACCTCATCGCACTTATCTGTGGATTCCTCTCCACAAGCTGTGGCCACTTGCTAGAGGGGCTCTTGGACTTTGAACATAGTTCAGCAGATGATAACTTCTGTAGCTTTTTGCTGCAGTGGATAAAGAGGAGCCACGATGAAGCATCTGATGAAAATGAAGGAGACAAACTCTTCGCCGTGATAAAGTGCCTCCATGCTAACTCTGCAGTGCAGCTGATTCCGAACTTTTTTAGTCGTGTAGGATCACTGATTGACCTCAGTCTTGTTCGCCTGTCGCCTGCAGACTGTGCTACCATTGCTTATATCTTACAAAATACCAAAGACACGACACATTTGGATCTGTCAGAGTGCAAGATAGGTCCAGAAGGCTGTGCAGCCCTTTCATCGGGGATAACGCACCTGCACTCACTCAGGTAAGAAGTTTTTCAGAATTACCAACTTTGTTCTTGGTCAGTGTTGACTGACTGAGATGTGCAAATAATCCAGGGGCATGATGGCTCCTGCAGTGGGGGAAAGGGAGAAGAGACATTGTCTGGAGACAGCAAGCCAGGGCTGAAGAGTAGCAATGTGGGGATGGATGAATGTTCTGGAGTGTTACTTTAGGGATCAGGAAGTACTTGTATAGAGATTTCCCCTCAGGCGATTAAGCGGGTACACTAGGGCCTTTAATAAGGTAGATTGATCTGTGGAAGGAGCTTACTTTGATGAGCTTAATGGCCTTGTCTTGTTCCATGCTTTCTTATGTTCTGATAGGGAACTTTGCTCCTGCAGCAGGAGTGTCTGTCTAACATTTCAAATTATGGCCTTCTATAGATGTACTGTATTGCAGAGGAGGTCATGCTGTTTACACAAACCTGATTCAAATCATGGCGATTTGCAGCCAGCGTAAGGACAGCAATAAACAGTCACAGCCGAGTAAACAGGCTCAGGCCATCTCCACAGCACCCACAGAAATATGGATGGTTGGATACAAGCAATGTAATTTAATTAGAAATACTGTAACAGTACATCTCAAAGTGGTTTATGAATTTCATCAAAACCTCAAGTTTGAATTACAGCCTTTTACTCACCCTCTAATGATCTCAGTAAAGTGAAAACAATACCCAAGAACAGTTTAAAAATAGTGCTGCAATAACAAATATTGAAATTCATTTGCCAATTATGCGCCCATTATGCAAGTTTACTAATATCTTCCTATATTTTGTCGCAGTCCTCCTCGGTATTAACTATACCCCCCAATTTGGTGTCGTCCGCAAATTTTGAAATTATTCTTCCGATTCCCAAGTCCAAATCGCATGTGTAAATGGTGAACAACAGTGATCTCAGCATCAATTCTTACCACTTCCCACCTTTTGCCAGTCTGAGTAACTACCTTTAACATCAACTCTCTGTTTTCTGTTTTGTAGCCAGTTTGCTATTCATTCTGCTACTTGTCCCCTGACTCCACACACTCTGACCTTAGTCAGGAGTCCACTATACGGTACCTTATCGAAGGCCTTCTGAAAATCCAAATATATTACATCTACTGCATTAGCGCGGATGCAACCCATCCAGACCAGGGGTTTTATCCTCTCTACGTTTGAATCGTTTATCAATTATCTCCCCCCTTTCTATCTTAAATGTCTTTATATCTTTTTTGATCTCTTCTTCTAATGTCATGCCCACCCTGTTAGTCTCCCTGGTAAATACTGAGGCAAAGTAATTATTTAATATTTCTGCCATTTCGCTGTCATTACCTGTGAATTTATCGTGTGTATTCCTTGGTGGCCCTATCCCTATCCTGATTTTTCTTTTGTTATTTATGTGTCTGTAGAATACTTTACTGTTTCTTTTTATATTCCTTGATAATTTAATTTATTAACTCTACTCCCCGGGGATTTGGCACAGTTTGTGCAGTGCTGTCAAACCAATTACTTTCTTCTTTTTACAGATTACGCAGCAACTCATTGGGTAACGTGGGGATCTCTTGTCTAGCCCAGATGTTATTGGAGAACACCACAATCAGGGAGGTTGAGTGAGTACCAGTCTCCGCCACACACTCATCTTCATCCACCCTCCTTTAAAAGCAGTGACTGACACTGACATATGGTTTCAAGCGCACTAGAAATCCTCTTTTACGTTGACCAAGTGGCCATACTTTCATGTGTGAGTCCAGAAAGGTTATTCAACCATGGGGAGAGGGGGGCTGCATGATAACCAAGTATGGTTCTGTCCTCACACCATTGTCCACACACGTTGTACCAGCCTTATATAGAATGCTGCAAAATGTATTCAGACTGTAAACGGTGAAAATATAATTTGTGCCTCTTTGAAAAAAGATTAAAGTTCCTTTACGTCACTTGCCATTTGTGACACTGCCTCTAGAGAGAGAGAGAGAAAGAGAATAAGAGATATAGATGAAAACACAGCAGTAGGCACGTCTCCATATACAGTATAATCCAAATTTTGCTGTGTAATCTAATGTTTGTCCTCAGGAGCACAGGGGACGGAGTAGCTATGCTGAGCGATACAGTTACCTTGGGAATTTACTGCAGTGTAATAGTTTCTTTCAGAGGACCAGTAAACAATGTGCTTTAGCAAGCAATATTGGTTTATCTAATTTTTAACACGGATACCTCCTATCGCTTGCATACAAATGGTGAGGGTTTTTAAACCATCCACATTTGATTTGAAAACCTCCCAGACAGCAACGGATAATCAGTAAATTTGCCAGAATGAGCAGCAAAATGGTGATTCAAACTGAGAGGGGGGGAAAGAAAACAGGCCAAATAAAAACAGAAACCACTTGAAATACACAACAGGCCCGCAAGTGTCACGAAAGAAAAAAGATTGTTTATGGTTTCGGTGACTCTTAAATTGCCAATTATCTTCTAGCAACCACCAGCATAACAACATCTGATGTGTGTTTAAACAGAGAATCATTATTGTCTCTGATTATTCTCTTTTTCTTTCTTTAACCTATTTCCCCTCCCCTCGTTCCCTTGATGTCCCTATCGCCATGCCCGAAAGTTGTCGGCTTGTGGCCTCCAGCTGTGGAGCTGGCTGCTGGGTGGGTATACGAGAGCAGCCTAGGGTGGGGGACTCTCCCTCCGATCTCTCTCCCCTCTCACGAGGAAGCCCCCCGACCGTCTCTCTGTTGTCTCTTCACAGGAACGTAGCCGAAGCTGGTAACTCAGTGCGTGGAAAATTGGAGGCACGCACGCGCCATTAAATTCCCCGGAGGGGGAGGTTCTCCGATCGTCTGCCGTGACTTTGGCGGAACATTCGGCGGAAACCCCCCTGGAGAAAGGCAGCGGCCAAAGTAGCTCGAAGCCATGCAAACCAGAATGCTGGAGCTTCCGTTCCTGGTGTGTGCTGAACAGTTGGAGGTGCCTCAGTGCCTCAGAGCGAAGTAGGGAGAAAATATAAAAAACAGCCAGGGTTCCTGCTCTCGATCGTGTCTGGTGACTCCTACTGGAAATTGCACATCTGACCATCACGTGAAATCAACTTGCATTTATAGAGCCCCTGTAACGTGGTGAAACGTCCCAAGGCACTTCACAGGGGCATAATCAGACATAATCAGGGGCACCAAGCCAAAGAAGTAGACATTAGGACAGGCGACTAAACGCACAGCCAAAGAGGTAGGTTTTAACGAGCTTCTTAAAGGGGGCGAGAGAGGCGGAAAGGTTTGGGGAGGGAATTCCAGAGCTCGGGGCTTAGACAGCTGAAGGCACGACCGCCAATGGCGGGGCGAAGGAAGTCACGGATCCGCAAGAGGCCAGAATTGGAGGAACACAGAGTTCTCAGAGGGTTGTCGGGCCCCCCCCCCCACAGTCGAATAGCCTGCTGACACTCTGGGGTAATTATCTGAGTTGGCGATCATGCCCCCCACAGTCGAATAGCCTGCTGACACTCTGGGGTAATTATCTGAGTTGGCGATCATGCCACCCACAGTCGAATAGCCTGCTGACACTCTGGGGTAATTATCTGAGTTGGCAGCCTTGCCCTCATGCATTGCACGTTGGAAATTCAGGCACGCACTGCCCTCGATTTCCCATCCATTTTGGGTAGAGCCAAGTGTCACAAGACCAGATTTCTGTTATACACCGATGGTGAGCAAGGCTCCCTGCCGGTAGTAAGAACGTGGAAAATGACCCCCTCGTTGTCTATGCTCGCAGGTGATATCGGAGGGGTGCCAGGTCTTGTGGAAAAGGGTGGCCCAGCAGGAGAGAAGGAAGCAACACAACAATGAATGAAAACCGGGGCTAACGGGTTAAACCAGTCCGAGCCACTTGTTTGACATCACTGGCTGCGACAGGACGGGATTAATAATGTTAAGTTGGAACAGGAGACACCATCCCTGGCACTTTACGCAGCTTCTAATCACATTAATCTGTCTATAATTGACATTGATGCCTTTTTGTCCGTTACGATTGTGAAATGTATGCTGGGACAATATGATTAAGTCAGTAAACTGACTCGATAATTGATCGCCTAAATATGACAGTTAGAGTCCCACTTCTGCTGGGCCATTTACAAATTCCTATTAAAATGTAAAGTAAATATAGAATAATCAATGTGTAGCAGTGAGTTTCAAGGCACTTAGACAATCAAGGTTATCTGCTGATATGGTTAGTGGCTTACATAGACCAATGCATTTCTGGGTAATGGTTTAAAAGGTGCTCGTCTCACTGAGGGTTCTCATCATCTGAACTCAAGATTGGACCACATTCAAGGCTGATTTCATTTTAAGCAGGGGCTTTATTCAGTTGTAGGTGTCCTTTTAGAGCTGGTAAATGTTCTCTGTGCCATTTGCAACTCTCAGTGAGCTCACGTCATTTATGTGCGATGACTCCAACTGATTCTCCTTCCGTCCCGGGCGATCTTAAACCTTATTTTAGCTCAATTTATAATTCATAACCCAACCCCGTCCATGGTAAAATGGTTGAAAATCCCAAAGCGACACAAGTGCATTAAAGCTATTGACGTTCCATTATTGTTTTGCAACAAGCTTTTCAATATATAACTGGAAACACTGCTACTTCAAAAATGACAGTGACACCGTGGGGGTCAATTTTAACCGAACCCACCCGTCGGGAAAGTGACGGGATCAGGTGCAACACTGGTTTTACACCCCGCCCGATTTCACTCTCCACTGAAGTCAACGGAGGGTAATTTCAGGCGGGGGCAGAAAACTCGATCCCATCAGTTTCCCGGCGGGCGGGTTCCGTTGAAATTACCCCCTCCTCGTGTGTCAGGAATAGAATCAGGTTTCTGCAGCAGAGCTTGTGGTCGGAATTCCATGGTTCCTGGACGGCTGACAGTGACCCCTCCACTTCTCCCTGAATTCTGGCTCTGTGATTAGCAGGAGCACAGGGACAGAGGTGATGATGTAAACACACAAACCAATGTATTACTGAAATGGACCCAGGCTACAGGAACATTTCCATTATGGATGATGCCGGGTTTATCGATTTTAAGGCTTCTAACCCTATGTCAGCACATGACTGCAACGGTGAGAACTGCACTGGGTTTCTCATACCTTAATAATGATCCACATTGTAGCTTTAAAAATACAAGTGAGTTGATGTAGAAACTATCCTTTTAACAGTTAAGTAATCGGTAATTAAGTTTCTCTTTTTCTTTCTGGACAGACTTCAGTGGAATGGCATAGGAGACAAAGGAGCGAAAGAAATAGCAGCCGTTATAGAACGGAATTGTACCCTCACTTATATTGGGTTTGTATAATACTATCACCTTTAACTAGAGCGCACAATGCTAGTGTTAACAGTGGCTGCGGAATCGCAGTGACCTCCTGTTGGAAGCACTTTTTCTGCAGCTTGGGGCCCCGTGAAAGAAACATAGGTCACCTTGATGATCAAGTGTTCTATTGATTATTGATTGCACTGTTTAGAATCATAGAATTATAACAGCACAGAAGGAGGTCATTTGGCCCATCCAGCCGGTGCTGGCTCTTTGTAAGAGCCGTCCAATTAGTCCCACTCCCCCGCTCTTTCCCCATAGCCCTGCAATTTTTTCCCCTTCAAGTATTTATCCAATTCCTTTTTGAAAGCCACGACTGAATCTGCTTCCACCGCCCTTTCAGGCAGCACATTTCAGATCATAACTACTCGCTGCGTAAAAAAGTTTTTCCTCATGTCAACTTTGATTCTTTTGCCAATCACCTTAAATCTGCGTGCTAGGACCCAGATCGCATGGGTATTTGCCTAAAAAGAAGGATGTCTGAGGAACATCAAATCGACTGAGGTCAGTGCAAAGATACAATGAATTACTAAAATTGACCATCTGGTCGAACATGCTCTCGGGTTCTTGCACAGTAATGCACAAGTACCTGAGTTTGTTTAAGTTGCTTTTAGTCAAAGGGCAGCGTAAACTCATTATTAGGGCCAGTGGTCTTGTTTGGCCCAATATCCTGCAACAAATCAAATTCCTTTATTTATTCCATGTAGTTTGATTTGATACCCAAGTGCTGCAATGTCCTGGAGACAGTCTATATGTCAAATTCTGAGTGGATCCGACTGATATCAAATCAACCGCTCTACTTATTATTGACTGGACCTTCTACCCAATCGTGCCTTAGTGCCAGTCTTCCATTTTCAGCATTAAAGGAGGAAGAAAACAAAAATGTTCAATAGTGTCCTATAAAGGGCATGGTGGCCATGATGGTCCATGATGGGCACAATGTTCATGATGGGCACAATGGTCCATGATGGGCACAATGTTCATGATGGGCACGATGGTCCTTGATGGGCACGATGGTCCTTGATGGGCACGGTGGTCCATGATGGGCATGGCGGTCTATGATGGGCATGGTGGTCTATGATGGGCATGGTGGTCTATGATGGGCATGGCGGTCTATGATGGGCATGGTGGTCTATGATGGGACATGATGGGCACGATAGTCCACGATGGGCATGGTGTCCTATGATGGTCTATGATGGGCATGGTGTCCACGCTGGGTATGGTGTCCACGATGGGCATGGTGGCACAGCACAATGGAATTCCAGTAGGCGGTGCCATCGAGTATTATTAAAGAAAGAACTTACATTCCTATCGTGCCTTTCACAACCTCAGGACATCCCAAAGCGCTTTGCATCCAGTGATGTACCTTTGACATGTAGTCACTGTTACAATGTAAAAAAGCACAGCAGCCAAGTTCTGCAGAGCAAGATCCCAAAAACGACAATGGGATCAATGACCAGATAATCTGTTTTTGGTGGTGTTCGTTGAGGGATAAATTTTAGCCAGGACACCGGGGAGAACTCCCCTGCTCTTCTTCAAATGGTGCAATGGAATATTTTACGTCCACCTAAGAAGCCAAATAGTGGCTCGGTTTAATGTTTCATCCAAAAGACGGCACCTCCGACAGTGCAGCCTATGGACGGTGCTGCCTTTATACATTTTAAGAAAGTTGTCAGAACAATTTGACTGCGAGGGTAACTAGATTATGTGCTCAAGTCTCTGCAGTGAGGCTTGAACCAATGACCTTCTGACTCAGAGGCGAGAGTGCAAATGCACTGAGCCAATTATGTGGGTTAATAATCGAAACTAATGCTTACTTAGTCAGTAATTCCCAGCCTTGCTACCTCTACTACCAAGGAGGACAGGAGCAGCAATATCATGAGAACACCATGACCTTCAAATTCTCCTCCAAGTCACACACCATCCAGATTTGGACATATAATCGCTGTTCCTTCATTGTTGTTAGGTAGGGATTTCTAGGATTTTGACCTAATTCTGGAGTGGGTGCATCCTAACCGCAAGGACTACAGTGGTTCAAGGCGGTGACCCATCACCTTTTCAGGGCAACTAGGGATGGGCAATAAAATGCAGTCTTGCCAGCATTGCCTGTATCATGTGATCAAAGAAAAGAAAATTCCCACACATGGTGAATTCCAAATCTTGGTCATTGGAAGGAAGCACAGGAAGAGAGAGGGAGAAAGAGAAAGAGAGATAGAGAGAGAGAGAGAGAGAGAGATAGAAAGAGAGAAGGAGAATGAAAGAGAGAGAGAGAGAAAGAGAAAAAGAGAGGAAAAGAAAGAGAAAGAGGAGAAGGAGAAAAAGAGAGGGAAAGAAAGAGAAAGAGGGGGAGAGAGAGAGTCAGTCCCCCAAGTCCATTTCCATGCTTTTCCTGGCCATATGTTAGAAAGGGGAGGGAAAAAATTGAAACTAAATAAATAACTTAAAAATTGCAAAATGGGCGAACTGAGAGCACGAGATGATGAATAAAATAACACGTTCATGGAGCAAAGACTTGGGTGATTATGTTCTTCCATTCTTGGGATAAGCAGCAAACTGTCAACAAAGTGCTTGATGGCAAGAGGGTGCGATCAGCACATGTGAAGAGCCATAGTGGCGACTCCATGATCTGGACAGAATGGATTGACGGAAAACCATGGGCCCGCAGCAACGCCTCACGCCCACAGTTTTCCGAGAGGTGCTCCCTGTGAGTACCGCTCCCTGCTGGGAACGATAGCTCATGGAATCACCTACATGTCTGAAAACACTGCAGCTCTCGGCAACAGAAGCAATGAACACCGAGCACTGTTTAAATGAGACCTACTCTGCCAGCTCACTCAAGAATTCATGGTTATTTTATTTTGTTGTCCTTGAGGCCATTCACAGCTGTCCTTTGTTTCAATTGACTAAGGCCTCAATAGTCTGCTTGACATTCCTCTGTCCATGAATTTAGCAGCGGTGCGAACCCATTTATAATAAACAGTTTATAATAAACAAAATCTGCATTAAAGCTGCGGACAGAAGGACATCACGTGAATGCATTCAGCACTTGGCTGCCAATCTCAGCAGCAGTAAATCCCAGAGCTCATGTCTCCTTCAGGCATAAAGGTGGGGAGTTCAGTGTCTTCAATTTAACCATTGGCGCTTATACGTCCTGCTTGATATTCAGTGCCATTGAAGTTAATGGCATGGAGTATTGGACAGGATCTATTACAAGCGCCAGAAACCCGTTTTACGTCCTCGCCCAAGTCGAATTTTACTGCTTTGGTGTCGTAGTAGATTAACATATACAGCACCACATGCAGCCTCACACAATCTGAAGTAATTTAAATGATCCCTGGCTTTTAAGTTCTTCTTTGTCGTTAACAGGTTGGCAGAGAATATGATTGAAGATGAAGGTGCCTTTTCTTTATCCAAAGCATTAATGTCCAATATAGTTCTTAAACAACTCAAGTAAGTGATTGATAAACCTTTCCTCCAGCCACACTCTGTGTGCAGGTTTCCTGCTCTTGATGCTGTATTTATGGGTGATGCTCAATGTGGTGGAGAGCTTTGAGAACCATAGGTCCAAGGTCACCTGTTCCTTCCAAGCTACACTCACCAGGTCATGTCTCAAATTACTCATATACTGTATCCCAAAATGCAACCCTCATCCCACCCCACCCCCCCCCCCAAGTTCCTGGTCCGTGACTGATTGGGTTCTGTCGGGTGAAGTGCTCCTATGTTGGGAATAATCTACCAAGATAAATCATTGGAGTTGTTCAAAGTACAATTAGATGCCATAATGGCAGAGTTAATGTACTAGAAGGGTGAGCTTCAATGGCCTTGTCCCAAGCCTGATATTACACCCTCTCAGGAAGGCCGGTAAAAATCACAAGAGTGAACCACCTGAAGCTGCTCTCACTTGCCCCCTAGAGGCTGGCCACAGAAGGGCATCAACGGAGGTTTGTTGGGAATGGATCACGAGTTAAAAGGATAAAGATAAAGAAAAAAAAATAGAAAAACAAACATATGTAGATCATGGAAATGTTCAATTAGATAATTTTGCTCTGAGTAATGACATCCTTCGACAGGCTGCAATAATGAAATCTGAATGATATCTTTCTTTGTTAGTTTGTACAACAACCACTTTGGGCCTCTGGGGACAGAAGAAATGATGAAAGTGAAGAGAAAGAAGCTGGATATGATCATCGTGACATGAAGCTGATCTCAATTTAACCGCATTCACAGCATACGCCAATGAAGACATTAAGACAAATTATTAATATGTGGTTATATTACTGAACTAGTAACCCAGAGGCCTGGACTAATAACCCAGAGAATGTGAGTTCAATTTTTAAAATCTGAAATAAAAGGCTGGTATCAATAACAGATTGTCGTAAAAACCCAACTGATTCATTAATGTGCTTTAGTGAAGGAAACCTGCCATCCTTACCCAGTCGGGCCTATATGTGACTCCAGTCCCACACCAACGTGGTTAACTCTTAATTGCCCTCTGAAGTGGCCTAAGCAAGCCACTCGGTCGTATCAGAAGAAGGCCCACCATCATCTTCTCAAGGGCAACCAGGGATGGGAAATAAATACCAGCCTTGTCAATGAGACCCGCATCCTGAGAATGAAAAAAATATGAAAAGTGATACAAATACATCTTAACAGAGGTGTGCTGTATCCAGAATCAATCACTCAAAGTTCTACCTATGTACAATGCTCACTGCACCGTGGAACTCTCTCTCAACCTAGAGATTTGGTATCTTAGTTTTTATTTTTGAATACATTTCCGAGGAATTCCTTAGGGCTTTAGTTTGATCTTTTCAAAGAAAAGGTGGTTGGGGGGAGGACGGGGGAGGGAGGGGAGGACGGGGGAGGGAGGGGAGGACGGGGGAGGGAGGGGAGGACGGGGGGGGGGGGGGGGGGGGAGGACGGGGGAGGGAGGGGAGGACGGGGGAGGGAGGGGAGGACGGGGGAGGGAGGGGAGGACGGGGGAGGGGGGCGCGGAAAAGCCAAATGCTGAATGGGAAAAAAAATCTACTTACACAGTTCAAACGGGGGTTTAGTGCAGGAGCTCATTCCCAATGTGTTCCTTGTGTGTGCAAGTGTGAAAACTTTTACACTAAAGTCTAGAAATGACTGTTGGCGATATTAACAGATGAACATTTAATGCCCGCTTGATTGGCACCCCATCCACCACACTAAACATTCACTCCCCTCACCACTGGCGCACTGTGGCTGCAGTGTGTACCATCCACAGGATGCACTGCAGCAACTCGCCAAGGCTTCTTCGACAGCACCTCCCAAACCCGCGACCTCTACCACCTAGAAGGACAAGAGCAGCAGGCACATGGGAACAACACCACCTGCACGTTCCCCTCCAAGTCACACACCATCGCGACTTGGAAATATATCGCCGTTCCTTCATCGTCGCTGGGTCAAAATCCTGGAACTCCCTTCCTAACAGCACTGTGGGAGAACCTTCACCACACGGACTGCAGCGGTTCAAGAAGGCGGCTCACCACCACCTTCTCAAGGGCAATTAGGGATGGGCAATAAATGCCGGCCTCCCAGCGACGCCCACATTCCATGAACGAATAAAAAAAATAAGACATTCCCCTGACTGCTATTTTAATGGAGTTGTTAACCTGGTTAAAAAGAATGCAGTCGGTGCCTGTGTTGAAATAGTGGACAGAGAAACATTGTACGAACATTGAGTGTCCGTCCCTAACATGACAGATTCCTGGGTTTAGGACTCCATAACTTTGGAAGGCAAGGGAAGGAAGAGAAAGTGCAGATTACTGGGAAGCCAGAAAAAGCATTTGCGGTTCAAATCCCGGTAAAATAAATAGAAAATCCTGGTTTTTATTGGGGGATAATGGGAGGCCAAGAAAGGACAGAAATCAGAACCAAACAAATGGTAAGATTTACAATTCCTAATCTGAGCTTGGAGAGGTAACCTCTTACCAGATCTCTGCCACTCTTGACCTATCACCTCAGCGGGTCACACCTATAACATGCCAGGGTAACTTGGCTTTCAGTTTACCCTCTCTCTGGCCCACCTCCGTCTTTCCTCAAACAATGACGATGAACAACTACAGATGTGGCAAAAAGAACAGTCACTAATTGTGTGGTAGATTAGAAACATGGGTACCACCGCTCTATATTCATTTTTTTTTCTGTTGCTGACCCTTGTTAACATTGATGATGAACACACACCAAGTGACATCTAAAAGATTGCGTGAGCTGCACAACATTCAGGCCTCCACCGGGATCAGGTGCCAATTTTCTCCATCAGACCCGTGTTCCTGACCTATCACTTTGATGGCTAATTTACATTGCAGCATCTTTCAAAGCATGAGGCACGAGAAAACACAATCAAAAATACCGTTCACTCTCTGCTGCTTTGCTCCCATGCTATCGTATTTGATTTGAAAAAAGATCAATTGAAATTCGGAACAAATAGCTTTATAAAAGGGAACGGACAGGCAAACCCCATTCAACCATTCTCTGAGCATGAAGGGTTCAGGGGCTGGTTACTTTCATGGCTCGAGCTACAAACTGCCTTATTATGTAATGGGTAGTACATTTGTAAGCTCTACAGAGTCACGGAAGTTCATTGTGTATTAGATTATTGAAACGATTAAATGGAACTCAGCAAATACGTTCTTCAACTTCACCTTGAGGCAGTTTCTGAAATGCTGCTAGTAGGAAATTGGAATGGATGTAGGAATGTGGAGCGAACACTTTCCTCCATTATCCCTTCATTCAGTTCAAATCATTGTCACAAGGTTGATATGGATGAGGAAGAGCTTTAGGCTCATCCCGGCTCCTCCATCCAGTCCTCCCAACACAGCTTCCGGCTATCTCTTAAACCATTCCAGAGTTTTTTTCCTCCTTTATCCTACCTCATGGAGCGAGCTTTTGGCTTAATGGTAGCATTCCCGCCTCTGATCCAGAAGGTGCAGGGCTCGTACCCCGCTCCAGACAGTCCCAGCTCCAAATCCTGGGTTGCCATCCAGCAGGGATACCCGCTCCCCTCCACTTCATCGCCTGGGTGGTGGGAGCCCAGAAAAAAACCCTCCTACCATATAGGACTAACAGCCCTAACGTCTGGAATGAGGGTTACGGCCATGGAAGGAGCATTCATATCAAGGCCTGTCAGACCGTTAATCAGTCTGCGAATCCTTCCACTACTTCACACTGTTCCAATGGAAGAGCGTGAAGATAAGAAAAAACAAAAACCCTACCTCATAAGTTGATCACTATTTCTACAGCAGTTCTAAATTTGAAATCTAATTTGAATTTTACTTGTTTGAGCCTGTGGACCCTTGTCCTACTGATACGGTTTAATTTTAAGGAGTTGTTTTGCATTTAACGTTTCGGTACCATTTACTATCTTAAATATCTCGAAAAGGTCATCACTATTCAAGGCCGAAAGACACAAGATTCTTTATCTTTCCTTCTAACTTTGTCTTCTGATGTTAAGGATCAGTTTTGTTGTGTAAGTGAAACTCATATCTTAACCTTTATCCTGCTCATTAGGCTCTAATCCTGGGCTACACAGGACAGACAGTGACTTGGGGTTTAAACCCAAATAAACAAAACTCTACAAAGTAGGAGGATGCAGTTCATGACAACAAAGGCAAAAGTCTTGAATACAAGAGTGATTTATTGATCATAAATTTGTACCGGAAAAATAAGTGGACAGGGAATTGGACAATGGGTCAGAATCAAACAATTCTTCTTCTTTTGAAAACTGGATTTGATTCCAGCCCGTGATGAGATGAAAGTCTTTTCTATCCAACACCCCTAAGGGTGTGAAATGTCTTTGTTTGAACCCAGATTCTAGTTGGAACAAATCCATCGCACAAAACTGCAAGTAATTCTGTGCAAAGTGGCACTAAATTAGTAAACTGACTCAGAAAGGACACGAAGGCAACTTGTCCGGGAGCCAGAAAAATTCATACTAGTGCAGTACGGGGCGCTGATGTTAAGATATTTTAGAATTGCTGGTAAATGTATTCGAACAGAATGCGTCCGCAATTTCACTGCACATACCGACCAGAACAAATCTCTTCCCCCTCGGCCCACTTTCATTGAGTAAAATGCATTGTTGGGGAAGTTCAGGAGGATGTCCACTCTGAACTTATCCCAATGAGGTGCTCAAAGCCGCCACAGCTTGCAGAAGTGGAGAAATGTCCTATTCCGTGGGACTGAATTCCTCTGATGAGCACAAAATTCGCCCAAAATGCTACAGAATAAAGAGTGTTTCTGTTCTTGTTTCACTGGGTGTAAAATAAATATGTTAACTCAGTTTGCTACATTCATTTATTTTCTGCTTATGCCGACCCTTGTTAATATTGATGATGCATTCACATCAAGTGACATCGAGGGGATTATGTGAGCTGCACAACATTCAGTCTTTCACCAAGACCAGACACCAATTTTCTTCATTGGACCCGTATTCCTGGCCTATCACTTTGATGGCTAATTTAACTCTTATCACCAAACGCCAGTCTACCCCAGGATAACAGTAAACTACTGAAATATCGTTTTCTGGCAATCGGGAGAAAGGTCAAAAACTCCACACTCCCCCTAAGTTAAATCTGGAAGTCTGACATTGAGAATTTACAGGTCCTGCAAAAAAAAGACCAAGGAGCTCTCAGTAAAGCAGAAAGTTATTTCCAGTCCTATGCAGTGAAAGGGCTGCCCATCAGAGGGCGCCATGCATTCAATTACCAATAGTGAAAATCTCCTGTCCAAGGTGCTGAAACTTTAAACTCGCAGCTTTTGCTGAAGGTTTCTTGGATTTTTACTGTTACAATTTTGTAAAATTCATTGTTTAATTACAGAGGGAAAACCAGACAGAATTCTCATCCAAAATTGCTCCCCTGCTGGAAGTGGGCCGATGTGGATATTGGGTTGGGGCAATATTGGGCTCGGCTAAAATGATCCTCATCCCCCACCTGCCCGCCCCTCCTCTCCAATGGATAGGCTGCCAATGTTCACTGTCCAGGCTCAGAAATGAAGAATGATCGCTGGAGGGAGCTCGAAGAACTTCACCCCACAGGAGTCAGCACCTTCAGCAGAGGAGAAAGGAGAGACAAAACTAACAGTTTGTATCGTAACGGTCGAGGCACCTTGATTGCAGGAAGGCTGCAGACCTCCTGTAAAGCACAATCAATGCCAATAAAATGGAGAGAAGAAATAAAACATTAAAAACATAAGGATTATATGGAGTTATGGACAATACAAGGAACTGGGAAAGAAAGGAAAGACGGTTACATGTAAAAAGCAAATGATGGATTACAAAATATAAAATAACCAATAAACTAGAAATGCAAGTTGTGCTGCACATTATGCAAAGAGAAAAAGTTATTTGTCTCTTCTGGTGAATTTCTCACTCAGTGAGGAGTGTCAGCATTAGGGAATGGAATATTTTATCTTTCAATTTTGACACCAGGATACCCAGCCTCTGACCTGCTCTCGAGTGACCTTAATGATCAAACGGAATTGGAAATGTTGCCTTTTTATTTATGTACTTGCTGCTCTTCTGTGGCACTGTGCATAGGCAGTCTGAGGTCTGCGGGATAGTTGTGATGTTTTGCTGCTAAGATAGAGCTACGTTCAACCTGGCCTGCCCCTTTAAGGGACAGGCTACCCCTTGTAGGAACTAATCTAAATAGACACACCCTATCTATAAGAGGCTAACCGTTGAGGGAAGGTTCTATAACTTGGCAGCTATTTGTAAACCTCTAGGCTTCTGTCCTTAGGGAGAAGCCAGGTGATCAGGGTCAGAACAACTGACAAGAATTGACTGGCTTTCCTTCTTTGCTTATACTTTTAACACTTTGACGTGCGATGCCTGAAGTGTGTTGGATGCATGCGAGATCCAACACTTTTATATATAGAAATATTTCTTATCACCCCATTGATTTTAATTCAGTTAATTTTCTCTTTCTCCCCTCATAAATTCCATCCCCTGGCATGCACCATTTGTGCAGCAATAGCGGAAGTGGGTAACCTAACCCCTGACCTTTGCCACTGACTGGAAGTGTGCGACTGCAGCACAACTTGAGATGCTCCCCTCGTTCTCTCAGAAAATGGTCCTTCCCTCCTCAGTCAGCTCTTGCTGAGATTAGGAATTCACCATTTGAGATATTTCAGGGGAAGGGCTGGTGTCTTATCACTCAGAAGCCCAGTACGCTAATGTCCTGTCACTGTAGGCCACATTCATATATTCTTACCTTTCAATAGCACAAATTAAAGATGTACATACAGTTCAGTTTATGCCAAACTCACTAGAAGAGGGCTTTCCATTATTCATTTACTTTGCCCTTGCCTCAGTTAAAAGGTGAAAGTTGATTTGGTGTCCGTCTACCATTTAGGGGCTGTGTAAACAAATATTGCCGTCTCTTCTCATCCTTGCTGCTCTGGAACCTGCTTACTCATTGTTCAACCATTCCTTTAAATTCCATATATAGTCACCAAAAACAAGCTAAGGCTCCAATCCCTGGCATAAAAACACTAAAGTGCTGAGAAAAACATATCTGATATTGAGTATATTGACCTGAATAGCAATCTGCTGTGCTTATGTAAAATACACCCAAATATAGTTCATCCATGTGCAACAGCAGCCTAGGAATAGCCTATGGAAGAATATGCCACTACAACTAATTGATGCATGGCTTTGGGTTAGTGCCATACACTCAATATTCGTTTGGCACATCACATGGAGGGAAAGGTAGCCATGAAAACTGTGTAATTACTGCCAGGGATCTCCCCTGGTGTCTCAGTGAGTAAATGCACGGCGTGCTGCAGTACTGAGAGGTTTGATCCCCGGTCATATGGACACTGGCTGGAGAGGATTGACCTTGGGTGTGATGGTGCCCGCTGTTAAATGGCTGCCGACTTTCTCTGCCAAGTCTCACACAAGAACGGGAACTTGGCAGACCCCCGAATGGCAGCACTTTCACAAGAAAAGGGGAGAAAATTGGGGGTGAGGGGGGTGGAGTATTGCTCCTGGGGATCACTCCAATTTCAAGAGGTGTATCATAGATTTCCCCCCCCCCCAACATTGACAGTTGACTTGACCAGTAGGAAAAAAAAAATCAATTTAAACAGACTTGAGTATCTGTCACAGGAGGCTGGGGAAGGGGATAGAAATTGAGCCAAAACTCAATTCCAGTCCTTACCACAACCCCAGTGTAAGGTCTTCTACAAAGTACACTAATGTATTTCTTCTAATGTCTTTAGAAGAAGGTGCATTCATATAGCGCCTTTCACAAAGTCAGGTCATCCCAAAGTGCTTCGTAATGTGGGAAATGCCAATTTGCGCACAGCAAGATCCCACAAACAGCAATGTGATAATGACCTGGCGATTTGTTTTCGTGATGTTGGTTGAGGGATAAATATTGGCCAGGATGCCGGGGGGAACTCCCCTGCTCTTGTTTGAAATGGTGCCATAGGATCTTTTACATCCACCTGAGAGGGCAGACGGGACCTCGGCTTCACGTCTCATCCGAAAGACGACACCTCCAACGGTGCAGCACTCTTGTGTCAGCCTAGATTTTTGCGCTCAAGTCCCTGGAGTGGGACTTGCACCTACAACCTGCTGACTCAGAGGCGAGAGCTGAGATTCTACGATTCATAAGTGACCACAAGCACCAAGGAGTCAAACTGTCCATTACACGTGAGGATTACAACTAAAATTGTGTATAGCATTCTACTACATTAAAAAAAACTTAGCTCACAGGAAACATTTTTACCACATTCAAAACCCATCAACTTTGAGGCTAGAAATGACAATAGTCACCTAGAGGACTACCCTTCCATTTCCTGGTGTGAACGCAGGGGCTGCTTTTTAAAATTCATTCTCGGGGTATGGGCGTCATTAGCGAGGCCGGCATTTATTGCCCATCCCTAATTGCCCTTGAGAAGGTGGTGGTGAGCCGCCTTCTTGAACCGCTGCAGTCCGTGTGGTGAAGGTTCTCCCGCAGTGCTGTTGGGGAGGGAGTTCCAGGATTTTGACCCAGCGACCACGAAGGAAAGGCGATACATGCCTTACTCGGGATGGGGTGTGACTTGGAGATGATGGTGTTCCCATGCACCTGCTGCCCTTGTCCTTCTAGGTGGTGGAGATCATGGGTTTGCACTAACAAGGCTGCAGGCTGCAATCTTGTTCATGCAAACATCAAATGGAAACTGATGGCTTTTTTTTTTCAGGACAACTATGGTTCAGAGGGTGACATCAGCACTAATGCATCCCTCCCCCTCCTTTTCAGGGAGCTGCCCTGATCTTCCGGTCACGTTGGACCGTGTTTACGGCGGTGGATCAGCTGTTCCGCCGAGTGACGGGCGCTCCGTCCTTCAATCCACAACTTGGCAGCGGGGGCAGGACGGGCTGGGATCGCGGTCCCCTCTCAGCGATGCTCGGGTCCGGGGGAGCTGGGCGGTGAGCGGCTGGTGTGGGAGATTTGTGCAGCGATGTTAATACATTTCTAAATCCGATATCCCCCCCACCCCCTCCTTGTGTAGCAGCCCGTCCCTGGGCTGGTGTCTTTGTTCCTGGCTCCTGAACGCCCCTAGTAATTCCCACAGTTCATAGACTGGGAGCTGCTTGTTTATCTGGTGAGTACAGGTTGTTTATTTCAAATCACTTTCAACTCATTTAAAAATGTTTCATTTCCAGCTCTACTTTGGTTACAGAAACTAATAGATTTTTTAAAAAAAAAATTTAAGGTTTGCATCTTTAATTGTTTAAGATCCTTTTTTTTAAAAAAAAAAGTCTGGTTACTATGCAGCCTGTGTTCTTTTGGTTTTAAGAGTAAAATAAAAGTCTGATCTGGGCCGCACTGTGATGTTCTTATCTGCCTGTGTTTGTTTACAATGGCTCCAGCCTTCATCAAAAGAAACGCGAGAACCGTGAGTCCTGTTAGGATGTGACAGAGAGGCTCTGTTCGCACTTGCAGTTCACCGATAGGAATCGACTTGCTCTGTCGGTGGGCGGCCGGGGAGGGTCGAGTCTGTCCCCTAACCCCTGCCCCTTTCCCTCTCTCCCTCCGTCCCCTCTATTCAGTCACATTTTGCCTCTTTGGAATTGTAAACAAATCAGGTCATGTTAATGTTCATCATGCTGCATGTCCTTGTCCGGTGGGTGAAGGTGGATTCGATTATAAAAAAAAAATTACATTTATATAGCGCCTTTCAGCAGCTCAGGATGACTCAAAGCACCTAATAGCCAATGAAGTATTTTTGAAGTGTGGTCACTGTTGTAATATGGGCAATGGGCAGCCAATCTGCACACAGCAAGATCCCATAAACAGCAATGAGGTAATGACCCGATGATGTGTTTTTAGTGACGTTGGTTGCGGGATAAATACTGGCCAGGACCGGGGAGAACTCCCCCGCTCTTCTTCGAATCGTGCCATGGGATTTTTTACGTCCACCTGAGAGGGCAGACGGGGCCTCGGTTATATTCCTAACAAGCAGAATGTTGTAGTTTCCTCTTCGGGTGTGGTATAATCTGTGATTTCATTTACTGGGAGCCTGGCTCAGTTTGGGTCAATGCAACAAGGCTAGCAAAATATTCATCATGTCTTCCAACAAGCAACCAGTCTTGGTCCTGTCACCCACTAACATCATTTTGGAGAACATGCACAGTGATAAATAAAACAGACTCCTGTACAGCAAGGCTAAATTAAGTGTAATCGTGGGCCTGGGGTATTCATTCACCTTTACCAACTCTTCCTCAATACCAACTTGGCGATCCAAACTGGACCACCGCCAACAATATAACACTTCCTCAGTACTGCACTGAAGTGTTAGCCTAGATTATGTGCTCACCTCTGTAGTGGGGCTTGAACTCATAACCTTCAGACTCAGAGGCAAGAGTGCTACCAATTAAGCCAAGTTGACACTCTATGGAGACACACATGATTATTTCCTATATAGAAGTCAGTAAGAAGTTTGTCATTTTATGCAACTGTAGCATAGTTTGCTTTAGAAATGTAAATGATATTGTCTGAATCCCCTGCCCTGTGTCACCTTATGTGATGTTGTATTTTCTACCATCTTAATCCAATTCTGCCCCAGTTCTGTTGTCGGTTATCGCCTGCCTTTCTGTCAGTCCCCCCAACACTAAGAGGTAAACACAAGACATTTACAAATGGGAAATCATCATTATCTGTGCCTGACACTGCACCTCAGAATAAAACAAGTGGAGCCCAGCTTTACGAAAGTTCAGCCTCAGTTCTCCTGGAAAATCCGAGATATTTGTCCGCAGATCCCATGAGCAATAGCAATGGTCAGGGGCAGTTGGTTTCTGTTTGGGTGTATTACATACAATGGGATTGAGTGTATATAGTGTATTACGAGATGGGATGACCTGTTTCAGTCATCTTATTGTTGGTGTGGTTGTCATAGAAAATGGTGCAAATGTGTGAAAGCTATGCAAGATGGGGGCTAGCAGCCTGCCTACTTCAATAACACACAACCTCTGTTTATACAGCCCTGTTATATATCACACGCTCAAATTAGAAAAGCATTACTAACCGAGATCATGAAATTTGGGGGTAGGTTCCTGAAGTAGTTCTAAAGCCCAGCCTTAGGGGGGTGAAACTGGACATGGGCAGGAGACCAAAACAGTCAACGGAACTAAATATCGAGCAAGGTGTGTAAGACGAGACCAGTCTGATACTGCCTGTTTTACTCAGGTCCAATTTCACCTGAAACTGTGCAGAACACTTAATATCCATAATCATTCCTTACGGTCATGTACAACGTTTAGAATTGTAGGGGCCTTGGCTTCCAACATTTACACTTTACTACAGCTTTCCTAGGGCCTCACTAATGCATAGTGCACCATGATCGTACATACGTTTGCCGTGCTTGGTCAAAAAGGTGTGGGTGACCATCGGATCTCAATCTCTGGATTCTTTCCACAGAATGGAGAGTCTGAAAGGATTTAACTAAGTGAAGGGGGGGGGGGGGGAGGAGAAGGAAGGATGCCGAGGAACCAAAGGCCACACATATCCTCTTATAACTCGTGCGATTGGACAGTCAGGTGGACAAGGAGATCGACCTTAAATTTCCAGTCCAGCTGATACTTGTGCTGAGACTACCCAATGGGAGTCGGTCTCAGCCAGGCTATTTAAAAAGAGTCAAAACTGCTCATGGGATCCATTTCAATTTATGTTTTGTCCGCTAGCAGGTTAACCAATGAGTGACATTGATGCATCCAGTGCTCCGACAAACGAGAGAGCAGAAAACGAGCTTCGGGAAGGGGAAGAGGGTAAATAGGGGGAAAAAATGGAAGGAGAGAAATCTACCATAGTGAATATACTTGTAATAAATGCTCACTTGGAAATGGTAGAAGCATTGCTGCCTGTCACCAGAACACTCCACACGGAACAGAAAAAGACCGGATTGTTTTAGGGGGAACTCGGTAATGGTGCACCTTTGAGAATTCTCAACAGCTCTTTATCACCTCAGTAACAAAAGCTGGCCCAAGCTATTTTTAGTTTAGGCACAAAACACTACAGGTGAAGGTACATCATGTGATCTGGTGCATTTCTCTGGTGATTTGGATTTTGCAAAGTACTGCAGGCATTTAGAACCTAGAATTATAACGGGGCTCAGAGGGTTAAATTATGAGGTCCTGGCTTGTATGCCCTTGAATATAGAATGTAAGGAATCTTACAACACCAGGTTATAGTCCAACAATTTTATTTTAAAATCACAAGCTTTCGGAGATAATCTCCGAAAGCTTGTGATTTTAAAATAAAATTTGTTGGACTATAACCTGGTGTTGTAAGATTCCTTACATTTGTCCACCCCAGTCCATCACCGGCATCTCCACATCTTGAATATAGAAGATTGAGGGATCTGATCGAGGTGTTTAATATGTTAAAAAGGATTCGATAGGGCAGAGACAGATAAACTATTTCCTCTGATGGGGGAATCAAGAAGGAGGAGACATCTTAAAAGTAGAGCTAGGCCATTTAGGAGAGAAATCAGGAAACACTTTTCCTAGGAGAAATTTTGAATTCTTCCCCCCCACCATAGGCTGTGGATGCTGGGACAATTGGAGCTTTCAAGGCTGAGGTCGATAGATTTTTGTTCGGTAAGGGTATTAAGGGATTTGGAGCTAAGGCTGGTAAATGGAATTAAGATACAGATCAGCCATGATCTATTTGAAGGCTGGAGGGACTAAGTGGCCCACTCCTGTTCCTATGATCCAAAAGGGAGACAAGTTGGGGGATTCCAAATTCCCACTGAACAGCTAAAGGTGAAATCCTTGAAAGGACAGCACACAGCGTAACCACCACTGACCAAAATTTTACTCAACCTTTTCTATCTTAATCTATCAGAGCTGTCAACACTGGGGAAATGTTAGGAGTGAGATTTCTATATGGTCAGAAAGAACAAGACCAATTGTGAACCCAGTTAAACATTCGGGGCTGTGTTCATTTTAAGGAGCAAGATCGATTAAAGTAGGTTTAATTTTAAATTGAAATGAGAGAGACTGACCTCAAACGAGGGAGACTTGATGGGTCGAAACTACGCAGAATCTGACCCTTGTTCTTCAAGTAGTTAGGCTGTAATATTTTATTCTTTCATTTAACTTTTAAATTAAGAATCATTCGGGGTCACATTTAAATGTTAATGTTGCTAGGTATTCCTCACTAATAATTCAAACCTTTAAGGGATTCTGTGATATTTATCTGATGTGAATTTGAAAAAAAAATAATTGTCCATTTCTATTTGTCCAAAGGTTTTGTTTAAGGACTAATATCACTGTGTGGCCTGTCACTCGCTCACACACAAATCTCATGGGACTCAGTGGTTCACGGTGGTGACATTTTAGCCTTGGATTGGAGGAAAATATTCCACTTGTGCTCTCTCCTGACAACATTTCCTCCCACCTCCTGTTAGCTCACTCAAATCTCCCCATGTAATCAAATCCACATCTTCCTCATCAAAATCTTCACTTGCAGGTCACTGGTGATGGACTAAAAGAACCGGTTTTCACCACTGATGTACAATATCCTTGGACACCAATCCCCAGATGTTGGTGAGGAGGACTGGGCTGGGTCTATCTTTATCATCTCCTGATTCGTCAGCATAAAATGGTTATGTACTTAACCAATTCCATTTCCATTTCCGCCACCAATTTTCTTCCTTCCCCTCCTCTGCTGTAAGCCCTTGCTACAGTCTAGTTCCACAGATCTTGGTCCAACTTCACCCAAGTGGCCATTATTCATGTGCGAACCGTCACGGTGACTGTCGGCAAGTTTACTTGACTATTGGGAAGGAGGCGTCATGGCTTTACCCGATCCTGACCACCTCCAATGTTCACCCACGCACACTTCCAGCAGGAATCACTGGATAGTGGAAATGCTGGCCGATTTTCACCCCCCAAAATTGGGGGTACTAAGGCCAGATATATCTACTGCAGCTCTAGCTGTGACCAACCAACTCAGCAGAGACTGGATTGAAGCAGAGATCTTCCTGTCCATGTAGCTCAGTTACTCATGAGATTAATGCACTGAGTCACTGAGGAATCCTAGAGTTTCAGTTTTAAATAATATACATTATAGACATTTAAATGGAGAGTACATAGGAACTGGATTAGCCATTCAGCCCCTCGAGCCAGCTCCGCCATTCAATCAGATCATGGCTGATCTGTACCTCAACTCCATTTACCCATCTTAGCTCCATTTCCCTGGATACCCTTACCTAACAAAAAACTGTCAATCTCAGTCTTGAAAGCTCCAATTGTCCCTGCGTACTCAGCCTTTTGGGGGAGAGAATTACAGATTTCTATTATTAGACGGCTTTGGGCTAAGGAACTAAAGCAGAAACAGCGGATACGGAGTCAATGGACTCAGTGATTGCGTCGATAAATCTATATCATGAGGACAGTTTAAATTCAGACATCAGCAAGAAGAAACATTTTCAACACGAGCAGTCGTTGCCAGTACAAGTAGCAACCTTGGGAGAGGCAAATGGCTTGGAGGAGGAGTTTGAGAAGAGGTGATGATACAGGATATCTCAAGAGAGGCAGCAGCAGGAGGGAAGTAAACAGCGCAGGATTTCATTTTGCTCTGTTCGGCTTCCACTATTATGAGCTTTAGGACGTTAAATATCGTTTACAACCCAGACTGGTTATTAAATTCAATGCAGGAATGGCCCAAACAGGCTAATACTGGCAACGAAAGCCTACGACAGGCTAATATTGGCAACGATGGCCTACGACAGGCTAATATTGGCAACGATGGCTTACGACAGGCTAATATTGGCAACGATGGCCTACGACAGGCTAATATTGGCAACGATGGCCTACGACAGGCTAATATTGGCAACGATGGCCTACCTCAGGCTAATATTGGCAACGATGGCCTACGACAGGCTAATATTGGCAACGATGGCCTACCTCAGGCTAATATTGGCAACGATGGCCTACCTCAGGCCAGTATTGGCAACGATGGCCTACCTCAGGCCAGTATTGGCAACGATGGCCTACGACAGGCTAATATTGGCAACGATGGCCTACGACAGGCTAATATTGGCAACGATGGCCTACGTCAGGCTAATATTGGCAACGATGGCCTACGTCAGGCTAATATTGGCAACGATGGCCTACGACAGGCTAATATTGGCAACGATGGCCTACCTCAGGCTAATATTGGCAACGATGGCCTACGACAGGCTAATATTGGCGACGATGGCCTACGACAGGCTAATATTGGCAACGATGGCCTACGACAGGCTAATATTGGCAACGATGGCCTATGACATAAGCCCTTCCTATACTTCGGGGGTGGCAGTAAAACTAGTGGTGGGACTTGGAGCCCCATTACTTGATGAAGTTGCTTTATTTAACTAATGGCAGTGGGAATTGCACATTCAGACTTTTTTTCCCGCTTTTAAGCTTACCAGTGACGTATTTGCTTTGATTTGTTCCTCAGCCTCTTTTTCCCCATTTTGCATCTTTTTAATTTTCTGCGCTCCAGAATTTATTGGCTGTGCCGTTGATTTTCTGCAGCCAGTTACTACAATAAACCCTTGGGTAATGAAGAAACTCTTAACTAGTGCAAAATCTGTAATAAAAACAGAAAATGTTGGAAAGGCTCAGCAAGTGAGGCAGCATCGGTGGAGAAAGAAACAGTTAACGTCTCAGGTCGATGACCTTTCATCTGACGAAAGGTCATCAACCTGAAACGTTAACTCTGTTTCTTTCTCCACAGATGCTGCCTCACTTGCTGAGTCTTTCCAACATTTTCTGCTTTTATTTCTTAACTACTGCATATTTGTTGAATGTTGGTATTTATACAATACAACCTCTCTTCAGAGCTTGCTGATATTGGGTTAACAATAAATGCCATGTCACCATTACTCTAGGTTCTTTCACGATTCACTATAAATATACTTTAAGATCCATTAGAAAATTGGCAATACCAATTTTCCTATCGGATACAAATATTAGTTCCATCTGACTTTTAACGGTGCTGCAGTCCTTATTTTATAGCCCTAATTTATATTCTTGGTACTTAATTTATATTTCTAACCATGAGGGCCATTGATCCCACCTTCCTTCAAGGTCCAAAAAAAGACCTAAAGGTGTGGACATCAACTACATCCCATACAATGAACAGAACCGAACCTGTGACAGGTAGGTAGCCTAACATTTATGGCCTAACTGGTGAGAATTGCCTGGACTCGATGGCGGCGCCACCTCCTCCCACATGCAGTCAAGACTTGCAAGGAGGTGGAAGCGCCATCGAACACGATGGCGCTGCCACCTCCTTGCAAGTCTTGGCTGCATGTGGTTTTTAACCCCTCCGCGAGACATTTTACTGATATTACAGTGCTGCACAGCGCCAGAAATTCAGTCCCATAGCCGTATCCCCTCACTTGATCATTTCCTTGCAAGTTTCCAGTCCATGTGGTGTTTATCCCCCAGTGTTGCATTTTACTGGTGTCACAGTTTTATATTTGATGCTGCACTTCCTATTTCAAGTAATCGATTGTAACAGTATTTTCAATCCAGTGCTCTGGGTAGAATATCCTACCTGGGATAATTCTTTAACTGAGAAAGCTTTTTTATAATGAAGTTAGTCAGAACATAGAAATAAATCTAAGTAGCACTGCTTGCTCACTGAAAAAAAATTGTAAGCAGCATTGATTCACAACACCGCTGCGTACCATGGGATTATGCATGAATGAACTTTTCTTTTTGTGAAATCATGCCACGTTCTTCCTTCAGGATCAGGTCAACAGATCTGAAATTATGGGCATTTTATTAAAATTATAATGTGCAGAATCGGTGAGGGCAAAACTTTGCACTGACAGTCACAAGCTGTAGCTCCCCCCTGGTGGCTCAGTTTGTAAACGCAGTGGCCAATGGAGAACTGAGCCGCATAGACCAAAAATGCACCAGTTCTGCCAGGATGGCATTCGGAACACTACAATTGGCGATCCTAAAAAGCTCAGAGTCGGGGAGGGGGGGTTAACAGCCTCTCCTGATCATTATCAATACCTGCATGCACGGTTGATGGGGTGAAGAAAAAAATATGCCCTTGGAATTGCCTTCATAGAATCATACAGCACAGAAGGAGGCCATTCAGCCCATTGTGCCTGTGCTGGCTCTTTGAAAGAGTTCTCCAATTAGCCTCACCCCACCTTGCTCTTTCCCCATAGCCCTGCAAATTTCTCCTTGGACGAAAAGCCTGCTATACCTGTGAAGAAAGGGCACTGGGGTAAGGGTCAGGAAGGTCGGGGGCGTTCATGGAAGCTCACAGAAGCATGGCTCAGCCCCTTTTGAAGGAGAACATTATAATGCCCATTTGTTTTCCTATCTCACTATTGCACAGTTTTGGGAGCTCAGAAAACCAAAGAGTGCGCATTGGGTAAAAGCATTTCCAAAAACTGGTGCCCAGTTCACCACCTGAAAATAAAAATAGAACGCAGCCCTAACGTGAGCAGATAGATGGTTGGAGACATTTCACAGCGTATCAGTTATAACCCAAGTTTTGCCCGCTTTAAGGCAGCAGCCATGTTTCCTCTGGATGGATGTGCATTGCTGAGGAAGTGCCATTCAGAGTGTGCGAGAGAATGAATGGATTCTTATTGGAATGAGAAAGGGTTAAAACTTGGCAGGCTATAGTAGGGAATTGTTGACTGGTTTCTGATAGAGAGATCCCATAGTGCATTCATTGAGATGTTGATTCGCGGCTTGGCGGCCAATTAAGCGTGATCAATTGGTTTAAAAAAAAATGGCCAAGTATCAGAAATTCACAGCAGGCCAGTCAGCATCTGAAAAAGTGTTTTGGGAGGGACCGTCATCAGAACTGGCACAATCTGGCCGGAGGAGGTCCTTTATGGGACTGACCAAAACAAAGAGGTAAGAGAAGGTAGAGTTTAAGAGATCAAATGTGCCAAATCCTTTCACAGGAAGGCAGAGCCTTCCGTTTTATTTCAGACAGGTAGCCTGATCGTCTTCGTGTGGTGGAAAATATAAATGGTCTTACCAGAGGCAACTGTCAGTGCAGAGAAAAGTAACACTGAACCATAATTTATCATTTTTACAATCAAAGCAAGTGATACTTATACCTGCACCGACAGTGCCTCTAGTAAGGCCATTTATATTTTGCTATTCCCGTGAAATAAACAACATTTATAAAAGAACAAATTCTTAATTCAAAGGACACTGTGAATTAAACAATGTTTAACTCTGCACGTGTCTGTTCACAGAATGTCATTTTGGAGATGCCATGATTTATAATCAGAGCATTTCCAAAATGATATTCTGTAAAGAGACACATGCACAGTTAAGCATTATTTAATTCACAGTGTCCTTTCGAATTAAAAAATAATTGTTCTTTTATAAATGTTGTTTGTTTCACGGGAACAGCAATGTTGGTGCTCTATGGGTTGAAGATGCTGATTCTTTTTATTGTGCAACAACAGAGGGGGAGGATTTATTGCAGTGTCCTCTGGGTCTCTGAATGTGTGACTATGTTCCACATCATTGTCTTTCCTGATCATTAATCTCTATTTTCCTCCGGGCTCAGACTGTTTACTCGGTCACCATGGAGACCTCATCCCTGGAGCGCCAGCTGCAGAGCGTTCAGCGAAACATCGTCTTCTTAAAGGGAGAACACATGGACTTACTGCACGGGCTGCACATGGAGATCCTGCAACTGCAGAAACGCTGCACCGGTGAGTTTCTGCCGCAGTCCTCAACCAATTCCAGAGGGGGCGGGGGGGGAAGGGTTACCAAGTTTCGACAAGTCCTAAACTAGATGGGGCGGGCAAAATCATGGCTTGGGTTCTGAGTTTCGCTCTGCTGTTGATGCCAATAGCAGCTTTGCTCTATCGGATGATGTCGAATTTAAAAAAGACTAGCTGATCTCCCGTGGTGTTGCTCCCATGTAGTGCAGAGCACAGGCCGGGTTATCAAGGTCAGAAATAAAACCAGGAAATAACTGGCTTTATTCAGACTGTAGACTTTGTTTTAAGAATGTTCATTTGTGATTTGCTATATATATATATATATATATAATCTAGCTAGATCTATATATGTGTATATAGATATATCTGTATGTGTGTATATAGATATATCTGTATATGATAAATCCAGGTGTGTCCAAGCTTTTGTCTTTGGGAGCCATGGTAGCGCTGGTATTTTCATGGAAAATATATAAATTACAATACAATGTACTGTTGGTGCCTTTTTTGGACTCTCTCTGGTGTATCAGTGTCACTCTAGAATCATGCCCTTCCATTCACCCATCCAGTATAAGAAGGAGCTGTCTACTGACATTGAGGAAGAAACCATCATAGAATCATAGAAGTTTACAACATGGAAACAGGCCCTTCGGCCCAACATGTCCATGTCGGCCAGTTTATACCACTAAGCTAGTCCCAATTGCCTGCACTTGGCCCATATCCCTCTATACCCATCTCACCCATGTAACTGTCCAAATGCTTTTTAAAAGACAAAATTGTACCCGCCTCTACTACTGCCTCTGGCAGCTCGTTCCAGACACTCACCACCCTTTGAGTGAAAAAATTGCCCCTCTGGACCCTTTTGTATCTCTCCCCTCTCACCTTAAATCTATGCCCCCTCGTTATAGACTCCCCTACCTTTGGGAAAAGATTTTGACTATCTACCTTATCTATGCCCCTCATTATTTTATAGACTTCTATAAGATCACCCTGAACATCCTACTCTCCAGGGAAAAAAGTCTCAGTCTATCCAACCTCTCCCTATAAGTCAAACCATCAAGTCCCGGTAGCATCCTAGTAAATCTTTTCTGCACTCTTTCTAGTTTAATAATATCCTTTCTATAATAGGGTGACCAGAACTGTACACAGTATTCCAAGTGTGGCCTTACTAATGTCTTGTACAACTTCAACAAGACATCCCAACTCCTGTATTCAATGTTCTGACCAATGAAACCAAGCATGCCAAATGCCTTCTTCACCACCCTATCCACCTGTGACTCCACTTTCAAGGAGCTATGAACCTGTACTCCGAGATCTCTTTGTTCTATAACTCTCCCCAACGCCCTACCATTAACGGAGTAGGTCCTGGCCCGATTCAATCTACCAAAATGCATCACCTCACATTTATCTAAATTAAACTCCATCTGCCATTCATCGGCCCACTGGCCCAATTTATCAAGATCCCGTTGCAATCCTAGATAACCTTCTTCACTGTCCACAATGCCAACAATCTTGGTGTCATCTGCAAACTTACTAACCATGCCTCCTAAATTCTCATCCAAATCATTAATATAAATAACAAATAACAGCGGATCCAGCACCGATCCCTGAGGCACACCGCTGGTCACAGGCCTCCAGTTTGAAAAACAACCCTCTACAACCACCCTCTGTCTTCTGTCGTCAAGCCAATTTTGTATCCAATTGGCTACCTCACCTTTGATCCCGTGAGATTTAACCTTATGTAACAACCTACCATACAGTACCTTGTCAAAGGCTTTGCTAAAGTCCATGTAGACCACGTCTACTGCACAGCCCTCATCTACCTTCTTGGTTACCCCTTCAAAAAACTCAATCAAATTCGTGAGACATGATTTTCCTCTCACAAAACCATGCTGACTGTTCCTAATCAGTCCCTGCCTCTTCAAATGCCTGTAGATCCTGTCTCTCAGAATACCCTCTAACAACTTACCCACTACAGATGTCAGGCTCACCGGTCTGTAGTTCCCAGGCTTTTCCCTGCCGCCCTTCTTAAACAAAGGCACAACATTTGCTACTCTCCAATCTTCAGGCACCTCACCTGTAGCTGTCGATGATTCAAATATCTCTGCTAGGGGACCCGCAATTTCCTCCCTAACCTCCCATAACGTCCTGGGACATTCTCGGACTGGCAACCTGTAGCCAGTGGTGTTCCGCAGGGGTCGGTGCTGGGTCCCCAACTCTTCACAATCTATATTAACGATTTGGAGGAGGGGACCGAGTGTAACATATCAAAGTTTGCAGATGATACAAAGATGGGAGGGAAAGTAGAGAGTGAGGAGGACATAAAAAACCTACAAGGGGATATAGACAGGCTGGGTGAGTGGGCGGAGATTTGGCAGATGCAATACAATATTGGAAAATGTGAGGTTATGCACTTTGGCAGGAAAAATCGGAGAGCAAGTTATTATCTTAATGGCAAGAAACTGGAAAGTACTGCAGTACAAAGGGATCTGGGGGTCCTAGTGCAAGAAAATCAAAAAGTTAGTTTGCAGGTGCAGCAGGTGATCAAGAAGGCCAACGGAATGTTGGCTTTTATTGCTAGGGGGATAGAATATAAAAACAGGGAGGTATTGCTGCAGTTATATAAGGTATTGGTGAGACCGCACCTGGAATACTGCATACAGTTTTGGTCTCCATACTTAAGAAAAGACATACTTGCTCTCGAGGCAGTACAAAGAAGGTTCACTCGGTTAATCCCGGGGATGAGGGGGCAGACATATGAGGAGAGGTTGAGTAGATTGGGACTCTACTCATTGGAGTTCAGAAGAATGAGAGGCGATCTTATTGAAACATATAAGATTGTGAAGGGGCTTGATCGGGTGGATGCGGTAAGGATGTTCCCAAGGATGGGTGAAACTAGAACTAGGGGGCATAATCTTAGAATAAGGGGCTGCTCTTTCAAAACTGAGATGAGGAGAAACTTCTTCACTCAGAGGGTAGTAGGTCTGTGGAATTTGCTGCCCCAGGAAGCTGTGGAAGCTACATCATTAAATAAATTTAAAACAGAAATAGACAGTTTCCTAGAAGTAAAGGGAATTAGGGGTTACGGGGAGCGGGCAGGAAATTGGACATGAATTTAGATTTGAGGTTAGGATCAGATCAGCCATGATCTTATTGAATGGCGAAGCAGGCTCGAGGGGCCGATTGGCCTACTCCTGCTCCTATTTCTTATGTTCTTATGTTCTTATGATACATTTCATCAGGTCCCGGAGATTTATCTACCTTGATGCGCGTTAAGACGTCCAGCACCTCCCTCTCTGTAATATGTACACTCCTCAAGACATCACTATTTATTTCCCCAAGTTCCCTAACATCCATGCCTTTCCCAACCGTAAATACCGATGTGAAATATTCATTTAGGATCTCACCCATCTCTTGTGGTTCCGCACATAGATGACCTTGCTGATCCTTAAGAGGCCCTACTCTCTCCCTAGTTACTCTTTTGCCCTTTATGTATTTGTAGAAGCTCTTTGGATTCTCCTTTGCCTTATCTGCCAAAGCAATCTCATGTCCCCTTTTTGCCCTCCTGATTTCTCTCTTAACTCTACTCCGGCAATCTCTATACTCTTCAAGGGATCCACTTGATCCCAGCTGTCTATGCATGTCATATGCCTCCTTCTTCTTTTTGACTCGGGCCTCAATCTCCCGAGTCATCCAAGGTTCCCTACTTCTACCAGCCTTGCCCTTCACTTTATAAGGAATGTGCTTACCCTGAACCCTGGTTAACACACTTTTGAAAGCCTCCAACTTACCAGACGTCCCTTTGCCTGCCAACCGACTCTCCCAATCAACTTCTGAAAGTTCCTGTCTAATACCATCAAAATTGGCCTTTCCCCAATTTCGAATTTTAACTTGTGTTTTATCATGTGTGTGTTTCTCATCCCTCCCCCCCACACTTCTGTTTTAAAGGCAGATTGCTGTTCTAGACACAGTCTCTCACACACCCAGCTTTCACTGTGTTTGTGCCATTACTGTTGGCAATCGGGTCAACAGTAAAATTGCAGGAACAGATCCATTTACCCCACTGCACTGTAAAACACCGAGGCTGCTGATAACTGTGTTCCTCCTTTAGTTGCTAACCTCAGTTAGTTTTTAACCCATTACTAACTGGTGTTAGGAACTTGGGCTGAGGGTGGATGGGAAGCTCAGACAGGTGTTATGTCAAAGATCAGGGAATCACCACATGAAAATTCTCATAGATGAGATGAAACTCTCTCTTTGGGGAAACTTGACATTTCAGCCTTGAGAGGAGGTGAGTGAGAGGTGATCTTGTAGAGGTTCTAAAAGTTTGTAAAAGGTAAGTTCTTTTTTATTCATTCATGGGATGTGGGCGTCGCTGGCAATGCCAGCATTTATTGCCCATCCCTAATTGCCCTTGAGAAGGTGGTGGTGAGCCGCCTTCTTGAACCGCTGCAGTCCGTGTAGTGAAAGTTCTCCCACAGTGCTGTTCGGTAGGGAGTTCCAGGATTTTGACCCAGCGATGATGAAGGAACGACAATATATTTCCAAGTCGGGATGGTGTGTGACTTGGAGGGGAATGTGCAGGTGGTGTTGTTCCCATGTACCTGCTGCTCTTGTCCTTCTAGGTGGTAGAGGTCGCGGGTATGGGAGGTGCTGTCGAAAAATTCTTTGCGAGTTGCTGCAGTGCATCCTGTGGATAGTACACACTGCAGCCACAGTGTGCCGGTGGTGAAGAGTGTGAATGTTTAGGGTGGTGGATGGGGTGCCAATCAAGCGGGCTGCTTTGTCTGGATGGTGTCGAGCTTCTTGAGCGTTGTTGGAGCTGCACTCATCCAGGCAAGTGGAGAGTATTCCATCACACTCCTGACTTGTGCCTTGTCGATGGTGGAAAGGCTTTGGGGAGTCAAGAGGTGAGTCACTCGCCACAGAATACCCAGCCTCTGACCTGCTCTTGTAGCCACAGTATTTATATGGCTGGTCCAGTTAAGCTTCTGGTCAATGGTGACCCCCCCCCCAGGATGTTGATGGTGGGGGATTCGGCGATGGTAATGCCGTTGAATGTCAAGGGGAGGTGGTTCGACACTCTCTTGTTGGGGATGGTCATTGCCTGGCACTTGTCTGGCGCGAATGTTACTTGCCACTTATCAGCCCAAGCCTGGATGTTGTCCAGGTCTTGCTGCATGCGGGCACGGACTGATTCATTATCTGAGGGGTTGCGAATGCAACTGAACACTGTGCAGTCATCAGCGAACATCCCCATTTCTGACCTTATGATGGAGGGAAGGTCATTGATGAAGCAGCTGAAGATGGTTGGGCCTAGGACACTGCCCTGAGGAACTCCTGCAGCAATGTCCTGGGGCTGTGATGATTGGCCTCCAACAACCACTACCATCTTTGTGCTAGGTATGACTCCAGCCACTGGAGAGTTTTCCTCCTGATTTCCATTGACTTCAATTTTACTCAGGCCCCTTGGTGCCACACTCAGTCAAATGCTGCCTTGATGTCAAGGGCAGTCACTCTCTCCTCACCTCTGGAATTCAGCTCTTTTGTGCGGAAATGGCTTGAAATTACGAGACTCAGTGGGCACAGGTTCAAACTGGTAAAAGGCAAATTTAGAACGAACGTCAGAAATTGTTTATTCAAGAATGATCAATACATGGAATGGACTCCTGCATGGAGCAGTGGAGGAAAAAACCCTTGAGTCATTTAAGAACCAATTGGATGTTGCAATGGGGTGGGGGCGGAATGTAAGGTCATTCTGGATGAATGACCTAAGATGGGCCAAATGGCCTTCATCATCCACAATCATCCTGTGATTTTTCAGATGCTCACTGACCTGTTACGCACTTTCAGCTGTTTTTATTCAAACTTTCATCATGTTTGATTCAGCAGTGCAGAGACTTGCGAACCATGTTTCAAGTTCGGATGCATAGACCTAATGAAGGGCTCCCATTCAAAACATTAACCTGTCTTTCTCCTTCAGACGCTGACTAACTCACCGCGCTTTTCCTGCATTTTTATTTCAGATTACCAGCATTGCTGTTAAATTCTCATGTTAGTTTAGCATTGCATTGGGCCACATCCAGAACAAAATCGGGTTTGGACCCGATTTACCACTTGCACTGGTGAAAACCATTCACCGTGGTTCTCTCATCTGAAAGTGAGCAATATTACACAGGCTCTGACTGTCGCCTAATAAGCACCGTATCTAACCTAGACATTAATCATCTGATGTGGCCTTGCACTAAGAGCATTTGCAGCTGCACAGAAATTTTTTTTTTTATGATGATCTCATCCAGCTTGCTGACACTTCATCCCTGCTGAAACTGTATCATCAGAGGGCAGGAGAAGAGGAGACTGTCTGTCTGATTGGGCTGCCATTAATCAACTGCATTGATCGCTCAGACTCTTTGCAGTGGGTCGCTGGTGAGCGCTGGAACCAAATTAACTGTGCCTGGTACGACATCCTGTGCCAGGCCTGAAATGCGGTTAGCTCACGGAAAAGTGATATCACCCACAAAAGCAAGGAAGGATCAGGCCATTTGTTTCTGGTCCAGCTGCGATACCGTGGATATCAAGGCTGAGACGTGGATGTGGATCAGTAAAGGGAAGGAAGCAGAGTGGTTGCAAGGGGAACCAGATCGCAATGGGTGAGGAGGTGGGGTACAGAAGGGCATTGAACAAGATGCAGCAGGATCCATGCTGGGACACTTCCTGTTCCTGCTACACATAAATGACTTGGATGGAATCCTAATCAATGTAGGGTAGTTAAATCATTCAGAAGGCACCCAAGCTCGTGGGAGTTTGTAGACTGAGAGGAGTCCGCCAAGATCTCATAAGGAGTACTCAGCATCGGTTGCACCTGGGCTGACCAGTGACAAATGAAATTCGATATTTGTTCAAAATGTTCAAAAGGCAATTGGACATGTACTTGAAGAGGGCTAATTTGCAGGGTTATGGGGAAAAAGCTGGGGTGTGGGACTGAATTGGACAGCTCTTTCAAAGAGCCAGCACAGGCACAAGGGGCTGAATGGCCTCCTTCTGTGCTGTAAGATTCTATTATAATGGACAAGTGCAAGGTACTGGATATGTGAAGTACAAATAAGAAGCACGTCTACTCCAAGCATGGAATAGAGCATTTCCAAACAGGAAGTTGAAAGGGACATGGAATGCTTAGTGATTTCACTGGATCAATGTGAGTCAGCAATTTAAAAAAAAGGAAACTAGGATGCTGGGTTTTACTGCCTAATCAGTCGAGTTCAAATCCCCAGAGTCCTGCTGAACTGGCACCCATGTACAGGCAGAACTGGAGTACTGCATCCAGTTCTAGTCACCATGATATAAGGCAGCCATCCAGCCCCTGGAGCAACGCAGAGGACATCAATGAGGCTGATCCCCAGCCTCAGACAGAAGAACTCCTCACGTTTGAAAACATGACATTTCAAGGTGACCTCAAAGAGATGATTGCTAAATTTGCTGTTGACACAAAGTTAGGTAGGAACTAAGTTGTGAAGAGGACATAAGGAGTCTGCAAAGGGATATAGATAGGTTAAGTGAGTGGGCAAAAATTTGGCAGATGGAGTATAATGTGGGAAAATGTGAACTTGTCCACTTTGGCAGGAGGAATAGAAAAGCAGTATATTATTTAAATGGAGAGAGATTGCAGAACTCTGAGGTACAGAGGGATCTGGGTGTCCTAGTACATGGATCACAAAAAGTTAGTATGCAGGTACAGCAAGTGATTAGGAAGGCAAATGGAATGTTGTCATTTATTGCAATGGAATATAAAAGTAGAGATGTTTTGCTACAGTTGTACAGGGCATTGGTGAGACCACATCTAGAATACTGTGTGCAGTTTTGGTCTCCTTATTTAAGAAAGGACATCATTGTTTTGGAGGCGGTTCAGAGAAGGTTCACTCGACTGATTCCTGGGATGAGGGGGTTATCTTATGAGGAAAGCTTGGACAAGTTGGGCCTGTATACACTGGAGTTTAAAAGAATGAGAGGTGATCTTATTGAAACATATAAGATCCTGAGGGGACTAGAAGGGGTAGATGCTGTGGGGATGTTTCCCCTTGTGGGAGAGACTAGAACTAGGGGCCACGGTTTAAAAATAATGGGTCTCCCATTTAAGACAGAGATGAGGAGAAATTTTTTCTCTGAGGGTCGTGAGTCTGTGGAACTCCTTTCCCCAGAGAGCGGTGGAGGCAGGGTCACTGAATATTTTTAAGGCTGAGTCAGATAGATTCCTGATTAAAAAGGGAGTCAAAGGTTATAGTAGGTAGACGGGAAAGTGGGGTTGAGGTCACAATCAGATCAACCATGATCTTATCAAATGGCAGAGCAGGCTGGAGGGGCCGAATGGCCTACTCCTGCTCTTAATTCGTATGTTCGTACATATGTTCGTACTGGAAGAGGGAAAGCAAATGCAAAACAAAACTTGTAGCTGTGCCAGGGCAGCAGGACAAGAGGGCACAGGTTCAGGACTGTGAAAGGCAAACTGAGGGCGGATGTCAGGGACAGAGTGATCAACAGCTTGAACATGGTGCTCGGGACACTAGACTCATTTAAGAATCAAGGAGATACTGAAATGGGGAGACGGTAGACCTGGTATTCTGGAAGGATGAGGTCAAATGGGCCAAAAGGCCGCCTTCATCCAAGTCTACCTTGTGACGACAGCTCAACCAGCACCAAGTTGCATCCAAAATGTCAAGTTTCTGAGAGCCAGAATGGCTGCAAAAAAACAATTATGGTGATAGCCAGCGATCTTTTAGAAACAACTTATAAAGCTGGTTATTGGAAGTGCCCCTTAATTTTCTCCCCTAACTCTTGCAGCATTTAGAGGATTCCTCCCATGTGTTTGACTACGTGACCAGTAAAAGCTGCAGTCCCTGACGGCCGAGAGCTTGTCTGCAACCTTCAGTTTAACTGCAGTGGGTGGAATGAGAGATTAATATTCTTCCTCACATGATGAACAAATAGACTTTCACCTTAACCTTCGTATATTGCACAGCAGTCTGAATTTCCATCCGAACGACCAAAATTATTGTCTAAGCTACACCGTACAGCAAAGGGAGACCCAGAACACTGCTGCAAGTGAAAAGATGACAGTCGGACAAGGTTCAAAGTCAAATTTAGGACCGGTGTCAGGAAATTCTTTACACAAATAATGATCAACACTAGGAATGGTTGTTTGGGTAAGATAGGCAGACAAAAATCTTTACAAACCATTTAAGAAGTGACTGGATGCTGTGATTGGGGGTGGGTGGTGGTTGTAAAGTAAGAGCCTACCTCATCCGTATTTAGTTTTTGATCATTAAGAATTCCTGTTGTAAATAGTTGTTTAAGAGGTCAACGGTAAAAGTGTACCATAGGTTAAATGTATATCTTCTGTACAGCCCCATATCAAAGCAGTAGTGTAGAAATAGAGGCCGGGGGTCTTCCATTTCCGCACTCAACCAGCCAGCAATTTTCTGCCCATTCACTTGAATGGGCTGGTAGGTGCAGAAGCACCTCGGTAGAGGAGATACCTGCCAGCGTCTCGTTATTGCCTCGTTAACAGGCTGCAGTGATTTCAAAACAGGGACATGAGGGAGAACAGGCAGGATAGGTGCACCCTCCATGGGGATGCAACCAGGCATCGCCAGACTGGTATTTTTCACTACAGGGGAGTTCTGGTCAATATTTATCCCTCAACCAACATCACTAAAAACAGATTATCTGGTCACTATCACATTACTGTTCGTGAGACCTTGCAGTGGGCAAATTGGCTGCCGTGTTTCCTACATTACAACAGTGACTACACTTCAAAAGTACTTAATTGGTTGTGAAGCGCTTTGGGACGTCCTGAGGTCGTGAAAGGTGCTATAAAAATGCAAGTCTTCCTTTTCTTTTACATGGGCCTTACTGTCATGGTGGCACATCTGTGGGTTAGGAAGTACAGTCTCAAACAAGGAGACAATGGCCACTGTTCATAAAAATATTAGTAGCCTCATCCATTCCATACTTGATGTCCTTTTCTCTCTCAGACAGAATGGGGGTAAGGCTGGGGAGAACAAAAAAAATCATCCAAAAAAAGCACAGAATTAAGGGAAGTGGGTCACCCATGGAAAAGATTGATCGTGATTCTGGAGCATCATTTATTTGTCCCGAGTTGCCTCCCTGCAAGCAAGAAGTAACTTCTCTCTCCGTCCAATTAAGAGGCTCAGTCTGACTTTTCCGTCCTGCATGGCGACTGCATCAGGTTTTAAAGAGCTGCTGTGATTACCTCATTGATTGAACGCCAGAATCATTTATGAAAGTAATGAAGTTGGACTTAAGCAATTTTTTTTAAAACATATACTCGAGCAAAGATAGCACAGAATTTCCGACTTTGCCCTTTTTTGTTCCCTCAAATACGACCCCAGTGTTGCGATGCAGATTGTTCCTAAAACCAAACCCATCCAACAACACTTTCCCAGGAAGAGGACAGTTCATAGTATCATAGTATGGTACAGCACAGGAGGAGGCTATTCAGCCCATCGTGCCTATGTTGGCTCTTTGAAAGAGCTTTCCAATTAGTCCCACTCCCCTGCTCTTTCCCCATAGCCCTGTAATTTTTTTCCATTCAAGTATTTATCTAATTCCCTATTATAAGTTACTATTGAATCTGCTTCCACCACTCTTTCAGGCAGTACATTCCAGATCATAACTCGCTGCGTAAAAAAAATGTTTCCTCGTGTCGTCTGGTTCTTTTGCCAATCACCTTAAATCTGTGTCCTCTGATTACCCATCCTTCTGCCACTGAAAATAGTTTCTCCTTATTTACTCTATCAAAACTGTTCATGATTTTGAACACCTCTATCAAATCTCCTCTTAACCTTCTCTGCTCTAAGGTGAACAACCCCAGCTTCTCCAGTCTATCCATATAACTGAAGTCCCTCATCCCTGGTACCATTCTAGTAAATCTCATCTGTACCCTCTCTAAGGCCAAGACATCCTTCCTAAAGTGTGGTGCCCAGAATTGAACACAATACTCCAGCTGAGGCCTAACCAGTGTTTTATGAAGGATTAGCATAACTTCCTTGCTTTTGTACTCTATGCCTCTATTAATAAAGCCAAGCATCCCATATGCTTTTTTTTTTAAACAGCCTTCTCAACTTGTCCTGCCACCTTCAAAGATTTGTGTACATACAACCCCAGGTCTCTCTGTTCCTGCACTCTCTTTAAAATGGTACCATTTAACTTATATTGCCTCTCATTCTTCCTACCAAAATGTATCACTTCACACTTCTCTGTGTTAAATTTCGTCTGCCCATTTCACCAGTCAGTCTGTGTCCTCCTGAAGTCTGTTACTAGCCTCCACATTGTTTACTACATTTGAGTTTCTTGTTATCTGCAAACTTTGAAATTATGCCCTGTGTACCCAAGTCCAGGTCATTAATATATATCAAAAAAAGCATTGGGCCTAATACTGACCCCTGGGGAATACCACTGTATACTTCCCTCCAGTCTGAAAAACAACCGTTCACCACTATTCTCTGCTTTCTGTCCCTTAGCCAATTTTGTATCCACACTGCCACTGTCTCTTTAATCCCATGGACTTTAATTTTGCTAACAAGTCTATTATGTGGTGCTTTATCAAATGCCTTTTCAAAGTCCATATACACAATATCAAACGCACTACCTCAATGTTAATCCTAGTCCATAAATATCTCTTGGCAACAATCCCAGCTATTCTATTTAGGGCCATGCAACTACTATGATGGTCTTGTTACCCAGACAACAATTATCAACACTGCTGCAGCAGTGCTAACCTAGTGGGTTTTTTAAATCTCATATTTTTCGACCAATTTCCTCCCGTCCCGAAGGTGTTGGCTGGGTTGCTGACTCTACAGGTTTCCCACGAATACCTGGCCCAAGCGTGAGCTTAGACAGTGAGGGTCAGCAAGGTATTCAACTGCAGGGGGGCATCACGGATGAATCCAATCCAGTCCTCATCTGACGACCATTTAGTGCCCCCTATTACCGTTCTGAATGAGATCATTAATTCAGCCCAAACTGGGATTGTCTTGATCTATATCGCTCAGCTGCTCTTTCAGATGAGACGTTAAACCAAGGCCCCGTCTGCCTTCTCACGTGGACGTAAAAGATCCCATGGCACTCTTTGTAGAAGAGTAGGGGAGTTCACCCTGGTGTCCTGGCCAATATTTATCCCCCAATCAACATCATTAAAACAGATTATCTGGTCATTATCTCATTGTTGTTTGTGGGACCTTGCTGTGCTCAAATTGGTTCCTGCGTTTCCCTGCATTGCAAGTGACTACACTTCAAAAGTTGGTTGTAAAGTGCTTTGAGACATCCTGAGGTCTTGAAAGGCACTTTAGAATTGCTAATTCTTTCTTCCTTTGATCGAGGCTTGTGTATTTTGTACTAGTGACCTCTAACCTACGCTTGTTGAAGTTTGCTTGTTTCTACCTTATCTATTCCTTTAATTATTTAAGACACTTCTTGTGGCTAAAGGAGGAAGTGTGACAGCAGTAGGCAGCAGGAGGCAACCATTCCCGAGCCCACTCTTCTCTAAGTTTTTACTGGCCAAAGGGTCTCCTCCCTTCTACTTTTTAACTTCCCACCTTGCCCTTTGCTGTGTACTCTGAGCGAGACTGGAAATTGTACTGATTGCGCCATATCCACTGGAAATTGTACTGATTGCGCCATATCCACTGGAAATTGTACTGACTGCGCCATATCCACTGGAAATTGTACTGATTGCGCCATATCCACTGGAAATTGTACTGATTGCGCCATATCCACTGGAAATTGTACTGATTGCGCCATATCCACTGGAAATTGTACTGATTGCGTCATATCCACTGGAAATTGTACTGATTGCGCCATATCCACTGGAAATTGTACTGATTGCGCCATATCCACTGGAAATTGTACTGATTGCGCCATATCCACTGGAAATTGTACTGATTGCGCCATATCCACTGGAAATTGTACTGATTGCGCCATATCCACTGGAAATTGTACTGATTGCGCCATATCCACTGGAAATTGTACTGATTGCGTCATATCCACTGGAAATTGTACTGATTGCGCCATATCCACTGGAAATTGTACTGATTGCGTCATATCCACTGGAAATTGTACTGATTGCGCCATATCCACTGGAAAGTGGGCTCTTAATAACTGGAGAGGCAGACAAGACACTTACACAATTCAATCCATTAGTCTAGGTTGGAAGACTGAGAGGTGAACAGATTGTATTCTAAACCACTGCAACACGCATGACTTTGACCGACTGACTGGGAACGATTCAGTCCCATGTTCCCAAGGCGAAAGAACTTGTCCTAACTGGCTGCCGTCTGTGTGAAAAATGGTTCTCTCTTTTGCAGCCGTAGAAGAATCAAGAGTAGAAGGCAGGCTGGCAATCAGTCGTCTCTCTCCAGCAAATGAGAACACCAGGCTTTCAGAGTCACTGAATTCTCGAGGTAGAATGAGGTTTAGAACTTAAATATGAAGCATAAGGTCAGCTGCCAGTAAGTTATTGACTGAAACTGAGTACATACAGGAATGCAGCTGAGGAGAGTGTGGTAATGCTGAATGCTCATAGCAAGCGACTGCACTTCTAATAAGTTCCACATCTCCTTCTCTCAGTGAAAGAGGGAAAGGGCACAAGGAGATACTGGATTACATGCATTATGCCCTCTCCGTAAGGCAATATTTTAATGACAAGGATCACTGGGTTAAAATCTCTGCCCCCGTCAATCATGAATGAGTGGAAAATGTACATTTTTGAAAAACGGGGAGCCCGAATTTTCCGCTAGAACGGAATCCCATCGCGTCCTGGGAGGAGCGGGACCTCCGCCCACCCCAAGGATAGACCCCCGATATGACAGCTCTTCTGCTGTTGGGGGGATTTGTATTTTTTAAGCAAGCTGCCCTGGGAGGGGGTGGGGGTGGTGATTTGCTGCAGCAGGGCTCGGGGGCCTGCTGGGTGTAGGGTTGCCAATCCTGGTTGGACATATTCCTGGAGCTTTTGTCACATGACCTCCTGCCTCCAACCACCCCGCCCCCGCATTCCCGCCATTGGTCACCCATCATGTCCATCCTCACAGAACCCCCACTTCCCAAGGCAATCAGGAAGTGAATGGACTCTCAGTTACCCGTTTGGATGGCTCTTGACTGTCAGTCAAACAGGATTTCCCCCACCCCCGATGTCCAATATTTTTATCATTAATAAACAAAATTGTTCAAAGAATTTTTTTTTTAAAAAACAACAATTTTTTTAATGCCCTTATGATTTTTCTCCTGGATTTGCTCGCAGCAGTGTCCTGGAGGTTGGTCTTTAGTTCCTGGGGACTCCAGGGCAATCCTGGAGGGTTGGCAACCTTAGCTGGGTGGTTGGCAGCCTCTTTGATGCCAGTTGAAGATTTGACATTTTTCTTTAAAAGCAACAGGCATAAGCCTTTCGGCCCTTCAAGCTTAAAACAGTCCCTCCATCTCCAATAGCAAGGTGGACACCAGAAAGGAACAGGCATCCCTTGAGTTGCGACGGCACAAATAATGGAAAATACGTTCAAGAGCATATTTCCATCACTTGTATAATATATTGCAGTCACTGCCAGTGGGAAATCCCAGAATTAGCAGGGGGCCGGTGGACCAGTTCCCAAAATAATTTTGCCGGGTGGGGCCAGCATAACTTGAGTGGAAAATCTGGCCATGGTATTTGTGTGGTCTCCGAGGAGAATGCATGTCACAGGTTAACTCCATGGCAGGACAGCCATGGTTTACTGACCTTTGAAACTCATTCAGTCCCCACCAAATCCTCCCAGTGAGTTGGGCAGGGGGCTATGGGGCTGGAGAGGAGGAGGGGGCTGGGGGGCACCCTGCTACTTTCCTTTTTCTCAGCAGCTACTTCAGCTTTTATTCTAGCCCTTTAGCTCCTGCCACTAATGTGGGTCATTGAAATTATATGGATCTGACAGAGAGCTTCTTAAGGGGCAAGTACAGAGTCAGGGAAAGGGCGGGAGGGGAGGAAAGAACAAAAGGGAAGGTCTGTGATAGGGTAGAGGGCAAGAGTGATTAAATGACAAAAGGGATGATGGCGCAAGGCAAGGAGGGTGGTAATGGGACAGGTAAAGAATCAAAAGATCGGTCTAGAGGAGCTGTAAATGGCAACAACAGAACCACAGCCAGCAGCTGCAGTCCCACAACAAAAAAAAATTAAAATGGGAGCAAGTTATTAAAATCAATGTTGAGTCCGGAAGGTTGTAAAGTGCCTAATCGAAAGATGAGGTGCTGTTCCTCGAGCTTCTGTTGAGCTTCATCGGAACAGTGTAAGAGGCCGAGGACAGAGAGGTCAGAGTGAGAGTGGGGTTATTATTTGACTGTTGTATTTTCAAGAGTTTCTTCTCTCATATATATTTGATAAGGCTGCTGTATGTTTTTGGTTTCATGGTGTTTATGGAAGGACTGATACATTAAGGTTTCTTGGCATGGTCGTGCTTGTGCAATGCAGGCTTAGTGGTTGAAGTAATTTGTTTGTGCTTTGTCCCTAGGGCTCAGTTGGATGGAGGTGGGGGAGGAGATCTATCTATTAATAGTTTTAGTTTTGTATATGCATTTTGGCTGTTGCTCCAGACCCGAGTCTATTTCATTTTTTTCCCTCTTGGTCCCTTTCAGGTTCTTCTCTCCTCCCCTTCCCGCCACCCGGTTAAAGCACCTTTAATTTCTTCCCTTGAGTAATTTGCCGTACCACAATCCCGACCCCAACCCATCACTACTCCTTCACCTTCCTATACTCCTGCCACCGTTCCAGGCTTGTATCCCCCTTGGATAAGCCCACTGCTACCCTCTGTGCCTCTCTTGGAATTCTCTAAAGTGCCCATCGAAGGTACCCATCGCTGCCTCCTCACGAGCAGCAACCCATGCTGCTCCGTCCTCCTCTCTCGCCGTCTGTCCTGCCCAGCATGCCCGCAGGGTGCTAACCTCGCCAACCTTCCTGTTCTGCTCACCTTACCCACCGCCTTGGATTCTGCCAGCGGATCACCAAACACAATTTCCTCCAGCTAAACATTGAGAAGACTGAAGTCGTATACTCTTCATCAAAGACCGCCTACCTCCGCCTCCTTAACATTGCCTGCCTCGACCCGCCTCAGGCCAGCTGCCACTGAAATCCTCAACCATGCCATGGTCGCCTCCAGACCCGACTGTTCCAATGCCCTCCTGGCCGGCCGCCCATCCTCCACACTCCGTAAACTTCAGCTCATCCAAAACTCTGCTGCAGTATCCTATCCCACACCAGGTCCCACTCGCTTATCATTCCTGTCCTTGCTGACCTACATTGGCTCCCAGTCCCCCAACACCTCAAATTTAAAATTCTTATCCTCCTGTTTAAATCTCTTCATGGCCTCACCCCTCCCTTTCTCTGTAACTTCTTCCAGCCCTACAACCCCCCCCCCCTCCCGTTATCTCCATTCCTATGACTCTGACCTTTGCGCATCCCCTTTCCTTTACCCCACCATTGGTTGCAGTGCCTTCAGCCTCCTAGGCCCCACACTATGCAATTCCCTCCTTAAATCTCTCCATTTCCCTCTCCTCCGATAAGACCCTTCTTAAAACCCACCTCTTTTACTGATGTTTTAATATCTCCTTCTTTATCTTGGCGTCCAATTGTGTCTTAATCGCACCTTGGTGAAGTTTTTCTATGTTAAGACGCTATACAAAACCAAGTTGTTGTAGTTGTTCGACGGACTAAGACAAAGGCTTGTCGTCAAAATGGGGAGGGTTTCCTAGAATGCTCCTGGGACTGTTTCCTTCATCAGTTCATTGCATGTCCAACCATGGAGGATGGGTTATAAAGCAGGACAAATAAACAACCTGGAGGTGGGAGAACACCTGGGGAATAGTGACTGTAAACCTCATTAGATTCACATTGAAAATAGATTTTTTTTTAAATGAGTCCAAGATAAAGGTGTTTGACTGGAATTGAACCCATTTCAGTGGGACAAAAGGGGATTGAACCCAGAATAACAAGTGGCAAAAAATGGCAGATCAAACATCAGACCGTCAGTGGGAGATATTTAAATGCAACAATAGATACCAGGAATGTGATTGTAGTTCTGAATAAAGGCACGCAGCACCCTGCGATCCCTCGCTTGACTGGCCTAGTGTGAACCGAACCATCAAATGTCAGCAGACTATTCAGTCCTCGAGGACATCATAATCAAGCCCAATTCGGTCATCAGTTGACCAGACTTGTTCACTTTCCAGCGGCAGGACCGACTGATTTAATTTTCCTTCACTTGCCCAGGAGCCCTAAGGTCCATTGTAGCGCCCCAACAGAACCTGTCCTTAACCATTTGGAAATTATATATTAAAAGTATCATTTTCAGGGGAGAATCAAGCTTCCTTTTACTCCACTTCAACAAGTAACTCCCAGTCAATGAATCCCACTGTACTTCAAATCAATGCCCCCTGTATTGAGTCCTGTCGTCCGATTCACTTTAGTTCGTTTGTCCCGACTACATACTTTACAAATGCAAGGAATCTTACAACACCAGGTTATAGTCCAACTGTTTTATTTGAAAATCACAAGCTTTCAGAGGCTTTCTCCTTCGTCAGGTGAGTGACACTCACCTGACGAAGGAGAAAGCCTCCGAAAGCTTGTGATTTTCAAATAAAACAGTTGGACTATAACCTGGTGTTGTAAGATTCCTTGCATTTGTCAACCCCAGTCCATCACCGGCATCTCCACATCACACATACTTTACAGGCCATGATACACGTAAGTCACTGACAATACAGCTTTCCGCCTGTCGTTTCAACAACCCACAAGTAATGAACTAACAGCTTGAGACCACTTGCCTTTTGGAAAATCTTCAAATGATCTTTGAAAGCATCAAAATAAATTGGAGAACAGGAAGTTTTGTACAAATGCAAATTCCTGATTAGCAACCCCTCCAGATTTATGTGAATACAATACTTGTGGCAAAAAACACGATTATTCCCTTCACGGCTTCTGACTATTCAGCTGGTCCCAGTGTAACAGAGGTTGTTGTACAGAGATAATAACACACGGTCTGTTCTCTGCTGCAATTCTTGTATTTTCAATGGCAGTGATAGCAATACATCTCACTGCACAAAAAAAATTCAAATTAAATCTTCACACTCTGTATAGTCATAGCTCATTCCTTTTCCCCAATATTCAGACAGATTTTATATCTGTTAAGATATTTATTTTCCTGCCCCCAACTTTCCTTTCCTGCCCCACCCATCCCAGTGCCACACCGCACTGGCTCAATTGAGTGATTAGGCAGGCAGCCTACTCCAGGCCTCGAGTCACTGAAGGTTCGCAAGAGCAGTACAGGATGATTAGAATTATGAGGATTTTACAGCACAGAAGGAGGCCATTCGGTCCATTGCACCTCCGCCATCCCTCCGGAAGGCTTATCCATTTAGTCCCATTCCCGTTCAAATTTTTCTTTTTTCAAATATTTTTAATCTACTATTGCTCTGACTTTTCCTCCTGTTTCTGTCTAAACGTAAGAAATAGGAGCAGGAGTAGACCATACGGCCCCTCGAGCCTGCTCCGCCATTCACTAAGATCATGGCTGATCTTCTACCTCAACTCCACTTTCCCACCCTATCCCACTATTCCTTGATTCCCTTGGTGTCCAAAAATCTACTGACCTCAGTATTGAATATACACAACAACGGAGTGTCTACAGCCCTCTGGGGTAGAGAATTCCAAAGATTCACAATCCTGATGGAGCCCAACCTCCCGCCAAGCTAGTGAGATTAACAGACTCGCCATATGAGCAGTTGTGGGCACTTAGTGGCATCATAGAACCATACAGCACAGAAGGAGGCCATTCGGCCCATCATGCCTTTGCAAGCTCTCTGAAAGAGATATCCAATTAGTCCCACTGCCCGCTCTTTCCCCATAGCCCTGCATATTTGTCCTTTTTTAAATAGAGATCCAATTCCCTTACTATTGAATCTGTTTCCACCACCTTTTCAGGCAGTGCATTCCAGATCATAACAACTCACAGAGTAAAAAAAATTCTCCTCATCTCCACCTCACATAGCTTTTTCTCCCAGCTCGTGGCATGAAGTCATGTACAAATGTAAGCTCGGTGTTGTCTGTTCACCACTGAATAGCTTATTTCCTCTTGTCTCATACGCTTTTTAATCACCCTGGGCCTTCCAATTTATAAAGTAATGTGGCAGTTGAGATACTTGTTCCCCACAGCCTCCATTAGCAGATTGGAGTCTTATCGCTGGATGACACACAAATCTATCAGCCGGTGTTTACTGTGTTCTTCTATTAATGATACAGCTCTATGTACCTGGGGCTGCATTGAACGGAGACAGAAATCTCTGCCAAATTGAGCTGGATTAAGTTTTACCAAGGCAACTTTTGTGTAAATGGAGAGTAGAATTGCTGGCACAACAGTGCTGTCGAATGCTGGAGAAGAGGCCACCCCTTACCCACAGGGAGGGGGATCAGGCGTTCACACTAGGCCGCACTCACACAGCTTGGTTTCAGAGCAACATCGTCAGAAGCCTAAAAGCAGGCCCGCACCAGCAAAAAAAAAGGTCCTAAGACAGATCCCTGGGACATCCCACTATCCACATCCCACCAATCCAAAAAAAGGATCCATTGATCCCTGCTGTTTTGTGTCAAACCCCGAGCCATCTCTTTATCCAGGTAGCTACATTCCCCTCAATACCATGTGTCTTAATTTCTGTAGGAAGTCCCTAATGCAGCACATTATCCGTCTTGGTGCATGGTATGAGGAGACCCACTCGGAGAAAAGAAGAAAATAAATGAAAAGGGAAGAGTCATAACCGCAGTAGTGAAAAATAGGAGTGTTTGATAGGTGCAAGGATGTATGAGAGATACAGGGAGCCTCAGAACAGGCATGCCTGCAGTCTGAAAGCTTTGGGAGTTATTGCCACCACTGCAGAATGCAGAGTTTCTGTGGCTTAATGATAATACAGCAGTGCGCAGGCAGCAGCGGGCTCAGGAAGTGTTTAACTCGACTGTTTTGGTGAACACACAGGAGTCGTGCTTGATTTTTCTTTGCTCCGTGGTTAAATCAATAAAGTTTGCATAATAAATACAAAATTTTCACGTTCAAAGAAGGTGTTGTGTCAGATTGGGGAATCTTGTAAATGGCTTAAGCTCACAAAGTACCAGGAACAATACATGATTCATAAAAGCTTTTTGATGGCCTCTTTTCACTTTTTCTCCCACAATGTGAATTTTGACCAGCTGTTTTCCTACATTAAAATTACTTATTTGTACAATACTTTGGATCCCACCACGACACCAGGGAGTGGGGGAGGGGATGAAGTTAGGATCAGTGTAACACTGGGTGTGGGGATGAACTAAAAGCAGTGTAACACTGGATGTGGGGGGAATGAAGTTAGGAGCAGTGTAGCACTGGATGTGGGGGGAATGACGTTAGGAGCAGTGTAGCACTGGATGTGGGGGGAATGACGTTAGGAGCAGTGTAGCACTGGATGTGGGGGGAATGACGTTAGGAGCAGTGTAGCACTGGATGTGGGGGGAATGACGTTAGGAGCAGTGTAGCACTGGATGTGGGGGGAATGACGTTAGGAGCAGTGTAGCACTGGATGTGGGGGGAATGACGTTAGGAGCAGTGTAGCACTGGATGTGGGGGGAATGACGTTAGGAGCAGTGTAGCACTGGATGTGGGGGGAATGAAGTTAGGAGCAGTGTAGCACTGGATGTGGGGGGAATGAAGTTAGGAGCAGTGTAACACTGGATGAGGGGGGGGGAATGAAGTTAGGAGCAGTGTAGCACTGGATGTGTGGGGGGGAATGACGTTAGGAGCAGTGTAACACTGGATGAGGGGGGGGAATGAAGTTAGGAGCAGTGTAACACTGGATGTGGGGGGAATTAGAACACTGGGTGGGGGGAGGGGGAGGGGGAGGTAAATCTAGGAACAGACTCAGGAACCACGTTCAACAATACCTAACCCACAACAACCTGCAATTACTCTGCGAGAAAATCTCTGAAATTCTGATACAATCTTGTGTTATACAAGTGAGGAAATAAGTGAGGAAATAACGGACATACAGCTTAAGTGATGATAAGCCTGTGCCCCACTGTTCTTTCAGTGCATCAATGTAACATGGGCCTATGTTTCGGCCTGTTTTTGAGCTGTCAACCTCATCAAGGCTGTTGCTCAGTTTTTCTCGTTCTCCAGGTTTCCACGTATGAATCTTAAATTGCCCCACTCTCCCACTGGTGCTGTCAGCGGGGTACAGACCATTAGCCATTTGGTCACCTGTGAAGGTTGGCTTTTATCCTGACCCGTTTTCTCCCCTCTCGAAGGCGATGACTCTTTGGCGGGGTACAGTTCTATGGGCATCAGTCACCCTCCTGTACTTCTTCCATGTGACCGTTATTCCTGTGCGAGGCTGGACGGCGACTGTCAGCCGGCTATTCAGTCACTGGTGTCAACCCCCGGGGTGCGGCGAGGGGAGGAGGTGGGGGAGGGAAGAGTATAAAATAACCCAACGGCACTGAGGGTCAATCATAGCTCCCCTACCGAGATCAGCTAACGTAGCACATACCAAGTTGAACCTCGGGCCCTGCTAGTCTGTGTGGCTCAGCTCCTTATTGGATAAACTCCCTGAGCCATTGGGGGGAGCATCATACACAATGAGTTAGATGAGATTTTACTGACTAAACAACAGAATGAAACGAATACCACAAAGCAAAATGTAGGTTACTGCTGACCAGGGTGCAAGCTATTCAATCCTATATTTAGATTGTGGCAGGTAAGGTATTAATTTTTAAGGTTCCGCTGAGAAGCAGTGTGGAGAGTTGCTATTTGGAAGTATTAATGGAGTTATGGGAGTAGGTCTTGGGTCACGAGCACCTTAGTGAATCCATGGTCTTAGCATGTGGACTGGCCATTCCAGAAGGGCACCCATGAGAATGCTCTCTTGAAAACAGATGAAAAACCAAATATCAAATTACTTACTTGCCTGTATTTCGCACTAATTGGAGGAGTGAGGCAGTGACTTTACACTCTCTACGGCTTCTGCTTTTTGTCTATTCAAAATGTACTGTGACGCACAAGAAATTGCTTTTGTGTGGGACGGGCTGGATGGACTAGGTGGTCTTTTCCTGGTCCGTCATTGTTCGTATGTTAGTCAAATCCAGATGAGTGGGTAAGTTAGTGTCGTACAGGGGACGAGATCACGTCTCTGGCACGCTTCCCCCAAGCCCTTCTGCCTTGCTACCTCTCTCACCTCCTTCCAAGGCCTCCTCAAACCCCATCTCTTTCACTGTGCTTTCAGTCACTTCTCCGAACTCAGCTCACCATCCATTCCACCTCTGTGAAGTGCCTTAGCACATTCAAGGTTGTTGTCCAGAGTTCTTAAAATTGCTTTATTGCTGCTGATGTTATAAGTGATGTTGATGAAGTTACTAACTGATGCCTTCATATTTTAAGACACGGAAGCAGAGTGGGATAAGAAGTGACTTTTATTTTTTTTTAAAAAGCAGACTTTTTTGGGAGGGGCTAATTTTACGAGTCCATGCTCTCGATGGGAAGCCTTGTCTGCTGAAAGCATACATCAGAAATTCAGGCATGCAACGCCCAGGATTTTACAGCCGTGCTCAGAAGATCGTGCATGTCAGGACATCTGATATGAGCCCCCAGCAGGCAAAACTCCCTGCTGGGAGCGTGGACTCGTAACGTTACCCTCTTAATGTCCATTTAGACATTTCAGACAGCCGACTCAATAAAAGAGACAGATGGCCACCCTATACCTCTCCTCATCCTCCCCTCCCCTCCACCAGCCCTGCACACACTAATGGCTCTGAGGGGTAAACCTTCTACCTACTGATTTGTGCTGTTGACTGTCTTTTACAGAGTTGACGTATGAACTAGCATTGAAGTCGTCAAAAAATGGCCAATCAGGTAAGAGACACACATCCTGGTAACCTACAGTCATTATGTCAAGTACTTTTATTGGTGTTTCTTTGTGTGACGTTGCCTCATAAAGTTAGAAGTAACAGCTGAAAGTCATCAGCCGAAAGAAATGATCAGTACCTATGTAAACTATTGCACCAGTATGAGAGCCTCCTAATAACACCAAGTTGCATCTGCACAGACCCCACCTCCACACCATCAATACTCAGGGCTGTAACTCAGTGGTGCGTGTGAGTGACTGTACCAGTAACATGTTTGACTCACAATGGGAAATAGATACCATCTTAAGGTGCTAAGCCTCCAACTCCTGATAGCACTGGCTAGCTAAACTGAAAGTGGAGCAGATCTGAATGCCTAGCATTAGTTTCTTGCATTCAGTACAACTCTGCCGATTTGGGGTTTTCTTCACAATGCGAAGCTCCCCAGGTGGGTCCACCCCACCAGTGCAACAGCAACCAGGCCTCAGCAGTCCTTTTAAGCGTTAAAATTGACCGTTATAAAGAACTCTGAAGGGCTGCGGAACCACCTTTATCTTTGTGATGATGGGAGAGTCAGCTATCTTCTAACTTTAAACGTTTCCTTGATTTGAGAGCAGTTTGAACACTGTCCTCTCACACTACTGCAGAAATTGTGTTGGTATAAATTTTAGTGCCAACTGAAGCATTAATAATGTCCGTTGGACCAATTACTGCCTTTGATGGATGAATTTACTGTGTCGCTTATAAATAATGTTGCCAAATAGTCATTTTCTGGGATTCTTTCATTTAGATATATCCATTGCAGTGAGATACTTACAACTACACCTCATTATCCTACCTCCAGACTTGTTTGGAGGATAGGGATGTAAAGCAGGAGGCTGTGGACCAATGATACAGGATGGGCAAAACCAGGAGTTAGCTGCATAGGAGCAGGGAGAAGCTGCATTTAGAGAGTGGCCATGCAGATCAGCACAGGGTGCTTTCAGTTGGTCGCACAAGCTGGTCACAGATTTGCCGACAGCCATTTAATTTTTATTGCATCCTAAAGATAAGCATTGCAGACGGCTGTCGATATGAACTCACTAATGCAGTTCTGGCTAAAGGCAATGGCTTAAATCTGTTGCATCAACAAGGTGGCTGTCTTTTACACAGCTGGCCTATGGCCCTGCAATGAAGTCTTCAGAAAATGACCAATTCGGTAAGAGATGTACATTGTGGAAGTCAGTAGCACCATTACCTTAACTGGAAATGTAAAATTAATAAACGGTGGCTAAAGAATTAAACTGGGAGAATCAAGCCAGCCCTCCCTTCCTGATACTTTCTGTAATTGTTTTCCATGTAAATTTTAAGTCACTCCCACAGACTGAAGGCAACAGATGGCACAAATCCAAAGGGTCCGATCTATTTCTAGTTAACCCTATAGGAACTAAAGCACTTTGTGAGGTACAGTAACAACCTCGGATAACCAGTGATAAGAGTAGGTGATTTACAGTGACTGAATATCAATTTTCAATCCATGCCAGTATATTCCCCCAATTCCATGTGCTTTAATTTTGCACACTAACCTCTTGTGTGGGACCTTATCAAAAGACTTCTGAAAATCCAAATACACCACATCCACTGGTTCTCCCCTTTCTATTCTACTAGTTACATCCTCAAAAAACTCCAGTAGATTTGTTAAGCATGATTTCCTTTTCATAAACTCATGCTGACTTTGTCCAATCCCGTTAATGCCTTCCAAGTGTTCTGTTATCACATCTTTTATAACAGACTCTAGCATTTTCCCCACTACTGATGTTAGGCTAACTGGTCTGTAATTCCGATTTTTCGCTCTCCCTCCTTTTTTTAAATAGTGGGGTTACATGTGCCACCCTCCAATCTGTAGGAACTGTTCCAGAGTCTATAGAATTTTGGAAGATGATCACCAATGCATCCACTATTTCCAGGGCCACTTCCTTTAGTACTCTGGGATGTAGATTATCAGGCCCTGGGGATTTGTCAGCCTTTAGCCCCATTAATTTCCCTAGAAATATTTTTTTACTAATACTGGTTTCCTTCAGTTCCTCCCTCTCACTAGACCCTTGGTTCCCTAACATTTCTGGAAGGTTATTTGTGTCCTCCTTTGTGAAGACAGAACCAAAGTATGTGTTTAATTGTTCTGCCATTTCTTTGTTCCCCATTATAATGACCTGGGTGTCCTTGTACACCAGTCGCTGAAAGCGAGCATTCAGATGCAGCAAGCAGTTAGGAAGGCGAATGGTATGTTGGCCTTCATTGCAAGAGGATTTGAGTACAGGAGCAGGGATGTCTTACTGCAGTTATACAGGGCCTTGGTAAGACCACATCTGGAGTATTGTGTGCAGTTTTGGTCTCCTTTTCTAAGGAAGGATGTCCTTGCCATGGAGGGAGTGCAACAAAGGTTTACCAGACTGATTCCTGGGATGGCAGGACTGACGTATGAGGAGAGATTGGGTCGACTAGGCCTATATTCACTAGAGGTTAGAAGAAAGAGAGGTGATCTCATCAAAACATAAAATTCTAACAGGACTAGACAGACTAGATACAGGGAGGATGTTCCCGATGGCTGGGGAGTCCAGAACCAGGGGTCACAGTCTCAGGATACGGGGTATGCCATTTAGAACCGAGATGAGGAGAAATTTCTTCACTCAGGAGGGTGGTGAACCTGTGGAATTCTCTACCACAGAAGGCAGTGGAGGCCAAGTCATTAGATGTATTCAAGAAGCAGATAGATATATTTCTTAATGCTAAAGGGATCAAAAGATATGGGAAAAAAGCGGGAACAGCGTACTGAGTTAGACGATCAGCCATGATCATTTTGAATGGCGAGGCAGGTCCAAAGGGCCAAATGGCCTACTCTTGCTCCTATTTTCTATGTTTCTATGTTTCTATTGCTCAAAGGGGGAAGGTTACTGAGTGTCAGAGTTCCACTGTTGATGGATATTTACCAATAGACATCTTCAGTGTTAATTGGTTATCTTTCACATTTTCAATTTTTGAATTATCTAAGTCTTGTACACTTGGACTGGAGTAAACATTTTACTCGTTACGTTTCAGAATTTGGTTAGTCCAGCTCTCAAAGGGTTTGTACTAGTAAGATCCAGGAAATCATCTCAACTGCTGTGAATTCGATACCTACAGTTACAGAAGATTGTAACCAGAGAAGGAAAGTACTGCGCATTATTTATTCTATCGACTTAGATTTCTAAATTATGCTATACTAGAATCTCACACCAAATTTACACCGGTCGTGGTGAAAATTTAGCACAAAACTCCCACTGTACAACAGCTAAATTCATAAACAGAGGTTAGAAAGTTGTAGCTGTGTAAAGGAAGGCCAGAATAGTGTTACAGGGCATGACAATAACCTACTGCATCATGGAGTAGTAGGATGTGGGTTGGCGCAGTGATTTGTCCACACACACCAAATTTCCAATTTCAACCTTGGCACTGCAGACAGACCAAGCACTACCCAGGGGTGGGGCGGGGGAGGGAGAATTGCATCCTCAACTATTGCTATACATTTTCTAACTACCATCTACAGAGTAGGAGCGGCAGTGCCTTGTACCAGTGTCTACAGCCTGCCTTCCACTCTGAAGGTGGCATCTGACACAGCGAGGCTCCAGAAAGGGAAAAAGGGAGAAACAAATGACTAACAAAATGATAATGAGTATTTCTCTGGGGTCACCACCTCCTTCAAACAGACAGCAGTTTTCATTAGAAGGGAATTGGTAACAGTGTGCTGTGGAAGACACTGAATGTTTGTGTGAGATTATTAATGACTGTTAAAATCAGCCTTCACAGGAGGACATGATGGACGATTCTTATTCTACAATATTGTCATATTACATGACCCAAGGAAGCATATAACGAAGCTTTAAAAAGAGCAATGTTTTGTTGGGTTAGTACTGTACCTATTGGATAGAGGATATGGCAGTACGTCAGGAGACTGCTGTATTTGAAGAGTGTGAACCTATCTTGTTGGAGCTCGAATAGTACAGGTCCCCACTCAGGATTCCTAGCAGGCCAACTCCCTGATCTGAGCCCAGCACAAGTCATGTGCTTCCCCTCAGGGAAAAGTTAATGAGCAAGAGTGAGAACCCTAGCTGATTGCCCCCCAACCCAGCAGTGCTGAGGCCAATTATAGCAACTGTATCGCTGCCCCAGCGGAGATTAACTAACACTGCGCAGATCAGGGCCTGAACACGAAACCTTCCCGACCAACTCCCTCACAGGTTCTGATAAAAGGTCATCGACCTGAAACGCTAACCCTGTGTCTCTCTCCACAGATGCTGCCTGATCTGCTGAATTTTTCCAACATTTTCTGTTTTTATTTCACTCACTGGTTAAACTCATTGAGCCATCTGCAGAGCTCAGAGTGCTTTAAGTTTCATGATAATTAACAAATGGTTTCAAAGATATGGAATTTCCATATTGCAACACCTTGTTACCAGATAGTGTAGCCTTTAGAAGAAAACAATCCCATATCAGTAACTATCTGGGACCAGAATGGGGAACAAAATTTCTTTACAACTTGTAATATTTTCATATTTTGAGAACTCAAGATTTGAAGATAATTTATGACAGAATGGATAAGAAAGGATTTACATTTATGGAGCGCTTTTCACGATCTCACGACGTTCCAAAGCACTTTACAGCCAATTAAGTACTTTTTGAAAGGTAGTCACTGTTGTAACGTAGGCAATGCAGCAGCCAAATTGTGCACAGCAGGGTCCCACAAACGGCAATGTGTTAATACTCAAATAACCAGTTTCAATGATGTTGGTTGAGGGATAAGTATTGGCCAGGACACCGGGAAAAATCCCCTGCTCGTCTTTGAAATAGTGCCTACGGGATCTTTTACTTCCACCTGAGGGGGCAGATGGGGTCTCGTTTTAAAGTCTCATCCAAAAGATGACACCTCTGACAGTGCAGCACTCCCTCAGTACTGCACTGGACTATCAGCCTAGATTTTGTACCCGTCTCTGGAGTGGGACTTGAACCCACAACCTTCTGATTCAGAGGCGAGTGTGCCACCCACTGAGCCACGGCTGACACCAGGCATTACAAAGTCCTGGTTGAAGAGGACAGCCAACTTTTGGGTTAATCTCAGTCAGGATCTACTATGCTGCTCTCACCAGTATGACAAAAGTTTCCAATTTTAAAACTTAAAAATTCATATTCAGATCAATAATTATGGAAGATATTCCTTTCTCCTCTGAGGATTTCACAGAATTTGTAATGGTCATCATAATGAACTGGATGGATCCAGCTGGATTCACTACAGTTCCTTTAGCACTTAATGCAATCTAAAGCTTACACAACACATCACTGTGAAATGCTGAGTTTAAGATTTATGTTATGTGCTAGAAGCATTTTCAATCACATTTCACAGTTATTTTTTTTAAATTTATTTCTGGGAGCACTCATGGGAAATCAAGCTTTATTCATTATTACTAAGCAAATGATGTCTTTAAAATTGAAACCAAGATAGTCTGAGGTAATCTTAACCTTTTCTGAAGTTGAATTTTGATGGAAACCCAATGTCAAAATTCCACATTTACCTCCTCGGTTTTGAACCACAAACGTCCCATAACAAAAACAGTGCCAAAGACCACCCAATTTCTCATCTATAAATGGACGTCATTAGCCCAGTAATGGCAGAGTTCAAATCCCACTCTCTACCCTCACTTGAACCAAATTGCCCACCATGAGCAAGTTTTGCTCATTCTCGTTTGCCCACTACTTGGAGCAGGAATGGTTCTCCTCACCAGCTCCTGCAAAAACTTACCCATCATCCGGTCAATGGAATGCCATTCAACCTCCAGTCTCCAGTGACTGTAGCAGTGGGAACCTAATTGGTGAAATAGAGCAAACCAGGTAAATAAACAGTACTCGTTCTATATGCCACACCCTTATTTTTCCTTTTATTTCCTAGATGATTTACTATATATTTTCCCCCAAATCATACAACCTGCTTAAAATATTTAAACTGTTCACTTGTTTTGATTTGTGGGGCCTTATTATTTAATCCTCATAACACAGGAAAACCAAGAAATACAGGAAAATTCTCACCAGAATCTGACAACACTTTGTCTGCCTGAATACCAGGAGAAAGATGATTGGAATTACTTGCTGTGATACAGCAGCATGTGACAGGAAGCAGATTGTCACAAGGATAGCTTTTGCAGTATGCATATCATTCATTTGTACATATGTTAATATAAAATAATGTACATGTGTTAGATCCTCTTCGTTTAACCAACAAGTTGAGCAGGGTTGCACACTTCATGCGTATTAATAATCACACAATCCAGCCATCTTCTAATATATAGAATATTCCTTCTTTTAAAAAATACGAAGAAACTAGTTCGAAGGGTGAGGCCCATAGTGAAAGACGCCACCAAGGTTAGAAAGAATAGAGGACAAGATAAATCAAGTAGTACAGGTTAGGTGACACCAAACTTGGGTTTTAAAATCTATAATCTGTACATTGCAGGAGGAAGGATAGACTGAGGGAGGCAAAGAGTTCCACAGTTTTGATGGCCTGGGATAGACTGAGTTATAGTGGGGGGTGATGTGATGAGTCTTCATTTGAACAAAAGGGAGGAGGAAGATCATGTGGGGTGATGTGTATAGAACAAGAGGGGAAACTTCAGAGAAACAATAATCATAATATCAATAAAGTTAAGCCCTTGTGGATAACCTCACTTCTCATTAAATGGGTTTATGTCTATGATTTCATCACAAAACAACGACCAGAAGAAATCTTTCCCCACCGTTCCTTATGGCTGTTAAGAACAAGTGTCAGCTTGGCTCACTGCTCGCACTCTTGCCTTGGAGTCAGATGGTTGTGGGTTCAAACTCCAGGACTTAAAAGCACATAATCTAGTCTGACATTTCAGTGCAATACTGAAGGAGTTCCGAATTTTCAGAGGTGCTGTCTTTTGGTTGAGTGGTTCATTGGTTTACACACTGGCCTCACACCTCTGGGACCTGGGTTCAAATCCAGGCCAGATTGATGGGCTGAAAGTCTCCACAGTCTGGTGGATGTGAGGATACAATGCAAGATGTGTCTGAGCAGTCTCTATCCAGTTCCTAGTGGGTATGGGCCGACAACATAAACGACCCCTAATTCAGCATGAATTCACTTAGATAGGCAGGTATAAGAAAAAAATATACACTGGTACAACTGGGAGCCCATGTCTGAGGTTTTGATAGAGGTATGTTGATGTGACACAGTAGAAGGAGCTTCACTCTGTATCTGGCTGTGCTACACCTGACCTGAGTTTTCCATTGCCTCAGCAGTAACAACCTTCTCATTGAGAACTACTGAAAAAAAATCCTGCATATTGTCCCACTGTAGCTTTTATATCTTTCTGATGTAAGCATCACCTCACAAAAGATTTGCAGTTGATTTTGTGTAAATATTTAAATTGCTGAATGCCACACTGACTGATTTTTTTTAAGCTGCAGTCTTCACTGAGTAATCATTCACACTTCACATCAAGATGATAAACCATTTTATAATCCTTTCTGGGAGGTTATTCTTTTCTATGGCAATAACTTAAACCACTCATTCAATAAGGTCTCAGCTCCATGTAGTTATTTTGGTAAGTATTTAATTTGATGGTCGAACATGCTTAGTACTCTATAATTTATTCATAAATGAAGACATCCTCGTGCAAGGCTTCTTCGACAGCACCTCCCAAATCAGTGACCTCTACCACCTAGAAGGACAAGGGCAGAAGGCACATGGGAACAACACCACCTGCACGTTCCCCTCCAAGTCACACACCATCCCGACTTGGAAATATATCGCCGTTCCTTCATCGTCGCTGGGTCAAAATCCTGAAACTCCCTACCTAACAGCACTGTAGGAGAACCGTCACCACACGGACTGCAATGGTTCAAGAAGACAGCTCACCATCACCTCCTCCAGGGCAATTAGTGATGGGCAATAAATGCTGGCCTTGCCAGCAACGCCCACATCCCATGAACGAATTTTTAAAAAAAAGTTATTGCATACGCATTGCAGTCTCGTCATCTTCGCATTTCTGAATTGGATGAAAGTGTGGAATGAACTCTTCAGTAATCATAGAATGACATTGAATTTTACAGCATAGAAACAGGCCATTCGGCCCAACAGGTCTATGCAGATGTTTCTGCTCCACATGAACCTCCTCCCAACTTATTTAATCTCATCCAACAAACGTATCTTTTAGCAATCAGCTTTTAGGGAACTGGTTTGCCTCTTAAGCCAAGTCAGGTAACGCTCACGACGCTGGGTGCTGAGGAACTGTTACTAAACGTGGCCCTTTCCTCCCTGTCAACACTGTCCGGGTGGATGACCAACTGGGCGAAAGCGTTGAGAAGTGCTGTGATTGGGAAGGAACATCAAGGCAAACTTTCAGTGGTGGTTTCAGTAGAGAAGAACCTCAGTCCCTCTGGCGAAGGTGATGGATGGAAATGCCTGTGTCTTTACACAAATGAATACACAATGAGTGTCAGCCTTGGCTCAGTGGTAGCACTCTAACCTCTGAATCTGAAGGTCGTGGGTTCAAGCCTCATTTCAGGGCTTGAGCACGTAATCCAGGCTGTACCGCAGTACAGTACTGAGGGAGTGCTGCACTGTTGGAGGTGCCATCTTTTGGCCCCGTCTGCTGTCTCAGGTGGATGTAAAATATCCCATGGCACTATTTGAAGAAGAACAGGGGAGTTCTCCTGGTGTCCTAGCCAATATTTATCCCTCAACCAACATCACTAAAAACAGATTATCTGGTAATTTATCTCATTGCTTTTTGTGGGATCTTGCTGTGTGCAAATTGGCTGCCACGTTTCCCTACATTACAACACTGACTACACTTCAAAAATACTTCATTGACTGTAAGGCGCTTTGAGACATCCTGAAAGTGTTCTTTCTTACACTTGGAATCAGCCTGTGGAGTTCTTTTGGACAAATGGGAACCTTCCACTGGAGTTACTGAGTGATTTCTCTGAGAGAGTTTACCAATTACTGCCAAATTAGAGAAAGTTTTGTACCAAATGCTCTTGTTCACCAAGAACTGGATTGAAATTATCCAAATTCATTCTGAATGGCTAAGCTAAAATTGGCCAAAAGGCTCTCCATCTGTATTTATCTTATGATTACCATGAGAAGGTGGAAAAGGGGAAAGAGATTGTATTTATGTAGTGCCTATCACATCCTTAAGATGTCCCAAAGTGCTTCACAGCCGATGAATTACTTTTGAAGTGAAGTCTCTTTTGTTTTGGAGGCTAATGCAGCAGCCAATTTGTGCACAGCAAGGTTGCACAAAGGACAAATTAAATGAATGACCAGTGTGTTAATTGTATCCATGTGATTTATATCAATTAGTGTTAATTGTATTCAGGTGGTGCGTATCAATTGGGAACTCTCTTATATCCATTTATGAGAGAGCTGATCTGTGGTGTGGGTGTAATGTGGATCTCTGTGAATAAAGGCTTGGAAGCAACTGAAGACCAGGCTCTTGTATTCTATCCTTCACCACCTGGCTATCCAATTTATAACACAGTGGTGTTGTTTGAACAATGACTGCTAGGACACCCGGAGAACTGCCTGCTTTTCTTCAAATAGTGTCCTGGGATCTTTTGCATCCATCTAAGCAGACAGACAGGACCTAGTTAAAACATCTCATCCAAAAGATGCACCTTCTGACAATACAGCGCTCCTGCAATACTGTACTGAAGCGTCAGCCTTGATAACATGCTCAAGTCTATCGTGGGGCTTGAACCCATAATCTTCTGACTCAGAGACTAGAGTGCTATCAAAGATCCACCCAAACACTACCTATACAAAACTGAAACTCAATCTCTTTAAGAGGTTCATTTCAATATGTAACATCCCGAATGAATACTTAAGAGATAGAGGGCAGAGTACAGAAGAGCTAAATTCCAGATTTATGGAGGCTTACAATAATCACAACATCAAGAAAGCTAAAATGGAGTATCAGTTGTCACTGTGTACCACAACACTGGAACAACAAGGCCCATCACATTCAACACGCAGAACAGCGTGCAAGTACAGCAATGTGGCTTCTTTAAACCAGCTTTTTGTGGCATCTCATTTTACAAATCCTTCATTCCTTTTCAGTAACCCATAACTAAAGAAATTCCAATTATTACTAGCCCCCAGCCCAACAAAATCTTGGAAGTCAGGCCGATTATCTGGCTACCCGCTGTTGCAGGAGTTCTCTGTGACCTTGAGCTGGAAATGCTGAGTTCCCATTATTTGATCGGGCTGCTGAGTCCCAGTGCAGGGATCACTTTTGTACTTTAGCAAGGATCTGAAGAGCGGATTTAGCAGAAAATCTCACTCGCTTGTGTTTTAATAAACGCTGTCTTATGATCATATCCCTGCTAGTTTGGTTGGTCTTTTTTTTAAAGAGACAGTAAAAATGTAAATCTTCAAAGTAAAATGACACAGTAATTATTTTCCAGTTATAATCGGATAATCTACCAGTGAATGTTTGTGCTTTCCATTCCATGTTGTGATGGGATCAACACCATGAATGATGTCTTCAACTCAGGCAATATTAAAATGTCAAAGAATCTGCCCTTATTCAATACGCTGGGTAAAATTCTGTCAATCATTATTCGCGTGACATGTTATTAAAAATGGCATGTTACATTAGATATTTATCTGCTTTACCAATTTGTCTTTGGTGAACTTGGGAGAAAGAGCAACTGAATCTTTTTCAGATTGTGGAACTGTTTACACCATGAGCCTCTCCTTCACCCTACAGGCTTTTAAAAGCCAAACTTGGCCTCACCTAATCACTCCTCGTTTTGTCTGGTCTTCTCTCCTATTCTTTTTAACCTTGATGATGTCTTTTTCCTAGAATGATATATAAGCATGGAGCTATGCCTAGGATTTGAGAGTCTTAAGCCAACTGTAGAAGGATACAACACTAGTTGAAGAGTTAGTACCAGCACAGGCCCAATGGGCCGAATGACCTCATTCTGTGCTGTACCAGTTCTCTTTTAAATTACATTATAGTCTCTGCATCAATAGTCACTTGTAGTAAAGCATTCCAGGCTCAAAAAGTCTTGTGTGAATAAAAATTTAAATATCCTCCTTTGTTATTCTACCAATAATCCCAAGTCCACGTCCCCTTGTTACCAATTTGCCAACCAGTGGAAACAACCTTTCACTATTTACCCTGTCAAAATCATAACTTCATAAACCTCTATTGGATTCCCCCATTAGCTCTCTGTTCCAATGAAAAAAAGTCCCAACCTTTTGAGTCAATCTTCATATTCTCTTATTTCTGGTAGCATTCAAGTGAATCTTGGTTATACAGTTCAACATTCTATTTGCTTTGTTGTTTGGACTCCACAGGGGGTGCATATATTGATCACATAGTCTAATAAGCCCCAGATCTCTTTCAATTTCATCTTTAGCTACCTTGACACCATTTGTAGAGTACTTATGCCACATTTCAGGATTTTTTGACCATCTTTCCCTTAGAAAGAATTTGAAAGTAAGAGTTACCTTTAATTTTTTTTTAAGCAAAGTGCATTCTCACAAGTTTCCTAAACAAAAAAAGGCACCCAGTTGAAAGGTGGATAGTAGGCAAAGTAAAAATTGTTGTCCCCAGAGAATAAACAATAACCAATTTGTTAACATGTTAAGGTGATCAAAAAACTATTGCCCATTACGTTGGAAAATCATTTGATCCCGGTCTGTCTGTAAAGAGAGAAATAAAAAGAGAGAGGCTTTTTGAACCAGGAAGGCTGCGAGGGCTTTCACTGAGGCAAAGAGCTGGGAAATGCTAGAGGATAGTTAGAAGCCATCTTGTATACTTCATGTAAGATGACCCACTGATGTGGGGTAGTGCGCCATTTAAAAAAAAACTTGTATTATGTGTAGGTAAACTGTACAGATTGAATGAAGTGAGTCCAATCATAACTGGTGATCTGTATGTTCACTCTACTGTGATATAAAGCAACTTAATGATTTGTATCATTCCTCACCTCACCAAGTGTTTATTTGGTTTGCTTTTGGAGAGACTGAAGATGCACTTGTGTGAAAAACATAAATATCCAGTCCAGATCACAAGGAGATGCCATTGTATGTCTTTGGATTGCGGTATCAAACAAATAGATTTAGGCCAGTGTGAATCAACTCCCTCAAAAGTAAGACACTCAGACCATTTACGGGAATGACTGACACCGATGAACCCCAGAAGGCCATCTACAGCAAATCCAAACATGTAACAATTTACATCACCTAATTTTTTTCTTCCTATTTGCAGTACTTTACACTTGCCTATAATAAATTTAATCTGCCATTGTTTCATGCACTTAACAGATTCTCCTGGTTGGGAGTGCATTCTGGTGGACAACGTGCAAGGACAGAAAATGGGAACAAAAAAAAATTGCCAATTTTTAACCCAATTAAAGATGTTCCATTCTCTTCTCGCCATGTCTTAGTTTTCTTGTTGCTTGCAATATCTTAACTAAGGCTACAGGCAGACATTCCGCTTTTAGCCTTGTACCAATGTCATTGTATAGTTCACTGCTAGAATCTTCACAAAAGCAGATTGGGGTGACTTCCCCTCTAATTTCAATTCCCCCCTATAAGGATGTGTGTGACCTCAGCTCAGCAGCTCCCGACAGTGTCACATCTGGGAAAGGGACCTAATACTCAGGGGCTCACTGATGCAAACCATATATCCTATCTCTATGGTAAAGCTCAGATGTCCCACTCTCCTCCTCAAAATCCCTGATCCAAACAAAAAAAAAAGCAAAGTCTTTAAATTATGTTCGGCAAAAGCAGGCAAGAAAGGGAAATTGCAATAGCACACAGTGAGAGTAACCTTTTGTGACACTGCGCAATCTATCCTGCTGCAGTCTCATCATTCATTTTCTTTTGATAGATTACAATTTTGTTCTTAGTAATAAACTTCTTCCAGTGGAACCTCAATGTTGTCAACCTCATTAATTGCTCATTAACTGGATTCACTTACTGTCCCAACACCAGTTTACATGTTTTCATTATATCATATGCTGGCTTATTCCTCAGAGGCTGAGCCATTGATTAGCCATTTAATCTTAACACATGGGCCTGCTTTCACAAACAAATCTTATATTCAATTATCCAATACATGAAAATGTACACATCCTGCAGTTAAAGTGACTTCTAAAAGAACCTTTCAAAAGGTGACAGAAAGCACAGAATGAGAAAAGGCCATTTGGCCCATCATGCTCTCTTCAACACACCATGTATAATCCACCCTTTCATACACTCCACCTCAAAATGTCTCCATGACCCCAAAGGATACTCCAATAAATCTATCCAACTCATTAGGTCCATTGTTCAAAATTAGTCACAGCAACACAAGAACCATCGTAAGTGGGATCCCATTGAGACATTCCAAAGATAACAAGCCTTCTGATGAAAGTGAGAACTGAAGTAGACATCTGTGGCAAACTTGGTAATCCTATTCCCGGGTCAGGGAAGTCCAAAGTACTCCGGGGCACTGTTGATGATTGACCAGCTAACGTGACTCATTAGGTGCCAACCTTGGCTCTGTGGCAACACTTTAGTCTCTGACTCTGAAGGTTGTGGGTTGAAGACCTGAACAAGTAGTCTAGGCTGGCACTTCAGTACAGTACTGAGGGTGTGCTGCATTGTCAGAAGTGCTGTCTTTCAGATGAGACGTTAAACCAAGGCTCTGTCTTCCCTCTCAGGTGGATGTAAAGGACCACCAATGCCACCAAAGCACATGATCTGGTCATTTTCTCATTGCTGTTTGTGGGAGCTTGCTCTGTGCACATTGGTTGCTGTGTTTGCCAACATTACAACAGTGAATATACATCAAAAGCAATTCATTGGCTGTGAATTGCACCACATAAATTCAAATTCATTCTTTTCTCCTTTCATTAATGGGGCCTGGAGAAGAAGGCCCATCACTGGTGCTGGAATTCTTCCCACTCAGCTCCACATAATCCTGCAAGCCAATGCCCCGACGAGTAGGATGCCCCTAGCTGGACAAGCAACGGAAAGTTTACCAGTGCTCTGTGCTGGTAAGTGGCGCAGCATTAGCTGGTTAAATTCTAGAATTAGGTAGATTGGGTGTTACCTTATGTGGAGAAAGTGTGCATTCCATATTGGGCAAACAGAAGCTCTGTCTGTGGATTTCACAGTAGTTTGGTTTGGAGACTCTTAAGCAGGGTAATGGGTTCACATAAATGTCAGGCACCCCGCTGACCAAACTGAAAACATGAATCATCATGTTCAATAAGTACTTATAGGTAACTAGAGCTGACTTAGGACATTAATGAGGTTGTCATAATACATACAAACTCCCCCCACCCAAAGCGATAATGCTTTCTGTCCATCATACCCCCTATAGTACGACCTTAGATCAAACCCTGTTTAAGATGAAAAGAAGCCAATCCTTTGGGGAATACGCTCGCAAAATCTGATGTGTACCATTCACGCTATTCTCTGGTAATTCTTAGACACCACCAGGAAAGGTCTCCTCCTTCCACCAGCTCCGCCACCATTAATAAAGCACAAGGAGCAGAAGTTCGAGCTGGGTGGTGACAGGTGTGAGACAATTGGCCTCACCGCAGGTGAGCTACACAATGCGGCTGGGTGGGGGGGGGGGGGGGGGGGGGAGTGGGGGAAATTAGTCAGTGTTCCCGTTCTTGACCACTATTCAGTGACCCTTGGTGGAAAATTCCACATATGTGGAATGGGCTGATGACAGGATTGGGCTCAGTTGTGATGCAGAGGACTGCTGTGCCCATGTTATGCTCCAAGAGCGACATCTGCACAAAATATTTTTCATACTCATACATAGAAGTCGCAACACGGAAACAGACCATTCGGCCCAACCAATCCCTATAGGACTAGCTTCTTTCCAATTTGAACTGGGTTTGGTTCAGGTTGTGATGTAGGTAGGGTTGCCAACTCTGGTTGGACATATTCCTGGAGGTTTCATCACATGACCTCCTGCCTCCAACCGCCCCTCCCCCACACACTCGCCATTGGTCGCCCGACATGTCCAACCTCACGGTGCACAGCCTTCCTACACCAATCGGAAAGTGAATGGACTCATCATTACCCGATTGGATAATTCTTGACTGTCAGTCAAACAGCAGTTTTTCCCATGCCCAATATTCTTATAATTAGTGAACGAAAGTGTTCAAAGAAAAATTGTTTAAAAAAACAATTTTTTTTAATGCCCTTATGGTTTTTCTCCTGGGTTTGCTCGCAGCAGTGTCCTGGAGACTCCAGGGCAATACTGGAGGGTTGGAAACCCTAGATGTAGGATGTGACAGACAGAAAGCATCATTCCAGCACAGCGTCGCATTTTAATCCTGTCACCATTAGCAACTCCACATAGGATAGTTATGTTCATATAGCTATCACATTCAATTACTGGAATTATTCCTCCCATCTCTTTACGATTTATTTGAGCAGACTGTCTAAATGCTGTACCCACTCACAATAACTCAACTGCCACTTCAGATTTTTCATGAATAGCCAATGGGCGAGAATCTAGCCTCAGATGTCTCCAGCTCCCCTGACACCAAACCACTAAGGAATATTCTCCACTATTAAATCCACTTTTTAAATCTCTACCTAATTCTTTAGCAGATCAATTTTGAATGAATGGCCTAAGCAGGATTAGCTGGGCAGACCCAGGAGATATGATTTATATCCGACCATTGCCTTTGACTTATCGCTCGTAAGTTATAAGGTTCTCCCCAGTCTCGGGATAGGGAATCAGAGCCCATGGATCTTCATAGTATATTTTCTATTTCTCCTCGAGTCTCCTCCAAGTGCCAAAGGCTCAATTTTATTCCCTTCACGTCGCTTTTGGTATTAGCATCACATCCCATCACTGTGTTGTATTTTAATCCTATCATTGTTAGCAGCTGCGTAGGATTGTTGTGTTTCTGTGGAACAAGTGTGGACAGAAAAATCAGCATTACTGTGACTCTTTATCAATGGCAGCTTGATGGCACCAATAATGCCACCTCAGAGGGCAGTAAAATGACGGTACCATAAGATGGTGACTTAAAAATACATGAATATCCATCACCATTGGGGTAGGAAGTAGAGAACTGAAATCTGCAGATCAACAGAATACCGACTTGGAAATTCCTCTTTTTGAGGTGATCGATTCTGCTGATTGACACATATGGCACACACCAGCAAAACAGCGTCTTGATTATCAGTAGTGTTGTGACGATTTTTTTAAAACCAGGAGTGGGTTACAGTGTCATCGAACAAGTCAGTGGGAGTTGGTAGAATTAGTACAGCCACTGCAGACTAATACTGTTCTGCCTTGTTTAAAATTTCATCTCTAAACATGGCTACACATAGAGCCTTCAGGACAGAAACAGGCCATTCGGCCCAACTGGTCTGTACCAGCGTTTATGCTTCACACGAGCTTCCTCCCACCCCTCTTCATCTAACCCTATCAGCATATCCTTCTATTCCTTTCTCCCTCATGTGTTTATCTAGCTTCTCCTTAAATGCATCTATGCTATTCACCTCAACTATTCCTTGTGGTAGCACATTCCACATGCTTACCACTCTCGGGTAATGAAGTTTCCCCTGAATTCCCTATTGGATTTATTAGTGACTATCTTATATTTATGACATCTAGTTTTGGACTCACCCACAAGTGGAAACATTTTCTCTGCGTCTACCCTATCAAACCCTTTCATAATCTTAAAGACCTCTATCAGATCGTCCCTCAGCCTTCTCTTTTCTAGAGAAAAGAGACCCCAGCCTGATCAGCCTTTCCTGATAAGTATATCCTCTCAGTTCTGTTATCATCCTTGTGAATCTTTTTTGCACCTTCTCCAGTGCCTCTAAATCTGTTTTATAATATGGAGATCAGAACTGGGCACAGCAAGAGACAAGACCGTGGCACCACGAGTGACTCAGCTGCACAGGAGGGGAGGAAAAAGAATGGGAGAGCAATAGGGATAGGGGATTCCATCGTAAGGGGAACAGACAGGCATTTCTGCGGCCGCAGACCTGACTCCAGGATGGTATGTTGCCTCCCTGGTGCTAGGGTCAAGGATGTCACGGAGCGGCTGCAGGACATTCTGAAGGGGGAGGGTGAACAGCCAGAGGTTGTGGTCCATATCGGTACCAACGACATCGGTAAAAAAAAGGGATGAGGTCCTGCAAGCAGAATATAGGGAGTTAGGAAATAAATTAAAAAGCAGGACCTCTAAGGTAGTAATCTCAGGATTACTCCCAGTGCCACGTGCTAGCGAGAGCAGAAATAGGAGAATAGACCAGATGAATGCCTGGCTTGAGAGATGGTATGGGAGGGAGAGGTTTAAATTCCTGAGGCAGTGGGACCGATTCTGGGAAAGGTGGGACCTGTACAAGCTGGACGGGTTGCACCTAAGCAGAACTGGGACCAATATCCTCGCGGGGGCATTTGCTAGTTCTGTTGGGGAGGGTTTAAACTAGTATGGCAGGGGGATGGGAACCAAAGGGCAGGTACAGATAGGACAAATTCAGACCAGAAAACGGGAAGTACAAAAGCAGTTAGTGACGTAGTTAGCAACTCAGAAAGGCAAAAGAAGCAAAGGTTAAATAGTGTTCAGCACAGGAATTTGACGGGGTTAAAGGGTATATACTTCAATGCAAGGAGTATTACAAACAAAGCAGATGAGCTAAGGGCACAGATAGACACATGGCAGCATGATATCATTGCTATAATGGAAACCTGGCTTAAAGAGGGGGATAATTGGCAGCTTAATATCCCTGGATATAGAGTTTTCAGGCAGGATAGAGTGGGTGATAAAAAAAAGGAGTGGGGGTAGCATTATTGGTTAAAGAATCAATTACAGTTGTGAGAAGGGATGATATGCTAAATGGATCATCAATTGAGGCCATATGGGTTGAGCTAGGAAATAAAAAAGGGGCAGTCACACTACTAGGAGTGTACTATAGATCCCCGAATAGCGAAAGGGAGATAGAAGAACAAATATGTAGGCACATTTCTGAGTGCAAAAATAAGAGGGCAATAATAGTAGGGGACTTCAACTACCCTAACATCAACTGGGATTCAAACAGTGCGAGGGGCACAGAGGATGCAAAATTCTTGATCGGTGTCCAGGAGAACTTTTTTAGCCAGTACGCGACAAGCCCAACAAGAGGGGATGCAATTCTAGATTTAGTCCTGGGAAATGAAGATGGGCAAGTGGGTGAAGTGACAGTGGGTGACCATATTGGGGATAGTGACCACAATTCAGTTAGTTTTAGCATTATTATGGAAAAGGACAAAGTTAAATCAGGAGTAAATGTTTTAAATTGGGGGAAGGCAAATTTTACAGAAGTAAGAGGTGATTTGGCAGAAGTGAACTGGACATAACTACTTGAGGAGAAATCAGTGGCAAGCCAGTGGGAGGCACCAAAAAGTGAAATTCTATGGTTACAATGCAGACACGTCCCCTCAAAGAAAAAAGGGTGGCACTGCCAAATTTAGAGCCCCCTGGTTGTCTGGAAGTATACGAGACAAGATAAAGCAGAAAAAGAAAGCTTATGACTGTCACAGAAAACTAAATACTGCAGAAAGCCTAGAGGAGTATAGAAAGTACAGGAATGACGTAAAAACGGAAATAAGGAAAGCAAAGAGAGGGCATGAAAAAATATTAGCAAGATTAAAGAAAACCCAAAGGTGTTTTATCAGTACATTAAGAACAAAAGGATAGCTAAGGAAAAGGTGGGACCTATCAGGGATGATAAGGGTAACTTGTGTGTAGAAGCAGAGGATGTGAGTAGGGTTTTAAATGAATATTTTGTCTCCGTATTCACAAAGGAAAGGGATGATCCGGACATAGTAGTTAAAGAGGAGAGGTGTGAAATAATTGGATAAGGTAAACATTACGAGAGAGGAAGTACTAGAGGGACTGGAATCCTTGAAAGTTGATAAGTCACCAGGGCCGGATGGATTGTTTCCTATGCTATTGAAGAAAGCCAGGGAGGAAATAGCAGATGCTCTGAGGATCATTTTCCAATCCTCACTAGATACAGGGGAGGTACCGGAGGACGTAGTACCATTGTTTAAAAGGGTATGAGGGAAAGGCCGAACAATTATAGGCCGGTCAGTCTTACCTCGGTGATGGGAAAACTATTAGAATCAATACTGAGAGATAGGATAAACTGTCACTTGGAAAGGCATGGTTTAATCAGGGATAGTCAGCATGGATTTGTTCAGGGAAAGTTATGCCTTACAAATCTGATTGAATTCTTTGAGGAAGTGACAAGGAGGATTGATGAGGGTAGTGCGGTGGATGTTGTCTACATGGATTTTAGTAAGGCATTTGACAAGGTTCCACATGGCAGACTGGTCAGAAAGGTAAAAGCCCATGGGATACAGGGAAATGTGGCGAATTGGATCCAAAATTGGCTCAGTAACAGGAAACAAAGGGTAAAAGTCGATGGATGTCTTTGCGAATGGAAATCCGTGTCCAGTGGTGTGCCACAGGGCTCAGTGTTGGTTCCCTTGCTGTTTGTGGTATATATTAATGATTTGGACTTGAACGTAGGGGGCATGATTGGCAAATTTGCAGACGACACAAAAATTAGCTGTGTAGTTGATAATGAAGAGGATAGCTGTGGACTCCAAGAAGATAGCAACGAGTTGGTGGAGTGGGTGAAAAAGTGGCAAATGGAGTTCAACCCGGAGAAGTGTGAGGTAATGCATTTAGGGAGGGCAAACAATAAAAGGGAATACGCAGTAAACGGGAATATATTGAGAGGGGTAGAGGAAGTGAGAGACCTTGGAGTGCATGTGCACAGGTCCCTGAAGGTGGCAGTACATGATGTGGAGATGCCGGTGATGGACTGGGGTTGACAATTGTAAACAATTTTACAACACCAAGTTATAGTCCAGCAATTTTATTTTAAATTCACAAGCTTTCGGAGGCTACCTCCTTCCTCAGGTGAACATTGTTCACCTGAGGAAGGAGGTAGCCTCCGAAAGCTTGTGAATTTAAAATAAAGTGGCAGTACAGGTAGATAAGGTTGTGAAGAAGGCATATGGAATGCTCTCCATTATTAGCCGAGGTATAGAATACAAAAGCAGGGATGTAATGATGGAACTGTATAAAACGCTGGTAAGGCCACATTTGGAGTATTGTGCACAGTTCTGGTCACTACATTACAGGAAGGACGTAATTGCTCTGGAAAGAGTACAGAGAAGATTTACAAGAATGTTGTGGAGATGCCGGTGATGGACTGGGGTTGACAATTGTAAACAATTTTACAACACCAAGTTATGTTGCCAGGGCTTGAAAATTGCAGCTATGAGGAGAGATTGGATAGGCTGGGGTTGTTTTCCTTGGAGCAGAGGAGGCTGAGGGGAGACTTGATTGAGGTGTACAATATTATGAGGGGCCTAGATAGAGTAGACAGGAAATACCTGTTTCCCCTAGTGGAGAGTTCAAGAACTAGAGGACATAGATTTAAGCTGAAGGATTAGAAGGGATATGAGGAAAAACTTTTTTACCCAGAGGGTGGTGTGTGTACGGAATTTGCTGCCCGAATTGGTGGTAGAGGCAGGGCCCCTAAACTCTTTTCAAAAGTACCTGAACCTGCACCTAAAGTGCTGTAAGCTGCAGGGCTATGGACCGGGTGCTGGAAGGTGGGATTAGAATGGGCGCCTGGTTGTTCTTCGAGCCGACACGGACACGATGGGCCGAAAGGCCTCCTTCTGTGCTGTTCTTTTCTATGGTTCTATGGTTCGACTCCAAGTGTTGTAACCAAAGCAATGCTTGGTTTCCTTTTTTTAAGGCCTTATTAACCTGCGTCGCTACTTTTACTGGTTTGTGTATCTGTACCCTTTGCTCCTCTACCCCATTTAGACTCTTATTATCCACAGAGTCACTTTTTTCTCCAAATGATAATAGGTGGAAGACGGATATTATGAGATAGTGGAAATCCAGAGCAAGTGGCTAAATGCACCAAATGGTATGGTACTGAGCCATATAGACCAAGAAGCTCCCAGATCTGAACTCTGATCTCTGGGACTGCTACATTTGGCCTCAGTGAGCTGGGGCTGGCAGAGAGGAAAAAAAAATAACATAAGCCAGAGCTCGTCGCTTCCGATCGCCATCCAGGGATTCCTGCTGGAAAGTGAATGCGTGTGTGGCATGGATGTTGGGTGAAGACAGGGAATGATTGCAACGTTCCCCATCTCCCAATGCTCCAACAACCCACCAGCACTCACTGTCCAGACTTTCATGTGTAAGCAGGGCAGCAACTTGGACAACATACCATAGAGCTGAGAACGTACCCCATCATGGGCGGGGCAGGGCGGGGGAGAAAATCGGAGAAGGAAATAAAAAGTGGAAGCTAGCTTGGGATCATAACCCATCACACAATACTCTAAGGAACAGTTACCACCTGTCGTCTTCTCCTAAATACCCAGTCGGGGATTCTCAGGTGTAGAGTACACTATTACCTGCCTTTAATTCCATTTTGTTTTCTGGGTGATAAAATCTTCACAGTGAGACAGTTGCTAGGAGACCAGGCATTGAAGAACAACAATAGTTAAACAATTAGTTTCAGGCTTGTCTATTGGTTAGTACAGTAGTTCATTACTGTGTTTCCTCATTAATAAAGCACTTCACTTCCAAAGGTGGTATAAAAAACTCAATTGGATTCCTCCAAGACCATTCAATCCTCATTAAGTTTAGTTACTTCATTATCTGCTTGCAGATTAGTATAAATTCAGGGAAGCTCACCCTGGCACAGCCGGTGGATTCCTACTTCATAACCCATCGTAACACACTGCATTTATTCAGTAATTCAAGGCAGGAAGCTAAAGGTCACAGTGAGCCCTGTTCTCTCTTTGCCATTTCTAACAGCTTTTTCTCAACCCGTGGCTGTGGAGCTCATTACAGAATGACACCAAAGTAGATTAAAAGTGAATTTCTCCTTATTTCATTACGCTCGTTAAAAACCTTTTAATCAATTTGCACTTCTTGTGGATTGTGCTCCCAGTTGGATGTTTCTGTGTCAGTGTTTTAAAAGAAAAGAACTTGCATTTGAATGGTGCCTTTCACGACCTCAGGACGACCGGTGCGCTTTGCAACCAATGAAGTACTTTTTTGAAGTGTAGTCACTGTTGTAATGTGGGAGTGTTACTCTATAATATAACCCCCGACACCTCCTGCGGCCCACATCCCTCTCACCTGCAGCCCTGCCACTCCATATGCCTCTGGGCCTCAATTCATAAGTGACCACCCCTGTGACGTTACTGTAGCTGGAATTTAGAGCAAAGGACAGAAAGAGAAACAAAAGCGTTTTTGTTTTGTTTAAAAAAAACTTGTGGGATTGCTTACAATCCGTTGTATAAACGATTGGTTTATATTAACAGCAGCGTCATACCACGAGATGCACAGTGTGATATTCTGCTGCTAAAGTGGATCTGTGTTCAAGCAGGCCTGTCACTTTAAGGTCAGAAAGTCTCATTTGCTGTTAAGTAAACACAGTCAGAGTTTCATTGCTGTTTGATGAGGGAGGTACACAGATTAGAAGGTGCTTGTAAATTTCTAGCTCCAGATCAGGAGGAAAAAAAATGTTGAAATGACTGCTGTTCTTTCTCTTTTTTTGGGAAAAAAAAAGCTAGTGGATCTTTGAAAGATTTTTTTGTTCAAAACCTTATCTCTTTTAAAAAAATTACTTTTCTTTTTCTTTCCCTTCTTCTCTTCCAGCTCCAGCAACATCTCAGGGCTGGCCACTTAATAACTGAGGCGCAGGGGGTGGCAGGTGTACTGAGGACTGTAGAGGAGAGGGAGGTGGGCTACAGGTAGTGTTGAGGGTAGGGGGCATATTATGACTATGATTGCCTCTGCAATACCCAAATAGAGAGTACAATCCACAAGAAATGCAAATGCATTAAAAGTGTGACGGACACCATTACATAAATAAATTGATACAAGTACACAAAGTTTCTTTAGGCCTGTGGAAGCAGTCCTAAAAAGTTCCTGCTCAAAATTGTAGCCCGCGACACATTTAAGGGGAAGCTAGATAAGTACATGAGAGAGAAAGAAATAGAAGGCTACACTGATAGGATGAGATGAAGTTGAGTGGGAGAAGGCTCATGTGGAGCATAAACACCGGCATAGACCAGTTGGGCCGAATGTCCTGTCTCTGTGCTGTAAATTCTTTGTAATGTTAGTGAGTACCACATTATAGTGTACTTCATAAAAAAAGAATTACTTGCATTTATATAGCCACTTATCACGTCATCCAAACATCTCAGTGTTTCACGCAATGAATTACTTTTTTGGAATGCAGTGACTGTCATCATTAGGCCAATAACTGCAGATTGCTTAAAGGAGGTGGAACTCGTCGCTCTATGGATGTCAAAGAATGTTCCAGGACTAACCAAGAATTCCTCACCCAGGTTTTTGGGGGTGTTCTAAAACAAATGTTTAGTTCCCCATTTCACCAACTTTCCATCGTTCATCATGCCCCAGTTATGGACAGGGACAACAACCTGGATAACAGGGCTCCCCAACTGACTCTGTGAGGGTCCAGCAATTCAAACAGGTTCCTATCAGTTGAAGTAATGGCGAGGAATTACAATCTGTAATACACTGAGGCCAGTGCACTCTGTTCCTATAAATCAGATGCTTTGCTATTGGAACATATATGAAATGAGTGGGTGCCTGTACACATGTCCCCTTTAAACAACAGCTGCTAAGTGCTAGGTTTACAGGTGATTCACTTAAATGGTACAGGATAGGACAGGTATTTCCTTCTTTTGCTGGACAAACTCTGTCAATGTTAGTTTAACTCATTCTTCTCAGTGAAAGCCTGAGTGTGATGTACAGCCAAAACTATGAAACCTGAGCTTGGATCCTAAATTACTTCTGTTGTAGCTACCAGGTAGATCCAGCTATCACCCATATGAATCATTAACCGTGACTTTGCAGAAATGCACCTACTAGCTCTTAAACACTATACTTGCTTGCGTATTTGGGGCTTCTGCTTATTTTGTTTGATCGTTAATTATGTTTCTGATAAAGGAGGACGTCTGAGGCACTGTTACTTTGTCAGTGCTACCTAATCTTGCAGTATGGCTCAATATTTACCTACCCTCACAGTACGAGTTGGTCTAGGTTCAGTGACAAAACAAATGCACTGCTTCTGTTTTATTAAAAAAAGAGGCTTGCATTTATATCAAACTTTATCACATCTCACTGAAATATCTCAAAGGACTTCACATACAATGAATTACTCTGAAGTGCAGTGACTGTTGTTTTGATGGTCTTGATTGAAGGAGGAATATTGGCCAGGACCCTCAAGAAAACTTCCTACTCTTCTTCAAACAGTGACACGAGATCTTTTAAGTTCTATTTGAACCATCAGACCAGGCAGATGGGGATTCAGTTTAACATCTGATCTGAAGGATAGCAATTCCAACAATGCAGCACTCCTTCAGTCTGCCTAGGTTATGTGCTCAAGTCCTGGAGTGGGCCTTGAACCCACAATCTTCCAACTCAGAAGCAAGAATAAAGATTCACAAGGATGATACCAGAACTGGGATGGTACAACTATCAGGAAAGACTGAACAGGCTGAGGCTCTTTTCTGCAGAAAAGAGAAGGCTGAGAGATGGCCTTATAGAGATCTTTAAAATTACGAAGGGGTTCGATAGGTTAGATGTAGAGAAGATATTTCCAGTTGTGGGGGGGAAGACCAAAATTAAGCAACATAAGTATAAGATAATCACTAATACATCCAATAAGGAATTCAGGAGAAATGTCTTTACTCTGAGAGTGGTGAGAATGTGGAACTCGCTACCACATGGAATGGTTGAGGCAAATAGCGTAGATGAACTTAAGGGGAAGCTAGATAAGTACATGAGGGAGAAAGGACTAGAAGCATATGTCGATAGGGTGAGATGAAGTAAATAGAGTGGGAGGAGGCTCATGTAGAGCATGAACATCGGCATAGACCAGTTGGGCCAAATGACCTGTTTCTGTGCTGTACATTCTATGTAAGAATACTGCCAACTGAACCAAGCTAACAAACCAGTGAAAGACTGAAGATCCTGTCAAATTACTGAGGAATCTCATTTTAACAGAAAAGTCTTTTGTTGATTTATATTAATGGGCTACTGAGCTAAACCTACATATAAAATTGATTAGCACTTTAGTGTTTTCAAGGAGATGTAGTACAGTGTCTTCTCATTTCTGAGACCTGCTTTGAATGCAGTCCAAGATAATGGAATGAAAGTCTCTCTCTATGCTTAATCCAGGGAATGTACCATTAAATTATCATTTAAATACTTATTCAAAATGCAAAGTAGAAACATTACAATAACAATGTGAACTATAACATTCACTGACAAAATTTCCCCTCTCAAATCACTTCTCACTCACCAGACTTCTGCCTTTAGGTTTCCATATCCAGAAACCCTCCATCATGTGACCACTTCCTGCCTTGCTACTGGCTAGCCTTTTTTGAGCACTGCATCAAATTTTCTGTTTCTCCTTCTAACAGTGTGTAATGTTGACATTAACTACAGTAATGTGACAAAAACTAAATTCTAATATAATTTACAACGAAAAAAGTAGCAGTGAAGAGCGACCTCTGACACTCAAAGTAGCAGGAATGACCTTTGAACTAACAGATACAAATAGATCCCATGGGCCCGATTTTACCAGGCCTGCGGGTTTCCGGCGGGTTGGGTTTCGGGAGCGTGGTCAACACGCTCGGTGAAATTAGTGGGTTGCCCACGCGATCGTAGCAGGCAATCCACTAATTGGATCCAATTACCTGCTCCTCCGGGCTCCGCGCTGCTGGTCTGCGCGTCGGGCGGGCTGCGCATGCGCAGTACGATCTGTCAGCTGGAGGCTCTCTAGTTAAAGGGGCAGTCCTCCACTGACAGATGCTGCAACCAATAGAACACATTACAGCATGGAGCAGCCCAGGGGGAAGGCTGCTCCCAGTTTAATGATGCCTCACTCCAGGTATCACCAGATGGGGTGAGGAGGAGGGGGAGGACAGAGATCTTCCACCCGGCGGGCGGGAGGAAGCGGCCTGCCTCTGCCACCAAGAAGGCCTGGCTCGAGGTGGCAGAGGAGGTCACCTGCACCACCAACATATCGCCCACCTGCATACAGTGCAGGAGGCGCTCCAATGACTGCAGTAGGTCAGCCACAGTGAGAACACATAGTCTTTCCCCTACACTCCGTCTGCCACAACACTGCCCCCACCCCACATCTCCTTCGGCACCGCCAACACCACTCTGTCACATCACCCCTCATACCCACTCAAACCCCATCCTCATCTTACCTGCACCTATTCACCTCGCGAGTACTCACCCCGCCACTAACACGCAACCCAATCCTCATATAATCTCATGGCTCTATCCCATACGCACCCTCTCGTGCATCTCCCTCACGGCCAGCCTCACTTAACCTACCACCACCTGTGCTGCAGCCACAGGGCATGCATCACATATGTGCAGTAGGCAGCGTAAGGCAAACGTGTCGTGAGCATGAAGGGGATGCACAAAGGTGTTTGAGGGTTTGTCATGGGTGTTACCTATATTGAATTTCAGAACAACTCACATCACACATTATATTGGCACCACCACTGCCATGTCTCTGCGAATCCTGTCTGTTTTGTGCAATAATGCCCGCTCCTGGGTATCACTATGAGGACCCACCACTGATGCCACCCATTGTGTCACTGCAGAGTAGGTGCAGGTATATTTGCAGGGCTCTTCCGCGCAGACGACTGAGAGACATCGGCGGTGTACCCGGCTGCACCCTGGAAGGATGCGGAGGAGAAGTTGTGGGGGGCAGTGGTGACTTTGGCAGCGACAGGTAAGCAGATGGTGCTCGGGCCAGCCAGGAGCAGCTCGGCATGAAAGAGACTGCAGATGTCCACGACTACATGTCGAGTGAATCTGCGCCTCCGTGTGCACTGCTGCTCGGAGAGGTCCGGGGAGCTGCGCCTCAGTCTGTGGACCCTGTGGCGAGGGTAGTGCCCTCTGCGACGCGTCTCTCTCTGCGGTAGCCCTCCCTCCTGCTGTACAGGTGGATGTGTCACAGCACTCTGTTGTGGAGCTCCACGTGTCAGAGGTGGACGGCGTGGATGGCGAGGCTGGTGATGCTGTTCGCCCTCCGAGGGGGTCATGACTGCAGCTACGATGGCCCCCATCCGCAATATGTATATCTGAGGGGCACATGTCTCCGGACCCCGGGGTGAGTGTGCAGGTTGGTGACTTTGACCGTCAGGAGGGGGGTGGTGGAGGCCACACTTTGTCCCAAGTGATAGAGCGGCCTCCTACAATGGGTGAGGGTCTCCCACCGCCCCCCCCCACCTGTCAAATGGACCTTTGCAGCTGCCACAGGCTGACGGCTGCAACACGTCCAGTTCAACTAGGACTGTTTCCCCCAGTGTGTGAAACAGTCCCATGTTTCTCCAAAATCACACACAGTCCCTTAATCAGGTCAGTTAATGACCTGAACAAGCGAAATAAATACACTCAAGTGGCATCCCGCTGGCTTTAATTGCCTGCGGGATTCCCACCAGCGGGGGCTACGCACGCACCCCCGCACGTCATCGGGGAACCCGGAAGTGGGCGGGATCGTGGCGCGATCCGGTCACGTGCCTGGATATCGGGATTTTCGGGGCCCCCCCCCCCCCCCCCCGCTGGAAACGCACAGGAAACCCGCCGGTAAAATCGAGCCCCATGAGTTTGAACAGTCTCAACCCAGTTCAAAGCCCAAAAGCGCTGATGTAGAAATTGAAAAAATTATACTGGTGCGGTGGGAAGGGTGTTCTTCTTAGATTGTGATTAAGGCAAGTTGTTGATGTAGATGGAGCTTTACTCTGCATCCAATCTGTGCTGTACCTGACTGGGGTTTGCTGGTGCCGACACTGGTTAATAAAAGAGGAAAAGGTTTCCACACCTCAGCATTGGCAACTCTCACCCCCTCCTGCCCCTTACCATATCACTGCTCTCATACCTTTAAACTAATGAGAATTATTTCTGGTTCCCTCTATAATAGATAAAATCCCTCTGTATAACATGACCCCAGCTATAGCACTCTTAATAATAACCATCTTGAGCAGACTTGGGAACATTGTTATTATGACACTTTCCAGAAGATTGAGTATTTACAGAAGCACAGTTCTCTGACTCTGGATGTCAGGAATATTTAAACATTTTAAATGACAGATTAATAAACAAAAAGAAAAGTGGCTCAGTGATTAAATGGGTTGCATATCAACGCAGATCAAGGAGGTCCCAGGCTTAACCCCTGGTCTGCGTTCAGTTAACTGATCTCGATCAGGAAAGTAGCCAGGGTCCTACAGTTGACCTCCCTGGATTAGGGAGAGGCGGACAAGAACGAGCATGGCCTCTGGCCATTGGCCCCGATGGAAAATACACACATGTTCAGGCTTGGCCGCGATGTGACCCCCACACGCCCTCCCCAAGACAAACATACTGCTGAGACTCACTGTCTGGGGCTCAAAGAAGGTTAAGGGGAGATTTTTTAGAGGTGTCCAAAACTATGAAGGCTTCTGATAAGAGTAAATAAGGAGAAACTGTTTCCACTGGCAGGAGGGTCGGTAACCAGAGGAGACAAATTTACGATAATTGGCAAAAAAACCAGAGGGGAGAAGAGGAGAATTTTTTTTACGCAGCGAGTTGTTATGATCTGGAATTCACTGCCTGAAAGGGTGGTGGAAGCAGATTCAATAGTAACTTTCAAAAGAGAATTGGACATATACTTGAAAAGGAAAAATTTGTAAGGCTATGGGGAAAGAGCAGGGGGAGTAGGATGAATCGGAAAGCTCTTTCAAAGAACCAGCACAGGCACGGTGGGCTGAATGGCCTCCTTCCATGAAGGTGAGATACTGGAGGTCTGTAGCACTCTGTAAAATTGTACTCCAGAATGAGTGAAGGTCTTTAGAAGTCAAGAGAAGAAAAACTTAAAAATAGAGGGGCACAAATGGAGGAGGTGCACCTTCTGTGAATGCGGTGGCCAAAGTAATTGGAAAATATGGGGACATTGGCCATTATAGGTGAACAGAGGGAAAGTTAACAAGACCACCTTCTTTTGGTCCATCATGGGTTGGCATTCATGGGCATAGAGAGGGCCAGGGCCCAAACATTACAGCTTTTCCCGTTTTAAGCATTGGGACAATTGCAGACTGAGCTCGGGGTTTAAATGGCTTAAAACATTTTTTTTTGGAAAGGAGCCTGTTCCAAGTTTCTGATTTTAAATCGACCTCTCTTTCTCATTTCCTTTGCAGACGATTGTGAGCAGCAGGAAGACTGTGCCCCTATCGAGTCACAAATCAGGGAGAAAGAGCTGCAAAATGCGACCCTGAGAAAAGAGCTCCACCACAAAGAGGCCCTGATAACCGCGCTGGAGGACAGTATGAGGAGAAGGGAGCGGCTGTTCCTGGAGGAACTGAAGAGGCGGAGTCATAGGATGACTGTCCTGAATAGTGAACTGCAGAAGCAGTCCGAGACTGCAGCCCATCTCTCATTTCAGTTGCACAGTGTCAAACAGAAACTAAGTAACTCTAGGCAAGGTAATAGGCCTTCAGACAAGCCGTCTGATAAAGCCATCCCTACGTCTCCAGTATATACGTCGATATCACTGAAGAGGAGCCATAAAATCCATTCAAGAACGACTGATGTCATCTGCACTGACAAAGCAATGGGGACAGACTCTTTTCGGCAAAGGCGACTGGCATGCTGGGACGAACTGGACCCCATGCCTGACCCTGCACTTTTCCTACAAGCGAGGTGGAAATATGGTCAGCGGCAGAACCAGCCAACCAGTTTGGCTGCCCCCGTTAGCCAGAAGGCCGGACTTGAGAGCGGTGGCCTTGCTGCGGCATCGCAGACGCCCAGAACTGTCCCAGAGGAGAGTACAAAGTGTTCGAGCGTTCTGGGACCCCCCGCTGACACAGAGATTTCCCTCACCGACGAGGAAAACAATGGCAAAGATTTGCAACAAGGACAGGAGAGTTTTCGAAAATAGTGGCCGCTTTGTTATGGGTTTTCAAGGTTAACAATCAGTTAAAACAAAGAACTTGCATTTAGACACCACCTTATCAGATCAGAAACGTCTCAAAACACTTCGCAAACAATGAATTATGAAATCGGTCACTGTGTAGGCAAATGCGGCAGCTATTTTGCACAAAGCAAGACCCCACAGACAGCAATGGGATGAATGACCAGCTATTCTTCATCTGTAGCCTCCTCTTATATAGTACAGTGAGACTATGTGTCATTAATCTCAAATCCTAATCTGAGCCTGGAGCTAACTAAACCATGACATGGAACAGCAGTTCATCTAAAGTGAAGGGAAGGCAAGGAGAGCACTGGCAAGTACTACAGAGCTTCCTTGTTAACATCAGGAGCCTGATCATCAGAATGATTTATTAAAATAAATCAGCGGGTGACACTCTTTTATAATAAATTTTTGAAAATATAACATTTATCTTTAATTAAAAAAATTGTCTAAAATATTACAAAAACTCTAGGTATGTACATGTCTCCTGCCCATCTATCAAATGCAAATTTCTGACACACTGGAAAAAAATACAAAGCAATAAAAGCAATCATTTGGAACTTAGAGAGAGACTCCAGCAACAGAAAGCAGCAAACCCACAATATCTTCTTCATTTAACTGACCTATGTATGAACTCATCCAGTGTTTACTTAACAGCAAGCAGGCTTAGAAGCCTTAAAGGGACACGCACCTACACTTTAGCAGCAGATCCATGTTCCTGTCCTTACAAAGCAATACATCTACTGATTTACCACGAGCAGCGTCATGGGAGGTTCACTAGTCTGGATATAAAACCATTGCTTCTAGCACACGGTTTGTCTGTAACCCTCCAGATATGACCTTCCCAATGTCGCACCTCAGACATCACATATCGCACATTGTTTCAGATGCAAAGCAATCTTAAATAAACCATGGGGTGCTTCTGCCATGCACACTGAGACAAACATTTTCCAATCCTCACCAAACAACAATCAGACTCTGGTTACTTACCAATAATTAGATTTTATGACCTTAAAGGGACACAGGTCCCCCTTAGCAACAGACCAATACACCATGCACATCATGGATTAACAGTCCCGTTGTTATAACACGTCCAATTTATTGCAATCAATGCCTCAAGAGATCTGCTAGTCACTATATAATCGATTCAAATTTACTCAAAACCAAAAAAAAACCCAAGACTTCACTATTTACTTATCCTTTTTGGTTAAAAGATTAAACCAGTAAGAAAGCACTTCACTGCTAACAAGTTATCCTGATTGGTTCCTGGAAAAAAATGAGCCAATCAAAAAATGTTTTATTCCCACCAACCACTCAGTGCACTGTTTCCCTCCACAGCTCACAAACTTTTACAGAAGCCTCTAACTCACCATAAGCAATACTAAGGGAGGTTCATCAGTTTCTATATAGGTTTGCTGTCGAGCGACACACACAGAGACACCCTGGGCTGAGCTGTGATTTAAATGACGTTTAATCAGACCTGGATTGTGCCGCAGTTACCAGTTACACTTTCTGATCGCTGCTTAACTGACTAACCTTGAAAACCTTACCACTGATGGGAATACATTAACGCTTTACCCTCACCCACATAATCTTTTGTGGGTGGGAGGATAAAGGAGAAAGAGTTGGAGTGGAAATCTCAGAGTGAAAGCAAAGGGTTAACACATTTAGTAACTCATCTGCCCGACACTATTCAGAATTGGCAGTGTCCCTGTTAGCAATTACAAATAAGGGCCTAACAGTTTTTTTCATTATTAGCAAAGTGTATATAAACTGCAATACCAAAATACTTATTTGTATAAGCTGGCTTTGATACTGTAATAATCACATGCACTGCAATTGACTTTCCATACTTTCTCGACATGAAAGCCTCAGTTGAGACTAATATTTAATAGTTTTATTTCTACAGCGAGTTTAAAAAGAACAAAGCAAAGCAATATCACAATGTTCGAAAGGTATGTGATGTAATTGTGGACGGATTGGCCTCCATTGACTGATATCCAAATCATATCCAATGTGATCTTGCTACAGAATTTTTTTTCTGTTGCCAAGTTAAAGGGGCACTGCCTTCATCTTTAACGAAACTTTATTTTGTTTGACGAGGCGAAATTCTCAGAAGAGCAAAAGGAGGCCATCATACGCAAGTGATGTGACGATATTTCAAGAGGATTTACATCATCGGCAAGCAAACAAGAAAAGGATTTGCCCAAAGCTCGCTGGTGTCTCAGTCGGTGTGTGCACTGCACTGTAAACCACGCAGTGCAAATTCCTCAAAAAACCTCTGCAGGAAAGTCCATGTGTGTGCATGTTGGGCGAGGTCAGGACCAGCCTTGACTGTGATGCCCTTCTTTATGGGAATAGATTACCAACACTCAGTGTCTCAGCTCAGGCGTGAAGAATGGTCACTTGTACAGTACGATCAGGAGAAGAGCGGAGAGAAGGAGAAAGTACATTTATAAAAATTGCCAGTTTAAAAAAAATGAAGGCAGTGCCCCTTTAGGAAGGATAAGTATTTAGTCACATTCTGTTGCTTGGGATACACAAATGAAGGGAAGCTTACAGTGATTCTCATATCTAACAAGTTGGCTTCAAGTTAATGAGATCTTGGTGATCTCTTAATATTTGTTCCCCTGTTTCAGAATTCATATTTAATGCATTAATGTCATATTTACTGAGTGAGAACCAGTTGTATTCCATAAATAATAGTAATTTTACAGGAGTGTTAAAGCTGCATTAAATTGTACTGCTCCATTGTCGCTTAAATTACCAGTGAATGGCGAAGGAAAAAGTTAACTAAAATCAATATTCAACAGGAATTATCAGGATAAATATTCCATACTTATTTTGCAGTGGTTGACTGGAAAATCAGAAGGAGAGGATAACCTTTCATTTTTAGCAAATAACTGAGGAATGCCAATTTTCTTCATGATTAACAACATGCTAATGAATTCCCGCTCTCGGAAAGAGCAGGTTTCAAAGCTGCACAATCCCCAAATTATAGAGAGAAGCGGGCATTCTCCTCTTTTCCCTTGAAATGGGAATTTTGCCGGTATGTTTTATAGGTAGGCAGTCCTGGGGAGGGGGGGGGATTCTTCTCATTAACACACAGGAGTCTTTCCGTTTCTTGCTCACTCCCAGTTTTCTCCTTTCCTCTCCTGAAGGTGTTGACTATGACGCTACAGTACAGTTCCCCAGGCACCAGCTGACATCTGCTAATTTCCCAAGTGGCTATACTTCACGTGTGTACCTAGATTTTTTTTTACTCGTTCATGGGATGTGGGCGTCGCTGGCAAGGCCGGCATTTATTGCCCATCCCTAATTGCCCTTGAGAAGGTGGTGGTGAGCCGCCTTCTTGAACTGCTGCAGTCCGTGTGGTGATGGTTCTCCCACAGTGCTGTTAGGTAGGGAGTTCCAGGATTTTGACCCAACGGCAATGAAGGAACGGCGATATATTTCCAAGTCGGGATGGTGTGTGACTTGGAGGGGAACGTGCTAGTGGTGTTGTTCCCATTTGCCTTCTGCTCTTGTCCTTCTAGGTGGTAGAGGTCGTGGGGAGGTGCTGTCGAAGAAACCTTGGCGAGTTGCTGCAGTGCATCCTGTGGATGGTACACACTGCAGCCACAGTGCGCTGGTGGTGAAGGAAGTGAATGTTTAGGGTGGTGGATGGGGTGCCAATCAAGCGGGCTGCTTTGTCCTGTATGTACCTAGATGGTGAATTTCGGTTAGCTATTTGGCCATGAGGTACATCACAACTGAGCACGTTCTTGGGTTGACATACTTACCACCAGGAGTGGATGGAACAATGGTCAGGAGTGGGAACCCCCTCCCTAGTACAAGGTTGCTGAGGCCACAGTAGGACCCCTGGCGCCATCTTGGCTGAGATCAGCCCAGGCCACAGATTGAATTGTGACCATCCTGGTCTGTTTGGCTCAGCACCACATTGGGCAGTGCAGTTAGAACGCATCGCAGCAGTTTCACTGAACATTACTCTCCAGTGATGTAGGTTCCAGGGGTTGGGTGGGTGGTCCTCATGCAGCATGCCTACGAGCCAGCACCCGGTTTTGCAGCTCCTGCTCTTAAATAAGCAGATTGTAAGCTGCCCCTCTCACTGTGAACTCAGCAGAGGTATATTCCGACATCAAAATATTTGCCCTCTCTTCTTTGCAGTTGTTGATTTGCTCTGAAATGTTAGTTCTACCCACAGAGATTGCAAAAGAGAACGCTATTATGTAACATAAGAACTATGGAGCAGGAGTAGGAGTAGGCCATTCGGCTCCTCGACCCTGCTCCGCCATTCAATCAGATCATGGCTGATCTTCGACCTCAACTCCATTTTCCTGCCCGATCCCCATATCCCTTGATTCCCTTAGTGTCCAAATATCCATCGGTCTCGTTCTTGAATATACTCAACGACTGAGCCTCCACAGCCCTCTGGGGGAGAGAATTCCAAAGATTCACAACCCTCTGAGTGAAGAAATCTTTCCTCATCTCGGTCCGAAATGGCCGTCCCTTTATCTCGAGACTACATAAGCAACTGTAACTTCCAGTCAACCAAAAACAAATCTGACTCTGAATCTGCTGCTCTGTCATGTTGTATCACACCATGATTGACAGGCCAGAGCATGAGCCCCACACAAATGCAATTTACAAAAATAGATCTTAAATTAAATTCCGAAAGTGTTGTGTTTTAAAATCTCAAACAGTAAGCATACATAAATGGTGAATAAAAGATTCCTGGGAATGAATTCACAGTGTCTTAATCTAATTGAAAGGTTCAACCAGTCTGATAAACCACAAGGGCAAAGTTAGAGAGTCATCCAAACAGTGTGACTGGGTTACAGTCTTGAACTAGCTGCAGTTTATGCTTTCTAATTCTATATATCTACTGTTTAATTTCCTTGCAAGAAGAGCAGGTTTTAGTTGATGTTTTTGTGCTGCTGCTGCTTGATCAACACACTCCATCCCCTTGATGTGTGACATTGCCAAGAAAGGGGGAATAATGAGTTTTTTGGCCCTGATTTTGGAGTACTGAGTCCTCAGTACCTATTTTAAGATGGAGAGGTGCTTTTTTGTTGGCGAGTTGGGTAAATTTCGACACAAGTTATGTTAATTGCAGTGAGACAGAAGATGACCTTCACTCTTGTGAATTTCGAAGTACTTCGTAAGATTTTGCTTGAAGGTGTCAAACACTGAATGGAAATTAATTAGATGTCAGCCTTGTTCTACAGCAACAAGTTAGTAAAGGTGCTGCCTCTATCACACGGTGTCAGCTGCTTCCACTGGCAGCTTGTACATTCTCCTTAACCCTTTAAACCCTATCTAATTTTTTCCATTCGGCGGTTTGTTTTCGTTGTTAAAAATATTTCAAAATCTTGAGTTGTTCACCTGTAGCATTATTTGAGGGCAAAAATGCTAAACAAATGTGTTTGACTGTAACTAATTCTCTGCTTCACATTCTGTAACTGACTCTGCGCTTTTTCTCCATTCTGTTGTCCTTTCAGGCTCCCTCTGTTTGCCTTTCTGTTTGTCTCCTGCCCCAGCTCTCTCCTCCTCCTTCTCACTCTGTATGCCTCTCACACACTTGTTTTATGATTATAATTTATATTAAAAAAAAGTCACTGTTTGGTTTTGTTAAAGATGAGGCTGTTAAAGGGTTATATCTTATAGAATACAATGATGCAATTATTTGAGGAGAAAGGTCAGTTAATTTCCGATGTCTTATTTTTATATTTTTCTTCCCTTCTGTGCACACCAAGTTTATGGATCAACCATACACAATATGGCCAGCTTGAGAGGGGTAGTGTGCATGAGTGGTTATCCAATTCTCTTTCCTTCCCCTTTTTTTTGGGGGGGAGGGGTAGGTTCTCCTGGACAACCCCCCACCCTCCCTCCCTCCCTCCCTCCCTCCTTCACACCTGCCTCTGACACCACAGCTGAGATTGGAAGCACATCTGCATCCTCTTGGAACTCCCAGTTCAGTCTGTCAGTTGCAGGAGCTCCACCTCACCATCCCCGTAATATTTATCTAATTTCCACTTAGTCTCTCAAAACAAAATGATTATTAATTTTTATAGTTTCAATTTTGTACATTTCCACATGTTTACAATTTTTTTTTTTAAAACATCGACATCTTGCAAGAAGGACTAGCAAAACAGAAATGGCTTCCCTAAGGTTCTAGTGCCTGACAAGTTACTGACACATTGGCTTATTCAGCAGCACCATTGTTTTCTGCACATTTTAAAAAAGAAAATTGGTCAAACAAGCAAAGGATTGAGTGAAATTATATATCCATTTACATTATAGTACACGTCGAGAGAAAGGTAACAGTTCATGTATGTCTGGTACTGAAGTACCAGCTTACATCTTAATAATCAACTCCTGGTGCACAGACTGTATGTTGGCAGAATTGTGTGCCCAGCAGAGGAGAGTGGAACAGGCTGTTTTGGGGCAAAATTGTGAATTCTGAAAATATGAAACAGAAAATGCTGGAAAGAGAAAGGTAGATTAACCTTTCATGGAGACCCTTCATCAGAAATTTATGAGACATTTCCTTCCATTTTGGCACCACGTCTGACTCAGACTCACCTTTTGCTTATTCTTTATTCTTCTCAAGATGTGAGCATGGCTGGCAAGGCTACGTTTATCGCCCACCTCTGGTTATCCTGAGACAATGATGGTGATGGGCCTTCTTTCATAGGCCGCTTCAGAGGATAATAAGCATTATGGGAATACCTTTTCCACATGGGACTGCAGCGGCTCAGGAGGAGGGCCCACCTCGACCTTCCCAAGGTCGGCTAGGGATGGGCAATAAATGCCGACCTTGCCAGCAACGCCCATATCCTGAGAATTTTTTTTTAAATGAAGAGTTAAGTACAAAGTAGAGTCACATAGAAGCCAGACCAGGTAGAACATTAGTGAACCAGGTTTTTTTTATTCATTCATGGGATGTGGGTGTCGCTGGCGAGGCCAGCATTTATTGCCCATCCCTAATTGCCCTCGAGAAGGTGGTGGTGAGCTGCCTTCTTGAACTGCTGCAGTCCGTGTGGTGAAGGTTCTCCCACAGTGCTGTTTGGAAGGGAGTTCCAGGATTTTGACCCAGCGACGATGAAGGAACGTCGATATATTTCCAGTTGGGTTTTTCAACAATCTCACAGCTTTCATAGCCATTTTTTTTCAGGCTAACCCACTAATTATCAGAGTTTACTAAATTTAGTTTCACAATTTGCTGTGATAGGATTTGAACTTGTGACCTTTAGGCAGCTAGTCCAGGAACGATAACCACTACACTACCATACCCCAATCAGTCTGTTTCTAATGCTTTTTCAACTGCTTGAGTGAGACGACCTTTGTCCACTCTGCACCTCTTCCCTGTATTTTAAAATCGATTTACACCCAATAGTTTTCTCTTTGTGAAAGGACTTAGCAAATCTGAACTCTGGATCTCAACCTGATGTCTTACCTGTGCCCTTTTCTTTTGGTCACGTCCTATCAAGGCGCTTCTACCACTTAACCATGCATGCTCTGATGAAGGGTCCCTCCTGAAACATTTGCCTATTTTTCTTAAATCTTTCAGATGCTGCTATGCGTTTCCAGCATTTCCTGTTTTTGTTGCGAGCTGGTTTAGAGTTCGACAGCTCAGTGGTTGTATCTTTAACATCCCCAATGGATGCAGCAGCATGTTTCCCTTGCTAACCTCGCACACCCCGCTTGCGTAATGTGCGGGTGGTTTACCTATGCCACTAGTTACCTTTTACATTGTGGACTATAGCTAGCAACCCCTCTGCTTATCTGGAATGGCATTTTTATCAAAATACCATGAAAAAATAAAACAATAGAAATCTTAAAATAAAGTAATACTATAGAGAATAAAGTATATTAGTGCTTGTGGTTTTTTTTTCAGTGTTTACCCAGTCGTTGTCTCTTTGCTTTCTTTAGGTCGTCAGCTGCACTGTCCTTGGTACAAGGAAGGTTATCATTAGGGACCCAAAGGAACTGATGGCATTTCTTAGATAATGTACAAAAAAAAGAATGAGTACACTGCCAAATGAGAGAATAATAAGCGCATCCTTAAACAGTCTATTTCCACTCGGTGCTAAACTGGCTGACGGAAGACCCTGGGTTCATTCAGGCTTTCGTCCTTCCAAGGATGAAATGAGTACCACATCTTGGAGTTAGATCACAGATCAGCCATGATCTTATCAAATGGTGGAACAGGCACAAGGGGCTGAATGGCCTAATCCTGTTCCTATCCTAGGACGAGAGAGAACGGGAGACTGCAGAGACTATGTGCAGTGCTTGCCTTACTGCTTTCACAAACTCCTGGCAGCGATCAGCACGGCCTCATTGGTACTGTTCGGTGGTAATGAGAAGTTTCTCTGTTTTGGCAATACAGAGCTCTTGGGAGACACCAAGGTCATGTGCCATTCAGCGGTAGGATTTGGGGGATACCAATGCTTTCCTGGACAGTGAGGTGCCAAGATCAATTATGCCGTTAGGAGGATGCATTGAGTGGAGGCCAGGATGCGTACCACTCACCCCCAAAGGAGGAAGGGAAACGGAAAGGGCATTGCCTTTTGAAATTCCAGGTGTCTGTATAGAAGGAATGGCAGTGTGGAGGAGGTATCAAGGCAACAGGCACTGTGGCACGAGTCAGTGTCTTCAGGAGTGGAGCTAGAAAGATGTGGGCAGAGGAAATGTAAATTTTGAAAACAATGAACAAATTTGCATTTATATAGTATCTTTCACATCCTCACACTGTGCCAAAGAACTTTACAAGAGATAAATGATCAGTTACGCTGTGGGTGATGTTCATTGACAGAAAACCGTTGGCCAGAACACCTCCGCTGCTCTTGGAACAGTGCCATCGGGTCTTTTACATCCACCTGTGCAGGCAGATGGGTCGCAGGTTAACGTCTCATTCAAAACACAGCACCTCTGACAATGCAGCACTGCATTGAAGTGTCAGCTCAGATTATGTGGTCAAGGGCTGGTATAGGTCTTGAATCCATGATCTTCCTACTCGTTTAAGAGTAGCACCACTGAGCCAAGGAAAACAATTAAGGCAAAATAGTTTTTTTTTAAATGACATGGTCCTGTTGTCAGACTAGGGTGATGTTTTTCCCAAAAAAAAATCCAGCGACGCCCACATCCCATGAATGAATAAAAAAAAATATTACGAAGGAGGTACGAATGGCGACTCATCCAACTTTTAGAAAAGGGCACATTCATTACCAAAGACCAAGATTCTTTCTCTAAGCAAGAACTCAAAAATGTCAGTAGTCTTTTGACTCCAATCCAAAAGACTCAAATGAAGTACCTGTGCCTACAGATTACAGTAACACTATTTTGTTAATAAGGCACAATCTTTGTTCTGCTCCTACCTAGGAGTCAAAATACTTCAAGGACTGTACCACTTCATGCAAAATGAGGGCAATAATGCATTTGGGCCTAAAACACTGTTGTAGTGCTGAATATAGATGCTCACCTGCAGTTTTATACAAGGTGAGTTCTATTAATTGTGGAAAAAAAAGTGAGGCACAGATTAGAAGTCTGACACTTCACTGAAAGAATGTAACTATTTAACTGGGGGAGGGGGGGGTTGTGGGCAATGAGGACACTGAGTAACAGACAAACATATCTTGCTTGTATAAGGTTACTTTGTTTTCCCAAAAAAAAATTTAGTTGGGTTGATTGTGATACAAGCAAAGTCACAAGGAGTAATTCACAGGAGAGTTATTCAGCACATGACAATTTGTTTCCTGGGTAACTAATGGGACATAGGAACAGGAGTAGGCCATTCAGCCCCTCAAGCCATGATCTAACTCCATATACCTGCCTTTGGCCCATATCCCTTAATACCTTTGGTTGCCAAAAAGCTATCTATCTCTGAGAGTTCCAAACTTCTACCACCCTGTGTGTGTAGAAATGTTTTCTAATCTTACTCCTGAAAAAGGTCTGGCTCTAATTTTTAGACTGTGCCCCCTACTCCTCGAATCCCCAACCAGCGGAAATAGTTTCTCTCTATCCACCCTATCCGTTCCCCTTAATATCTTATAAACTTCGATCAGATCACCCCTTAACCTTCTAAACTCGAGAATACCACCCCAATTTGTGTAATCTCTCCTTGTAACTTAACCCTTGAAGTCCGGGTATCATTCTAGTAAACCTACACTGCACTCCCTCCAAGGCCAATATGTCCTTCCGAAGGTGCGGTGCCCAGAACTGCTCACAATACTCCAGGTGCAGTATAACCAGGGTTTTGTATAGCTGCAGCATAACTTCTGCCCCCTTGTACTCTAGATATAAAAGCCAGCATTCCATTAGTCTTATTGATTATTTTCTGCACCTGTTCATGACACTTCAATGATCGATGTACCTGAACCCCTAAGTCCCTTTGGACATCCACTGTTTTTAAACTTTTTACCATTTAGAAAGTACCCTGTTCTATCCTTTTTTGGTCCAAAGTGGATGACCTCACATTTGCCTACATTGAATTCCATTTGCCACAGTTTTGCCCATTCAACTAATCTATCAATATCCCTTAGAAATTTTATGTTTTTATCAGTACAGAAGTAATTAATGTACAAGGATAGTGTCCTAAAACTTGTAATAGTCACATTGCCAGTGTTCGATTCACAGAAATTACATTTTTTAAAAAACCATCTTGCTCAGTTGAAGTCATGTTCTTGTGAAACAAAAATCAGTGTTTCATTTCAACTTAGTGCAGCATCACCTTGTGTTGATTATAATATTTACACTGGTTACAGAATTGCACAGGGGTGGGGGAAGAGAATTCCAGGATTGCAAGAGATTTCAGTGCAAACAATGTAATAGAATCAGAGCAAGGATTTTAATATAAGGCCATTGAAATATCCTCAAGAAAATGCTATGACAGTAAAGCAACAGCAGTAATTAAAGTCACTACTGGGCTGCATTAGTGCCCAGATATTTTGGGAGTAAGGAAACACCTCATGTATATAGCACACCAGTCTCAATCCCATATTGACAGGGCAGAATAGTACAAATGTCAATCAATTCATGAGCTAAGGCGAGCAGCAGGCCAGTGATTTCACTTAGTGCAGGATGGCCATTTGAAACATGGGTTAAGGGAATCAAAACAAGTGTAACCTCAAGGGCTATAAACCAGTGTTTTGTTTTTCTTTCAGCTTCTGTTCACTCCTCTCCCCCCAAACTTAGATTTGGACTACAAATACCAGGACAGGCCTGATCATACCACCTGCATGCTGATTGCAGAGGGCTGGAGGGCAGCAGGGAAAAGCCTGGGAACTACAGACCGGTGAGCCTGACATCTATAGTGGGTAAGTTGTTAGAGGGTATTCTGTGAGACAGGATCTACAGGCATTTGGAGAGGCAGGGACTGATTAGGAACAGTCAGCATGGTTTTGTGAGAGGAAAATCATCTCATGAATTTGATTGAGTTTTTTGAAGGGGTAACCAAAAAGATGGATGAGGGCTGTGCAGTAGACGTGGTCTACATGGACTTTAGCAAAGCCTTTGACAAGGTACCGCATGGTAGGTTGTTACATAAGGTTAAATCTCACGGGATCCAAGGTGAGGTAGCCAATTGGATACAAAATTGGATTGACGGCAGAAGACAGAGGGTGGTTGTAGAGGGTTGTTTTTCAAACTGGAGGCCTGTGACCAGCGGTGTGCCTCAGGGATCGGTGCTGGGTCCGCTGTTATTTATATTAATGATTTGGATGAGAATTTAGGAGGCATGGTTAGTAAGTTTGCAGATGACACCAAGATTGGTGGCATTGTGGACAGTGAAGAAGGTTATCTAGGATTGCAACTGGATCTTGATAAATTGGGCCAATAAATGTCAGATGGAGTTTAATTTAGATAAATGTGAGGTGATGCATTTTGGTAGATCGAATCGTGCCAGGACCTACTCCGTTAATGGTAGGGCGTTGAGGAGAGTTATAGAACAAAGAGATCTCGGAGTACAGGTTCATAGCTCCTTGAAAGTGGAGACACAGGGGGATAGGGTGGTGAAGAAGGCATTCGGCATGCTTGGTTTCATTGGTCAGAATATTGAATACAGGAGTTGGGATGTCTTGTTGAAGTTGTACAAGACATCAGTAAGGCCACACTTGGAATACTGTGTACAGTTCGGGTCACCCTATTATAGAAAGGATATTATTAAACTAGAAAGAGTGCAGAAAAGATTTACTAGGATGCTACCAGGACTTGATAGTTTGACTTATAGGGAGAGGTTGGATAGACTGAGACTTTTTTCCCTGGAGAGTAGGAGGTTTAGCGGTGATCTTATAGCAGTCTATAAAATAATGAGGGGCATAGATAAGGTAGATAGTCAAAATCTTTTCCCAAAGGTAGGGGAGTCTATAACGAGGGGGGCATAGATTTAAGGTGAGAGGGGAGAGATACAAAAGGGTCCAGAGGGGCAATTTTTTCATTCAAAGGGTGGTGAGTATCTGGAACGAGCTGCCAGAGGCAGTAGTAGAGGCGGGTACAATTTTGTCTTTTAAAAAGCATTTGGACAGTTACATGGGTATAGAGGGATATGAGCCAAGTGCAGGCAATTGGGACTAGCTTAGTGGTACAAACTGGGCGACATGGACATGTTGGGCCGAAGGGCCTGTTTCCATGTTGTAAACTTCTATGATTCTAATTAATACAGGACATATCCACTTTTCCAACCAGTTAGTTCATTGATTGCAATTTCCTGTTGCCTCTACACTTGTAAGGACCAAGCTACCAACACCTACCCAAAAACATTGACACTGGGTTCTTCCACCAATGTACCATGTAGAAGTGCTGGGCTGTGATCTGCCACATTTAGTGGAGTACGCAGATACTCCATTAACATTAGATTCCCAAAGCTTCAAATTCTGTGCCAGGTAGTCATCAGCAATCCATATAAATCCAAAAACTATTGGAGCACCTCAATTTTAATCAGTTCCCATTCTCCATTAGGAGATCAATCTTTAACTGGCAGCACTTATTGAAGTGCATGGCTGGTTTGAAACTGAGCAAGACCAGGTACAGCACATGGAATAAAAGGCAGCTGCTAACTAGGTTATTAATTCTATGTGGGAAGCGCTCTATCAGCTTCTCTTAGTTGATTTAAAATCCAAGTGCCAATTTTTTCCCCTCACCATGTCATCTCAATCTTCAGTGTGTAGAAGCTGATGTCCATTCTGTACCACCCATCAGCTCATGTGGCAAGGGCACTAATCACCAATGTGCCAGTATATAGCAAGTTGAAATACCACAGCTGCTTAGTGAACATTAAGGAATTTCCCTCCCCTTACTGCATTTTATGTTCCAGATGTGAATACCATCAAGTCTGGCTGGAGATATTTCGATAAAAAGACATCACTCCAGATCAGCAGTTCCAATATTAACAAAATGTTCATTAGAAATTGTATGAGGAGTTAGTGCACAAGGTGAAATACAGATGTTCATTTTTAAAGCCTGGTCCTATACATATTATCCATGTCTCTAAAATGGATGTAAGCCATTACACTAAAACCTCACTACCTTCCCCATGTTCCTTTAAATAGAAGGACTTCAGCAGAGCATTTGCTCAAAATCAAGTGTGGAACCAACAAAGTGAAATTTCTCCAGCAATTTAAATACCGGCAGGAAATCCAGTTTTGGAGATTTGTACCAACTGAGGAAACTGCACCCCCTAGTGTTTAAACTTTACCAATGGGCATGAGAAAAATTAAGTTTCAGTATGCCACAAGGAAAAGCTACCTCCCAATTTTGCCCAGCTGAAAGTCATGTAGTACATGACCTACTTTACCAAGTATGTAAAGATGCAAAACTTTCTAACAAAAAAGTTCAAATCATGCAAGACACAATTGCTTAGTCTTGGTTAAAATAGGCAGACAGACAGTCATGTTAATAGTTTTGATTCCCACTCCAGCAATATGCCAACTTTCAAAGATGTTGAATAACCAATTTCAGGGATTTAGCGCTACATTTCAAAAGGCAATGTACCCCTGTTGGCAAGTCATCATTGATTCACCTTTGAAGAGACCATTTGGTTATAAGCCAAAGTTTAAATTAAGAAATCTGCCCTTCCCATTTTGTATGGGACAAGAGAAAGATTCATTTACAAGAGCTTAATTTCATTTTCAGCAGTTATTGTAGCACCAGGGCTGCATAAATTCAAACTACTACAAAGTTACTTGATTTATAAACCTTTAATACTGTATTTTGGATCCCAAAACTTATGTTGAACAGAACTCAAGACTTGTGCTTGTACATTTGTTTACAGTTCCAGCATAGAACTAGTCCAGAGATCAAGGCCAATGCAAGGGTTGTCACAACTGCTGCAAGTAGGATGGCATCAACTATATTTTCTATAAACAGAGAGGTCAAGTTTAGTGAGATACTTATACCAATGGTTACATGCAATGAATCTATCCTCCCCATTCAACCTTAAAAATTCCCACTTTACCCTTAAAAAGTTCCAGGTAGTTTACCAATATAATTCACCCCTCCAATACCAAATTTTTAAAACAGGCCTCAAGGCTACATTAGATTCATAACCAGATGCCTCAAAATACAATCAATTCTCCTTCAAAATTGACAGATTCCCTAATGGGCTGATCAGTTCACTTCACAAATCTAGTAGTCAGTGACTAGATTCAGAGTAGCAACTCTGCAAAAGAGAACTGAAATGTTCTTGTAGCTCATGCTCTTCAATATGAAGCCAAATAGCCTGATAAAGGAACGGTCACTGACTGATGATCCTATAGTAAAGGCATTAAAACTAGTAGAGCACTGCAAATTTACACCATAATCCAGTATGGTTAGTTTGTCTTATCCAAGTTCAAGATAAGGTCCATTGACTACAGCTGAGGCAGATGCAGCACAGCAGATTACCAAGCTTTGCCTTCAACCTGGGCTCTTGCCTATGATGTTCTTTTGGTACCCATGTGCCTATTGTCCAAAGGGTTGAGTGCAATTTAACCCTGTTTATAAATGAAGGGCAATTGTTAATTGTACTAGTGCCAAAAATTAGTTTGTACCTTTTGCAATGATCTACAGCAGGAGTGAATGTTCAATTTATTCCACATTTGTTAGTGAACTTCAACAATTTGGGCACTGCAGTGACTGTGCACAAAGCCCATTGGCACACAAGACATCCAATAAAGGTGGAGCAAGGGAAAGGAGCTGCAGGAAAGTACTTCCCAGAGGCAGGAAATGCTGCGGTGGAAAATAGCAACTTCCCCAGATAAGCCAATTAAATGGTTAGGGTCTTTTACAAAATGCACAGGACTAGACTAGTATTCCATTTGAAATGGATATCAATTTTGCAAGTTCATACAAAGTGCCCTTTAAAAAAGTTCATTACCTGCCAGTTCAGTCTTCACATTACAATTACTCTGGATTAAGATGCCAACATATTGTTAGGAATAAGCATGCAATACATTTCATACCATTTGCCTGGGTGGACTCTGCAACACTATTTTCCTCAGCAAGAGTGAAAATTATGGGGCTCTTCAGTGTTACCAGTCCTTGCTGTAGGGACTCAGTTGAAGTGTCAAAGTCTGAACTTCTGGCTATTCCTGGTAAAGGAGAAAGTGTTAATGATTTTATCCATCTTGGGCAATCTACAAGCACTAAAGTTCCACTTCAATTTCAAAACAGGCTGAAATTTTGAAGGAAATAGTTTGAAAAATTTCAAGCAGATGGTTTTCTAGAGCAACTAGCAAGACTCTCAGCACCCTGCTATTGTATTTTAACCATGCAACACTGTTCAAAGATTCCTGCATACAGCACAACGCAGTTTCATGGAGCTCAAATTGCATCTTGGTCAGAGTCAGGACAGCTAATGAGATTGTACTAAAATCTGATTCTCAAATAATGTAGATGTGAAACTAGTTGAAGTGGAAGAGTTGAAGCCAAGATTAGTCAGCCTTCAAATACTGTGAAAGTCTCAGGTGCTTCTTACTTTTGCCAGTGTCACAAGTTGTGGCACACTTCTCCATTTCAGACAGAAGGCACACAGTTGCACTACAATGGAAGTAGACCTACAGGAGAGAGCACAGTTATTCTTAAAATCTTCCTTACTGAGTTGGTGCTTAATACAATTATATTTAAAAACCTAACCTCGCCATTCAAAATTGCTTGAACTTCCCGGCCCCAAAATGCAAAGGTCTTCACTTCAAACCGTTTGTGATGCATTGGAAACGGCAAGCTGGAAGTTGCCTCGACCGCATGTAACTGGGTCAAGTAATTATCACCATAATATGGGCACCTGGAGGACAAAACAGACTTGGTTGTGATGGTGTTCTTGATTCTCAAGGTGAAATAGAAAATGTCAAATAGAGAATGCTTACTTGCCATCCAGTTCAGCTCCTGTGAAAATCATTGTTACTACTTTAGGATTGCTTAAAACTCCATAACTAGTTATACTATGGTGAAACCAGAATGTTGGGGGAAAAATAAAAGACTCCTTTAACACCCAACCTAGTTCACAACCAATGAAGTGTAGTCTCTGGTTGTTTCCCCTATTAATCAATTCACAGCACCCTGAAAAGCAGTAAAGGACACCATCCTTCACTAAGTGGTGTTGCTGGAGGGATAATGTTTGCCAGGACACCAGAACTCTTGCTCTTTGAAAGGTACCAGGAAATCTTCCACATCCACCCAAGAGGATGGATGGGCCTCAGTTTATTATTTCAGCAGAAAGACCACCAAGTGCAGCATTTTCGTTCTGCACTGAAGGATCAGCCTCGATCACATGCTTATGTTTTGGTTGAGTGGTCGTGCTCTTGCCTCGAGGTTCAAGCTCCACTCCCAATACTAAACTGGTGTTGGAGAAAGGAAACTGGATCTTAGCCAATTACAGACTCAGCTTCAAGTTAATAAAATTTGTCTTGCATGACTATAGCAGCCCTTGGAGGAAAGTGGCAATTAAGGCCAAGAAAATCAAACTAAGTTTCAATGCAGCAGTCACTTTCAAGCCATGAACCCAGATACAAAAGCAAGCACTGCATTATCTATTGGGAAGTAAACTCTGCCCTGGCCATAATCCCAAGGTGAAGGAGTTTCTATGTTGCTAGTCTCAGACTGCGAGACAAAGCTCACTGAGCAAATGTTTTGTTCCTCTTTCCTGCCCCAACACAAGGATTCACACAGGACATTTGCTTTCTATCTTGTGATGGTTACTCAGCCAATAAGAAAAATGAATCACCCATGTAGCCAAAGAATGGGGGTAATTTCAAGATCACAAAAGGAACCACAGTTGATCATATAGACTAGTTGACTGGGATAATGATTTACTGGAATTAACATGCACTTCTGTTCACATATTGGGTTGTCATAAACTGGACAAGTTCAACTAACTTTAGTACACCTGTTTGAGTGCTTTTGTATCATGCAAGAATTTAAACAGCCACGGTCAAATCTAGTCTAAGGAACTTCCCATCTCATGTTAACTCAAACAGCATATTTTGCTCAAGCCCTCAAGGATGGAGGCATTTTAAGAGAAAAGGGAAATTGGAAGTATACTTGCCCATTCACAAGAATGCTCCATTGTTTGCCATGATGAGGGTCAGATGTTTGGGTTGCCCAACAGTCATTCAGGACCAGTGCAATATTAGCATCCACTCTGTGGAGAAGATGTACTTCTACATACACTGGCTCCCTCAGAAATTTCACTATCGGGTAGTCTTCATCAGCAAACCAAGTACTGTATGACTCCTCTGTGGAAATAAACTAGATCAGCAACAAAGTGTACAGGCCTAGTATTCTTCAGACTAAGTTAAGCCTTCATTACCTTTTGCAATCCTCATTTCCATTTTGAGGACACCATCCTTCACTACAAAAGGCAGGGGCGAAGGAGTGTTCACCACCAGCATCAAAGGAATGTTCCTACTGCCAGTTAAGTGGCATATCACATGCAGCCTATGAGAGCAACAACATTAAAGCATAACGGTTAAAGAATCATACAGAATATTTCAATAATGCCACAGTGCAAAACTACCAAAACTGGATGAGCTGAAAGGAAGTGCCAATCAACTAGGTGCATCAGGCCTCCCAAGCTTTTAATTCTAGTTATGAAACCTGACAAGAATAAAGGTTGATATTTTGGGGCAGGGGTATGGACGAGAAGGAGAACAGCAAAAAAGGGTCGCTCTTCAATAGGGCCAGGTTTAACCCCCTTCCCATTTCATTATTGTCTCCATTACCACACAAGAAATGGACAAGCTCTTTGAGCACCCAATTAAGGAAGGGCTTATGACTACTTTAGCAATGTGACAAAGTACATCAGTTAGAACTTTAATATGCAGAAGTGGTCAGTCTCTGGGGTTGGGGGGGGGGGGGGGGGGGGAGAAGATACATTTGTTGGCTGACATGACCCTTGGGGTTAAGAACTTGTGGCACTAGCCTGATGGAATAGTTGCCATTATTGCATTGTAGTCCCATGTTCAAGTAATTAACACATGGTGTTAGGGAGCAGGACCAGGTCGTGAAAGTATGGCTTCTGATGCCAAGTAGGCAGCCAGTCTTTGAGCTTCCTTCTGGGGGGGGGGGGGGGGGGGTGGGGTCCTAAAGTTTAAGGCTTGGAGTTTACCATAGGTTCTTTCTCTTTGTATTTTTGCCTCTTTAGTTGCATTACTGTCAATGGTGTACAAAGCCATGCCATCTTATGTATAGTAATCACATGATGGGTCTGGTCTCCAACCCTTCAGATAAGCTCCCATGACCTCACCAACTGCCACAGTGCAATTTTTAAATCTTTTCCAATTGGAACCCAAGTACAAGTTAGAAAGCTTGGTTTTGGTCTATTGAAATAGTTGCCACTATTACCCAGTTCAGTATTCACAAGCTTACCTGAAAGTACTGTCTCTGGTTATAGAGCCACGAGGTCCATTTCGGATTCTCCTTTTTGCCATGATATCGACTGTGTAAGTGATGTTTTGTCCATCAATCTATATAAAAAAGGGTTTTGATGAGACACTTGCTCTTCTCCTTCCCCCACCACCAAGCAAAACCACTTACCATTTGCATGGACCCGCATGAATTCAAAGGAAAGCTGAAGACAATAAATTCAGATGTCCTGGCAACAGGGATGCATTCAGAACTTGCATTATTCACCAAGTAAACAGAGCCAAGATTCAGTGGGGGCACTGTTGCAACCCTGGGGACTACAATGGTAAATAGCCCATTGTTTGTGCAGTCAATATAAGCTGGGGGAAAAGTCATATGCAATTAGCAAAGTGTTCCATGTAACAAAGGTTTTTTTTTTTAAATGAAAAAATGCAACAGCACTGAAGGAAACAGTATCAGACTAGATCAGTGGAACATTAAACCTTCAAATTTACACTAAATTCAGTATAAAATTTCAACAGGCCTCAAGCTTTCTGCATGCACTTCAGCCCCAGTTAAAGTGATACCATAGACCCATGCCAACAGAACTTGTTCACCTCAAGTGACATTGAGGTTAAACATCAGCCATGATCTTACTGAATGGCAGATCAGGCTTGAGAGGCCACATGGCCCACTTCTACTTATGTTCAGTGGCAAATTCTGAACAAGGCCTGCATGTGCACTAGACTAAGGGCTGAAGTCTGAACCTGAGAAATTAGCAAAGCTCCCATTCATAGTCACTTTCTGGAGAACTAAATAAAACCCAACCTGTTTTTCCATAAAAGCAAGGGGTCTGCACATTGACTGGATCATAGCAGCATCCTTTAGCACCACATGCCAGCTCACCAAGTGTAGCATTTCCACAGTCTACATGGTCCTTGGCATCAATATCACAAATCATATCTACAAGGAGGTAAAAGGTTACAATGAATACCAAGTGGTGAATTGCAGTTTAAAAAATTAAGTCAACACAAAACACTAGTGTTTATTCCAATTACTCTTGCTTCAGACATACTTTAGAAATCTACTGCCCATTAAAAATGTGAGGTTAATTCAAAGGTCTAATTCTAGGTCAATGATTCCTATTCAATTTTGCGACATTGATCATTATGTAGCTGCCAGCTCTGGATCAACTTTGGAATCTCCCATCTGGCACAAAGTTATGAAGTGTGGACAAACACCATAGGTAATTTACCTCTACTTCAGTGATAAAATCATGTGAAACACAAGTTAGGATGGATATCTGGATTACCCAAACTGAATGTGAAATCAAATGCAAACACTCGTTCTACTTTAATTTCCACTTACGACACTGGACAAACATCTTCGAGAATTTGCTTATCCACCTGTACTTCGAGACGACAAGCCTCAAGGTCTGTCAGACTATGGCCTGCATGGGAGAAATCACTCACTACACCAGGAAGTCCCAGGGTGCTTTATTTTTAAAAGCATGGGAGAAAGACTTTTTGCCACAATCCAACTCTTCCCAGGAGAGATTAAAGAGTTATATTATCTGGATCACTAAAGACTGCATTTCAAATCTAATCCTGCCCTATCAACTTTTACCAAGACAAGTTGACCAGCAGCTTTACACTCCAAGCCTCATGAAGGCCAACCTCACTGGCAAACTGACTTCAGGTGTACACAGGCATACTATACCTCCATTAATCTTCACATCCACTGGGGTGGCTCCTGGTGTCGCATTAACTGGCTTCACGTCCACTGGGGTGGCTCCTGGTGTCGCATTCACTGGCTTCACAAATGGAGTGACTCCTGGTGTCGCATTAACTGGCTTCACATCCACTGGGGTGGCTCGCGGTGTCACATTCACTGGCTTCACGTCCACTGGGGTGGCTCCTGGTGTCGCATTCACTGGCTTCACAAATGGAGTGGCTCCTGGTGTCGCATTCACTGGCTTCGCTCCTGGTGTCGCATTAACTGGCTTCGCGTCCACTGGGGTGGCTCGCGGTGTCGCATTCACTGGCTTCACATCCACTGGGGTGACTCCTGGTGTCGCATTAACTGGCTTCACATCCACTGGGGTGACTCCTGGTGTCGCATTAACTGGCTTCACATCCACTGGGGTGGCTCCTGGTGTCGCATTAACTGGCTTCACAAATGGAGTGACTCCTTGTGTCGCATTAACTGGCTTCACAAATGGAGTGACTCCTTGTGTCGCATTAACTGGCTTCACAGCCACTGGGGTGGCTCCTGGTGTCGCATTAACTGGCTTCACAAATGGAGTGACTCCTTGTGTCGCATCAACTGGCTTCACAAATGAGGTGACTCCTGGTGTCGCATCAACTGGCTTCACAAATGGAGTGACTCCTGGTGTCGCATCAACTGGCTTCACAAATGGAGTGACTCCTGGTGTCGCATCAACTGGCTTCACAAATGGAGTGACTCCTGGTGTCGCATCAACTGGCTTCACAAATGGAGTGACTCCTGGTGTCGCATCAACTGGCTTCACAAATGGAGTGACTCCTGGTGTCGCATCAACTGGCTTCACAAATGGAGTGACTCCTGGTGTCGCATCAACTGGCTTCACATCCACTGGGGTGGCTCCTGGTGTCGCATCAACTGGCTTCACAGCCACTGGGGTGGCTCCTGGTGTCGCATTAACTGGCTTCACAGCCACTGGGGTGGCTCCTGGTGTCGCATTAACTGGCTTCACAGCCACTGGGGTGGCTCCTGGTGTCGCATTAACTGGCTTCACAAATGGAGTGACTCCTTGTGTCGCATTAACTGGCTTCACAAATGGAGTGACTCCTTGTGTCGCATTAACTGGCTTCACAGCCACTGGGGTGGCTCCTGGTGTCGCATTAACTGGCTTCACAAATGGAGTGACTCCTTGTGTCGCATTAACTGGCTTCACAAATGGAGTGACTCCTGGTGTCGCATCAACTGGCTTCACAAATGGAGTGACTCCTGGTGTCGCATCAACTGGCTTCACATCCACTGGGGTGGCTCCTGGTGTCGCATCAACTGGCTTCACAGCCACTGGGGTGGCTCCTGGTGTCGCATCAACTGGCTTCACAGCCACTGGGGTGGCTCCTGGTGTCGCATTAACTGGCTTCACAGCCACTGGGGTGGCTCCTGGTGTCGCATTAACTGGCTTCACAAATGGAGTGACTCCTGGTGTCGCATCAACTGGCTTCACAAATGGAGTGACTCCTGGTGTCGCATCAACTGGCTTCACAAATGGAGTGACTCCTGGTGTCGCATTAACTGGCTTCACATCCACTGGGGTGGATCCTACTGTTGTCCAGGTTGGAACTGTAGTTTAAACAGACGGTTACAAAGGAGCAAGAGTAGAGACTGTGCTTATGAAGCAGCAAATACCATAAACATTTCCACATAATCTTGGTCTGTGCTTCCCCCCCCCCCCCCCCCCCCCAATGATTGCATTCCTGAACAAGTTGGAATTATGAGCCAAACTGTGCAATATTTTAACATTGCAGCACTGCAAGGCCTCTATTTTTGGGAGGGTTTCTTGGCAGCGCAAAGGAGTGGCAGCATTGAAACGGATCAAGACTGCCCAATGCACTTCATATTTAGTGGGTTAATTTTATTGTCACCATGTGCAACTTGGAATGCCAATTTGAATGCAGTAAGTTCAAACTGCAGAGTGACCAAATGTTTGATGACTGTTGGCCAGAGCATCTGATGAACTGGACGCCCTTCAGGCCACAGGGTCTCAACCCCTCATTTAATGTCACCTGACAGTGCAGCGCTATTGGTGCTGACAGTCAGCACATATTACATGTTGGAGGCCATAGTGGTGGGGTGAAAAAAAGCAGCAAATCTGATTTATAGGAGTCCACATTAAGCTGGGCTAAGAAAGGATTGAAGATTGTTTGAAATGTCAGCACAAAGACTTCCCACTGCAGGGCAGCAGACAAGTCATCATGCATTGGAGATAAACACTTTTTGCAACAAAAGGTGACCAAGACTTACCGATCACTGAAGGAACCAATGGAGGCAGCAACGATGGCAGGGTACAGTTTACAGGAATGCGCTCTATAACTATTATCCTTCTGGATGCATCGATTCCATCAATCCTCAACTCCATGCTTACTGTTTTATTCTAGAGGCGGGGGGGGGGGGGGGGGGGGGAGAAACAGCATTAACATCCAATAAATTGATAGAAAGCAATCTTAATACAAACAGTCCTGCAAAGTGATCAACTACTAATCAAGCAGAAGCATATTTCTATCCAGCACCAATCCATGCAGGGTCATAGTCAAATGACTATTAGAAATATTGACTAAAACAGATGCACTTACCATTAAATGAACATAGCATCCATTGTATGGAGTACTGAAAAGCAGTGACCCATCTGCCTGTGGAATGGTTCTATATTTACAACTGCTGGGCAATGAACGGAAGTCTCTTGGTATACCATAGTCATCTGTTTAACCAGAAACATGCTCATTAAGCAAACATCTGAATACAATTGTAAGTTCAGAAGCAAGTGCTTCAGTCAAGACATGTTCATCTCAATTTAGATATTAACAGCACAGAATTAGCTATCTCATAGAAATAGCTACAAGAGCAAGATAAATCAGCCCATTTCCCAACTTGGATTGTGAGCTCACATCACTTATGAACCAATTATACATGGAACTGCCTGGGAGAGTGTACTTCACCATTATCCATTTATCCTTGTGCCATAAATAGTTCAGACTGCCCACTGACTTCAGTCAATAGAAACAATATTTCAAGCTAAAGACTTATTGCAGAACAGGCTTATACAAAAAGCAATACTGCCCTTAAAGGAAGCACAATCAAAATTGAATTAAAGTCCAAATTCAACAGAACAAAAAAAAGGGAACTTATAAACTAAAAATCAGTGTGTATCAGACACTTCACTGCAGTGCTTACTGGTTACAGAAGGGCTCAAGCATACCAGGGGACCACCACATGCTCCCTCTCCAGGGCCATCAGAGAAAGGACAAAAACATGACAGGCAGAGAAACCCCTCTTCTAACTAGGCTTATGCTGGACCAGTGAGTCCTTATTGATCTTGGATAGATGGACATAGTTACTCTCGTGACACTTCAGCCAAGGGAACTATAGACATGAAATGTCACTTAGCCTATTCTATCCTTGCACAAGTTGACTGGCATGTCTCTATACCAGCAACCACATTTCAAAAGCAATCTATTCACAAGTGCTTTGGCACATCCTGACAACACAATAAAGCACTGTATAAAAAGTGAGTTTGTCCTTCAAAGAAGCTCTACAGAGAGAATGGTCAGATTAAAGAACAGACAAGAAATGCTCACACCCACATCACTCCAGAATTACCAATGCTAATTATAGCTGGTTTCAGCACCACAGCTAATTACCATTTCCAATGGCTGACATTCTGTGACACCTAATGAGGTCCTTCAAAAGATCCAGATTGGTTAGCGATACCTCAAGAGCTTCGGAGACATGGAATCTCCTAGCCAGAAGACTTTTTTGGATGTTGTGAAAAAAAAAGGTGATATATCAATCCAAGTTATTTTCCTTCCTACGGGCTAACAATTCATAACCAGAAAAAAATCCACAGGAAGAAGGTGAACAATTATGATCAACAAGGTAGATTGAGGCTTTTGAACAGTGGGAAAGCAGGAGTGTGGGGCCAAAACAGTTAAAGGCTTTGCCAGCAGAGGGAGGAAGAATTGCTGGAACGAGAAATACCACTGGCAGGTACGATTACTATAGGAACCGCCTTTGGAAAGATTCTGGAAGTAGAGACTGTTTACAAGAGCTTCCATGTTAATTTACCACCAGGGAAAGGAGTGGACACGACTTTTTCCTCTGAGTAATCATCGTCAGATAAAAGCTTTCCTGATTCAGATTTAACATCCTCGTTCAAAGGGATGGAAACGAGCGGAGTTGAAGGGAAAGAGGATTGAAGTTGAGCACTAGGAGCAAAAGGGACCTCCAGCAGAATTAGATACAATGAGAAATAATAAGGGAAGTTTAAAGCATCGACGGTTCATAACTTACCCACGACTGAAAGCCGAATGGACATCCCCTGAAACGAGTCATTACGAATTCGCACCATGACGCCCAACGGCGTGCAAGCAATCTCCTCGGGATAGTCGAAATATTGGACCGATACATGTCTCCGAAATCGGGGGGATGAGGGTGAGTCCAGCGCCCTAACCCTGAAACAGCTGCCCCAGAGAAACAAAAAGATCACCGAGAGCTCCATCTCGAAGTGCTGCTTTCCTCACAGTGAGCGCCTGAGTGCTTTTCAAGAAAAATTCTCTGCCCTGTGAACCATGTTACAATTGCAAATTAAACCTCCCTGCATTCGATTGGGTGCGGTTAACTAGCGAGCCAAATAAAAATACACTTAATGCCATTTGTTTGCAATGGATCATTAACTAATCCGCAGGGAAATGCTTATGCTTATTTGATGCTCCCCGGTTTTCCTGTTAAACTGATTCCCAATATATTGTGATGATTTATCCACAAACAGCCTGAGTCAATGGAAGTGATTGACTGATGGGCAGGGCGTTATAGCAATGATTGACAAGTAGGTCCTTGCACTTCATCTTTTTGCACCTTGCGGTTGGAATTTGGATTGAAAACCATCCGAGCTGATAGGATCAGGGCCTCTTCTTTCAGACAATCAATGCAAGTTTGTTTTTTTGACATTGACATCTGTGTTGAAATTTTATCTAAATCATAATCCTTTCATCCATATGTTCTATATGTATCACTAATACATTTGGGCAGGAGGTTTTCATTGAATCATATGTTATTATAACATCTGGAAATTATTGACCTGAAACAAAATTCAATATCCCGCTTCTAATAAAACAATAACGAATGATCCTGCAGATTCTGTACTGAAATAAGATGCCTCCAGCAGATTAATTGCCTCCTGCTTTAATCAGCTCAAGCCCTTATTCCAGTATTCGATCCCGAGGATTGCTATTTTATGACTATTTTTGGCAGATGTGAAAATGAAGACCATCAGAGGTTTTTTTTCTGCTCAGAGAGCTCCGCTCTGACCTCCACTCACTTGAATACTTGGATATTGTTTTGGTCACAGCTCCAGTCCAACAGACACTTCCACAATTATTTCAAGAACACGGGGCTTGAAATGACACAATCAGATCTTTTTTCTATTTTTTTTTCGTTAGTTCAATCTGCTTGTTCAATGACTGTGATTAATGATGCTTGTTTTTTTTTGTGTTTTTAGGCCCCCCTTTTATAAGAAGGGGGGCCTAGGGTGTGTTTATGTGCAACCAAAGAAAACTAAAACCAAGTGTCAAATTAAAATGTTATTATCCTTGTCCAGGATGCACTCCAGCCCCTGCGGTGCCCACCGGTCGCGGAAAGCCTCAAGCCTTCCGGTAGACACCGCGTGCTCCATCTCCAGGGCCACCAGGGCGCGGAGAATTCCACGGAAGAGAGACAGACGGTCTGAGCGACCGCCCCCACGGGCCACGACCAACCTGGGCCTGTAGATGGCCAACTTAGCCAGGCCCAGGAGCAGACCCACGAGGAGGTTCGCCGACTTGCCCCACCCCTTTCTGCACCGGGTGACCAAAGATAAGGAACAATATTGTGTATGTAAAAGAGGGAAAAGGGCATCTTGTTAGAATCATAGCCCTGTTGAACCCAGCTTGGTGATATGCTAACAGCTCATGGTATGAAGCAGAGGCTGTGGAGATGGGAAGAACGGATTGATTTGTTTTGTGAAATGTCACATTTCAATTTTCGGTCAGAAGATTGCAAGTAAAGATGGACTAGTATGTTCCTTGGTTTGTTTTTTTAACAAGATCCTAAGGTAGATACAGTCGAAGAGAGTCATTCAGTCCACTCGACTTCAACCATCCACAACACACATCTAAGTGTTTCTTAATGATTCCACTACCCTACCCCGGGGTCTCGTAGATAGCCCTTGAATTCCTTAGCGTTTCTGCTGTATTTCAAATAACATTAATGTGTTTCCTTATTTCTATATTTATTATATAGGGGAAGGTGTATGAACACATCCCAGTCATTACATTCAGCTGATGAACGCTTGGCTTACAGTGAGAGACAATGACAAGATAAATAAAGGCTGTGTAATCGGCACTAGTAAGGTGCAATAAATTTACTAGTGAGGGTGACTAGGTAACTCATGGGTGAAGGGATTGAGGAGGAGTTACAGCCAGTCCAACGAGTGGAGATATTTATCATGTTTCATTGCTGCCCATGGCCTGCTCTATTCATAATATGTTTATATCCACTCTGTGCCAATGATCCACAAACAACAAATGAAATGAATAATGATTATAGACAGGATAAATCTAATTGATCTCTTCTGAGCCAGTTAAAAAATGTTTTTAACGACAGAAAATTAAATTTTTGTAATTTTGTCATTTTTGTTTTGGCACAAGAAAATCAGCTAAGTTATTTTTGTTTAATCAAATTCTATTATAAAACACAAGAAATCTTAAAATAAAGTAATACTGTAGAGAATAAAGTATATTAGTGCTTGTGGGGTTTTTTTTCAGTGTTTACCCAGTCGTTGTCTCTTTGCTTTCTTTAGGTCGTCAGCTGCTTTGTCCTTGGTACAAGGAAGGTTATCATTAGGAACCCAAAGGAACTGATGGCATTTCTCAGATAATGTACAAAAAAAAGAATGAGTACACTGCCAAGTGAGAGAATAATAAGTGTATCCTTAACCAGTCTATTTCCACTCGGTGCTAAACTGGCTGACGGAAGACCCTGGATTCATTCAGGCTTTTGTCCTTCCAAGGATGGATTGAGTACCACATCTTAGGACGAGAGAGAACGGGAGATTGCAGAGACTATGTGCAGTGCTTGCCTTACTGCTTTCACAAACCCCTGGCAGTGATCAGCACGGCCTCATTGGTACTGTTCGGTGGTAATGAGAAGTTTCTCTGTTTTGGCAATACAGAGCTCTTGGGGGAAGCACCAAAGTCCTGTGCCATTGAGCGGTAGGATTTGGGGGATACCAATGCTTTCCTGGACAGTGAGGTGCCAAAATCAATTATGCCATTAGGAGGATGCTTTGAGTGGAGGCCAGGATGCAGACCACTCACCCCCAAAGGAGGAAGGGAGACGGAAAGGGCATTGCCTTTTGAAATTCCAGGTGTCTGTATAGAAGGAATGGCAGTGTGGAGGAGGTATCAAGGCAACAGGCACTGTGGCACGAGTCAGTGTCTTCAGGAGTGGAGCTCGAAAGATGTGGGCAGAGGAAATGTAAATTTTGAAAACAATGAATAAATTTGCATTTATATAGTATCTTTCACATCCTCACACTGTGCCAAGGAACTTTACAAGCGATAAATGATCAGTTAATCTGTGAGTGATGTTCATTGACAGAAAACGGTTGGCCAGAACACCTCCGCTGCTCTTGGAACAGTGCCATCGGGTCTTTTACATCCATCTGTGCAGGCAAATGGGTCGCAGGTTAACGTCTCATTCAAAAGACAGCACCTCTGACAATGCAGCACTGCATTGAAGTGTCAACTTAGAATATGTGGTCAAGGGCTGGTATAGGTCTTGAATCCATGATCTTCCTCCTTGTTTAAGAGTAGCACAACTGAGCCAAGGAAAACAATTAAGGCAAAATAGTTTTTTACAAAAACTTAATGGTCCTTTTGTCAGACTATGGTGATGTGCCTGCAAAAAAAAAAAAATTCTTTGAATGAAGCTTGCTGAGCAATTGCTATGAGTGGCTTGTCAGAAAGATCACAGTGTCTCACTTTAAAAATATTAAACAAAATGCAAAAATGAGAGAATCCCACAGAAGGATATTTTGCTTGAATCCTAATCTTGCAGCTATGTGGCCAAAGTGAATACCCTTTCCAGCAGCCTAGTTACAGAATAAAATGATTCAGTACATTAGGCAGGCAGCAGAGCAGTGATGCCCTGTCCGCTTTAGGGAAATCCAGGGAGTGTGAGTGGTGCTGGATATATAACATTATATAGAGGGAGGCACGAATGGAGACTCATCCAACTTTTAGTAAAGGGCACATCCATTACCAAAGACCAAGATTCTGTCTCTAAGCAAGAACTCAAAAAGGTCAGTACTCTTGACTCCAATCCAAAAGACTCAAATGATGTAGCTGTGCCGACAGATTACAGTAACACTACTTTGATAATAAGGCACAATCTTTGTTCTACTCCTACCTAGGAGTCAAACTACTTCGAGGACTGTACCACTTCATCCAAAATGAGGACAACACTGCATTTGGGCCCAAAACACTGTAGTGCTGAATATAGATACTCACCTGCAGTTTTACACAAGGCGAGTTCTTTTCGTTGTAAAAAAGGCAGATTAGAAGTCTGACACTTCACTGGAAGAACTAACTATTTAACTGGGGGAGGGGGGGGTTGTGGGCAATGTGGGTACAGTAACAGACAAACATATTTTGCTTGTATAAGATTACTTTGATATCCCAAAAAAAAATTCGGTTGGGTTGATTTACTCCTTGTGACAAGCAAAGACATTCAGCACATGACCATTTGTTTCCTGGGTAACGAATGGGACAGTATCCTTGTACATTAGTTTGTTACTTCTGTATTGTCCTAAAAATTGCAAATGTAATTGTTAGATTCACAAAAATTACTTTCTTTTTTAAAGACCATCTTGCTCAGTTGAGGTCATGTTATTGTGAAACAAAAATCAGTGTTTCATTTCAACTTAGTGCAGCATCACCTTGTGTTGATTATAATATTTACACTGGTTGCAGAATTGCACAGGGGTGGGGAAAGAGAATGCCAGGATTGCTAGAGATTTCAGTGCAAACAAACAATGTAATGTATTAAAATCCTTGCTCTTATTCTAAGGCCATTGAAATAGCCTCAAAAGAAAATGCTATGACAGTAACACAACAGCAGTAATTAAAGTCACTACTGGGCTACATTAGTGCCCAGATATTTTAGGAGTAAGGAAACACCTCCTGTATATAGCACACCAGTCTCAATCCCATATTGACAGTGGTACAAATGTCAGTCAATTCATGAGACAGAGAGCAGCAGGCTAGTGATTTCACTTCATGCAGGATGGCCATTTGAAACAGGTTTAGGGAATCAAAACAAGTGTTAACACAGGTTTATAGCCCTTGAGCTATTTGTTTTTCTTTCAGCTTCGGTTCCATTATCCTCCTCCAATTAATAACTTCACTCCTCCTCCCCCCCAAACTTGGATTTGGTCAACAAATACCAAGACAGGTCTGATCATACCACCTGCATTCTGATTGAAGAAGAATACAGGACACATCCACCTTTCCAACTGGTTAGTTCATTATTGCAATTTCCTGTTATCTCTGCCCTTCTTGTAAGGGCCAAGCTACAAACACCTTCCCAAAAACATTGACAATGGGTTCTTCCACCATTGTAGAAATGCTGGGCCGTGATCTGCCACGTGGAGTATGCACAGATACTCAACATTAGATTCCCAAAGCTTCAAATTCTGCTCTTGCTTGAACCACACAGGATAATGCCAGGTAGTCATCAGCAATCCTTATCAATCCAAAAACTATTGGAGCACCTCAATTTTAATTAGTTCCCATTCTCAATTAGGAGATCAATCATTAACTGGCAGCACTTATTGAAGTGCATGGCTGGTTTGAAACTGAGCAAGACCAGGTACAGCACATGGAATAAAAGGCAGCTGCTAACTAGGTTATTAATTCTATGTGGGAAGCATTTTCTGTATCAATTTCTCAGTTGATTTAAAATCCAAGTGCCAATTTTTTCCCCTCACCATGTCATCTCAATCTTCAGTGTGTAGAAGCTGATGTCCATTCTGTACCACCCATCAGCTCATGTGGTAAGGGCACTAATCACCAATGTGCCAGTTTATAGCAAGTTGAAATACCACAGGTGCTTAGTGAAAGTTAAAGAATTTCCCTCCCCTTACTGCATTTTATGTTCCAGATGTGAATACCATCAAGTCTGGCTGGAGATATTTCAGTAAAAAGACATCACTCCAGATCAGCAGTTCCAATATTAACAAAATGTTCATTAGAAATTGTATGAGGAGTTAGTGCACAAGGTGAAATACAGATGTTCATTTTTAAAGCCTGGTCCTATACATATTATCCATGTCTCTAAAATGGATGTAAGCCATTACACTAAAACCTCACTATCTTCCCCATGTTCCTTTAAATAGGACTTCAGCAGAGCATTTGCTCAAAATCAAGTGTGGAACCAACAAAGTGAAATTTCTCCAGCAATTTAAATATCGGCAGGAAATCCAGTTTTAGAGATTGTACCAACTGAGGAAATTACACCCCCTAGTGTTTAAGCTTTACCAATGGGCATGAGAAAAATAAAGTTTCAGTATGCCACAAGAAAAATCTACCTCCCAATTTTGCCCAGCTGAAAGTCATGTAGTTAGTACATGACCTACTTTACCAAGTATGTAAAGATGCAAAACTTTCTAACAAAAGTTGAAATCAAATCATGCAAGACACTAAATTGCTTAGTCTTGGTTAAAATAGGCAGACAGTCATGTTAATAGTTTTGACTCCCACTCCAGCAATATGCCAACTTTCAAAGATGTTAAGTAACCAATTTCAGGGATTTAGTGCCACATTTCAAAAGGCAATGTACCCCTGTTGGCAAGTCATCATTGATCAGTTGATTCACCTTTGGCAGAGACCATTTGGTTATAAGCCAAAAAGTTTAAATTAAGAAATCTGCCCTTCCCATTGAGTATGGGACAAAAAGGCAAAGATTCATTTACAAGAGTTTAATTTCATTTTCAGCAGTTATTGCAGCACCGGGGCTGCATAAATTCAAACAACAAAGTTACTTGATTTATAAACCTTTAATACTGTATTTTGATCCTAAAACTTATGTTGAACAGAACTCAAGACTTGCGCTTGCACATTTGTTTACAGTTCCAGCATAGAACTAGTCCAGCGATCAAGGCCAATGCAAGGGATGTCACAACTGCTGCAAGTAGGATGGCATCAACTATATTTTCTATAAACAGAGAGGGAAAGTTTAGTGAGATACGTATACCAATGGTTACATGCAATGAATCTATCCTCCCCATTCAACCTTAAAAATTCCCACTCTACCCTGAAAAAGTTCCAGGTAGTTTACCAATATCATTCACACCTCAAGACTACATTAGATCAGATTCATAGCCAGATGCCTCAAAATACAATCAGTTCTCCTTCAAAATTGTGGGATTTCCCAACGGTTAACACATCCAGCCATGGTGCTGATCGGTTCACTTCACAAATCTCGTAGTCAGGTGACCAGATTCAGACCAGCAACTCTACGAAAGACAACGGAAATGTTCTTGTAGCTCACGCTCTTCAATGTGAAGCCAAATATCCTGATAAGGAACTGTCACTGACTCATGATCCTACAGTAAAGGCATTAAAGCTAGTAGAGCACTGCAAATTTACAGCATAATCCAGTACAATTCATTTGACTGATCCAAGTTAAAAAGAATGTCCCTTGACTACAGCTGAGGCAGATGCAGCACAGCAGATTACCAAGCTTTGCCTTCAACCTGGGCTCTTGCCTGTGATGTTCTTTTGGTACCCATGTGCCTATTGTCCAAAGGGTTGAGTGCAATTTAACCCTGTTTATAAATGAGCATGAAGTACAATTAACAATTGCCCTAGTGCCAAAAATTAGTTTGTACCTTTTGCAATGGCCTATAGCAGGAGTTAATGTTCAATGTTTCTACATTTGTTAGTGAACTTCAACAATTTGGGCACTGCAGTGATGATGCACAAAGCCCATTGGCACACTAGACATCCAATAAAGGTGTAGCAAGGTAAAGGAGCTGCAGGAAAGTACTGCCCAGAGGCAGGAAATGCTGCGGTGGAAAATAGCAACTTCCCCAGATAAGCCAATTAAATGGTTAGGGTATTTTACAAAATGCACAGGACCAGGCAAGTATTCCATTTGAAATGGAGATATCAATTATGATGTTTGCTGGACCTGTGCAATCAATTTTGCAAGTTCATACAAAGTGCCCTTCAAAAAAGTTCATTACCTGCCAGTTCAGGCTTCACATTACAATTACTCAGGGTTAAGATGCCAACATATTGTTAGGAATAAGCATGCAATACACTTCATACCATTTGCCTGGGAGGACTCTGCAACACTATTTTCCTCAGCAAGAGTGAAAATTATGGGGCTCTTCAGTGTTACCAGTCCTTGCTGTAGGGACTCAGTTGAAGTGTCAAAGTCTGAACTTCTGGCTATTCCTGGTAAAGGAGAAAGTGTTAATGATTTTATCCATCTTGGGCAATCTACAAGCACTAAAGTTCCACTTCAATTTCAAAACAGGCTGAAATTTTCAATTAAGCCTTTCTTGAAGGAAATAGTCTGAAAATTTTAAGCAGATGGTTTTCTAGAGCAACTAGCAAGACTCAGCACCCTGCTATTGAATTTTTACCATACAACACTGTTCAAAGATTCCTGCATACAGCACAATGCAGTTTCATGGAGCTCAAATTGCATCGTAGTCAGAGTTAGGACAGCTAATGAGATTGTACTAAAATCTGATTCTCAAATAATGTAGATGTGAAACTAGTTGACGTGGAAGAGTTGAAGCCAAGATGAGTCAGCCTTCAAATACTGTGAAACTCTGAGGTGCTTCTTACTTTTGCCAGTGTCACAAGTTGTGGCACACTTCTCCATTTCAGACAGAAGGCACACAGTTGCACTACAATGGAAGTAGACCTGCAGGAGAGAGCACAGTTATTCTTGAGCACCAACTCAGTAAGGAAGATTTTAATACAATTATATTTAAAAACCTAACCTCGCCATTCAAAATTGCTTGAACTTCCCGGCCCCAAAATGCAAAGGTCTTCACTTCAAACCGTTTGTGATGCGTTGGAAACAGCAAGCTGGAAGTTGCCTCGACCGCATGCAACTGGGTCAAGTAATTATCACCATAATATGGGCACCTGGAGGACAAAACAGACTTGGTTGTGATGGTGTTCTTGATTCTCAAGGTGAAATAGAAAATGTCAAATATAGAATGCTTACTTGCCATCCAGTTCAGCTCCTGTGAAAATCATTGTTACTACTTTAGGATTGCTTAAAACTCCATAACTAGTTATACTATGGTGAAACCAGAATGTTGGGGGAAAAATAAAAGACTCCTTTAACACCCAACCTAGTTCACAACCAATGAAGTGTAGTCTCTGGTTGTTTCCCTATTAATCAATTCACAGCACCCTGAAAAGCAGTAAAGGACACCATCCTTCACTAAGTGGTGTTGCTGGAGGGATAATGTTTGCCAGGACACCAGAACTCTTGCTCTTTGAAAGGTACCAAGAAATCTTCCACATCCGCCCAAGAGGATGGATGGGCCTCAGTTTATTATTTCAGCAGAAAGACCACCAAGTGCAGCATTTTCGTTCTGCACTGAAGGATCAGCCTAGATCACATGCTTATGTTTTGGTTAAGTGGTCATGCTCTTGCCTCCAGGTTCAAGCTCCACTCCCAATACGAAACTGGTGTTGGAGAAGGGAAACTGGATCTTAGCCTATTACATACTCAGCTTCAAGTTAATAACACTTGTCTTGCATGACTATAGCAGCCCTTGAAAGAAAGGGGCAATTAAAGGCCAAGAAAATCAAACTAAGTTTCAATGCAGCAGTCACTTTCAAGCCATGAACCCAGATACAAAACCAAGCACTGCATTATCTATTGGGAAGTAAACTCTGCCCTGGCCATAATCATAAGGTGAAGGAGTTTCTCTGTTGCTAGTCTCAGACTGCTAGACAAAGCTCACTGAGCAAATGTTTTGTTTCTCTTTCCTGCCCCAACACAAGGATTCACACAGGACATTTGCTTTCTATCTTGTGATGGTTACTCATCCAATAAGCAAAATGAATCACCCATGTCGCCAAAGAATGGGGGCAAATTCAGGGTCACAATATTCCAATTACACATCACAAAAGGAACCATGCAGTTGATCATATAATTAGACTAGTTGACTGGGATAATGATTTACTGGAATTAACATGCACTTCTGTTCACATATTGGGTTGTCATAAACTGGACAAGTTCAACTAACTTTAGTGCACCTGGTTGAGTGCTTTTGTATCATGCAAGAATTTAAACAGCCACGGTCAAATCTAGTCTAAGGAACTTCCCATCTCATGTTAACTCAAACAGCATATTTTGCTCAAGCCCTCAAGGATGGAGGCATTTTAAGAGAAAAGGGAAATTGGAAGTATACTTGCCCATTCACAAGAATGCTCCATTGTTTGCCATGATGAGGATCAGATGTTTGGGTTGCCCAACAGTCATTCAGGACCAGTGCAATATTAGCATCCACTCTGTGGAGAAGATGTACTTCTACATACACTGGCTCCCTAAGAAATTTCACTATCGGGTAGTCTTCATCAGCAAACCAAGTACTGTATGACTCCTCTGTGGAAATAAACTAGATCAGCAACAAAGTGTACAGGCCTAGTATTCTTCAGACTAAGTTAAGCCTTCATTACCTTTTGCAATCCTCATTTCCATTTTGAGGACACCATCCTTCACTACAAAAGGCAGGGGCGAAGGAGTGTTCACCACCAGCATCAAAGGAATGTTCCTACTGCCAGTTAAGTGGCATATCACATGCAGCCTATGAGAGCAACAACATTAAAGCATAATGCTTAAAGAATCATACAGAATATTTCAATAATGCCACAGTGCAAAACTACCAAAAATGGATGAGCTGAAAGGAAGTGCCAATCAACGAGGTGCATCAGGTCTCCCAAGCTTTTAATTCTAGTTATGAAACCGGACAAGAATCAAGGTTGATATTTTGGGGCAGGGGTATGGAAGAGAAGGAGAACAACAGCAAAAAAGGGTCGCTCTTCTTCAATAGGGCCAGGTTTAACACCCTTCCCATTTCATTATTGTCTCCATTACCACACAAGAAATGGACAAGCTCTTTGAGCACCCAATTAAGGAAGGGCTTATGACTACTTTAGCAATGTGACAAAGTACATCAGTTAGAACTTTAATGTGGTGGGGTGGTGGTAGATACATTTGTTGGCTGACATGACCCTTGGGGTTAAGAACTTGTGGCACTAGCCTGATGGAATAGTTGCCATTATTGCATTGTAGTCCCATGTTCAAGTAATTAACACATGGTGTTAGGGAGCAGGACCAGGTCGTGAAAGTATGGCTTCTGATGCCAAGTAGGCAGCCAGTCTTTGAGCTTCCTTCTGGGGGGGGGGGGGGGTCCTAAAGTTTAAGGCTTGAAGTTTACCATAGGTTCTCTTTGTATTTTTGCCTCGAGTTGCATTACTGTCAATGGTGTACAAAGCCATGCCATCTTATGTATAGTAATCACATGATGGGTCTGGTCTCCAACCCTTCAGATAAGCTCCCGTGACCTCACCAACTTCCACAGTGCAATTTTTAAATCCTTTCCCATTCGAACCCAAGTACAAGTTAGAAAGCTTGGTTTTGGTCTATTGAAATAGTTGCCACTATTACCCAGTTCAGTATTCACAAGCTTACCTGAAAGTACTGTCTCTGGTTATAGAGCCACGAGGTCCATTTCGGATTCTCCTTTTTGCTATGATATCTACTGTGTAAGTGATGTTTTGTCCATCAATCTATATAAAAAAGGGTTTTGATGAGACACTTGCTCCTCTCCTTCCCCCACCACCAAGCAAAACCACTTACCATTTGCATGGACCCACATGAATTCAAAGGAAAGCTGAAGACAATAAATTCAGATGTCCTGGCTACAGGGATGCATTCAGAACTTGCGTTATTCACCAAGTAAACAGAGCCAAGATTCAGTGGGGGCACTGTTGCAACCCTGGGGACTACAATGGTAAATAGCCCATTGTTTGTGCAGTCAATATAAGCTGGGGGAAAAGTCATATGCAATTAGCAAAGTGTTCCATGTAACAAGGAAGGAAACAGTATCAGACTAGATCAGTGGAACATTAAAACCTCAAATTTACACTAAATTAATATCAAATTTCAACAGGCCTCAAGCTTTCTGCATGCACTTCAGCCCCAGTTAAAGTGATACCATGGACCCATGCCAACAGAACTTGTTCACCTCAAGTGACATTGAGGTTAAACATCAGCCATGATCTTCCTGAATGGCAGATCAGGCTTGAGGGGTCATATGGCCCACTTCTACTTATGTTCAGTGGCAAATTCTGAACAAGGCCTGCATGTGCACTAGACTAAGGGCTGAAGTCTGAACCTGAGAAATTAGCAAAGCTCCCATTCATAGCCATTTTCTGGAGAACTAAATAAAACCCAACCTGTTTTTCCATAAAAGCAAGGGGTCTGCACATTGACTGGATCATAGCAGCATCCTTTAGCACCACATGCCAGCTCACCAAGTGTAGCATTTCCACAGTCTACACGGTCCTTGGCATCAATATCACAAATCATATCTACAAGGAGGTAAAAGGTTACAATGAATACCAAGTGGTGAATTGCAGTTTAAAAAATTAAGTCAACACAAAACACTAGTGTTTATTCCAATTACTCTTGCTTCAGACATACTTTAGAAATCTACTGCCCATTAAAAATGTGAGGTTAATTCAAAGGTCTAATTCTAGGGCAATGATTCCTATTCAATTTTGCGACATTGATCATTACGTAGCTGCCAGCTCTGGATCAAGTTTGGAATCTCCCATCTGGTACAAAGTTATGAAGTGTGGACAAACACCATAGGTAATTTACCTCTACTTCAGGGATAAAATCATGTGAAACACAAATTAGGATGGATATCTGGATTACCCAAACTGAATGTGAAATCAAATGCAAACACTCGTTCTACATTAATTTCCACTTACGACACTGGACAAACATCTTCGAGAATTTGCTTATCCACCTGCACTTCGAGACGACAAGTCTCAAGGTCTGTCAGACTATGGCCTGCATGGGAGAAATCACTCACTACACCAGGAAGTCCCAGGGTGCTTTATTTTAAAAGCATGGGAGAATGACTTTTTGCCACAATCCAACTCTTCCCAGGAGAGATTTAAAGAGTTATATTATCTGGATCACTAAAGACTGCATTTCAAATCTAATCCTGCCCTATCAACTTTTACCAAGACAAGTTGACCACTAGCTTTACACTCCAAGCCTCATGAAGGCCAACCTCACTGGCAAACTGACTTCAGGTGCACACAGGCATACTATACCTCCATTAATCTTCACATCCACTGGGGTGGCTCCCGGTGTCGCATTCACTGGCTTCACAAATGGAGTGACTCCTGGTGTCGCATTCACTGGCTTCACAAATGGAGTGACTCCTGGTGTCGCATTCACTGGCTTCACGTCCACTGGGATGACTCCTGGTGTCGCATTAACTGGCTTCACGTCCACTGGGGTGGCTCCTGGTGTCGCATTAACTGGCTTCACGTCCACTGGGGTGGCTCCTGGTGTCGCATTAACTGGCTTCACAAATGGAGTGACTCCTGGTGTCGCATTAACTGGCTTCACATCCACTGGGGTGGCTCCCGGTGTCGCATTAACTGGCTTCACAAATGGAGTGAGTCCTGGTGTCGCATTCACTGGCTTCACATCCACTGGGGTGACTCCCGGTGTCGCATTAACTGGCTTCACGTCCACTGGGGTGGCTCCTGGTGTCGCATTAACTGGCTTCACGTCCACTGGGGTGGCTCCTGGTGTCGCATTAACTGGCTTCACGTCCACTGGGGTGGCTCCTGGTGTCGCATTAACTGGCTTCACAAATGGAGTGACTCCTGGTGTCGCATTAACTGGCTTCACGTCCACTGGGGTGGCTCCTGGTGTCGCATTAACTGGCTTCACGTCCACTGGGGTGGCTCCTGGTGTCGCATTAACTGGCTTCACAAATGGAGTGACTCCTGGTGTCGCATTAACTGGCTTCACATCCACTGGGGTGGCTCCCGGTGTCGCATTAACTGGCTTCACAAATGGAGTGAGTCCTGGTGTCGCATTAACTGGCTTCACATCCACTGGGGTGACTCCTGGTGTCACATTAACTGGCTTCACATCCACTGGGGTGACTCCCGGTGTCGCATTAACTGGCTTCACATCCACTGGGGTGGCTCCTGGTGTCGCATTAACTGGCTTCACATCCACTGGGGTGGCTCCTGGTGTCGCATTAACTGGCTTCACATCCAGTGGGGTGGCTCCTGGTGTCGCATTAACTGGCTTCACATCCACTGGGGTGGCTCCTGGTGTCGCATTAACTGGCTTCACATCCAGTGGGGTGGCTCCTGGTGTCGCATTAACTGGCTTCACATCCACTGGGGTGGCTCCTGGTGTCGCATTAACTGGCTTCACATCCACTGGGGTGGCTCCTGGTGTCGCATTAACTGGCTTCACATCCACTGGGGTGACTCCCGGTGTCGCATTAACTGGCTTCACATCCACTGGGGTGACTCCCAGTGTCGCATTAACTGGCTTCACAAATGGAGTGACTCCTGGTGTCGCATTCACTGGCTTCACATCCACTGGGGTGGCTCCTGGTGTCGCATTAACTGGCTTCACATCCACTGGGGTGACTCCTGGTGTCGCATTAACTGGCTTCACAAATGGAGTGACTCCTGGTGTCGCATTAACTGGCTTCACAAATGGAGTGACTCCTGGTGTCGCATTAACTGGCTTCACATCCACTGGGATGGATCCTACTGTTATCCAGGTTGGAACTGTAGTTTAAACAGATGGTTACAAAGGAGCAAGAGTAGAAACTGTGCTTATAAAGCAGCAATTACAATTAACATTTCCACATAATCTTAATCTATGCTTTTCCCCCCACCACCAATGATTGCATTCCTGAACAAGTTGGAGTTATGAGCCAAACTGTGCAATATTTTAACATTGCAGCACTGCAAGGCCTCTATTTTTGGGAGGGTTTCTTGGCAGAGCAAAGGAGTGGCAGCATTGAAACAGATCAAGACTGCCCAACGCACTTCATATTTAGTGGGTTAATTTTATAGTCACTATGTGCAACTTGGAATGCCAATTTGAATACAGCAAGTTCAAACAGCAGAGTGACCAAATGTTTGATGACTGTTGGCCAGAGCATCTGATGAACTGGACGCCCTTCAGGCCACAGGGTCTCAACCCCTCATTTAATGTCACCCGACAGTGCAGCGCTATTGGTGCTGACAGTCAGCACATATTACATGCTGGGGCCCATAGTGGTGGGGAGAAAAATAAATCAGATTTGCTGCTTTTTTTTAAAATAAAAAATAACAGTCCATATTGAACTGGACTCATGATTGAAGATTGTTTGAAATGTCAGCACAAAGACTTCCCACTGCAGGGCAGCAGACAAGTCATCATGCATTGGAGATAAACACTTTTTGCAACAAAAGGTGACCAAGACTTACCGATCACTGAAGGAACCAATGGAGGCAGCAACGATGGCAGGGTACAGTTTACAGGAATGCGCTCTATAACTATTATCCTTCTGGATGCATCGATTCCATCAATCCTCAACTCCATGCTTACTGTTTTATTCTAGAGGGGGAGGGGAACAGCATTAACATCCAATAAATTGATAGAAAGCAATCTTAATACAAACAGTCCTGCAAAGTGATCAACTACTAATCAAGCAGAAGCATATTTCTATCCAGCACCAATCCATGCAGGGTCATAGTCAAATGATTATTAGAAATATTGACTAAAACAGATGCACTTACCATTAAATGAACATAGCATCCATTGTATGGAGTACTGAAAAGCAGTGACCCATCTGCCTGTGGAATGGTTCTATATTTACAACTGCTGGGCAATGAACGGAAGTCTCTTGGTATACCATAGTCATCTGTTTAACCAGAAACATGCTCATTAAGCAAACATCTGAATACAATTGTAAGTTCAGAAGCAAGTGCTTCAGTCAAGACATGTTCATCTCAGTTTAGATATTACTAGCACAGAATTAGCTATCTCGTAGAAATGGCTACAAGAGCAAGATAAAGCAGCCCATTTCCCAACTTGGATTGTGAGCTCACATCACTTATGAACCAATTATACATGGAACTGCCTGGGAGAGTGTACTTCACCATTATCCATTTATCCTTGTGCCATAAATAGTTCAGACTGCCCACTGACTTCAGTCAATAGAAACAATATTTCAAGCTAAAGACTTATTGCAGAACAGGCTTATACAAAAAGCAATACTGCCCTTCAAGGAAGCACAACCAAAATTGAATTAAAGTCCAAATTCAACAGAACAAAAAAAAGGGAACTTATAAAACTAAAAATCTGTGTGTATCAGACACTTCACTGCAGTGCTCACTGGTTACAGAAGGGCTCAAGCATACCAGGGGACCACCACATGCTCCCTCTCCAGGGCCATCAGAGCAAGGACAAAAACATGACAGGCAGAGAAACCCCTCTTCTAGCTCGGCTTATGCTGGACCAGTGAGTCCTTATTATCTTGGATAGATGGACATAGTTACTCTCGTGACACTTCAGCCAAGGGAACTATAGACATGAAATGTCAATTAGCCTATTCTATCCTTGCACAAGTTGACTGGCATGTCTCTATACCAGCAACCACATTTCAAAAGCAATCTATTCACAAGTGCTTTGGCACATCCTGACAACACAATAAAGCACTGTATAAAAGTGAGTTTGTCCTTCAAAGAAGCTCAACAGAGAGAATGGTCAGATTAAAGAACAGACAAGAAATGCTCACACCCACATCACTCCAGAATTACCAATGCTAATTATAGCTGGTTTCAGCACCACAGCTAATTACCATTTCCAATGGCTGACATTCTGTGACACCTAATGAGGTCCTTCAGAGGATCCAGATTGGTTAGCTATACCTCAAGAGCTTCTGGGACATGGAATCGCCTAGCCAGAAGACTTTTTTGGATATTGTGAAAAAAAAAAGGTGATATATCAATCCAAGTTATTTTCCTTCCTACGGGCTAACAATTCATAACCAGAAAAAAATCCACAGGAAGGTGAACAATTATGATCAACAAGTTGGATTGAGGCTTTTGAACAGTAGGAAAGCAGGAGTGTGGGGCCAAAACAGTTAAAGGCTTTGCCAGCAGAGGGAGGAAGAACGAAAGAGCGAGGAAGAATTGCTGGAACGAGAAATACCACTGGCAGGTACGATTACTATAGGAACCGCCTTTGGAAAGATTCTGGAAGTAGAGACTGTTTACAAGAGCTTCCATGTTAATTTACCACCAGGGAAAGGAGTGGACACGACTTTTTCCTCTGAGTAATAATCTTAAGATAAAAGCTTTCCTGATTCAGATTTAACATCCTCGTTCAAAGGGATGGAAACGAGCAGAGTTGAAGGGAAAGAGGATTGAAGTTGAGCACTAGGAGCAAAAGGGACCACCAGCAGAATTAGATACAATGAGAAATAATAAGGGAAGTTTAAAGCATCGACGGTTCATAACTTACCCACGACTGAAAGCCGAATGGACATCCCCTGAAACGAGTCATTACGAATTCGCACCATGACGCCCAACGGCGTGCAAGCAATCTCCTCGGGATAGTCGAAATATTGGACCGATACATGTCTCCGAAATCGGGGGGATGAGGGTGAGTCCAGCGCCCTAACCCTGAAACAGCTGCCCCAGAGAAACAAAAAGATCACCGAGAGCTCCATCTCGAAGTGCTGCTTTCCTCACAGTGAGCGCCTGAGTGCTTTTCAAGAGAAATTCTCTGCCCTGTGAACCATGTTACAATTGCAAATTAAACCTCCCTGCATTCGATTGGGTGCGGTTAACTAGCAAACCAAATAAAAATACACTTAATGCCATTTGTTTGCAATGGATCATTAACTAATCCGCAGGGAAATGCTTATGCTTATTTGATGCTCCCCGGTTTTCCTGTTAAACTGATTCCCAATATATTGTGATGATTTATCTATAAACAGCCCGGAGTCAATGGAAGTGATTGACTGATGGGCAGGGCGTTATAGCAATGATTGACAAGTAGGTCCTTGCACTTCATCTTTTTGCACCTTGCGGTTGGAATTTGGATTGAAAACCATCCGAGCTGATAGGATCAGGGCCTCTTCTTTCAGACAATCAATGCAAGTTTGTTTTTTTGACATTGACATCTGTGTTGAAATTTTATCTAAATCATAATCCTTTCATCCATATGTTCTATATGTATCACTAATACATTTGGGCAGGAGGTTTTCATTGAATCATATGTTATTATAACATCTGGAAATTATTGACCTGAAACAAAATTCAATATCCCGCTTCTAATAAAACAATAACGAATGATCCTGCAGATTCTGTACTGAAATAAGATGCCTCCAGCAGATTAATTGCCTCCTGCTTTAATCAGCTCAAGCCCTTATTCCAGTATTCGATCCCGAGGATTGCTATTTTATGACTATTTTTGGCAGATGTGAAAATGAAGACCATCAGAGGTTTTTTTTCTGCTCAGAGAGCTCCGCTCTGACCTCCACTCACTTGAATACTTGGATATTGTTTTGGTCACAGCTCCAGTCCAACAGACACTTCCACAATTATTTCAAGAACACGGGGCTTGAAATGACACAATCAGATCTTTTTTCTATTTTTTTTTCGTTAGTTCAATCTGCTTGTTCAATGACTGTGATTAATGATGCTAGTTTTTTTTTCCTTTTTTGTGTTTTTAGGCCCCCCTTTTATAAGAAGGGGGGGTTAGGGTGTGTTTATGTGCAACCAAAGAAAACTAAAACCAAGTGTCAAATTAAAATGTTATTATCCTTGTCCAGGATGCACTCCAGCCCCTGCGGTGCCCACCGGTCGCGGAAAGCCTCAAGCCTTCCGGTAGACACCGCGTGCTCCATCTCCAGGGCGACCAGGGCGCGGAGAATTCCACGGAAGAGAGACAGACGGTCTGAGCGACCGCCCCCACGGGCCACGACCAACCTGGGCCTGTAGATGGCCAACTTAGCCAGGCCCAGGAGCAGACCCACGAGGAGGTTCGCCGACTTGCCCCACCCCTTTCTGCACCGGGTGACCAAAGATAAGGAACAATATTGTGTATGTAAAAGAGGGAAAATGGCATCTTGTTAAAATCATAGCCCTGTTGAACCCAGCTTGGTGATATGCAAACAGCTCATGGTATGAAGCAGAGGCTGTGGAGATGGGAAGAACGGATTGATTTGTTTTGTGAAATGTCACATTTCAATTTTAGGTCAGAAGATTGCAAGTAAAGATGGACTAGTATGTTCCTTGGTTTGTTTTTTTAACAAGATCCTAAGGTAGATACAGTCGAAGAGAGTCATTCAGTCCACTCGACTTCAACCATCCACAACACACATCTAAGTGTTTCTTAATGATTCCACTACCCTACCCCGGGGTCTCGTAGATAGCCCTTGAATTCCTTAGCGTTTCTGCTGTATTTCAAATAACATTAATGTGTTTCCTTATTTCTATATTTATTATATAGGGGAAGGTGTATGAACACATCCCAGTCATTACATTCAGCTGATGAACGCTTGGTTTGCAGTGAGAGACAATGACAAGATAAATAAAGGCTGTGTAATCGGCACTAGTAAGGTGCAATAAATTTACTAGTGAGGGTGACTAGGTAACTCATGGGTGAAGGGATTGAGGAGGAGTTACAGTCAGTCCAACGAGTGGAGATATTTATCATGTTTCATTGCTGCCCATGGCCTGCTCTATTTATAATATGTTTATATCCACTCTGTGCCAATGATCCACAAACAACAAATGAAATGAATAATGATTATAGACAGGATAAATCTAATTGATCTCTTCTGAGCCAGTTAAAAAATGTTTTTAACTACAGAAAATTTAAATTTTTGTAATTTTGTCATTTTTGTTTTGGCACAAGAAAATCAGCTAACAGTTATTTTTGTTTAATCAAATTCTATTATAAAACACAAGAAATCTTAAAATAAAGTAATACTGTAGAGAATAAAGTATATTAGTGCTTGTGGGGGTTTTTTTCAGTGTTTACCCAGTCGTTGTCTCTTTGCTTTCTTTAGGTCGTCAGCTGCTTTGACCTTGGTACAAGGAAGGTTATCATTAGGGACCCAAAGGAACTGATGGCATTTCTCAGATAATGTACAAAAAAAAGAATGAGTACACTGCCAAGTGAGAGAATAATAAGTGTATCCTTAACCAGTCTATTTCCACTCGGTGCTAAACTGGCTGACGGAAGACCCTGGATTCATTCAGGCTTTTGTCCTTCCAAGGATGGATTGAGTACCACATCTTAGGACGAGAGAGAACGGGAGATTGCAGAGACTATGTGCAGTGCTTGCCTTACTGCTTTCACAAACCCCTGGCAGTGATCAGCACGGCCTCATTGGTACTGTTCGGTGGTAATGAGAAGTTTCTCTGTTTTGGCAAGACAGAGCTCTTGGGGGAAGCACCAAAGTCCTGTGCCAAAATCAATTATGCCATTAGGAGGATGCTTTGAGTGGAGGCCAGGATGCGTACCACTCACCCCCAAAGGAGGAAGGGAGACAGAAAGGGCATTGCCTTTTGAAATTCCAGGTGTCTGTATAGAAGGAATGGCAGTGTGGAGGAGGTATCAAGGCAACAGGCACTGTGGCACGAGTCAGTGTCTTCAGGAGTGGAGCTCGAAAGATGTGGGCAGAGGAAATGTAAATTTTGAAAACAATGAACAAATTTGCATTTATATAGTATCTTTCACATCCTCACACTGTGCCAAGGAACTTTACAAGAGATAAATGATCAGTTAATCTGTGAGTGATGTTCATTGACAGAAAACGGTTGGCCAGAACACCTCCGCTGCTCTTGGAACAGTGCCATCGGGTCTTTTACATCCATCTGTGCAGGCAAATGGGTCGCAGGTTAACGTCTCATTCAAAAGACAGCACCTCTGACAATGCAGCACTGCATTGAAGTGTCAACTTAGAATATGTGGTCAAGGGCTGGTATAGGTCTTGAATCCATGATCTTCCTCCTTGTTTAAGAGTAGCACCACTGAGCCAAGGAAAACAATTAAGGCTTAATAGTTTTTTACAAAAACTTAATGGTCCTTTTGTCAGACTATGGTGATGTGCCTGCAAAAAAAAAAAATTATTTGAATGAAGCTTGCTGAGCAATTGCTATGAGTGGCTTGTCAGAAAGATCACAGTGTCTCACTTTAAAAATATTAAACAAAATGCAAAAATGAGAGAATCCCACAGAAGGATATTTTGCTTGAATCCTAATCTTGCAGCTATGTGGCCAAAGTGAATACCCTTTCCAGCAGCCTAGTTACAGAATAAAATGATTCAGTACATTAGGCAGGCAGCAGAGCAGTGATGCCCTGTCCGCTTTAGGGAAATCCAGGGAGTGTGAGTGGTGCTGGATATATAACATTATATAGAGGGAGGCACGAATGGAGACTCATCCAACTTTTAGTAAAGGGCACATCCATTACCAAAGACCAAGATTCTGTCTCTAAGCAAGAACTCAAAAAGGTCAGTACTCTTGACTCCAATCCAAAAGACTCAAATGATGTAGCTGTGCCGACAGATTACAGTAACACTACTTTGATAATAAGGCACAATCTTTGTTCTACTCCTTCCTAGGAGTCAAACTACTTCGAGGACTGTACCACTTCATCCAAAATGAGGACAACACTGCATTTGGGCCCAAAACACTGTAGTGCTGAATATAGATACTCACCTGCAGTTTTACACAAGGCGAGTTCTTTTCGTTGTAAAAAAGGCAGATTAGAAGTCTGACACTTCACTGGAAGAACTAACTATTTAACTGGGGGAGGGGGGGGTTGTGGGCAATGTGGGTACAGTAACAGACAAACATATTTTGCTTGTATAAGATTACTTTGATATCCCAAAAAAAAGTTCGGTTGGGTTGATTTACTCCTTGTGACAAGCAAAGACATTCAGCACATGACCATTTGTTTCCTGGGTAACGAATGGGACAGTATCCTTGTACATTAGTTTGTTACTTCTGGATTGTCCTAAAAATTGCAAATGTAATTGTTAGATTCACAAAAATTACTTTCTTTTTTAAAGACCATCTTGCTCAGTTGAGGTCATGTTATTGTGAAACAAAAATCAGTGTTTCATTTCAACTTAGTGCAGCATCACCTTGTGTTGATTATAATATTTACACTGGTTGCAGAATTGCACAGGGGTGGGGAAAGAGAATGCCAGGATTGCTAGAGATTTCAGTGCAAACAAACAATGTAATGTATTAAAATCCTTGCTCTTATTCTAAGGCCATTGAAATAGCCTCAAAAGAAAATGCTATGACAGTAACACAACAGCAGTAATTAAAGTCACTACTGGGCTACATTAGTGCCCAGATATTTTAGGAGTAAGGAAACACCTCCTGTATATAGCACACCAGTCTCAATCCCATATTGACAGTGGTACAAATGTCAGTCAATTCATGAGACAGAGAGCAGCAGGCTAGTGATTTCACTTCGTGCAGGATGGCCATTTGAAACAGGTTTAGGGAATCAAAACAAGTGTTAACACAGGTTTATAGCCCTTGAGCTATTTGTTTTTCTTTCAGCTTCGGTTCCATTATCCTCCTCCAATTAATAACTTCACTCCTCCTCCCCAAACTTGGATTTGGTCAACAAATACCAAGACAGGTCTGATCATACCACCTGCATTCTGATTGAAGAAGAATACAGGACACATCCACCTTTCCAACTGGTTAGTTCATTATTGCAATTTCCTGTTATCTCTGCCCTTCTTGTAAGGGCCAAGCTACAAACACCTTCCCAAAAACATTGACAATGGGTTCTTCCACCATTGTAGAAATGCTGGGCCGTGATCTGCCACGTGGAGTATGCACAGATACTCAACATTAGATTCCCAAAGCTTCAAATTCTGCTCTTGCTTGAACCACACAGGATAATGCCAGGTAGTCATCAGCAATCCTTATAAATCCAAAAACTATTGGAGCACCTCAATTTTAATTAGTTCCCATTCTCAATTAGGAGATCAATCATTAACTGGCAGCACTTATTGAAGTGCATGGCTGGTTTGAAACTGAGCAAGACCAGGTACAGCACATGGAATAAAAGGCAGCTGCTAACTAGGTTATTAATTCTATGTAGGAAGCATTTTCTGTATCAATTTCTCAGTTGATTTAAAATCCAAGTGCCAATTTTTTCCCCTCACCATGTCATCTCAATCTTCAGTGTGTAGAAGCTGATGTCCATTCTGTACCACCCATCAGCTCATGTGGTAAGGGCACTAATCACCAATGTGCCAGTTTATAGCAAGTTGAAATACCACAGGTGCTTAGTGAAAGTTAAAGAATTTCCCTCCCCTTACTGCATTTTATGTTCCAGATGTGAATACCATCAAGTTTGGCTGGAGATATTTCAGTAAAAAGACATCACTCCAGATCAGCAGTTCCAATATTAACAAAATGTTCATTAGAAATTGTATGAGGAGTTAGTGCACAAGGTGAAATACAGATGTTCATTTTTAAAGCCTGGTCCTATACATATTATCCATGTCTCTAAAATGGATGTAAGCCATTACACTAAAACCTCACTATCTTCCCCATGTTCCTTTAAATAGGACTTCAGCAGAGCATTTGCTCAAAATCAAGTGTGGAACCAACAAAGTGAAATTTCTCCAGCAATTTAAATATCGGCAGGAAATCCAGTTTTAGAGATTGTACCAACTGAGGAAATTACACCCCCTAGTGTTTAAGCTTTACCAATGGGCATGAGAAAAATAAAGTTTCAGTATGCCACAAGAAAAATCTACCTCCCAATTTTGCCCAGCTGAAAGTCATGTAGTTAGTACATGACCTACTTTACCAAGTATGTAAAGATGCAAAACTTTCTAACAAAAGTTGAAATCAAATCATGCAAGACACTAAATTGCTTAGTCTTGGTTAAAATAGGCAGACAGTCATGTTAATAGTTTTGACTCCCACTCCAGCAATATGCCAACTTTCAAAGATGTTAAGTAACCAATTTCAGGGATTTAGTGCCACATTTCAAAAGGCAATGTACCCCTGTTGGCAAGTCATCATTGATCAGTTGATTCACCTTTGGCAGAGACCATTTGGTTATAAGCCAAAAAGTTTAAATTAAGAAATCTGCCCTTCCCATTGAGTATGGGACAAAAAGGCAAAGATTCATTTACAAGAGTTTAATTTCATTTTCAGCAGTTATTGCAGCACCAGGGCTGCATAAATTCAAACTACTACAAAGTTACTTGATTTATAAACCTTTAATACTGTATTTTGATCCTAAAACTTATGTTGAACAGAACTCAAGACTTGCGCTTGCACATTTGTTTACAGTTCCAGCATAGAACTAGTCCAGCGATCAAGGCCAATGCAAGGGATGTCACAACTGCTGCAAGTAGGATGGCATCAACTATATTTTCTATAAACAGAGAGGGAAAGTTTAGTGAGATACTTATACCAATGGTTACATGCATTGAATCTATCCTCCCCATTCAACCTTAAAAATTCCCACTCTACCCCTAAAAAGTTCCACGTAGTTTACCAATATCATTCACACCTCAAGGCTACATTAGATCAGATTCATAGCCAGATGCCTCAAAATACAATCAGTTCTCCTTCAAAATTGAGGGATTTCCCAACGGTTAACACATCCAGCCATGGTGCTGATCGGTTCACTTCACAAATCTCGTAGTCAGGTGACCAGATTCAGACCAGCAACTCTACGAAAGAGAACTGAAATGTTCTTGTAGCTCACGCTCTTCAATGTGAAGCCAAATATCCTGATCAGGAACTGTCACTGACTCATGATCCTATAGTAAAGGCATTAAAGCTAGTAGAGCACTGCAAATTTACAGCATAATCCAGTACAATTCATTTGACTGATCCAAGTTAAAAAGAATGTCCCTTGACTACAGCTGAGGCAGATGCAGCACAGCAGATTACCAAGCTTTGCCTTCAACCTGGGCTCTTGCCTGTGATGTTCTTTTGGTACCCATGTGCCTATTGTCCAAAGGGTTGGGTGCAATTTAACCCTGTTTATAAATGAGCATGAAGTACAATTAACAATTGCCCTAGTGCCAAAAATTAGTTTGTACCTTTTGCAATGGCCGATAGCAGGAGTTAATGTTCAATGTTTCTACATTTGTTGGTGAACTTCAACAATTTGGGCACTGCAGTGATGATGCACAAAGCCCATTGGCACACTAGACATCCAATAAAGGTGTCGCAAGGGAAAGGAGCTGCACGAAAGTACTGCCCAGAGGCAGGAAATGCTGCAGTGGAATATAGCAACTTCCCCAGATAAGCCAATTAAATGGTTAGGGTATTTTACAAAATGCACAGGACCAGGCAAGTATTCCATTTATAGAATCATAGAAGTTACAACATGGAAACAGGCCCTTCGGCCCAACATGTCCATGTCGCCCAGTTTATACCACTAAGCTAGTCCCAATTGCCTGCACTTGGCCCATATCCCTCGATACCCATCTTCCCCATGTAACTGTCCAAATGCTTTTTAAAAGACAAAATTGTACCCGCCTCTACTACTGCCTCTGGCAGCTCGTTCCAGACACTCACCACCCTTTGAGTGAAAAAATTGCCCCTCTGGATCCTTTTGTATCTCTCCCCTCTCACCTTAAATCTGTGCCCCCTCGTTATAGACTCCCCTACCTTTGGGAAAAGATTTTGACTATCGACCTTATCTATGCCCCTCATTATTTTATAGACTTCTATAAGATCACCCCTTAACCTCCTACTCTCCAGGGAATAAAGTCCCAGTCTGTCTAACCTCTCCCTGTAAGTCAAACCATCAAGTCCCGGTAGCATCCTAGTAAATCTTTTCTGCACTCTTTCTAGTTTAATAATATCCTTTCTATAATAGGGTGACCCGAACTGTACACAGTATTCCAAGTGTGGCCTTACTGATGTCTTGTACAACTTCAACAAGACATCCCAACTCCTGCATTCAATGTTCTGACCAATGAAACCAAGCATGCTGAATGCCTTCTTCACCACCCTATCCACCTGTGACTCCACTTTCAAGGAGCTATGAATCTGTACTCCTAGATCTCTTTGTTCTATAACTCTCCCCAACGCCCTACCATTAACGGAGTAGGTCCTGGCCCGATTCGATCTACCAAAATGCATCACCTCACATTTATCTAAATTAAACTCCATCTGCCATTCATCGGCCCACTGGCCCAATTTATCAAGATCCCGTTGCAATCCTAGATAACCTTCTTCACTGTCCACAATGCCACCAATCTTGGTGTCATCTGCAAACTTACTAACCATGCCTCCTAAATTCTCATCCAAATCATTAATATAAATAACAAATAACAGCGGACCCAGCACCGATCCCTGAGGCACACCGCTGGACACAGGCATCCAGTTTGAAAAACAACCCTCGACAACCACCCTCTGTCTTCTGTCGTCAAGCCAATTTTGTATCCAATTGGCTACCTCACCTTGGATCCCATGAGATTTAACCTTATGTAACAACCTACCATGCGGTACCTTGTCAAATGCTTTGCTGAAGTCCATGTAGACCACGTCTACTGCACAGCCCTCATCTATCTTCTTGGTTACCCCTTCAAAAAACTCAATCAAATTCGTGAGACATGATTTTCCCCTCACAAAACCATGCTGACTGTTCCTAATTAGTCCCTGCCTCTCCAAATGCCTGTAGATTCTGTCCCTCAGAATACCCTCTAACAACTTACCCACTACAGATGTCAGGCTCACTGGTCTGTAGTTCCCAGGCTTTTCCCTGCCGCCCTTCTTAAATGAAATGGAGATATCAATTATGATGTTTGCTGGACCTGTGCAATCAATTTTGCAAGTTCATACAAAGTGCCCTTCAAAAAAGTTCATTACCTGCCAGTTCAGTCTTCACATTACAATTACTCAGGATTAAGATGCCTACATATTGTTAGGAATAAGCATGCAATACACTTCATACCATTTGCCTGGGTGGACTCTGCAACACTATTTTCCTCAGCAAGAGTGAAAATTATGGGGCTCTTCAGTGTTACCAGTCCTTGCTGTAGGGACTCCGTTGAAGTGTCAAAGTCTGAACTTCTGGCTATTCCTGGTAAAGGAGAAAGTGTTAATGATTTTATCCATCTTGGGCAATCTACAAGCACTAAAGTTCCACTTCAATTTTAAAACAGGCTGAAATTTTCAATTAAGCCTTTCCTGAAGGAAATAGTCTGAAAATTTTAAGCAGATGGTTTTCTAGAGCAACTAGCAAGACTCAGCACCCTGCTATTGCATTTTTACCATACAACACTGTTCAAAGATTCCTGCATACAGCACAATGCAGTTTCATGGAGCTCAAATTGCATCTTGGTCAGAGTCAGGACAGCTAATGAGATTGTACTAAAATCTGATTCTCAAATAATGTAGATGTGAAACTAGTTGACGTGGAAGAGTTGAAGCCAAGATTAGTCAGCCTTCAAATACTGTGAAAGTCTCAGGTGCTTCTTACTTTTGCCAGTGTCACAAGTTGTGGCACACTTCTCCATTTCAGACAGAAGGCACACAGTTGCACTACAATGGAAGTAGACCTACAGGAGAGAGCACAGTTATTCTTGAGCACCAACTCAGTAAGGAAGATTTTAATACAATTATATTTAAAAACCTAACCTCGCCATTCAAAATTGCTTGAACTTCCCGGCCCCAAAATGCAAAGGTCTTCACTTCAAACCGTTTGTGATGCGTTGGAAACAGCAAGCTGGAAGTTGCCTCGACCGCATGCAACTGGGTCAAGTAATTATCACCATAATATGGGCACCTGGAGGACAAAACAGACTTTGTTGTGATGGTGTTCTTGATTCTCAAGGTGAAATAGAAAATGTCAAATAGAGAATGCTTACTTGCCATCCAGTTCAGCTCCTGTGAAAATCATTGTTACTACTTTAGGATTGCTTAAAACTCCATAACTAGTTATACTATGGTGAAACCAGAATGTTGGGAGAAAAATAAAAGACTCCTTTAACACCCAACCTAGTTCACAACCAATGAAGTGTAGTCTCTGGTTGTTTCCCTATTAATCAATTCACAGCACCCTGAAAAGCAGTAAAGGACACCATCCTTCACTAAGTGGTGTTGCTGGAGGGATAATGTTTGCCAGGACACCAGAACTCTTGCTCTTTGAAAGGTACCAAGAAATCTTCCACATCCGCCCAAGAGGATGGATGGGCCTCAGTTTATTATTTCAGCAGAAAGACCACCAAGTGCAGCATTTTAGTTCTGCACTGAAGGATCAGCCTAGATCACATGCTTATGTTTTGGTTAAGTGGTCATGCTCTTGCCTCCAGGTTCAAGCTCCACTCCCAATACGAAACTGGTGTTGGAGAAGGGAAACTGGATCTTAGCCTATTACATACTCAGCTTCAAGTTAATAACACTTGTCTTGCATGACTATAGCAGCCCTTGAAAGAAAGGGGCAATTAAAGGCCAAGAAAATCAAACTAAGTTTCAATGCAGCAGTCACTTTCAAGCCATGAACCCAGATACAAAACCAAGCACTGCATTATCTATTGGGAAGTAAACTCTGCCCTGGCCATAATCATAAGGTGAAGGAGTTTCTATGTTGCTAGTCTCAGACTGCTAGACAAAGCTCACTGAGCAAATGTTTTGTTTCCTCTTTCCTGCCCCAACACAAGGATTCACACAGGACATTTGCTTTCTATCTTGTGATGGTTACTCATCCAATAAGCAAAATGAATCACCCATGTCGCCAAAGAATGGGGGCAAATTCAGGGTCACAATATTCCAATTACACATCACAAAAGGAACCATGCAGTTGATCATATAATTAGACTAGTTGACTGGGATAATGATTTACTGGAATTAACATGCACTTCTGTTCACATATTGGGTTGTCATAAACTGGACAAGTGCAACTAACTTTAGTGCACCTGGTTGAGTGCTTTTGTATCATGCAAGAATTTAAACAGCCACGGTCAAATCTAGTCTAAGGAACTTCCCATCTCATGTTAACTCAAACAGCATATTTTGCTCAAGCCCTCAAGGATGGAGGCATTTTAAGAGAAAAGGGAAATTGGAAGTATACTTGCCCATTCACAAGAATGCTCCATTGTTTGCCATGATGAGGATCAGATGTTTGGGTTGCCCAACAGTCATTCAGGACCAGTGCAATATTAGCATCCACTCTGTGGAGAAGATGTACTTCTACATACACTGGCTCCCTAAGAAATTTCACTATCGGGTAGTCTTCATCAGCAAACCAAGTACTGTATGACTCCTCTGTGGAAATAAACTAGATCAGCAACAAAGTGTACAGGCCTAGTATTCTTCAGACTAAGTTAAGCCTTCATTACCTTTTGCAATCCTCATTTCCATTTTGAGGACACCATCCTTCACTACAAAAGGCAGGGGCGAAGGAGTGTTCACCACCAGCATCAAAGGAATGTTCCTACTGCCAGTTAAGTGGCATATCACATGCAGCCTATGAGAGCAACAACATTAAAGCATAATGCTTAAAGAATCATACAGAATATTTCAATAATGCCACAGTGCAAAACTACCAAAAATGGATGAGCTGAAAGGAAGTGCCAATCAACTAGGTGCATCAGGCCTCCCAAGCTTTTAATTCTAGTTATGAAACCTGACAAGAATCAAGGTTGATATTTTGGGGCAGGGGTATGGAAGAGAAGAAGGAGAACAAAAAAGTGTAGCTCTTCTTCAATAGGGCCAGGTTTAATGCCCTTCCCATTTCATTATTGTCTCCATTACCACACAAGAAATGGACAAGCTCTTTGAGCACCCAATTAAGGAAGGGCTTATGACTACTTCAGCAATGTGACAAAGTACATCAGTTAGAACTTTAATGTGGTGGGGTGGTGGTAGATACATTTGTTGGCTGACATGACCCTTGGGGTTAAGAACTTGTGGCACTAGCCTGATGGAATAGTTGCCATTATTGCATTGTAGTCCCATGTTCAAGTAATTAACACATGGTGTTAGGGAGCAGGACCAGGTCGTGAAAGTATGGCTTCTGATGCCAAGTAGGCAGCCAGTCTTTGAGCTTCCTTCTGGGGGGGGGGGGGGGTCCTAAAGTTTAAGGCTTGAAGTTTACCATAGGTTCTTTCTCTTTGTATTTTTGCCTCGAGTTGCATTACTGTCAATGGTGTACAAAGTCATGCCATCTTATGTATAGTAATCACATGATGGGTCTGGTCTCCAACCCTTCAGATAAGCTCCCATGACCTCACCAACTTCCACAGTGCAATTTTTAAATCCTTTCCCATTCAAACCCAAGTACAAGTTAGAAAGCTTGGTTTTGGTCTATTGAAATAGTTGCCACTATTACCCAGTTCAGTATTCACAAGCTTACCTGAAAGTACTGTCTCTGGTTATAGAGCCACGAGGTCCATTTCGGATTCTCCTTTTTGCTATGATATCTACTGTGTAAGTGATGTTTTGTCCATCAATCTATATAAAAAAGGGTTTTGATGAGACACTTGCTCCTCTCCTTCCCCCACCACCAAGCAAAACCACTTACCATTTGCATGGACCCACATGAATTCAAAGGAAAGCTGAAGACAATAAATTCAGATGTCCTGGCTACAGGGATGCATTCAGAACTTGCGTTATTCACCAAGTAAACAGAGCCAAGATTCAGTGGGGGCACTGTTGCAACCCTGGGGACTACAATGGTAAATAGCCCATTGTTTGTGCAGTCAATATAAGCTGGGGGAAAAGTCATATGCAATTAGCAAAGTGTTCCATGTAACAAGGAAGGAAACAGTATCAGACTAGATCAGTGGAACATTAAAACCTCAAATTTACACTAAATTAATATCAAATTTCAACAGGCCTCAAGCTTTCTGCATGCACTTCAGCCCCAGTTAAAGTGATGCCATGGACCCATGCCAACAGAACTTGTTCACCTCAAGTGACATTGAGGTTAAACATCAGCCATGATCTTCCTGAATGGCAGATCAGGCTTGAGGGGTCATATGGCCCACTTCTACTTATGTTCAGTGGCAAATTCTGAACAAGGCCTGCATGTGCACTAGACTAAGGGCTGAAGTCTGAACCTGAGAAATTAGCAAAGCTCCCATTCATAGCCATTTTCTGGAGAACTAAATAAAACCCAACCTGTTTTTCCATAAAAGCAAGGGGTCTGCACATTGACTGGATCATAGCAGCATCCTTTAGCACCACATGCCAGCTCACCAAGTGTAGCATTTCCACAGTCTACACGGTCCTTGGCATCAATATCACAAATCATATCTACAAGGAGGTAAAAGGTTACAATGAATACCAAGTGGTGAATTGCAGTTTAAAAAATTAAGTCAACACAAAACACTAGTGTTTATTCCAATTACTCTTGCTTCAGACATACTTTAGAAATCTACTGCCCATTAAAAATGTGAGGTTAATTCAAAGGTCTAATTCTAGGTCAATGATTCCTATTCAATTTTGCGACATTGATCATTACGTAGCTGCCAGCTCTGGATCAAGTTTGGAATCTCCCATCTGGTACAAAGTTATGAAGTGTGGACAAACACCATAGGTAATTTACCTCTACTTCAGTGATAAAATCATGTGAAACACAAATTAGGATGGATATCTGGATTACCCAAACTGAATGTGAAATCAAATGCAAACACTCGTTCTACATTAATTTCCACTTACGACACTGGACAAACATCTTCGAGAATTTGCTTATCCACCTGCACTTCGAGACGACAAGTCTCAAGGTCTGTCAGACTAGGGCCTGCATGGGAGAAATCACTCACTACACCAGGAAGTCCCAGGGTGCTTTATTTTAAAAGCGTGGGAGAATGACTTTTTGCCACAATCCAACTCTTCCCAGGAGAGATTTAAAGAGTTATATTATCTGGATCACTAAAGACTGCATTTCAAATCTAATCCTGCCCTATCAACTTTTACCAAGACAAGTTGACCACGCGCTTTACACTCCAAGCCTCATGAAGGCCAACCTCACCGGCAAACTGACTTCAGGTGCACACAGGCATACTATACCTCCATTAATCTTCACATCCACTGGGGTGGCTCCCGGTGTCGCATTCACTGGCTTCACAAATGGAGTGACTCCTGGTGTCGCATTCACTGGCTTCACATCCACTGGGGTGACTCCCGGTGTCGCATTAACTGGCTTCACGTCCACTGGGATGACTCCCGGTGTCGCATTAACTGGCTTCACGTCCACTGGGGTGGCTCCTGGTGTCGCATTAACTGGCTTCACATCCACTGGGGTGGCTCCCGGTGTCGCATTAACTGGCTTCACAAATGGAGTGAGTCCTGGTGTCGCATTCACTGGCTTCACATCCACTGGGGTGACTCCCGGTGTCGCATTAACTGGCTTCACGTCCACTGGGATGACTCCCAGTGTCGCATTAACTGGCTTCACGTCCACTGGGGTGGCTCCTGGTGTCGCATTAACTGGCTTCACATCCAGTGGGGTGGCTCCTGGTGTCGCATTAACTGGCTTCACAAATGGAGTGACTCCTGGTGTCGCATTCACTGGCTTCACATCCACTGGGGTGACTCCCGGTGTCGCATTAACTGGCTTCACGTCCACTGGGATGACTCCCAGTGTCGCATTAACTGGCTTCACGTCCACTGGGGTGGCTCCTGGTGTCGCATTAACTGGCTTCACATCCAGTGGGGTGGCTCCTGGTGTCGCATTAACTGGCTTCACAAATGGAGTGACTCCTGGTGTCGCATTAACTGGCTTCACATCCACTGGGGTGGCTCCCGGTGTCGCATTAACTGGCTTCACAAATGGAGTGAGTCCTGGTGTCGCATTCACTGGCTTCACGTCCACTGGGGTGGCTCCTGGTGTCGCATTAACTGGCTTCACATCCAGTGGGGTGGCTCCTGGTGTCGCATTAACTGGCTTCACAAATGGAGTGACTCCTGGTGTCGCATTAACTGGCTTCACATCCACTGGGGTGGCTCCCGGTGTCGCATTAACTGGCTTCACAAATGGAGTGAGTCCTGGTGTCGCATTAACTGGCTTCACATCCACTGGGGTGACTCCTGGTGTCACATTAACTGGCTTCACATCCACTGGGGTGACTCCTGGTGTCACATTAACTGGCTTCACATCCACTGGGGTGACTCCTGGTGTCGCATTAACCGGCTTCACATCCACTGGGGTGACTCCCGGTGTCGCATTAACTGGCTTCACGTCCACTGGGATGACTCCCGGTGTCGCATTAACTGGCTTCACATCCACTGGGGTGGCTCCTGGTGTCGCATTAACTGGCTTCACAAATGGAGTGACTCCTGGTGTCGCATTAACTGGCTTCACATCCACTGGGGTGGCTCCCGGTGTCGCATTAACTGGCTTCACAAATGGAGTGAGTCCTGGTGTCGCATTAACTGGCTTCACATCCACTGGGGTGACTCCTGGTGTCACATTAACTGGCTTCACATCCACTGGGGTGACTCCTGGTGTCGCATTAACTGGCTTCACATCCACTGGGGTGACTCCTGGTGTCGCATTAACTGGCTTCACATCCACTGGGGTGACTCCTGGTGTCGCATTAACTGGCTTCACATCCAGTGGGGTGGCTCCTGGTGTCGCATTAACTGGCTTCACATCCACTGGGGTGACTCCTGATGTCGCATTAACTGGCTTCACATCCACTGGGGTGGCTCCTGGTGTCGCATTAACTGGCTTCACATCCAATGGAGTGACTCCTGGTGTCGCATTAACTGGCTTCACATCCACTGGGGTGGCTCCCGGTGTCGCATTAACTGGCTTCACAAATGGAGTGACTCCTGGTGTCGCATTCACTGGCTTCACAAATGGAGTGACTCCTGGTGTCGCATTCACTGGCTTCACATCCACTGGGGTGGCTCCCGGTGTCGCATTAACTGGCTTCACATCCACTGGGGTGACTCCTGGTGTCGCATTAACTGGCTTCACATCCACTGGGGTGACTCCTGGTGTCGCATTAACTGGCTTCACAAATGGAGTGACTCCTGGTGTCGCATTAACTGGCTTCACATCCACTGGGGTGACTCCTGGTGTCGCATTAACTGGCTTCACATCCAGTGGGGTGGCTCCTGGTGTCGCATTAACTGGCTTCACATCCACTGGGATGGATCCTACTGTTATCCAGGTTGGAACTGTAGTTTAAACAGATGGTTACAAAGGAGCAAGAGTAGAAACTGTGCTTATAAAGCAGCAATTACAATTAACATTTCCACATAATCTTAATCTATGCTTTCCCCCCCACCACCAATGATTGCATTCCTGAACAAGTTGGAGTTATGAGCCAAACTGTGCAATATTTTAACATTGCAGCACAGCAAGGCGTCTATTTTTGGGAGGGTTTCTTGGCAGAGCAAAGGAGTGGCAGCATTGAAACAGATCAAGACTGCCCAACGCACTTCATATTTAGTGGGTTAATTTTATAGTCACTATGTGCAACTTGGAATGCCAATTTGAATACAGCAAGTTCAAACAGCAGAGTGACCAAATGTTTGATGACTGTTGGCCAGAGCATCTGATGAACTGGACGCCCTTCAGGCCACAGGGTCTCAACCCCTCATTTAATGTCACCCGACAGTGCAGCGCTATTGGTGCTGACAGTCAGCACATATTACATGCTGGGGCCCATAGTGGTGGGGAGAAAAATAAATCAGATTTGCTGCTTTTTTTTAAAAATAAAAAATAACAGTCCATATTGAACTGGACTCATGATTGAAGATTGTTTGAAATGTCAGCACAAAGACTTCCCACTGCAGGGCAGCAGACAAGTCATCATGCATTGGAGATAAACACTTTTTGCAACAAAAGGTGACCAAGACTTACCGATCACTGAAGGAACCAATGGAGGCAGCAACGATGGCAGGGTACAGTTTACAGGAATGCGCTCTATAACTATTATCCTTCTGGATGCATCGATTCCATCAATCCTCAACTCCATGCTTACTGTTTTATTCTAGAGGGGGAGGGGAACAGCATTAACATCCAATAAATTGATAGAAAGCAATCTTAATACAAACAGTCCTGCAAAGTGATCAACTACTAATCAAGCAGAAGCATATTTCTATCCAGCACCAATCCATGCAAGGTCATAGTCAAATGATTATTAGAAATATTGACTAAAACAGATGCACTTACCATTAAATGAACATAGCATCCATTGTATGGAGTACTGAAAAGCAGTGACCCATCTGCCTGTGGAATGGTTCTATATTTACAACTGCTGGGCAATGAACGGAAGTCTCTTGGTATACCATAGTCATCTGTTTAACCAGAAACATGCTCATTAAGCAAACATCTGAATACAATTGTAAGTTCAGAAGCAAGTGCTTCAGTCAAGACATGTTCATCTCAGTTTAGATATTACTAGCACAGAATTAGCTATCTCGTAGAAATGGCTACAAGAGAAAGATAAAGCAGCCCATTTCCCAACTTGGATTGTGAGCTCACATCACTTATGAACCAATTATACATGGAACTGCCTGGGAGAGTGTACTTCACCATTATCCATTTATCCTTGTGCCATAAATAGTTCAGACTGCCCACTGACTTCAGTCAATAGAAACAATATTTCAAGCTAAAGACTTATTGCAGAACAGGCTTATACAAAAAGCAATACCGCCCTTAAAGGAAGCACAACCAAAATTGAATTAAAGTCCAAATTCAACAGAACAAAAAAAAAGGGAACTTATAAAACTAAAAATCTGTGTGTATCAGACACTTCACTGCAGTGCTCACTGGTTACAGAAGGGCTCAAGCATACCAGGGGACCACCACATGCTCCCTCTCCAGGGCCATCAGAGCAAGGACAAAAACATGACAGGCAGAGAAACCCCTCTTCTAACTAGGCTTATGCTGGACCAGTGAGTCCTTATTGATCTTGGATAGATGGACATAGTTACTCTCGTGACACTTCAGCCAAGGGAACTATAGACATGAAATGTCACTTAGCCTATTCTATCCTTGCACAAGTTGACTGGCATGTCTCTATACCAGCAACCACATTTCAAAAGCAATCTATTCACAAGTGCTTTGGCACATCCTGACAACACAATAAGACACTGTATAAAAAGTGAGAATGTCCTTCAAAGAAGCTCGACATAGAGAATGGACAGATTAAAGAACAGACAAGAAATGCTCACACCCACATCACTCCAGAATTACCAATGCTAATTATAGCTGGTTTCAGCACCACAGCTAATTACCATTTCAAATGGCTGACATTCTGTGACACCTAATGAGGTCCTTCAGAGGATCCAGATTGGTTAGCTATACCTCAAGAGCTTCTGGGACATGGAATCGCCTAGCCAGAAGACTTTTTTGGATATTGTGAAAAAAAGTGATATATCAATCCAAGTTATTTTCCTTCCTACGGGCTAACAATTCATAACCAGAAAAAAATCCACAGGAAGGTGAACAATTATGATCAACAAGTTGGATTGAGGCTTTTGAACAGTAGGAAAGCAGGAGTGTGGGGCCAAAACAGTTAAAGGCTTTGCCAGCAGAGGGAGGAAGAACTAAAGAGCGAGGAAGAATTGCTGGAACGAGAAATACCACTGGCAGGTACGATTACTATAGGAACCGCCTTTGGAAAGATTCTGGAAGTAGAGACTGTTTACAAGAGCTTCCATGTTAATTTACCACCAGGGAAAGGAGTGGACACGACTTTTTCCTCCGAGTAATAATCGTCAGATAAAAGCTTTCCTGATTCAGATTTAACATCCTCGTTCAAAGGGATGGAAACGAGCAGAGTTGAAGGGAAAGAGGATTGAAGTTGAGCACTAGGAGCAAAAGGGACCACCAGCAGAATTAGATACAATGAGAAATAATAAGGGAAGTTTAAAGCATCGACGGTTCATAACTTACCCACGACTGAAAGCCGAATGGACATCCCCTGAAACGAGTCATTACGAATTCGCACCATGACGCCCAACGGCGTGCAAGCAATCTCCTCGGGATAGTCGAAATATTGGACCGATACATGTCTCCGAAATCGGGGGGATGAGGGTGAGTCCAGCGCCCTAACCCTGAAACAGCTGCCCCAGAGAAACAAAAAGATCACCGAGAGCTCCATCTCGAAGTGCTGCTTTCCTCACAGTGAGCGCCTGAGTGCTTTTCAAGAGAAATTCTCTGCCCTGTGAACCATGTTACAATTGCAAATTAAACCTCCCTGCATTCGATTGGGTGCGGTTAACTAGCGAGCCAACTAAAAATACACTTAATGCCATTTGTTTGCAATGGATCATTAACTAATCCGCAGGGAAATGCTTATGCTTATTTGATGCTCCCCGGTTTTCCTGTTAAACTGATTCCCAATATATTGTGATGATTTATCTATAAACAGCCCGGAGTCAATGGAAGTGATTGACTGATGGGCAGGTCGTTATAGCAATGATTGACAAGTAGGTCCTTGCACTTCATCTTTTTGCACCTTGCGGTTGGAATTTGGATTGAAAACCATCCGAGCTGATAGGATCAGGGCCTCTTCTTTCAGACAATCAATGCAAGTTTGTTTTTTTGACATTGACATCTGTGTTGAAATTTTATCTAAATCATAATCCTTTCATCCATATGTTCTTCTATATGTATCACTAATACATTTGGGCAGTAGGCATTCAGGAGGTTTTCATTGAATCATATGTTATTATAACATCTGGAAATTATTGACCTGAAACAAAATTCAATATCCAGCTTCTAATAAAACAATAACGAATGATCCTGCAGATTCTGCACTGAAATAAGATGCCTCCAGCAGATTAATTGCCTCCTGCTTTAATCAGCTCAAGCCCTTATTCCAGTATTCGATCCCGAGGATTGCTATTTTATGACTATTTTTGGCAGATGTGAAAATGAAGACCATTAGAGGTTTTTTTTCTGCTCAGAGAGCTCTGCTCTGACCTCCACTCACTTGAATATTTGGATATTGTTTTGGTCACAGCTCCAGTCCAACAGACATTTCCACAATTATTTCAAGAACACGGGCCTTGAAATGACACAATCAGATCTTTTTTCTATTTTTTTTTCTTTTTTTCGTTAGTTCAATCTGCTTGTTCAGTGACTGTGATTAATGATGCTAGTTTATTTTTCCTTTTTTGTGTTTTTAGGCCCCCCTTTTATAAGAAGCGGGGTTAGGGTGTGTTTATGTGCAACCAAAGAAAACTAAAACCAAGTGTCAAATTAAAATTTTATTATCCTTGTCCAGGATGCACTCCAGCCCCTGCGGTGCCCACCGGTCGCGGAAAGCCTCAAGCCTTCCGGGAGACACCGCGTGCTCCATATCCAGGGCCACCAGGGCGCGGAGAATTCCACGGAAGAGAGGCAGACGGTCTGAGCGACCGCCCCCATGGGCCACGACCAACCTGGGCCTGGAGATGGCCAACCGAGCCAGGCCCAGGAGCAGACCCATGAGGAAGTTCGCGGACTTGCCCCACCCCTTTCTGCACTGGGTGACCAAAGATAAGGAACAATATTGTGTATGTAAAAGAGGGAAAATGGCATCTTGTTAGAATCATAGCCCTGTTGAACCCAGCTTGGTGATATGCTAACAGCTCAAGGTATGAAGCAGAGGCTGTGGAGATGGGAAGAACGGATTGATTTGTTTTGTGAAATGTCACATTTCAATTTTCGGTCAGAAGATTGCAAGTAAAGATGGACTAGTATGTTCCTTGGTTTGTTTTTTTAACAAGATCCTAAGGTAGATACAGTCGAAGAGAGTCATTCAGTCCACTCGACTTCAACCATCCACAACACACATCTAAGTGTTTCTTAATGATTCCACTACCCTACCCCGGGGGTCTCGTAGATATCCCTTGAATTCCTTAGCGTTTCTGCTGTATTTCAAATAACATTAATGTGTTTCCTTATTTCTATATTTATTATATAGGGGAAGGTGTATGAACACATCCCAGTCATTACATTCAGCTGATGAACGCTTGGCTTACAGTGAGAGACAATGACAAGATAAATAAAGGCTGTGTAATCGGCACTAGTAAGGTGCAATAAATTTACTAGTGAGGGTGACTAGGTAACTCATGGGTGAAGGGATTGAGGATGAGTTACAGCCAGTCCAACGAGTGGAGATATTTATCATGTTTCATTGCTGCCCATGGCCTGCTCTATTTATAATATGTTTATATCCACTCTGTGCCAATGATCCACAAACAACAAATGAAATGAATAATGATTATAGACAGGATAAATCTAATTGATCTCTTCTGAGCCAGTTAAAAAATGTTTTTAACTGCAGAAAATTAAATTTTAGTAATTTTGTCATTTTTGTTTTGGCACAAGAAAGTCAGCTAATAGTTATTTTTGTTTAATCAAATTCTATTATAAAACACAAGAAATCTTAAAATAAAGTAATACTGTAGAGAATAAAGTATATTAGTGCTTGTGGGGGGTTTTTTCAGTGTTTACCCAGTCGTTGTCTCTTTGCTTTCTTTAGGTCGTCAGCTGCTTTGTCCTTGGTACAAGGAAGGTTATCATTAGGGACCCAAAGGAACTGATGGCATTTCTCAGATAATGTACAAAAAAATGAGTACACTGCCAAGTGAGAGAATAATAAGTGTATCCTTAAACAGTCTATTTCCACTCGGTGCTAAACTGGCTGACGGAAGACCCTGGATTCATTCAGGCTTTTGTCCTTCCAAGGATGGATTGAGTACCACATCTTAGGACGAGAGAGAACGGGAGATTGCAGAGACTATGTGCAGTGCTTGCCTTGCTGCTTTCACAAACCCCTGGCAGTGATCAGCACGGCCTCATTGGTACTGTTCGGTGGTAATGAGAAGTTTCTCTGTTTTGGCAATACAGAGCTCTTGGGGGAAGCACCAAAGTCCTGTGCCATTGAGTGGTAGGATTTGGGGGGATACCAATGCTTTCCTGGACAGTGAGGTGCCAAAATCAATTATGCCATTAGGAGGATGCTTTGAGTGGAGGCCAGGATGCAGACCACTCACCCCCAAAGGAGGAAGGGAGACAGAAAGGGCATTGCCTTTTGAAATTCCAGGTGTCTGTATAGAAGGAATGGCAGTGTGGAGGAGGTATCAAGGCAACAGGCACTGTGGCACGAGTCAGTGTCTTCAGGAGTGGAGCTCGAAAGATGTGGGCAGAGGAAATGTAAATTTTGAAAACAATGAACAAATTTGCATTTATATAGTATCTTTCACATCCTCACACTGTGCCAAGCAACTTTACAAGAGATAAATGATCAGTTAATCTGTGAGTGATGTTCATTGACAGAAAACCGTTGGCCAGAACACCTCCGCTGCTCTTGGAACAGTGCCATCGGGTCTTTTACATCCATCTGTGCAGGCAAATGGGTCGCAGGTTAATGTCTCAGTCAAAAGACAGCACCTCTGACAATGCAGCACTGCATTGAAGTGTCAACTTAGAATATGTGGCCAAGGGCTGGTATAGGTCTTGAATCCATGATCTTCCTCCTTGTTTAAGAGTAGCACAACTGAGCCAAGGAAAACAATTAAGGCTTAATAGTTTTTTACAAAAACTTAATGGTCCTTTTGTCAGACTATGGTGATGTGCCTGCAAAAAAAAAAAATTCTTTGAATGAAGCTTGCTGAGTACTTTCTGTGAGTGGCTTGTCAGAAAGATCACAGTGTCTCACTTTAAAAATATTAAACAAAATGTAAAAATGAGAGAATCCCACAGAACGATATTTTGCTTGAATCCTAATCTTGCAGCTATGTGGCCAAAGTGAATACCCTTTCCAGCAGCCTAATTACAGAATAAAATGATTCAGTACATTAGGCAGGCAGCAGAGCAGTGATGCCCTGTCCGCTTTAGGGAAATCCAGGGAGTGTGAGTGGTGCTGGATATATAACATTATATAGAGGGAGGCACGAATGGAGACTCATCCAACTTTTAGTAAAGGGCACATCCATTACCAAAGACCAAGATTCTTTCTCTGAGCAAGAACTCAAAAAGGTCAGTACTCTTGACTCCAATCCAAAAGACTCAAATGATGTAGCTGTGCCTACAGATTACAGTAACACTACTTTGGTAATAAGGCACAATCTTTGTTCTACTCCTACCAAGGAGTCAAACTACTTCGAGGACTGTACCACTTCATCCAAAATGAGGACAACACTGCATTTGGGCCCAAAACACTGTAGTGCTGAATATAGATGCTCACCTGCAGTTTTACACAAGGCGAGTTCTTTTAGTTGTAAAAAAGGCAGATTAGAAGTCTGACACTTCACTGGAAGAACTAACTATTTAACTGGGGGAGGGGGGGGGTTGTGGGCAATGTGGGTACAGTAACAGACAAACATATTTTGCTTGTATAAGATTACTTTGATATCCCAAAAAAAAAATTCAGTTGGGTTGATTTACTCCTTGTGACAAGCAAAGACATTCAGCACATGACAATTTGTTTCCTGGGTAACGAATGGGACAGTATCCTTGTACATTAGTTTGTTACTTCTGTATTGTCCTAAAAATTGCAAATGTAATTGTTAGATTCACAAAAATTACTTTCTTTTTTAAAGACCATTTGCTCAGTTGAGGTTATGTTATTGTGAAACAAAAATCAGTGTTTCATTTCAACTTAGTGCAGCATCACCTTGTGTTGATTATAATATTTACACTGGTTGCAGAATTGCACAGGGGTGGGGAAAGAGAATGCCAGGATTGCTAGAGCTTTCAGTGCAAACAAACAATGTAATGTATTAAAATCCTTGCTCTTATTTGAAGGCCATTGAAATAGCCTCAAAAGAAAATGCTATGACAGTAACACAACAGCAGTAATTAAAGTCACCATTGGGCTACATTAGTGCCCAGATATTTTAGGAGTAAGGAAACACCTCCTGTATATAGCACACCAGTCTCAATCCCATATTGACAGTGGTACAAATGTCAGTCAATTCATGAGACAAAGAGAGCAGCAGGCTAGTGATTTCACTTCATGCAGGATGGCCATTTGAAACAGGTTTAGGGAAGCAAGACAAGTGTTAACACAGGTTTATAGCCCTTGAGCTATTTGTTTTTCTTTCAGCTTCGGTTCCATTATCCTCCTCCAATTAATAACTTCACTCCTCCTCCCCCCCCAAACTTGGATTTGGTCAACAAATACCAAGACAGGTCTGATCATACCACCTGCATGCTGATTGCAGAAGAATACAGGACACATCCACCTTTCCAACTGGTTAGTTCATTATTGCAATTTCCTGTTATCTCTGCCCTTGTAAGGGCCAAGCTACAAACACCTTCCCAAAAACATTGACAATGGGTTCTTCCACCATTGTAGAAATGCTGGGCTGTGATCTGCCACATGGAGTATGCACAGATACTCAACATTAGATTCCCAAAGCTTCAAATTCTGCTCTTGCTTGAACCACACAGGATAATGCCAGGTAGTCATCAGCAATCCTTATCAATCCAAAAACTATTGGAGCACCTCAATTTTAATTAGTTCCCATTCTCAATTAGGAGATCAATCTTTAACTGGCAGCACTTATTGAAGTGCATGGCTGGTTTGAAACTGAGCAAGACCAGGTACAGCACATTGAATAAAAGGCAGCTGCTAACTAGGTTATTAATTCTATGTAGGAAGCATTTTCTGTATCAATTTCTCAGTTGATTTAAAATCCAAGTGCCAATTTTTTCCCCTCACCATGTCATCTCAATCTTCAGTGTGTAGAAGCTGATGTCCATTCTGTACCACCCATCAGCTCATGTGGTAAGGGCACTAATCACCAATGTGCCAGTTTATAGCAAGTTGAAATACCACAGGTGCTTAGTGAAAGTTAAGGAATTTCCCTCCCCTTACTGCATTTTATGTTCCAGATGTGAATACCATCAAGTCTGGCTGGAGATATTTCAGTAAAAAGACATCACTCCAGATCAGCAGTTCCAATATTAACAAAATGTTCATTAGAAATTGTATGAGGAGTTAGTGCACAAGGTGAAATACAGATGTTCATTTTTAAAGCCTGGTCCTATACATATTATCCATGTCTCTAAAATGGATGTAAGCCATTACACTAAAACCTCACTACCTTCCCCATGTTCCTTTAAATAGGACTTCAGCAGAGCATTTGCTCAAAATCAAGTGTGGAACCAACAAAGTGAAATTTCTCCAGCAATTTAAATACCGGCAGGAAATCCAGTTTTAGAGATTGTACCAACTGAGGAAACTGCACCCCCTAGTGTTTAAACTTTACCAATGGGCATGAGAAAAATAAAGTTTCAGTATGCCACAAGAAAAATCTACCTCCCAATTTTGCCCAGCTGAAAGTCATGTAGTTATTACATGACCTACTTTACCAAGTATGTAAAGATGCAAAACTTTCTAACAAAAGTTGAAATCAAATCATGCAAGACACTGAATTGCTTAGTCTTGGTTAAAATAGGCAGACAGTCATGTTAATAGTTTTGACTCCCACTCCAGCAATATGCCACCTTTCAAAGATGTTAAATACCCAATTTCAGGGATTTAGTGCCACATTTCAAAAGGCAATGTACCCCTGTTGGCAAGTCATCATTGATCAGTTGATTCACCTTTGGCAGAGACCATTTGGTTATAAGCCAAAAAGTTTAAATTAAGAAATCTGCCCTTCCCATTTAGTATGGGACAAAAAGGCAAAGATTCATTTACAAGAGTTTAATTTCATTTTCAGCAGTTATTGCAGCACCAGGGCTGCATAAATTCAAACAACAAAGTTACTTGATTTATAAACCTTTAATACTGTATTTTGGATCCCAAAACTTATGTTGAACAGAACTCAAGACTTGCGCTTGCACATTTGTTTACAGTTCCAGCATAGAACTAGTCCAGCGATCAAGGCCAATGCAAGGGATGTCACAACTGCTGCAAGTAGGATGGCATCAACTATATTTTCTATAAACAGAGAGGGAAAGTTGTGAGATACGTATACCAATGGTTACATGCAATGAATCTATCCTCCCCATTCAACCTTAAAAATTCCCACTCTACCCCTAAAAAGTTCCACGTAGTTTACCAATATCATTCACACCTCAAGGCTACATTAGATCAGATTCATAGCCAGATGCCTCAAAATACAATCAGTTCTCCTTCAAAATTGAGGGATTTCCCAACGGTTAACACATCCAGCCATGGTGCTGATCGGTTCACTTCACAAATCTCGTAGTCAGGTGACCAGATTCAGACCAGCAACTCTACGAAAGACAACGGAAATGTTCTTGTAGCTCACGCTCTTCAATGTGAAGCCAAATATCCTGATAAGGAACTGTCACTGACTCATGATCCTATAGTAAAGGCATTAAAGCTAGTAGAGCACTGCAAATTTACAGCATAATCCAGTACAATTCATTTGACTGATCCAAGTTAAAAAGAATGTCCCTTGACTACAGCTGAGGCAGATGCAGCACAGCAGATTACCAAGCTTTGCCTTCAACCTGGGCTCTTGCCTGTGATGTTCTTTTGGTACCCATGTGCCTATTGTCCAAAGGGTTGGGTGCAATTTAACCCTGTTTATAAATGAGCATGAAGTACAATTAACAATTGCCCTAGTGCCAAAAATTAGTTTGTACCTTTTGCAATGGCCGATAGCAGGAGTTAATGTTCAATGTTTCTACATTTGTTGGTGAACTTCAACAATTTGGGCACTGCAGTGATGATGCACAAAGCCCATTGGCACACTAGACATCCAATAAAGGTGTCGCAAGGGAAAGGAGCTGCACGAAAGTACTGCCCAGAGGCAGGAAATGCTGCAGTGGAATATAGCAACTTCCCCAGATAAGCCAATTAAATGGTTAGGGTATTTTACAAAATGCACAGGACCAGGCAAGTATTCCATTTGAAATGGCGATATCAATTATGATGTTTGCTGGACCTGTGCAATCAATTTTGCAAGTTCATACAAAGTGCCCTTCAAAAAAGTTCATTACCTGCCAGTTCAGGCTTCACATTACAATTACTCAGGGTTAAGATGCCAACATATTGTTAGGAATAAGCATGCAATACACTTCATACCATTTGCCTGGGAGGACTCTGCAACACTATTTTCCTCAGCAAGAGTGAAAATTATGGGGCTCTTCAGTGTTACCAGTCCTTGCTGTAGGGACTCAGTTGAAGTGTCAAAGTCTGAACTTCTGGCTATTCCTGGTAAAGGAGAAAGTGTTAATGATTTTATCCATCTTGGGCAATCTACAAGCACTAAAGTTCCACTTCAATTTCAAAACAGGCTGAAATTTTCAATTAAGCCTTTCCTGAAGGAAATAGTCTGAAAATTTTAAGCAGATGGTTTTCTAGAGCAACTAGCAAGACTCAGCACCCTGCTATTGAATTTTTACCATACAACACTGTTCAAAGATTCCTGCATACAGCACAATGCAGTTTCATGGAGCTCAAATTGCATCGTAGTCAGAGTCAGGACAGCTAATAAGATTGTACTAAAATCTGATTCTCAAATAATGTAGATGTGAAACTAGTTGAAGTGGAAGAGTTGAAGCCAAGATTAGTCAGCCTTCAAATACTGTGAAAGTCTGAGGTGCTTCTTACTTTTGCCAGTGTCACAAGTTGTGGCACACTTCTCCATTTCAGACAGAAGGCACACAGTTGCACTACAATGGAAGTAGACCTGCAGGAGAGAGCACAGTTATTCTTGAGCACCAACTCAGTAAGGAAGATTTTAATACAATTATATTTAAAAACCTAACCTCGCCATTCAAAATTGCTTGAACTTCCCGGCCCCAAAATGCAAAGGTCTTCACTTCAAACCGTTTGTGATGCGTTGGAAACGGCAAGCTGGAAGTTGCCTCGACCGCATGCAACTGGGTCAAGTAATTATCACCATAATATGGGCACCTGGAGGACAAAACAGACTTGGTTGTGATGGTGTTCTTGATTCTCAAGGTGAAATAGAAAATGTCAAATAGAGAATGCTTACTTGCCATCCAGTTCAGCTCCTGTGAAAATCATTGTTACTACTTTAGGATTGCTTAAAACTCCATAACTAGTTATACTATGGTGAAACCAGAATGTTGGGGGAAAAATAAAAGACTCCTTTAACACCCAACCTAGTTCACAACCAATGAAGTGTAGTCTCTGGTTGTTTCCCCTATTAATCAATTCACAGCACCCTGAAAAGCAGTAAAGGACACCATCCTTCACTAAGTGGTGTTGCTGGAGGGATAATGTTTGCCAGGACACCAGAACTCTTGCTCTTTGAAAGGTACCAAGAAATCTTCCACATCCGCCCAAGAGGATGGATGAGCCTCAGTTTATTATTTCAGCAGAAAGACCACCAAGTGCAGCATTTTAGTTCTGCACTGAAGGATCAGCCTAGATCACATGCTTATGTTTTGGTTAAGTGGTCATGCTCTTGCCTCCAGGTTCAAGCTCCACTCCCAATACGAAACTGGTGTTGGAGAAGGGAAACTGGATCTTAGCCTATTACATACTCAGCTTCAAGTTAATAACACTTGTCTTGCATGACTATAGCAGCCCTTGAAAGAAAGGGGCAATTAAAGGCCAAGAAAATCAAACTAAGTTTCAATGCAGCAGTCACTTTCAAGCCATGAACCCAGATACAAAACCAAGCACTGCATTATCTATTGGGAAGTAAACTCTGCCCTGGCCATAATCATAAGGTGAAGGAGTTTCTATGTTGCTAGTCTCAGACTGCTAGACAAAGCTCACTGAGCAAATGTTTTGTTTCCTCTTTCCTGCCCCAACACAAGGATTCACACAGGACATTTGCTTTCTATCTTGTGATGGTTACTCATCCAATAAGCAAAATGAATCACCCATGTCACCAAAGAATGGGGGCAAATTCAGGGTCACAATATTCCAATTACACATCACAAAAGGAACCATGCAGTTGATCATATAATTAGACTAGTTGACTGGGATAATGATTTACTGGAATTAACATGCACTTCTGTTCACATATTGGGTTGTCATAAACTGGACAAGTTCAACTAACTTTAGTGCACCTGGTTGAGTGCTTTTGTATCATGCAAGAATTTAAACAGCCACGGTCAAATCTAGTCTAAGGAACTTCCCATCTCATGTTAACTCAAACAGCATATTTTGCTCAAGCCCTCAAGGATGGAGGCATTTTAAGAGAAAAGGGAAATTGGAAGTATACTTGCCCATTCACAAGAATGCTCCATTGTTTGCCATGATGAGGATCAGATGTTTGGGTTGCCCAACAGTCATTCAGGACCAGTGCAATATTAGCATCCACTCTGTGGAGAAGATGTACTTCTACATACACTGGCTCCCTAAGAAATTTCACTATCGGGTAGTCTTCATCAGCAAACCAAGTACTGTATGACTCCTCTGTGGAAATAAACTAGATCAGCAACAAAGTGTACAGGCCTAGTATTCTTCAGACTAAGTTAAGCCTTCATTACCTTTTGCAATCCTCATTTCCATTTTGAGGACACCATCCTTCACTACAAAAGGCAGGGGCGAAGGAGTGTTCACCACCAGCATCAAAGGAATGTTCCTACTGCCAGTTAAGTGGCATATCACATGCAGCCTATGAGAGCAACAACATTAAAGCATAATGCTTAAAGAATCATACAGAATATTTCAATAATGCCACAGTGCAAAACTACCAAAAATGGATGAGCTGAAAGGAAGTGCCAATCAACGAGGTGCATCAGGCCTCCCAAGCTTTTAATTCTAGTTATGAAACCTGACAAGAATCAAGGTTGATATTTTGGGGCAGGGGTATGGAAGAGAAGAAGGAGAACAAAAAAAGTGTAGCTCTTCTTCAATAGGGCCAGGTTTAACGCCCTTCCCATTTCATTATTGTCTCCATTACCACACAAGAAATGGACAAGCTCTTTGAGCACCCAATTAAGGAAGGGCTTATGACTACTTCAGCAATGTGACAAAGTACATCAGTTAGAACTTTAATGTGGTGGGGTGGTGGTAGATACATTTGTTGGCTGACATGACCCTTGGGGTTAAGAACTTGTGGCACTAGCCTGATGGAATAGTTGCCATTATTGCATTGTAGTCCCATGTTCAAGTAATTAACACATGGTGTTAGGGAGCAGGACCAGGTCGTGAAAGTATGGCTTCTGATGCCAAGTGGGCAGCCAGTCTTTGAGCTTCCTTCTGGGGGGGGGGGTCCTAAAGTTTAAGGCTTGAAGTTTACCATAGGTTCTTTCTCTTTGTATTTTTGCCTCGAGTTGCATTACTGTCAATGGTGTACAAAGCCATGCCATCTTATGTATAGTAATCACATGATGGGTCTGGTCTCCAACCCTTCAGATAAGCTCCCATGACCTCACCAACTTCCACAGTGCAATTTTTAAATCCTTTCCCATTCGAACCCAAGTACAAGTTAGAAAGCTTGGTTTTGGTCTATTGAAATAGTAGCCACTATTACCCAGTTCAGTATTCACAAGCTTACCTGAAAGTACTGTCTCTGGTTATAGAGCCACGAGGTCCATTTCGGATTCTCCTTTTTGCTATGATATCTACTGTGTAAGTGATGTTTTGTCCATCAATCTATATAAAAAAGGGTTTTGATGAGACACTTGCTCCTCTCCTTCCCCCACCACCAAGCAAAACCACTTACCATTTGCATGGACCCACATGAATTCAAAGGAAAGCTGAAGACAATAAATTCAGATGTCCTGGCTACAGGGATGCATTCAGAACTTGCGTTATTCACCAAGTAAACAGAGCCAAGATTCAGTGGGGGCACTGTTGCAACCCTGGGGACTACAATGGTAAATAGCCCATTGTTTGTGCAGTCAATATAAGCTGGGGGAAAAGTCATATGCAATTAGCAAAGTGTTCCATGTAACAAGGAAGGAAACAGTATCAGACTAGATCAGTGGAACATTAAAACCTCAAATTTACACTAAATTAATATCAAATTTCAACAGGCCTCAAGCTTTCTGCATGCACTTCAGCCCCAGTTAAAGTGATGCCATGGACCCATGCCAACAGAACTTGTTCACCTCAAGTGACATTGAGGTTAAACATCAGCCATGATCTTCCTGAATGGCAGATCAGGCTTGAGGGGTCATATGGCCCACTTCTACTTATGTTCAGTGGCAAATTCTGAACAAGGCCTGCATGTGCACTAGACTAAGGGCTGAAGTCTGAACCTGAGAAATTAGCAAAGCTCCCATTCATAGCCATTTTCTGGAGAACTAAATAAAACCCAACCTGTTTTTCCATAAAAGCAAGGGGTCTGCACATTGACTGGATCATAGCAGCATCCTTTAGCACCACATGCCAGCTCACCAAGTGTAGCATTTCCACAGTCCACATGGTCCTTGGCATCAATATCACAAATCATATCTACAAGGAGGTAAAAGGTTACAATGAATACCAAGTGGTGAATTGCAGTTTAAAAAATTAAGTCAACACAAAACACTAGTGTTTATTCCAATTACTCTTGCTTCAGACATACTTTAGAAATCTACTGCCCATTAAAAATGTGAGGTTAATTCAAAGGTCTAATTCTAGGTCAATGATTCCTATTCAATTTTGCGACATTGATCATTACGTAGCTGCCAGCTCTGGATCAAGTTTGGAATCTCCCATCTGGTACAAAGTTATGAAGTGTGGACAAACACCATAGGTAATTTACCTCTACTTCAGGGATAAAATCATGTGAAACACAAATTAGGATGGATATCTGGATTACCCAAACTGAATGTGAAATCAAATGCAAACACTCGTTCTACATTAATTTCCACTTACTACACTGGATAAACATCTTCGAGAATTTGCTTATCCACCTGCACTTCGAGACGACAAGTCTCAAGGTCTGTCAGACTAGAGCCTGCATGGGAGAAATCACTCACTACACCAGGAAGTCCCAGGGTGCTTTATTTTGAAAGCATGGGAGAAAGACTTTTTGCCACAATCCAACTCTTCCCAGGAGAGATTTAAAGAGTTATATTATCTGGATCACTAAAGACTGCATTTCAAATCTAATCCTGCCCTATCAACTTTTACCAAGACAAGTTGACCACGCGCTTTACACTCCAAGCCTCATGAAGGCCAACCTCACTGGCAAACTGACTTCAGGTGCACACAGGCATACTATACCTCCATTAATCTTCACATCCACTGGGGTGACTCCCGGTGTCGCATTAACTGGCTTCACGTCCACTGGGGTGACTCCCGGTGTCGCATTAACTGGCTTCACGTCCACTGGGGTGGCTCCTGGTGTCGCATTAACTGGCTTCACGTCCACTGGGGTGGCTCCTGGTGTCGCATTAACTGGCTTCACAAATGGAGTGACTCCTGGTGTCGCATTAACTGGCTTCACATCCACTGGGGTGGCTCCCGGTGTCGCATTAACTGGCTTCACAAATGGAGTGAGTCCTGGTGTCGCACTCACTGGCTTCACATCCACTGGGGTGACTCCCGGTGTCGCATTAACTGGCTTCACGTCCACTGGGATGACTCCCGGTGTCGCATTAACTGGCTTCACGTCCACTGGGATGACTCCCGGTGTCGCATTAACTGGCTTCACGTCCACTGGGGTGGCTCCTGGTGTCGCATTAACTGGCTTCACAAATGGAGTGACTCCTGGTGTCGCATTAACTGGCTTCACATCCACTGGGGTGACTCCTGGTGTCGCATTAACTGGCTTCACGTCCACTGGGATGACTCCTGGTGTCGCATTAACTGGCTTCACGTCCACTGGGGTGGCTCCCGGTGTCGCATTAACTGGCTTCACAAATGGAGTGAGTCCTGGTGTCGCATTCACTGGCTTCACATCCACTGGGGTGACTCCTGGTGTCGCATTAACTGGCTTCACGTCCACTGGGATGACTCCTGGTGTCGCATTAACTGGCTTCACGTCCACTGGGGTGGCTCCTGGTGTCGCATTAACTGGCTTCACGTCCACTGGGGTGGCTCCTGGTGTCGCATTAACTGGCTTCACAAATGGAGTGACTCCTGGTGTCGCATTAACTGGCTTCACATCCACTGGGGTGGCTCCCGGTGTCGCATTAACTGGCTTCACAAATGGAGTGAGTCCTGGTGTCGCATTCACTGGCTTCACATCCACTGGGGTGACTCCCGGTGTCGCATTAACTGGCTTCACGTCCACTGGGATGACTCCCGGTGTCGCATTAACTGGCTTCACGTCCACTGGGATGACTCCTGGTGTCGCATCAACTGGCTTCACATCCACTGGGGTGACTCCTGGTGTCGCATTAACTGGCTTCACATCCACTGGGGTGGCTCCTGGTGTCGCATTAACTGGCTTCACATCCACTGGGGTGGCTCCTGGTGTCGCATTAACTGGCTTCACATCCAGTGGGGTGGCTCCTGGTGTCGCATTAACTGGCTTCACATCCAGTGGGGTGACTCCTGATGTCGCATTAACTGGCTTCACATCCAGTGGGGTGGCTCCTGGTGTCGCATTAACTGGCTTCACATCCACTGGGGTGACTCCTGATGTCGCATTAACTGGCTTCACATCCACTGGGGTGGCTCCTGGTGTCGCATTAACTGGCTTCACATCCAATGGAGTGACTCCTGGTGTCGCATTAACTGGCTTCACATCCACTGGGGTGGCTCCCGGTGTCGCATTAACTGGCTTCACAAATGGAGTGACTCCTGGTGTCGCATTCACTGGCTTCACAAATGGAGTGACTCCTGGTGTCGCATTCACTGGCTTCACATCCACTGGGGTGGCTCCCGGTGTCGCATTAACTGGCTTCACATCCACTGGGGTGACTCCTGGTGTCGCATTCACTGGCTTCACATCCACTGGGATGGATCCTACTGTTATCCAGGTTGGAACTGTAGTTTAAACAGATGGTTACAAAGGAGCAAGAGTAGAAACTGTGCTTATAAAGCAGCAATTACAATTAACATTTCCACATAATCTTAATCTATGCTTTCCCCCCCACCACCAATGATTGCATTCCTGAACAAGTTGGAGTTATGAGCCAAACTGTGCAATATTTTAACATTGCAGCACAGCAAGGCGTCTATTTTTGGGAGGGTTTCTTGGCAGAGCAAAGGAGTGGCAGCATTGAAACAGATCAAGACTGCCCAACGCACTTCATATTTAGTGGGTTAATTTTATAGTCACTATGTGCAACTTGGAATGCCAATTTGAATACAGCAAGTTCAAACAGCAGAGTGACCAAATATTTGATGACTGTTGGCCAGAGCATCTGATGAACTGGACGCCCTTCAGGCCACAGGGTCTCAACCCCTCATTTAATGTCACCCGACAGTGCAGCGCTATTGGTGCTGACAGTCAGCACATATTACATGCTGGGGCCCATAGTGGTGGGGAGAAAAATAAATCAGATTTGCTGCTTTTTTTTAAAATAAAAAATAACAGTCCATATTGAACTGGACTCATGATTGAAGATTGTTTGAAATGTCAGCACAAAGACTTCCCACTGCAGGGCAGCAGACAAGTCATCATGCATTGGAGATAAACACTTTTTGCAACAAAAGGTGACCAAGACTTACCGATCACTGAAGGAACCAATGGAGGCAGCAACGATGGCAGGGTACAGTTTACAGGAATGCGCTCTATAACTATTATCCTTCTGGATGCATCGATTCCATCAATCCTCAACTCCATGCTTACTGTTTTATTCTAGAGGGGGAGGGGAACAGCATTAACATCCAATAAATTGATAGAAAGCAATCTTAATACAAACAGTCCTGCAAAGTGATCAACTACTAATCAAGCAGAAGCATATTTCTATCCAGCACCAATCCATGCAAGGTCATAGTCAAATGACTATTAGAAATATTGACTAAAACAGATGCACTTACCATTAAATGAACATAGCATCCATTGTATGGAGTACTGAAAAGCAGTGACCCATCTGCCTGTGGAATGGTTCTATATTTACAACTGCTGGGCAATGAACGGAAGTCTCTTGGTATACCATAGTCATCTGTTTAACCAGAAACATGCTCATTAAGCAAACATCTGAATACAATTGTAAGTTCAGAAGCAAGTGCTTCAGTCAAGACATGTTCATCTCAGTTTAGATATTACTAGCACAGAATTAGCTATCTCGTAGAAATGGCTACAAGAGCAAGATAAAGCAGCCCATTTCCCAACTTGGATTGTGAGCTCACATCACTTATGAACCAATTATACATGGAACTGCCTGGGAGAGTGTACTTCACCATTATCCATTTATCCTTGTGCCATAAATAGTTCAGACTGCCCACTGACTTCAGTCAATAGAAACAATATTTCAAGCTAAAGACTTATTGCAGAACAGGCTTATACAAAAAGCAATACTGCCCTTAAAGGAAGCACAACCAAAATTGAATTAAAGTCCAAATTCAACAGAACAAAAAAAAAGGGAACTTATAAAACTAAAAATCTGTGTGTATCAGACACTTCACTGCAGTGCTCACTGGTTACAGAAGGGCTCAAGCATACCAGGGGACCACCACATGCTCCCTCTCCAGGGCCATCAGAGCAAGGACAAAAACATGACAGGCAGAGAAACCCCTCTTCTAGCTCGGCTTATGCTGGACCAGTGAGTCCTTATTATCTTGGATAGATGGACATAGTTACTCTCGTGACACTTCAGCCAAGGGAACTATAGACATGAAATGTCAATTAGCCTATTCTATCCTTGCACAAGTTGACTGGCATGTCTCTATACCAGCAACCACATTTCAAAAGCAATCTATTCACAAGTGCTTTGGCACATCCTGACAACACAATAAAGCACTGTATAAAAGTGAGTTTGTCCTTCAAAGAAGCTCGACAGAGAGAACGGTCAGATTAAAGACCAGACAAGAAATGCTCACACCCACATCACTCCAGAATTACCAATGCTAATTATAGCTGGTTTCAGCACCACAGCTAATTACCATTTCCAATGGCTGACATTCTGTGACACCTAATGAGGTCCTTCAGAGGATCCAGATTGGTTAGCGATACCTCAAGAGCTTCTGGGACATGGAATCGCCTAGCCAGAAGACTTTTTTGGATATTGTGAAAAAAAAAGGTGATATATCAATCCAAGTTATTTTCCTTCCTACGGGCTAACAATTCATAACCAGAAAAAAATCCACAGGAAGGTGAACAATTATGATCAACAAGTTGGATTGAGGCTTTTGAACAGTAGGAAAGCAGGAGTGTGGGGCCAAAACAGTTAAAGGCTTTGCCAGCAGAGGGAGGAAGAACTAAAGAGCGAGGAAGAATTGCTGGAACGAGAAATACCACTGGCAGGTACGATTACTATAGGAACCGCCTTTGGAAAGATTCTGGAAGTAGAGACTGTTTACAAGAGCTTCCATGTTAATTTACTACCAGGGAAAGGAGTGGACACGACTTTTTCCTCCGAGTAATCATCGTCAGATAAAAGCTTTCCTGATTCAGATTTAACATCCTCGTTCAAAGGGATGGAAACGAGCAGAGTTGAAGGGAAAGAGGATTGAAGTTGAGCACTAGGAGCAAAAGGGACCTCCAGCAGAATTAGATACAATGAGAAATAATAAGGGAAGTTTAAAGCATCGACGGTTCATAACTTACCCACGACTGAAAGCCGAATGGACATCCCCTGAAACGAGTCATTACGAATTCGCACCATGACGCCCAACGGCGTGCAAGCAATCTCCTCGGGATAGTCGAAATATTGGACCGATACATGTCTCCGAAATCGGGGGGATGAGGGTGAGTCCAGCGCCCTAACCCTGAAACAGCTGCCCCAGAGAAACAAAAAGATCACCGAGAGCTCCATCTCGAAGTGCTGCTTTCCTCACAGTGAGCGCCTGAGTGCTTTTCAAGAGAAATTCTCTGCCCTGTGAACCATGTTACAATTGCAAATTAAACCTCCCTGCATTCGATTGGGTGCGGTTAACTAGCGAGCCAACTAAAAATACACTTAATGCCATTTGTTTGCAATGGATCATTAACTAATCCGCAGGGAAATGCTTATGCTTATTTGATGCTCCCTGGTTTTCCTGTTAAACTGATTCCCAATATATTGTGATGATTTATCTATAAACAGCCCGGAGTCAATGGAAGTGATTGACTGATGGGCAGGTCGTTATAGCAATGATTGACAAGTAGGTCCTTGCACTTCATCTTTTTGCACCTTGCGGTTGGAATTTGGATTGAAAACCATCCGAGCTGATAGGATCAGGGCCTCTTCTTTCAGACAATCAATGCAAGTTTGTTTTTTTGACATTGACATCTGTGTTGAAACTTTATCTAAATCATAATCCTTTCATCCATATGTTCTTCTATATGTATCACTAATACATTTGGGCAGTAGGCATTCAGGAGGTTTTCATTGAATCATATGTTATTATAACATCTGGAAATTATTGACCTGAAACAAAATTCAATATCCAGCTTCTAATAAAACAATAACGAATGATCCTGCAGATTCTGTACTGAAATAAGATGCCTCCAGCAGATTAATTGCCTCCTGCTTTAATCAGCTCAAGCCCTTATTCCAGTATTCGATCCCGAGGATTGCTATTTTATGACTATTTTTGGCAGATGTGAAAATGAAGACCATTAGAGGTTTTTTTTCTGCTCAGAGAGCTCTGCTCTGACCTCCACTCACTTGAATATTTGGATATTGTTTTGGTCACAGCTCCAGTCCAACAGACACTTCCACAATTATTTCAAGAACACGGGGCTTGAAATGACACAATCAGATCTTTTTTCTATCATTTTTTCGTTAGTTCAATCTGCTTGTTCAATGACTGTGATTAATGATGCTTGGTTTTTTTTGTGTTTTTAGGCCCCCCTTTTATAAGAAGGGGGGGTTAGGGTGTGTTTATGTGCAACCAAAGAAAACTAAAACCAAGTGTCAAATTAAAATGTTATTATCCTTGTCCAGGATGCACTCCAGCCCCTGCGGTGCCCACCGGTCGCGGAAAGCCTCAAGCCTTCCGGTAGACACCGCGTGCTCCATCTCCAGGGCGACCAGGGCGCGGAGCATTCCACGGAAGAGAGACAGACGGTCTGAGCGACCGCCCCCACGGGCCACGACCAACCTGGGCCTGTAGATGGCCAACTTAGCCAGGCCCAGGAGCAGACCCACGAGGAGGTTCTCCGACTTGCCCCACCCCTTTCTGCACCGGGTGACCAAAGATAAGGAACAATATTGTGTATGTAAAAGAGGGAAAATGGCAGCTTGTTAGAATCATAGCCCTGTTGAACCCAGCTTGGTGATATGCTAACAGCTCATGGTATGAAGCAGAGGCTGTGGAGATGGGAAGAACGGATTGATTTGTTTTGTGAAATGTCACATTTCAATTTTCGGTCAGAAGATTGCAAGTAAAGATGGACTAGTATGTTCCTTGGTTTGTTTTTTTAACAAGATCCTAAGGTAGATACAGTCGAAGCGAGTCATTCAGTCCACTCGACTTCAACCATCCACAACACACATCTAAGTGTTTCTTAATGATTCCACTACCCTACCCCGGGGTCTCGTAGATAGCCCTTGAATTCCTTAGCGTTTCAAATAACATTAATGTGTTTCCTTATTTCTATATTTATTATATAGGGGAAGGTGTATGAACACATCCCAGTCATTACATTCAGCTGATGAACGCTTGGCTTACAGTGAGAGACAATGACAAGATAAATAAAGGCTGTGTAATCGGCACTAGTAAGGTGCAATAAATTTACTAGTGAGGGTGACTAGGTAACTCATGGGTGAAGGGATTGAGGATGAGTTACAGTCAGCCCAACGAGTGGAGATATTTATCACGTTTCATTGCTGCCCATGGCCTGCTCTATTTATAATATGTTTATATCCACTCTGTGCCAATGATCCACAAACAACAAATGAAATGAATAATGATTATAGACAGGATAAATCTAATTGATCTCTTCTGAGCCACTTGGCAGTGTGCACTTTTTTTTGTACATTATCTGAGAAATGCCATCAGTTCCTTTGGGTCCCGAATGATAACCTTCCTTGTACCAAGGACAGAGCAGCTGACGACCGAAAGAAAGCAAAGAGACAACGACTGGGTAAACACTGAAAAAAACCCACAAGCACTAATTTACTTTCTTCTGTACAGTATTACTTTATTTTAAGAATTCTTGTGTTTTATAATAGAATTTGATTAAACAAAAATAACTGTTAGCTGACTTTCTTGTGCCAAAACAAAAATGACAAAATTACTAAAATTTAATTTTCTGCAGTTAAATGTTTAATTTACTACTTCGAGGACTGTACCACTTCATCCAAAATGAGGACAACACTGCATTTGGGCCTAAAACACTGTAGTGCTAAATATAGATGCTCACCTGCAGTTTTACACAAGGCGAGTTCTTTTAGTTGTAAAAAAGGCAGATTAGAAGTCTGACACTTCTCTGGAAGAACTAATTATTTAACTGGGGGAGGGGGGTTGTGGGCAATGAGGACACAGTAACAGAAACATATTTTGCTTGTATAAGGTTACTGTGATGCCTAAAAAAAAAAATTTAGTTGGGTTGATTTACTCCTTGTGACAAGCAAAGACATTCAGCACATGACAATTTGTTTCCTGGGTAACGAATGGGACAGTATCCTTGTACATTAGTTTGTTACTTCTGTATTGTCCTAAAACTTGCAAATGTAATTGTTAGATTCACAAAAATTACTTTCTTTTTTAAAGACCATCTTGCTCAGTTGAGGTCATGTTATTGTGAAACAAAAATCAGTGTTTCATTTCAACTTAGTGCAGCATCACCTTGTGTTGATTATAATATTTACACTGGTTGCAGAATTGCACAGGGGTGGGGAAAGAGAATGCCAGGATTGCTAGAGATTTCAGTGCAAACAATGTAATGTATTAAAATCCTTGCTCTTATTCTAAGGCCATTGAAATAGCCTCAAAAGAAAATGCTATGACAGTAACAACAGCAGTAATTAAAGTCACCACTGGGCTACATTAGTGCCCAGATATTTTAGGAGTAAGGAAACACCTCCTGTATATAGCACACCAGTCTCAATCCCATATTGACAGTGGTACAAATGTCAATCAATTCATGAGACAAGGAGAGCAGCAGGCTAGTGATTTCACTTAGTGCAGGATGGCCACTTGAAACAGGTTTAGGGAAGCAAAACAAGTGTTAACACAGGTTTTTAGCCCTTGAGCTATTGGTTTTTCTTTCAGCTTCTGTTCCATTATCCTCCAATTAATAACTTCACTCCTCCTCCCCCCCAAACTTGGATTTGGTCAACAAATACCAAGACAGGTCTGATCATACCACCTGCATGCTGATTGCAGAAGAATACAAGACACATCCACCTTTCCAACTGGTTAGTTCATTATTGCAATTTCCTGTTATCTCTGCCCTTCTTGTAAGGGCCAAGCTACAAACACCTTCCCAAAAACATTGACAATGGGTTCTTCCACCATTGTAGAAATGCTGGGCTGTGATCTGCCACATGGAGTATGCACAGATACTCAACATTAGATTCCCAAAGCTTCAAATTCTGCTCTTGCTTGAACCACACAGGATAATGCCAGGTAGTCATCAGCAATCCTTATCAATCCAAAAACTATTGGAGCACCTCAATTTTAATCAGTTCCCATTCTCAATTAGGAGATCAATCATTAACTGGCAGCACTTATTGAAGTGCATGGCTGGTTTGAAACTGAGCAAGACCAGGTACAGCACATGGAATAAAAGGCAGCTGCTAACTAGGTTATTAATTCTATGTAGGAAGCATTTTCTGTATCAATTTCTCAGTTGATTTAAAATCCAAGTGCTAATTTTTTCCCCTCACCATGTCATCTCAATCTTCAGTGTGTAGAAGCTGATGTCCATTCTGTACCACCCATCAGCTCATGTGGTAAGGGCACTAATCACCAATGTGCCAGTTTATAGCAAGTTGAAATACCACAGGTGCTTAGTGAAAGTTAAGGAATTTCCCTCCCCTTACTGCATTTTATGTTCCAGATGTGAATACCATCAAGTCTGGCTGGAGATATTTCAGTAAAAAGACATCACTCCAGATCAGCAGTTCCAATATTAACAAAATGTTCATTAGAAATTGTATGAGGAGTTAGTGCACAAGGTGAAATACAGATGTTCATTTTTAAAGCCTGGTCCTATACATATTATCCATGTCTCTAAAATGGATGTAAGCCATTACACGAAAACCTCACTACCTTCCCCATGTTCCTTTAAATAGAAGGACTTCAGCAGAGCATTTGCTCAAAATCAAGTGTGGAACCAACAAAGTGAAATTTCTCCAGCAATTTAAATACCAGCAGGAAATCCAGTTTTGGAGATTTGTACCAACTGAGGAAATTACACCCCCTAGTGTTTAAGCTTTACCAATGGGCATGAGAAAAATAAAGTTTCAGTATGCCACAAGAAAAATCTACCTCCCAATTTTGCCCAGCTGAAAGTCATGTAGTTAGTACATGACCTACTTTACCAAGTATGTAAAGATGCAAAACTTTCTAACAAAAGTTGAAATCAAATCATGCAAGACACTAAATTGCTTAGTCTTGGTTAAAATAGGCAGACAGTCATGTTAATAGTTTTGACTCCCACTCCAGCAATATGCCAACTTTCAAAGATGTTAAATACCCAATTTCAGGGATTTAGTGCCACATTTCAAAAGGCAATGTACCCCTGTTGGCAAGTCATCATTGATCAGTTGATTCACCTTTGGCAGAGACCATTTGGTTATAAGCCAAAAAGTTTAAATTAAGAAATCTGCCCTTCCCATTGAGTATGGGACAAAAAGGCAAAGATTCATTTACAAGAGTTTAATTTCATTTTCAGCAGTTATTGCAGAACCAGGGCTGCATAAATTCAAACTACAACAAAGTTACTTGATTTATAAACCTTTAATACTGTATTTTGATCCCAAAACTTGAACAGAACTCAAGACTTGCGCTTGTACATTTGTTTACAGTTCCAGCATAGAACTAGTCCAGCGATCAAGGCCAATGCAAGGGATGTCACAACTGCTGCAAGTAGGATGGCATCAACTATATTTTCTATAAACAGAGAGGTAAAGTTTAGTGAGATACGTATACCAATGGTTACATGCAATGAATCTATCCTCCCCATTCAACCTTAAAAATTCCCACTCTACCCCTAAAAAGTTCCATGCAGTTTACCAATATCATTCACACCTCAAGGCTACATTAGATCAGATTCATAGCCAGATGCCTCAAAATACAATTCGTTCTCCTTCAAAATTGAGGGATTTCCCAACGGTTCACACATCCAGCCATGGTGCTGACTGAGATTTGTGAAGTGCACCAGTCAGGTGACCAGATTCAAACCAGCAACTCTACCAAAGAGAACTGAAATGTTCTTGTAGCTCATGCTCTTCAATATGAAGCCAAATATCCTGATAAGGAACTGTCACTGACTCATGATCCTATAGTAAAGGCATTAAAGCTAGTAGAGCACTGCAAATTTACAGCATAATCCAGTACAATTCATTTGACTTATCCAAGTTAAAAAGAATGTCCATTGACTACAGCGGAGGCAGATGCAGCACAGCAGATTACCAAGCTTTGCCTTCAACCTGGGCTCTTGCCCATGATGTTCTTTTGGTACCCATGTGTCTATTGTCCAAAGGGTTGGGTGCAATTTAACCCTGTTTATAAATGAACATGAAGTACAATTAACAATTGCCCGAGTGCCAAAAATTAGTTTGTACCTTTTGCAATGACCTATAGCAGGAGTTAATGTTCAATTTATTCCACATTTGTTAGTGAACTTCAACAATTTGGGCACTGCAGTGACTGTGCACAAAGCCCATTGGCACACAAGACATCCAATAAAGGTGGAGCAAGGGAAAGGAGCTGCAGGAAAGTACTGCCCAGAGGCAGGAAATGCTGCGGTGGAATATAGCAACTTCCCCAGATAAGCCAATTAAATGGTTAGGGTATTTTACAAAATGCACATGACCAGGCAAGTATTCCATTTGAAATGGAGATATCAATTATGATGTTTGCTGGACCTGTGCAATCAATTTTGCAAGTTCATGCAAAGTGCCCTTCAAAAAAGTTCATTACCTGCCAGTTCAGTCTTCACATTACAATTACTCTGGATTAAGATGCCAACATATTGTTAGGAATAAGCATGCAATACACTTCATACCATTTGCCTGGGAGGACTCTGCAACACTATTTTCCTCAGCAAGAGTGAAAATTATGGGGCTCTTCAGTGTTACCAGTCCTTGCTGTAGGGACTCAGTTGAAGTGTCAAAGTCTGAACTTCTGGCTATTCCTGGTAAAGGAGAAAGTGTTAATGATTTTATCCATCTTGGGCAATCTACAAGCACTAAAGTTCCACTTCAATTTCAAAACAGGCTGAAATTTTGAATTAAGCCTTTCCTGAAGGAAATAGTCTGAAAATTTTAAGCAGATGGTTTTCTAGAGCAACTAGCAAGACTCTCAGCACCCTGCTATTGTATTTTAACCATGCAACACTGTTCAAAGATTCCTGCATACAGCACAATGCAGTTTCATGGAGCTCAAATTGCATCTTGGTCAGAGACAGGACAGCTAATGAGATTGTACTAAAATCTGATTCTCAAATAATGTAGATGTGAAACTAGTTGACGTGGAAGAGTTGAAGCCAAGATTAGTCAGCCGTCAAATACTGTGAAAGTCTCAGGTGCTTCTTACTTTTGCCAGTGTCACAAGTTGTGGCACACGTCTCCATTTCAGACAGAAGGCACACAGTTGCACTACAATGGAAGTAGACCTACAGGAGAGAGCACAGTTATTCTTAAAATCTTCCTTACTGAGTTGGTGCTTAATACAATTATATTTAAAAACCTAACCTCGCCATTCAAAATTGCTTGAACTTTCCGGCCCCAAAATGCAAAGGTCTTCACTTCAAACCTTTTGTGATGTGTTGGAAACGGCAAGCTGGAAGTTGCCTCGACCGCATGTAACTGGGTCAAGTAATTATCACCATAATAGGGGCACCTGGAGGACAAAACAGACTCTGTTGTTGTGGTGTTCTTGATTCTCAAGGTGAAATAGAAAATGTCAAATAGAGAATGCTTACTTGCCATCCAGTTTAGCTCCTGTGAAAATCATTGTTACTACTTTAGGATTGCTTAAAACTCCATAACTAGTTATACTATGGTGAAACCAGAAAGTTGGGGGAAAAAAAAAAGACTCCTTTTACACCCAACCTAGTTCACAACCAATGAAGTTTAGTCTCTGGTTGTTTTCCCATTAATCAATTCACAGCACCCTGAAAAGCAGTAAAGGACACCATCCTTCACTAAGTGGTGTTGCTGGAGGGATAATGTTTGCCAGGACACCAGAACTCTTCCACATCCACCCAAGAGGATGGATGGGCCTCAGTTTATTATTTCAGCAGAAAGACCACCAAGTGCAGCATTTTCGTTCTGCACTGAAGGATCAGCCTAGATCACATGCTTATGTTTTGGTTAAGTGGTCGTGCTCTTGCCTCTAGGTTCAAGGTTCAAGCTCCACTCCCAATACTAAACTGGTGTTGGGGGGGGGGGGGGGGGGCGGGGTGTGGAGAAGGGAAACTGGATGTTAACCTATTACATACTCAGCTTCAAGTTAATAACACTTGTCTTGCATGACTATAGCAGCCCTTGAAGGAAAGTGGCAATTCAGGCCAAGAAAATCAAACTAAGTTTCAATGCAGCAGTCACTTTCAAGCCATGAACCCAGATACAAAAGCAAGCGCTGCATTATCTATTGGGAAGTAAACTCTGCCCTGGCCATAATCCCAAGGTGAAGGAGTTTCTCTGTTGCTAGCCTCAGACTGCTAGACAAAGCTCACTGAGCAAATGTTTTGTTTCTCTTTCCTGCCCCAACACAAGGATTCACACAGGACATTTGCTTTCTATCTTGTGATGGTTACTCATCCAATAAGCAAAATGAATCACCCATGTAGCCAAAGAATGGGGGTAATTTCAGGGTCACAATATTCCAATTATACATCACAAAAGGAACCATGCAGTTGATCATATAATTAGACTAGTTGACTGGGATAATGATTTACTGGAATTAACATGCACTTCTGTTCACATATTGGGTTGTCATAAACTGGACAAGTGCAACTAACCTTTGTACACCTGGTTGAGTGCTTTTGTATCATGCAAGAATTTAAACAGCCACGGTCAAATCTAGTCTAAGGAACTTCCCATCTCATGTTAACTCAAACAGCATATTTTGCTCAAGCCCTCAAGGATGGAGGCATTTTAAGAGAAAAGGGAAATTGGAAGTATACTTGCCCATTCACAAGAATGCTCCATTGTTTGCCATGATGAGGGTCAGATGTTTGGGTTGCCCAACAGTCATTCAGGACCAGTGCAATATTAGCATCCACTCTGTGGAGAAGATGTACTTCTACATACACTGGCTCCCTAAGAAATTTCACTATCGGGTAGTCTTCATCAGCAAACCAAGTACTGTATGACTCCTCTGTGGAAATAAACTAGATCAGCAACAAAGTGTACAGGCCTAGTATTCTTCAGACTAAGTTAAGCCTTCATTACCTTTTGCAATCCTCATTTCCATTTTGAGGACACCATCCTTCACTACAAAAGGCAGGGGCGAAGGAGTGTTCACCACCAGCATCAAAGGAATGTTCCTACTGCCAGTTAAGTGGCATATCACATGCAGCCTATGAGTGAAACAACATTAAAGCATAATGCTTAAAGAATCATACAGAATATTTCAATAATGCCACAGTGCAAAACTACCAAAAATGGATGAGCTGAAAGGAAGTGCCAATCAACTGGTGCAACAGGCCTCCCAAGCTTTTAATTCTAGTTATGAAACCTGACAAGAATCAAGGTTGATATTTTGGGGCAGGGGTATGGAAGAGAAGGAGCACAGCAAAAAAGTGTAGCTCTTCAATAGGGCCAGGTTTAATGCCCTTCCCATATCATTATTGACTCCATTACCACACAAGAAATGGACAGGCTCTTTGAGCACCCAATTAAGGAAGGGCTTATGACAACTTTAGCAATGTGACAAAGTACATCAGTTAGAACTTTAATATCATAGAATCATAGAAGTTACAACATGGAAACAGGCCCTTCGGCCCAACATGTCCATGTCGCCCAGTTTATACCACTAAGCTAGTCCCAATTGCCTGCACTTGGCCCATATCCCTCGATACCCATCTTCCCCATGTAACTGTCCAAATGCTTTTGAAAAGACAAAATTGTACCCGCCTCTACTACTGCCTCTGGCAGCTCGTTCCAGACACTCACCACCCTTTGAGTGAAAAAATTGCCCCTCTGGATCCTTTTGTATCTCTCCCCTCTCACCTTAAATCTGTGCCCCCTCGTTATAGACTCCCCTACCTTTGGGAAAAGATTTTGACTATCGACCTTATCTATGCCCCTCATTATTTTATAGACTTCTATAAGATCACCCCTTAACCTCCTACTCTCCAGGGAAAAAAGTCTCAGTCTATCCAACCTCTCCCTATAAGTCAAACCATCAAGTCCCGGTAGCATCCTAGTAAATCTTTTCTGCACTCTTTCTAGTTTAATAATATCCTTTCTATAATAGGGTGACCAGAACTGTACACAGTACTCCAAGTGTGGCCTCACCAATGCCCTGTACAACTTCAACAAGACATCCCAACTCCTGCATTCAATGTTCTGACCAATGAAACCAAGCATGCTGAATGCCTTCTTCACCACCCTATCCACCTGTGACTCCACTTTTAAGGAGCTATGAACCTGTACTCCTAGATCTCTTTGTTCTATAACTCTCCTCAACGCCCTACCATTAACGGAGTAGGTCCTGGCCCGATTCGATCTACCAAAATGCATCACCTCACATTTATCTAAATTAAACTCCATCTGCCATTCATCGGCCCACTGGCCCAATTTATCAAGATCCTGTTGCAATCCTAGATAACCTTCTTCACTGTCCACAATGCCACCAATCTTGGTGTCATCTGCAAACTTACTAACCATGCCTCCTAAATTCTCATCCAAATCATTAATACAAGTAACAAATAACAGCAGACCCAGCACCGATCCCTGAGGCACACCGCTGGACACAGGCATCCAGTTTGAAAAACAACCCTCGACAACCACCCTCTGTCTTCTGTCGTCAAGCCAATTTTGTATCCAATTGGCTACCTCACCTTGGATCCCATGAGATTTAACCTTATGTAACAACCTACCATGCGGTACCTTGTCAAATGCTTTGCTGAAGTCCATGTAGACCACGTCTACTGCACAGCCCTCATCTATCTTCTTGGTTACCCCTTCAAAAAACTCAAATTCGAGAGACATGATTTTCCTCACAAAACCATGCTGACTGTTCCTAATCAGTCCCTGCCTCTCCAAATGCCTGTAGATCCTGTCCCTCAGAATACCCTCTAACAACTTACCCACTACAGATGTCAGGCTCACTGGTCTGTAGTTCCCAGGCTTTTCCCTGCCGCCCTTCTTAAACAAAGGCACAACATTTGCTACCCTCCAATCTTCAGGCACCTCACCTGTAGCGGTGGATGATTCAAATATCTCTGCTAGGGGACCCGCAATTTCCTCCCTAACCTCCCATAACATCCTGGGATACATTTCATCAGGTCCCGGAGATTTATCTACCTTGATGCGCGTTAAGACGTCCAGCACCTCCCTCTCTGTAATATGTACACTCCTCAAGACATCACTATTTATTTCCCCAAGTTCCCTAACATCCATGCCTTTCTCAACCGTAAATACCGATGTGCAATATTCATTCAGGATCTCACCCATCTCTTGTGGTTCCGCACATAGATGACCTTGTTGATCCTTAAGAGGCCCTACTCTCTCCCTAGTTACCCTTTTGCCCTTTATGTATTTGTAAAAGCTCTTTGGATTCACCTTTGCCTGATCTGCCAAAGCAATCTCATATCCCCTTTTTGCCCTCCTGATTTCTCTGAACTCTACTCCGGCAATCTCTATACTCTTCAAGGGATCCACTTGATCCCAGCTGCCTATGCATGTCATATGCCTCCTTCTTTTTGACTAGTGCCTCAATCTCCCGAGTCATCCAAGGTTCCCTACTTCTACCAGCCTTGCCCTTCACTTTATAAGGAATGTGCTTACCCTGAACCCTGGTTAACACCCTTTTGAAAGCCTCCCACTTACCAGACGTCCCTTTGCCTGCCAACAGACTCTCCCAATCAACTTCTGAAAGTTCCTGTCTAATACCATCAAAATTGGCCTTTCCCCAATTTAGAATTTTAACTTTTGGGCCAGACCTATCCTTCTCCATAGCTATCTTAAAACTAATGGAATTATGATCACTGGTCCCAAAGTGATCCCTCACTAACACTTCTGTCACCTGCCCTTCCTTATTTCCCAAGAGGAGGTCAAGTTTTGCCCCCTCTCTAGTCAGGCCATCCACATACTGAATGAGAAATTCCTCCTGAATACACTCAACAAATTTCTCTCCATCCAAGCCCCTAATGCTATGGCTGTCCCAGTCAATGTTGGGAAAGTTAAAGTCCCCTACTATTACCACCCTATTTTTCTTGCAGCTGTCTAATCTCCTTACATATTTGCTCCTCAATTTCCCGTTGACTATTTGGGGGTCTGTAGTACAATCCTATCAAAGTGATCTCTCCCTTCTTATTTTTCAGTTCTACCCATATAGACTCAGTGGGCGAACCCTCGGATATATCCCCTCTCACTACTGCCGTGATGTTCTCCCTAATCAAGAACGCAACTCCCCCTCCTCTCTTACCTCCTGCTCTATCTTTCCTATAGCATCTGTACCCTGGATCATTGAGCTGCCAGTCCTGCCCCTCCCTTAGCCATGTTTCAGTAATAGCTATAACATCCCAGTCCCATGTACCCATCCATGCCCTGAGTTCATCTGCCTTGCCCATCAGACTTCTTGCATTGAAATAAATGCAGTTTAATCTAGACTTCCCTTGGTCTTTGCCCTGCTTTCTCAGACCATCTGTCCGGTCATGTTCTGTACACTCTCCCTTACTGCGTTTTGTTTCTGTCACCACTTTATTTCCCACTGACTTCCTGCATCGGTTCCCATCCCCCTGCCACATTAGTTTAAACCCTCCCCAACAGCACTGGCAAACACTCCCCCTAGGACATTGGTTCCAGTCCTGCCCAGATGCAGACCGTCCAATTTGTACTGGTCCCACCTCCCCCAGAACCGGTTCCAATGGCCCAGGAATTTGAATCCCTCCATCTTGCACCATCTCTCAAGCCACGTATTCATCTTAGCTATCCTGTCATTCCTACTGACTAACCCGTGGCACTGGTAGCAATCCTGAGATTACTACCTTTGAGGTCCTACTCTTTAGTTTAACTCCTAACTCCCTAAATTCAGCTTGTAGGACCTCATCCTGTGTTTTACCTATATCGTTGGTGCCTATATGCACCACGACAACTGGCTGTTCACCCTCCCCCTCCAGAATGTCCTGCAGCCGCTCCGAGACATCCTTGACCCTTGCACCAGGGAGGCAACATACCATCCTGGAGTCTGCAGAAGTGGTCAGTCTGTGGGGTTTGGGGGGGGGGGGGGGGGGGGTGGTGGCGTAAGATACATTTTTTGGCTGACAAGACCCTTGGGGGTTAAGAACTAGTGATCTTGTGGCACTTGCCTGAAGGAATAGTTGCCATTATTGCATTGTAGTCCCATGTTCAAGTAATTAACACATGGTGTTCGGGACCAGGACCAGGTAGTGAAAGTATGGCCTCTGATGCCAAGTAGGCAGCCAATCTTAGAGCTTCCTTCTGGGGGGGGGGGGGGGGGGGTCCTAAAGTTTGAGGCTTCAAGTTTACCATAGGTTCTGTCTCCTTGTATTTTTGCCTCTTTAGTTGCATTACTGTTAGTCAATGGTGCACAAAGCCATGCCATCTTGTGATCACATGGGTCTGGTCTTGCCAACCCTTCAGATAAACTCCCATGACCTCACCAGCTGCCACAGTGCAATTTTTAAATCCTTTCCAATTGGAACCCAAGTACAAGTTAGAAAGCTTGGTGGCAACTATTTCAATAGACCAAAACCATTACCCAGTTCAGTATTCACAAGCTTACCTGAAAGTACTGTCTCTGGTTATAGAGCCACGAGATCCATTTCGGATTCTCCTTTTTGCCATGATATCGACTGTGTAAGTGATGTTTTGTCCATCAATCTATAAAAAAAGGGTTTTGATGAGACACTTGCTCCTCTCCTTCCCCCACCACCAAGCAAAACCACTTACCATTTGCATGGACCCGCATGAATTCAAAGGAAAGCTGAAGACAATAAATTCAGATGTCCTGGCAACAGGGATGCATTCAGAACTTGCGTTATTCACCAAGTAAACAGAGCCAAGATTCAGTGGGGGCACTGTTGCAACCCTGGGGACTACAATGGTAAATAGCCCATTGTTTGTGCAGTCAATATAAGCTGGGGGAAAAGTCATATGCAATTAGCAAAGTGTTCCATATAACAAGGAATGAAACAGTATCAGACTAGATCAGTGGAACATTAAAACCTCAAATTTACACTAAATTAATATCAAATTTCAACAGGCCTCAAGCTTTCTGCATGCACTTCAGCCCCAGTTAAAGTGATGCCATAGACCCATGCCAACAGAACTTGTTCACCTTAAGGTGACATTGAGGTTAAACATCAGCCACCATCTTACTGAATGGCAGATCAGGCTTGAAGAGCCATATGGCCCACACCTAGTTATGTTCAGTGGCAAATTCAGAACAAGGCCTGCATGTGCACGAGACTAAGGGCTGAAGTCTGAACCCAAGAAACTGCAAAGCTCCCATTCATAGCCATTTTCTGGAGAACTAAATAAAACCCAACCTGTTTTTCCATAAAAGCAAGAGGTCTGCACATTGACTGGATCATAGCAGCATCCTTTAGCACCACACGCCAGCTCACCAAGTGCAGCATTTCCACAGTCTACACGGTCCTTGGCATCAATATCACAAATCATATCTACAAGGAGGTAAAGGTTACAATGAATACCAAGTGGTGAATTGCAGTTTAAAAAATTAACACAACACTAGTGTTTATTCCAATTACTCTTGCTTCAGACATACTTCAGAAATCTCACTGCCCATTAAAAATGTGAGGTTAATTCAAAGGTCCAATTCTAGGGCAATGATTCCTATTCAATTTTGCTACATTGATCATTATGTCGCTGCCAGCTCTGGATCAAGTTTGGAATCTCCCATCTGGCACAAAAGAGTTATGAAGTGTGGACAAACACCATAGGTAATTTACCTCTACTTCAGTGACAAAATCATGTGAAACAAATTAGGATGGCTATCCAGATTACCCAAACTGCATTTGATTTCACATTCAAACACTTGTTCTACCTTAATTTCCACTAACTACACGAGACAAACCAACATCTGAGAATTTGCTTATCCACCTGCACTTCTCAAAGACAAGTCTCAAGGTCTGTCAGACTAGAGCCTGCATGGGAGAAATCACTCACTACACCAGGAAGTCCCAGGGTGCTTTATTTTTAAAAGCATGGGAGAATGACTTTTTGCCACAATCCAACTCTTCCCAGGAGAGATTAAAGAGTTATATTATCTGGATCACTAAAGACTGCATTTCAAATCTAATCCTGCCCTATCAACTTTTACCAAGACAAGTTGACCACGCGCTTTACACTCCAAGCCTCATGAAGGCCAACCTCACTGGCAAACTGACTTCAGGTGTACAGAAGCATACTATACCTCCATTAATCTTCACATCCACAGGGGTGGCTCCCGGTGTCGCATTAACTGGCTTCACATCCACTGGGGTGACTCCTGGTGTCGCATCAACTGGCTTCACATCCACTGGGGTGGCTCCCGGTGTCGCATCAACTGGCTTCACAGCCACTGGGGTGACTCCCGGTGTCGCATCAACTGGCTTCACAGCCACTGGGGTGGCTCCTGGTGTCGCATCAACTGGCTTCACATCCACTGGGGTGACTCCTGGTGTCGCAACAACTGGCTTCACATCCACTGGGGTGACTCCTGGTGTCGCATCAACTGGCTTCACATCCACTGGGGTGACTCCTGGTGTCGCATCAACTGGCTTCACATCCACTGGGGTGACTCCTGGTGTCGCATCAACTGGCTTCACATCCACTGGGGTGACTCCTGGTGTCGCATCAACTGGCTTCACATCCACTGGGGTGACTCCTGGTGTCGCATCAACTGGCTTCACATCCACTGGGGTGACTCCTGGTGTCGCATCAACTGGCTTCACATCCACTGCGGTGACTCCTGGTGTTGCATTAACTGGCTTCACATCAACTGGCTTCACAAAGGGAGTGACTCCTGGTGTCGCATCAACTGGCTTCACATCCACTGGTGTCGCATCAACTGGCTTCACATCCATTGGGGCGACTCCTGGTGTCGCATCAACTGGCTTCACAGCCACTGGTGTCGCATCAACTGGCTTCACAAAGGGAGTGACTCCTGGTGTCACATCAACTGGCTTCACATCCAATGGGGTGACTCCTGGTGTCGCATTAACTGGCTTCACATCCACTGGGGCGACTCCTGGTGTCGCATCAACCGGCTTCACAGCCACTGGGGTGACTCCTGGTGTCGCATCAACCGGCTTCACAGCCACTGGGGTGGCTCCTGGTGTCGCATCAACCGGCTTCACATCCACTTGGGTGACTCCTGGTGTCGCATCAACTGGCTTCACATCCACTGGGGCGACTCCTGGTGTCGCATCAACTGGCTTCACATCCACTGGGGCGACTCCTGGTGTCGCATCAACTGGCTTCACATCCACTGGTGTCGCATCAACTGGCTTCACAAAGGGAGTGACTCCTGGTGTCACATCAACTGGCTTCACATCCAATGGGGTGACTCCTGGTGTCGCATCAACTGGCTTCACATCCACTGGGGCGACTCCTGGTGTCGCATTAACTGGCTTCACAGCCACTGGGGTGGATCCTACTGTTGTCCAGGTTGGAACTGTAGTTTAAACAGATGATTACAAAGGAGCAAGAGTAGAGACTGCTTACAAAGCAGCAATTACCATAAACATTTCCACAATCTTAATCTATGCTTTCCCCCCCACCAATGATTGCATTCCTGAACAAGTTGGAGTTATGAGCCAACCTGTGCAATATTTTAACATTGCAGCACTGCAAGGAGTCTATTTTTGGGAGGGTTTCTTGGCAGAGCAAAGGAGTGGCAGCATTGAAACAGATCAAGACTGCCCAACGCACTTCATATTTAGTGGGTTAATTTTATAGTCACTATGTGCAACTTGGAATGCCAATTTGAATACAGCAAGTTCAAACAGCAGAGTGACCAAATGTTTGATGACTGTTGGCCAGAGCATCTGATGAACTGGACGCCCTTCAGGCCACAGGGTCTCAACCCCTCATTTAATGTCACCTGACAGTGCAGCGCTATTGGTGCTGACAGTCAGCACATATTACATGCTGGGGCCCATCGTGGTGGGGAGAAAAAAAAGCAGCAAATCTGATTTATAAGAGTCCACATTGAACTGGGCTAAGAAAGGATTGAAGATTGTTTGAAATGTCAGCACAAAGACTTCCCACTGCAGGGCAGCAGACAAGTCATCATGCATTGGAGATAAACACTTTTTGCAACAAAAGGTGACCAAGACTTACCGATCACTGAAGGAACCAATGGAGGCAGCAACGATGGCAGGGTACAGTTTACAGGAATGCGCTCTATAACTATTATCCTTCTGGATGCATCGATTCCATCAATCCTCAACTCCATGCTTACTGTTTTATTCTAGAGGGGGAGGGGAACAGAATTAACATCCAATAAATTGATAGAAAGCAATCTTAATACAAACAGTCCTGCAAAGTGATCAACTACTAATCAAGCAGAAGCATATTTCTATCCAGCACCAATCCATGCAAGGTCATAGTCAAATGATTATTAGAAATATTAACTAAAACAGATGCACTTACCATTAAATGAACATAGCATCCATTGTATGGAGTACTGAAAAGCAGTGACCCATCTGCCTGTGGAATGGTTCTATATTTACAACTGCTGGGCAATGAACGGAAGTCTCTTGGTATACCATAGTCATCTGTTTAACCAGAAACATGCTCATTAAGCAAACATCTGAATACAATTGTAGGTTCAGAAGCAAGTGCTTCAGTCAAGACATGTTCATCTCAATTTAGATATTAACAGCACAGAATTAGCTATCTCGTAGAAATGGCCACAAGAGCAAGATAAAGCAGCCCATTTCCCAACTTGGATTGTGAGCTCACATCACTTATGAACCAATTATACATGGAACTGCCTGGGAGAGTGTACTTCACCATTATCCATTTATCCTTGTGCCATAAATAGTTCAGACTGCCCACTGACTTCAGTCAATAGAAACAATATTTCAAGCTAAAGATTTATGCAGAACAGGCTTATACAAAAAGCAATACCACCCTTAAAGGAAGCACAATCAAAATTGAATTAAAGTCCAAATTCAACAGAACAAAAAAAAGGGAACTTATAAAACTAAAAATCTGTGTGTATCAGACACTTCACTGCAGTGCTCACTGGTTGCAGAAGGGCTCAAGCATACCAGGGGACCACCACATGCTCCCTCTCCAGGGCCATCAGAGCAAGGACAAAAACATGACAGGTGGAGAAACCCCTCTTCTAACTAGGCTTATGCTGGACCAGTGAGTCCTTATTGATCTTGGACCGATGGACATAGTTACTCTAGTGACACTTCAGCCAAGGGAAGTGTAGATATGAAGAAATGTCACTTAGCCTATTCTATCCTTGCACAAGTTGACTGGCATTTTGTCTCTATACCAGCAACCACATTTCAAAAGCAATCTATTCACAAGTGCTTTGGCACATCCTGACAACACAATAAGACACTGTATAAAAAGTGAGTTTGTCCTTCAAAGAAGCTCTAGAGAGAATGGTCAGATTAAAGAACAGACAAGAAATGCTCACACCCACATCACTCCAGAATTACCAATGCTAATTATAGCTGGTTTCAGCACCACAGCTAATTACCATTTCCGATGGCTGACATTCTTTGACACCTAATGAGGTCCTTCAAAAGATCCAGATTGGTTAGCTATACCTCAAGAGCTTCGGAGACATGGAATCTCCTAGCGAGAAGACTTTTTTTTGGATGTTGTGAAAGGTGATATATCAAAGTTATTTTCCTTCTTATAGGCTAACAATTCATAACCAGAAAAAAACCACAGGAAGGTGAGCAATTATGATCAACAAGTTGGATTGAGGCTTTTGAACAGTAGGAAAGCAGGAGTGTGGGGCCAAAACAGTTAAAGGCTTTGCCAGCAGAGGGAGGAAGAACTAAAGAGCGAGGAAGAATTGCGAGAACGAGAAATACCACTGGCAGGTACGATTACTATAGGAACCGCCTTTGGAAAGATTCTGGAAGTAGAGACTGTTTACAAGAGCTTCCATGTTAATTTACCACCAGGGAAAGGAGTGGACACGACTTTTTCCTCCGAGTAATAATCGTCAGATAAAAGCTTTCCTGATTCAGATTTAACATCCTCGTTCAAAGGGATGGAAACGAGCAGAGTTGAAGGGAAAGAGGATTGAAGTTGAGCACTAGGAGCAAAAGGGACCACCAGCAGAATTAGATACAATGAGAAATAATAAGGGAAGTTTAAAGCATCGACGGTTCATAACTTACCCACGACTGAAAGCCGAATGGACATCCCCTGAAACGAGTCATTACGAATTCGCACCATGACGCCCAACGGCGTGCAAGCAATCTCCTCGGGATAGTCGAAATATTGGACCGATACATGTCTCCGAAATCGGGGGGATGAGGGTGAGTCCAGCGCCCTAACCCTGAAACAGCTGCCCCAGAGAAACAAAAAGATCACCGAGAGCTCCATCTCGAAGTGCTGCTTTCCTCACAGTGAGCGCCTGAGTGCTTTTCAAGAGAAATTCTCTGCCCTGTGAACCATGTTACAATTGCAAATTAAACCTCCCTGCATTCGATTGGGTGCGGTTAACTAGCGAGCCAACTAAAAATACACTTAATGCCATTTGTTTGCAATGGATCATTAACTAATCCGCAGGGAAATGCTTATGCTTATTTGATGCTCCCCGGTTTTCCTGTTAAACTGATTCCCAATATATTGTGATGATTTATCTATAAACAGCCCGGAGTCAATGGAAGTGATTGACTGATGGGCAGGTCGTTATAGCAATGATTGACAAGTAGGTCCTTGCACTTCATCTTTTTGCACCTTGCGGTTGGAATTTGGATTGAAAACCATCCGAGCTGATAGGATCAGGGCCTCTTCTTTCAGACAATCAATGCAAGTTTGTTTTTTTGACATTGACATCTGTGTTGAAACTTTATCTAAATCATAATCCTTTCATCCATATGTTCTTCTATATGTATCACTAATACATTTGGGCAGTAGGCATTCAGGAGGTTTTCATTGAATCATATGTTATTATAACATCTGGAAATTATTGACCTGAAACAAAATTCAATATCCAGCTTCTAATAAAACAATAACGAATGATCCTGCAGATTCTGTACTGAAATAAGATGCCTCCAGCAGATTAATTGCCTCCTGCTTTAATCAGCTCAAGCCCTTATTCCAGTATTCGATCCCGAGGATTGCTATTTTATGACTATTTTTGTCAGATGTGAAAATGAAGACCATAAGAGTTAGGCAGCTAATCTCATCACTTTCCCTTGATGAAGGTGAAGAATGAAAGCCTGGACAGAGAACCAGAGAGACATGGTGCTGGGTTGTCTACAAGGAGCAGCTATGATATGATTGCAACTCTTCTCTCTGTGCTGCCTGAGCACAGTTTCATTTTCTGGGACCGGTTTGGCTTCTGTGATATGAGTTCCATTCCCCCAACCAACACCATCAGAACAGATGGCCCAGTCACTCATCTCATTTCTGTTTGTGGGACCTTGCTGTGTGTAAATTGAGTGCCGTGTTTCCCTACTGCACTTCAAAAAGTAATTCATTGGCTGAAAGACATTTTGGGATGTCCTGAAGATGTGAAAAGTACTGTATAAATAAAAATTCATTCTTTCTTACATAAGTATGACTCTCTGCACACTTTGGATTCATTCTGAAGGTGTCATTGTCGGTGGACTGAATTGTATTACCGTTTATCCGGACAGGTTCTGTGCAGGTCTACTGGTGCCTTTGGTAACACTGCCACACTCCAGGTTTGTAAATTGTCATTTTTGTCCTTAACGGGAAATAAAACATAATTAGGAAAGAAAAGTTTTAAAATCTTGGGAGCAGGAAGCCAAGTGAGGAAATATGATTTGTCTGTTAGCTTCTATCCGCGGAATCTTGATTGTTTGGAAGCAACTCCAGTGAGGTTGTAAGTACTTATCTGATCAATTGCTGATCACTCACCAGTATTAATGTATTTATAACGTACGATGGTCCTGAAGGGAAAAGCAAGTTTTTTTGTTAAATAGCAAAAATGAATGTATGGCTGTGTTAGTACTTTCCCATCATGTTTAGCAGTTTGATGATGTGGATATTGTAACCTGCCCTTGGTAGGATTCCAGGAGGAGGTCTTGTAAAATGATATTGTGTATGCCTTTTATAATTTAACCAATTAGGTTGCATTGGTTTGCCCCAGTGACATCAGCTAAAAACAAAATGATAAATGTGCCCCCTACTAATAAAAGAACTTAAACAAAAAGGAAAAGAGACTTATCAAAGTACAAAATAATATTATGCCTGGTGTCCACTATACACTGCTGCGCCCACCGGTCGCTGAAGGCCTCAAGCGTACCGACAGACACGGCATGCGCCTTCTCCAGGGGCACCCGGGCGTGGACGAGACCACAGAAAAGAGGCAGGTGGCCGGAGCGACCGCCCCCACGGGCCGCGTCCAACCTGGGCCTGGAGATGGCCAACTTAGCCAGGCCCAGGAGCAGACCCACGAGGAGGTTCGCCGACTTGCCCCACCCCTTTCTGCACCGGGTGACCAAAGATAAGGAACAATATTGTGTATGTAAAAGAGGGAAAATGGCATCTTGTTAGAATCATAGCCCTGTTGAACCCAGCTTGGTGATATGCAAACAGCTCATGGTATGAAGCAGAGGCTGTGGAGATGGGAAGAACGGATTGATTTGTTCTGTAAAATGTCACATTTCAATTTTCGGTCAGAAGATTGCAAGTAAAGATGGACTAGTATGTTCCTTGGTTTGTTTTTTTACAAGATCCTAAGGTAGATACAGTCGAGGAGAGTCATTCAGTCCACTCTACTTCAACCATCCACAACACACATCTAAGTGTTTCTTAATGATTCCACTACCCTACCCCGGGGGTCTCGTAGATATCCCTTGAATTCCTTAGCGTTTCTGCTGTATTTCAAATAACATTAATGTGTTTACTTATTTCTATATTTATTATATAGGGGAAATTGTATGAACACACCCCAGTCATTACATTCAGCTAATGAACGCTTGGCTTACAGTGAGACACAATGACAAGATAAATAAAGGCTGTGTCATCGGCAATAGTAAGGTGCAATAAATTTACTAGTGTGGGTGACTCGGTAACTCATGGGTGAAGGGATTGAGGAAGAGTTACAGTCAGTCCAACGAGTGGAGATATTTATCATGTTTCATTGCTGCCCATGGCCTGCTCTATTTATGTTTATATCCACTCTGTGCCAATGATCCACAAATAACAAATGAAATGAATAATGATTATAGACAGGATAAATCTAATTGATCTCTTCTGAGCCAGTTAAAAAATATGTTTTTAACTGCAGAAAATTAAGGTTTAGTAATTTTGTCATTTTTGTTTTTGGCACAAGAAAATCAGCTTATAATGTTATTTTTGTTTGATCATATTCTATTACCTATAATCTTTCAAAGTTCTCTAGATTCAGGAACTGTCCCTCTAGATTGGAAAATTGCACATGTCACTCCTCTTTTTAAGAAAGGAGAGAGAGGGAAACCAGAGAATTATAGACCAGTTAGCCTAACATCTGTTGTGGGGAAAATGCTGGAGTCTATAATTAAGGATAGGGTGACTGAACACCTCGAGAATTTTCAGTTAATCAGAGAGAGCCAGCATGGATTTGTGAAAGGTGAGTCATGCCTGATAAACCTGATTGAATTTTTTGAAGAGGTGACTAAAGTAGTGGACAGGGGAATGTCAATGGATGTTATTTATATGGACTTCCAGAAGGCATTTGATAAAATCCCACATAAGAGACTGTTAGCTAAGATAGAAGCCCATGGAATCGAGGGAAAAGTATGGACTTGGTTCGGAAGTTGGCTGAGCGAAAGGCGACAGAGAGCAGGGATCTGTCTTGGGGCCTCAATTATTCACAATATTTATTAACTACTTAGATGAAGGCATAGAAAGTCTCATAACTAAGTTTGCTGATGACACAAAGATTGGTGGCATTGTAAGCAGTGTAGATGAAAACATAAAATTACATAGGGATATTGATAGATTAGGTGAATGGGCAAAACTGTGGCAAATGGAATTCAGTGTCGGCAAAAGTGAGGTCATCCACTTTGGATCAAAAAATGATAGAACAGGGTACTTTCTATATCTCCTCAAGGAGCATTACAATAGCAATTCGAAATATGTAACCATTAATTCATGAAAATAATAAAGACAAAAAATTAAGTTACACTTACATAAATAAGACAGCATTTTGAGATTCACGATTGCCAGATCTACGTATATTTTTTAAAGTTGATACTACTCTGGCGAGTTTAAGAGATACGCTGCTCTCTGGGGCCTGGGTCATGATCCGTGCTTGGCTTGTGCCTGGGTCATGATCCTTATCGCTAGATACTTAATAGAATCTATTCAGTTTACGAGACTTGTAACTGTATTACAGTACATATCGAGAAGCCTCCAACCCACTGTCAGCTGGAAAAGTGGCTGAAAAGAGATCAATTAGATTTATCCTGTCTATAATGATTATTCATTTAATTTGTTGTTTGTGGATCATCGCTGGCACAGATTGGAAACCCTATTTGCCTGCATTCACAACAGTCATAGAATCACAGAATGATGCGCAGAAGGGTTGAGAACCAGAGGATTTAAGGTGATTGGCAAAAGAACCAAAGGCAACTCAAGGAAAATCTTTTTTACGCAGTGAGTAGTTATGATCTGGAATGCGCTGCCTGAAAGGGTGGTGGAAGCAGATTCAATCATGGCTTTCAAAAAGGAATTGGATAAATACTTGAAGGGAAAAAATTTGCAGAGCTACAAGGAAAGAGCAGGGTAATGGGACTAACTGGATTGCTCTTACAAAGAGCCGGCACGGGCTTGATGGGCTGAATGGCCTCCTTCTGTGCTGTAACCATTCTATGATTCTATGATACAGCACAGTAGGAAGCCATTCAGCCTCTCATGCCTGTGCTGGCTCTTTGAAAGAGCTGTCCAATTAATCCCATTCCCCTGCCCTTTCCCCATAGCCCTGAAAATTTTTCCCCTTCAACAGCCAGAGGTCATGATCCGTATCATCACCAATGACATAGGTAGAAAGAGGGGTGAGGTCCTGCAGGCAGATTTTAGGGAGCTAGGAAAGAGATTAATAAGCAGGACCTTAAAGGTAGTCATCTCTGGATTACTGCCGGGGCCACGGGCTAGTGAGTACAGAAATAGGAAGATAGAGCAGATGAACGCGTGGCTGGAGAGATGGTGCAGGAGGGAGAGCTTTAGATTCCTGAGGCATTGGGACCAGTTCTGGGTGTGGTGGGATCTGTACAAGTTGGACGGGTTGTACCTCAACAGGGCCAGGACCAATATCATCGTGGAGAGGTTTGCTAGTGCTGTTGGGGAGGGTTTAAACTAGCTTAGAAACATAGAAACATAGAAAATAGGAGCAGGAGTAGGCCATTCGGCCCTTCGAGCCTGCTTCGCCATTCAATATGATCATGGCTGATCCTCTATCTCAATACCATATTCCCACTCTCTCCCCATACCCCTTGATGCCGTTTGTGTCTAGAAATCTATCTTGCTCCTTCTTAAATATATTCAGTGACTTGGCCTCCACAGCCTTCTGTGGTAGAGAATTCCACAGGTTCACCACCCACTGAGTGAAGAAATTTCTCCTCATCTCAGTCCGAAATGTCCTAACCTGTATCCTGAGACTGTGACCCCTGGTTCTGGACCCCCCCCCCACCAGCCAGGGGAAACATCCTCCTTGCATCCAGTCTGTCTAGCCCTGTCAGAATTTTATATGTTTCAATGAGATCCCCTCTCATTCTTCTAAACTCAAGTGAATACAGGCTGAGTCGACCCAATCTCTCCTCATACGACAGTCCTGCCATCCCAGGGATCAGTCTGGTGAACCTTCGCTGCACTCCCTCTATGGCAAGTATATCCTTTCTTAGGTAAGGAGACCAAAACTGCACACAATACTCCACCAAGGCCCTGTATAACTGCAGTAAGATATCCTTGCTCCTGTACTCAAATCCTCTTGCAATGAAGGCCAACATACCATTTGCCTTCCTAACTGCTTGCTGCACCTGCATGTTTGCTTTTAGTGACTGGTGTACAAGGACACCCAGGTCCCTTTGTACATCAACATTCCCCAATCTATCACCATTTAAATAATACTTTCTGTTTTTCCTTCCGAAGTGGATAATTTCACATTTATCCACATTATACTGCATCTGCCATGTATTTGCCCACTCACTCAACTTGTCTAAATCGCCTTGAAGCCTCTTTGCATCCTCCACACAACTTGCTTGGCAGAGGGATGGGAATGTAACCGTAGATTCAGAAGGGAGAGAAGCAAAGCTAGAAATGGAAGGCAGAAAATTAGTAAGTGAGTTTGGAAGGCAAAGGAAACGAAGGCTAGAAAATAGACAAAACAGGAGTTTGGCAGTGATAATAGCATATATTTCAATGCAAGGAGTCTAGTGAATAAGGCAGATGAGCTGAGGGCACAAATAGATATGTGGAAGTATGAAGTCATAGCTACTACTGAAACATGGTGTAAAGAAGAGCAGGAATGGCAGCTCAACATTCCTGGTTACAGGGTTTTCAGATGAGATAGAGAGGGGGATAAAAAAGGAAGGGGGGTCACAATATTGGTTAAAGAAACGATTACAGCTGTGAGGAGGGATGATATGTTAGAAGGATCATCAAATGAGGCCATATGGGTTGAACTGAAGAACAAAAAAGGGGCAATCACACTGCTGGGAGTGTACTACAGACCCCCCAAACAGTCAGAGGGAGATAGAAAAACAAATATGTAGGCAAATGTCTGAGAAGTGCAAAAACAATTGGGCAGTAATAGTAGGGGATTTCAACTACCCTAATATTAACTGGGATAGAATCAGCGTAAAAGGTATGGAGGGCACAGAATTCTTAAAATGCATTCAGGAGAACTTTTTTAGCCAGTAGGTAGCAAGCCCAACAAGAGAGGGGGCAGTTCTGGACTTAGTTTTAGGGAACGAAGCTGGGCAGGTGGCAATGGGGTATCTGTGGGAGAGCATTTTGGTGACGGTGATCCTAATTCAGTTAGATTTAATATAGTTGTGGAAAAGGACAAAGATAGAACAGGAGTAAATTGAGGAAAGGCCAATTGAGGAAAGGCCAATTTTACTAAGCTGAGATGTGATTTAGCAAAAGTGGACTGGAAACAGCTACTTGAAGGTAAATCAGTGTCAGAGCAGTGGGAGTCATTCAAGAAGGAGATAGTGAGGGATCAGAGCAAATATGTTCCCACAAAGAAAAAGGGTAGGACTCCCAAATCTAGTGCCCCCTGGATGTCAAGGAGCATACAGGGTAGGATAAGGCAAAAAAGGGAAGCTTATGTCAGATACTGAGAGCTCAATACTGCAGAAAGCCCAGAGGAGTATAGAAAATTAAAAAGGAAATTAGGAAATCAAAGAGAGGGCATGAAAAAATATTGGCAAGTAAAATCAAGGAAAACCCAAAGATGTTTTATAAATACATAATAAGCAAGAGGATAACTCAGGAAAGAGTAGGGCCTATTAGAGACGTGTGGAGGCAGAAGGGGTGGGTATGGATCTTAATGAATACTTTGTGTCTGTCTTCACAAAAGAGAGGGACGATGCGGACATTGTAGTTAAGGGGGCAGTGTATGAAATATTGGATGGGATAAACATAGTGAGAGAGGAAGTATTAAGGGGATTAGCATCCTTGAAAGTAGATAAATCACCAGGCCCGGATGAAACGTATCCCAGGCTGTTAAGAGAAGCAAGGGAGGAAATAGCGGAGGCTCTGACCATCATTTTCCAATACTCTCTGGCTACAGGTGTGGTTGGAGGACTGCTAACGTTGTACCGTTGTTTAAAAAGGGAGAGCGGGATAAATCGAGTAATTACAGGCCAGTCAGCCGTACCTCGGTGGTGGGCAAATTATTGGAAAAAATTCTGAGGGACAGTATTAATCGTCATTTAGAAAGGCACAGATTAATCAAGGACAGTCAGCATGGATTTATTAAGGGAAGGTCGTGTCTGACTAATTTGATTGAATTTTTTGAGGAGGTAACAAGGAGGGTCGATGAGGGTTGCGCATTTGATGTCGTCTGCATGGATTTTAGCAAGGCTTTTGACAAGGTCCCACACGGCAGACTGGTCAGAAAAGTAAAAGCCTATGGGATCCAAGGGAAAGTGGCAAATTGGATCCAGAATTGGCTCAGTGGCAGGAAGCAAAGGGTAATGGTTGATGGGTGTTTTTGTGACTGGAAGGCTGTTTCCAGTGGGGTTCCGTGGGGCTCAGTGCTTAGTCCCTTGCTTTTTGTGGTAATCATCAATGATTTAGACTTAAATGTAGGGGGCATGATTAAGAAGTTTGCAAATGATACAAAAGTTGGCCATGTGGTTGATAGTGAGGAAGAAAGCTGTAGATTGCAGGAAAAGATCAATGGAATGGTCAGGTGGGCAGAAAAGTGGCAAATGGAATTCATTCCAGAGAAGTATGAGATAATGCATTTGGGGAGAGCAAACAAGGCAAGGGAATACACAATAAATGTAAGATACTGAGAAGTGTGGAGGAACAGAGGGACCTTGGAGTGCATGTCCATTGATCCCTGAAGGTAGCAGGACAGGTAGATAAGGTGGTTAAGGCGGCATACGGGATATTTTCCTTTATTAGCCGAGGCATACAATATAAGAGCAGGGAGGTTATGCTAGAACTGTATAAAACGCTAGTTAGGCCACAGCTAGAGTACTGCATACAGTTCTGGTCACCATATTACAGGAAAGGTCTGATTGCACAAGAGAGGGTACAGAGGAGATTTACGAGGATGTTGCCAGGACTGAAGAATTTTAGCTATGAGGAAAGATTGCACAGGGTGGGGTTGTTTTCTTTGGAACAGAGGAGGCTGAGGGGAGATTTAATTGAGGTGTATGAAATTATGAAGGGACTAGATAGAGTGGATAGGAAGGACCTATTTCCCTTAGCCAAGAGGTCAATAACCAGCGGGCATAGATTTAAAGTGATTGGTAGAAGGATTAGAGGAGAGTTGAGGAGAACTTTTTTCACCCAGAGGGTGGTAGGGGTCTGGAACTCACTGCCTGAAAGGGTGGTAGAGGCAGAAACCCTCATCGCATTAAAAAGGACTTGGATATGCACTTAAAGTGCCGTAAGCTACAAGGCTGCGGACCAAGAGCTGGAAAGTGGGATTAGGCTGGGTAGCTCTTTTTCAGCTGGCACAGACATGATGGGCCGAATGGCCTCCTTCTGTGCCGTAAATTTCTACGATTCTATGATTCTAAGTATTTACCCGATTACCTTTTTAAAGTTACTTTTGAAAGTACTTCCACCACTTTAATGGAAATCCATCATATCATAGAATCATAGAATGGTTACAGCACAGAAGGAGGCCATTCGGCCCAATGAGCCCGTGCCGACTCTTTGTAAGCATATGTTAAGCATGATATAAATGCAAGTGTTCCTTTCTAATGGGGTAGTTCTTCAATATCTCATGATGTTGTACAACTCTCCTTTTATTTGTATCAGGAAAGGTACATTCCCACTGTCTAAACTAATTACGGGAAAAGTATTCTTTCTGTAGCTCTTTAGTGAACATCTCGATACAATATTAAAAATCCTGTGCACTTTCTGTCCACAAACCTTATTTCTAAAGAGTCAAATGGCACAGGAACAGAGAAATGTCAGAAGATGTCAATAGCGATGGTAGCACTGAATGAAGTAAACCAGTCTTTCTTTTTTATTTGGCATCTTTCAAATCCTCATGACGTCCCCAAAGCACTTTACAACCAATTGATTAATGTAAAACTGATTTAATGTTTAGTTCATCAATCAGCTTAAATGTATCATTTCAAAGGAAGGGACTGATTTAACTGATCCCAGATACTTATTGTAATCCGCGTTCTCCGTTAGATAATTAAATAGGGACATGGGAGATCTTAGGAACAGGAAAATACCACTTGGCCCAAAAAGCTCAGCAGTCTTTAAAAAAAAATTGATCTCAATGTCCACTTTTCACCATAACACCTATCCCTTCTTTGTTTAGAAACCCCCCCTGGTTAGCTCTTAAACCCATTTAAACTATGGCCTCATCCAATAGCTTTGCATCCTTCTCTGATAACTTATTCCATTTGTATATTAACCTTTTTTTCCCAATTTTTAATGTAAAATGTATTTTGCCTTCTAGAGAAGTCACTGCTGATTGTTAGTGGCTAATTGATTTGAAGTCATGTTTTTCGTTTCTGTTTGTGGTGCCGCATGATATAAGACTCAAGGAGTTTAATTTTCATACCACGTTACCAGTTTATTGTAGATAGTGAATTACAGAATCATTTACTGTAGACTGTAACCATTGAATTGAAAACAGTAATTCAATCACGGAGTTACTGTTCAGGTAACAAGCAGAAACTGCTTTTGATTCACTTTTAACAGTTTATCTTTCTTGTCATTCTATACCTCATTCTCAAATATAATTATACTTATTAAATGCTGTGGTATTTGTAAAGCAGCAGTTAGTATGTGTTAATAATGAAGAAGAATTTCATACAAGGTTGATACCCAACTCCTTGTATCATTAATGTGGTACAATACAATTTGGGACTTTGATTGAAGTCTCCATGGACTAACAGAACATGACCACAAGGGGGCACTCATAGCACAGTATCTCTGTACCTCCAACTGTTTTAATGAACTCTCATTTGGAAACCTGGCCAAATTTTGTTAAGGTTTTGCACCTGAAGCTAACTGTAATAATGATCAGTGTCATGACTTGTTTACTAGTCTATTTTTCCCTCCAATGTTCTCCCCTCCGCGATCGCTGACCCTGCTATGCTGGGGTGCAGTCCCATGAGCAATAACTCCATCATCCCTACCCAAGTGCTCAGTCTTAATGTGTAAGGCGGGCAGGCAGTAGCGGATTGACCCCCCGTTTTACACCCCCACCTCCTCATTCAATGGAAGTGAAAATTGGGCAGAGTGTAAAACAGGCGGCCGATCTGCTCCTGCTCATTTTCTTCTTGAACCGCTGTGTAGCGGTTTGATACAACTGAGTAGCTTGCTAGGCTACTTCAGAGGGCAGTTAAGAGTCATTCGGACTGGAGTCACATATAGGTCAGAGCGGGTAAGGACATCAGGTTTCCTCCCCTAAAGGACATTAGTGAACCAGTTGGGTTTTTACGACAATCCGACCGCTTCAAGTTCATTTTTATTGATACTGGCTTTTTTATTCCAATGTTCTCCTGGCCGATCTTCCATCCTCTACCCTCCGTAAACTTCAACTATGCTGCCCGTATCCTATTGTGCATCATGTCCCGTTCGCCCATCACCCCTGTCCTCGCTGACCTACATGGGGTTCTGGTCCCCAAAACCTTTGGGCACCTAGGCCCCATGGTTTGAAATTGCCCTCCATAAACTCTCCTGACTCTCCACCTCCCTCTCCTTTCAGGGCTTCCTAAAAACTCACCAATTTGTCTGAGTTCTTGATCAGCCCTCCCAATATCTCCTTCTTTGGCTTGACATCCATTTATTTTTGATTACGTCTCTGTGAAGCGCTTTGGGGTGTTAGTTCTAGTTAGAGGCACAAGGAGCAAATTGTTGCTGTTACAAGTTTGAGATGAGCAGTCTGTAATTTTCTGAACTCCCTTTCGCAAGTATTTCTATTTCAGGCAAGTGTGTACAACATTCATGAGGAACTAATGGAGGTAATCTTCACTATATGTAAGAACAGCAAACTACATGTCAACGGATACGGTAGCATAGTGGTTATGTTACTGGGCTAGTAATCCAGAGGCCTGGACTAAAATCCAGAGTCACGAGTTCAAATCCTGCCACGGCGGCTGGCGAATTTAAATTCAATTAATTAAATAAAAATCTGGAATTAAAACACTAGTATCAGTAATCACAGCCATGAAACGACCGGATTGTCATAAAAACCCATCTGGTTCACTAATGTCCTTTAGGGAAAGAAACCTGCTGTCCTTACCCGGTCTGGCCTATATGTGACTCCAGACCCACAGCAATGTGGTTGATTCTTAATTGCCCTCTTAGGGATGGGCAATAAATGCTGGCCTTGCCAGCGACGCCCACATCCTGTGAACGAATAAAAAAAAAAAATGACATTAAACAAAGGGAAGGCTGATGTGATCATCTGAAGGAAATACTGTAGAGCGCAAAACGGGATAGCATGTCAGAGTCCAATGACCATGCCATGGAGTGGTAGAGTGTAGGTTTGCACAAACAGTTCCCCACATGGTAAATTTCTGATCTGAGTTTAGCCATCATCATTCTCTTTCCTTTGCTGGTGCACCCACTGTACTTTGTCCGTATCTTCTGTTTAAATTTTAAACCTGATCTCCAGGTTTTCCAACTTTTCCATTTTCTTTAGGCCTCCCACTACATTAGTTAATAAGTTCTATTATTTGACTGAGATGATCTGTTTCGTCATCCAGCATTATTCATTCTATTGGTGCTTCGTTTTTAAAAATATTTTTCCCTTCTGTTCCCCCTTTCTCTGATCCCTATTAATCTGCTCATTCATCTATTTTCATTTTTGAAGGGTACAAATTCAAAACATTGACTCTCTGTTCTCTCCACAGACGTTGGTTCCCTTGTGTGTTTGCAGCATTTTGCTTTTCAATCATAAAATAAATACTTTTGTTTATACAGCACCTCATGACTCACTGAAATGTCTCAAAGTGCTCTAGGCAGTAAATTACTTTTGGAGTGCAGTGATGGTTATTATTTAGACAAATGAAGGATCTATTCTACAGCTGTAACATCTCACCAAAGGCAATGATGTAAATGGAAGGTTAATCTATTTATTGATGGTATTTGTTAAGGCAGGAATTTTGGCCATGACTCCAGAACTCCATGCTCTTCTTCGAATAGCATCGTAGATCCATGTGAACAGACAAGACCTCAGATTAACATCTCAACTGAAGAAAGTAGATCCCTAACAACACAGCACTGCCACAGTACAACACTGGTTAATGTGCTCAAGTGGGTCTTGAACAAACCTTTTGACTCAGAAGCCAGAATACTATCAACCGAGCTACGCTGGCAAATAACACAGGTTGAGGAAGAGGTCAAGTGCTTCTCCGCATGGAGAGGGGGGAATATCAGGCAGACAGCAACTTTAGGCTGCACTTGTGGATTGCGCAGTGGTGAATTTCAGATTAGCATTGATTGAGGCTGGGGAGCACAGCTTGCACCCAAGCTCCCAGCTAAGGATGAAACATGGCATGGGGAGAGACTGGGAGAGAGGAAAGGGGTAAAGAAATAAACAGCAACAAAAAAAGCAACACAATTGTACAATCAGTAGGTGTGTAACCTATGGGTTGGTCTCAGCTTGTGTGACCCATCTTCCTCCTAGCGTCTCCTCCTTTGGCTCGGTGTCCATTTTTGTCTAATTACGCCTGTGAAGCACCTTGGGACTTTTTCGGTGTTAAAGGCACTGTATAAATGCAAGTTGTTGTTTAGAATAATTTAGGACAAAAAAAGCACTCATTAAGAACAGGACTGGTATACCTGCCAACTTATAACAGCAAGGTGACAGTGACAGGCACTAAGTGGCTTTTTATTGTCAAGTATCATCATAAGACTTATGAATGAAGCAGCAAACTGTGCTGTTCGTCAGTGAACCTGCCTTGAGAATTTCATATTCTTACTGCAGCTGTGACTATTCTCCTGTGCTGTGCATGGATCCCAGTTGCACTGAGTGTATCTTAATGTTGATGCTCTTACATTACAGTGACACAAAATGCGTGCAGACTCATCCATTCAATTAAAAAAAACGGGGTCTCCTTCATCCCTTCTTGTGGCAAAAACAAATTCACTTATTACAGTGAGCATCTTCATCGCGGACAATTATTTTGTGCTATTCTGATTTTTTTAAAACAATGTTAGTACATATACTGCAGACAGTTAAAGTCCTTCTACACTCATTATGTTTCCTGATGCAGACTAAATCTGCAATATTATGCTTTCTGATGCATACTAAATCTGTAATAATATGCTTTCTGATGCGTACTAAATCTGTAATATTATGCTTTCTGATGCGTACTAAATCTGTAATATTATGCTTTCTGATGCGTACTAAATATGCAATACGGCTGCTCCTCTGGTGGATTTCCCAGTGTGACATGACTGTTCAGAATAGAACATCTTAATCTCCTAAAATCCAAAGGTATCTGAAACCAATCCAGTTCCTACAGAGGCACAAAGCAGAAACTCTCAGGAAGCCGGCAGAGTTTTCGGGACTGTTTCTTCGGCTTCCAGGATGTAGAAAGTCGTAGGCAAACCAGTCCCGCCCGACATTGCTGCTAGCATGAAATTCTCTCAAAACGGTATTGTAACATTCTGCATTCGGTAAACTCTCTTGCTGTCTATGTAATTGTGAAACTGGTGTAGAATCATTCAAAATCTGTTTCAAAATGAAACTTTGACAGTTGAAAACTCTGTCCATGATGGGGGCCTTAAATAAAGGTCATTTAAGTAATAAGAAATTACTGTTTGTACAGGGACAGGAACAGATCTTGAGTTCCCACGCTGCTGACAAGACAAAAACATTGTTTGACTCTTCCTGTTGCTGTTTTACCCTCCCACACTCTACATCTGTACGCCGCCCTCTGTCAGCAGCTCCATATGGCCGACTTTTCCACAGTTGCTCCCACTTTCTGTAAGTTTCTCCTTTCCTCTGTTTCTCACATGCTTATTTCCTCTTGTATGTCTCATTGGCTGTGTGTGTGTCTCACAGTCAATTGTTTCACATTTGCTTTACACTCAATAACATCCCATATTTAGTCAATGCATCATTCAATACGTACAGTCCACTCTCAGCTAATGAATTATTCCGGATGTCAGTCGACCACACTCTTCCCATTACAGTCTCACCAAAGGGTGCAGGCCCCACTAACCCCAAACTTAAAATAAGGGCTTACTGCGGGTAAAGTCCAGGCCTGGCGTGTAGACGAACCGGGCCAAATTAGCATAATTGTTTATCAGGTTATTACCAATAAACTAATATATTCTTCAAGCCTCACAAAGCTGGGAGTCAATTCGAGAGTTAACAAAAAGGGGAAAAGTTTAGATTAGTAACACCTCCCTCCCCATTTCATACTTTGCCCATGGGAAAAACAAAAGATTCTGTGATCCCACACTGACTCCTGGCTTTGTGAAGTTGGAAAGTATATTAGTTTATTGGTAACAACCTGTTAAAAAAAAATTCTAATTAGACCTGGATTATATATGTAAATTAGACAGTGAAAAACAAATCTTAGCCCCTTTCTCAAAGCCACATTCTGCCTTTCTGAAACTTATTTGTTGTTTGGCACTGTGAGATTAATTGTTAATCAATAATTCAAGTTAAACCCAATTTACATATGCAGAACTAGTAAGCTGTGAAGTCAATAGGGTAGTCAGATGTTGTGTTCGTAACAAGTGTAGTGGTGAATGAGAAAGACTCACATTGGATATTCTTAAAATCCTTCCACTGTGGCAGTCCACAACTACGTATATAGTACCTCACACGCAGTAAACATGGTCAAAAAGATCATTTTGGAAGCTTTAAAAATCAGGCAGAGTGGAAAGCTGGAGAGGTTCAGGGAAGGCTGAAGGTTCTGCCACCAATCACAAAGCAGGAGAGCAGTGTTGGGAAAACTGAACACAGCTCGGAAAAGGGGCTGGAGGAGTTTGCAGAGGTAGGTTGGGGCGAGACCGTGGAGGGATTTGTACACCAAGGAGAAAGAATTTGAATTCCTTGCCTTAGGATACAGGGAGCCAATGGAGGTTGTGAGGGTAGGAGTGATGGGTTAAGGAGTCTTAGTGCAAAACAGGATGCGAGCAGTGGAATTTGTGTAGGGTGGAGCTTGGAAGATTGGCAAGGAAGCTATTGGAGAGGTCAAGTCAGGAGGTAATGAAAGCATGAATAATGGTTTCAGCAGGGGGGGGGGGGCAGTGAGTTAAGTGCAAATGTGGATGATTCTGTGGTCAAAGTAAGTAGTCTTAGGTGATGTGGGATATGGATACGGAGTTTGAAGCTCAGCTCAAGGCCCAAGACATTGAGGTTGTGAACCATGTGGATCAGCCTCTCTCAACAGCTGGGAGTGATGGCTGTGATTTTCCCTGGAGCTGAATAAGCTGGTTTCCGTGTCTCCAAGTTCAATAGGAAAAAGTTGTGGCTCAACCATCACAGGCTAAAGTCGTGCCTGTCGTGTGCTACACGTAGCGGTTATGATTTTGTTGCCATTGACCGAACAAGGAAGGGTCATTGACCCGCTCCTCCACGTCCCATCTTCATCCACTAGAGGGTAGATGTCCTCCTTCCTGGGAATTAAAGAAAGGACTTCCCGAAAACTGACCGTAAAATGAACAACATAGAAACAGACCAAGTAAGTAGATAAAATATAGCTTACTTGGGTAGTCTAATATCAGATGGATGCAGAAAGGTGGAGGGTCGTAACTACAATGGTGTGTTAACAAAATTAAAGGGCTTCTGCGCAATCATTATATCAGAGCTGGAATTCAGCACTCTCTCTCTCTCTCTCTTATATGTTATGTGCTCAACAGGATTTAATGCGTGTGTAAAACTGGGTTTTGAGCAGATACTGATCTACGCTGAAAATTAGTCAGGACAAGAAAAATGACTGATGAAGAAGGTCCTTGAACCAGGACAAGGAGCAAGAGGCAACAAGGCTGATTATGATGAGAAAAATGACATTCTGTGGCTATATTATTTGACAACCACAAAGACAGTTAATGATTAAAAGGCAGGCAAAAGAGAATGTGGCTAGATGATGGGATGGGATGGGTGGGTGGGGATTAAGAGAATCCATCTGTGCAGAAACCAGAAAATATGGAGTGCAACTCTAACATGAAGGGGGGGAGAAAGAGAGAGAGATCTGCAGATTTGTTTAAAATAATGAAGCACAATTGAGAGAAAAGCCTTTAAGGTGTCAAAGAAATGGAGAGCATTAGCAGTGTGGTCACTGCGTTTATAATTATTGGTACCAATTGGAAGAAAATCTGAAATCTCATGATACTAATAGGAGCTTTTCCAACAGTTAAAGTCAACATAGTGCAAAAAGTTCACCAGCCCACCATTACGCTTTACTGAAATCGTAGTGACCACACTGATGAGGATTTCTCCCCTCCACACTCAAAAATAGAAGAAAAACAAACGCATATCACACCTTTCTCAATAATATATGTATTTTAAATCAAACACAATTAAATAGGTATGATTTTTAGATTAAGTACATGAATACGTATGCATCCGAAAACATAGAAATGGTACATAGTACCAAAAACCTAGACACAGCCTTTATTGCTTGTTTCTGTGATAATACTCAATCTCAATACAATTAGGTAACATCTGAGTAAATACCTCCATTTATCAGATATCATCTAGAAACGTGAGATTTTCCAAACCTTTTACGAAAAAAAATCATACATATATATTTTTAAAATTTATTTATATATATATATAGATACAGATTTTTTTTCTCCTGTGCCGATTTTTTGAACAAAAATCCTGAAGGTATCTTCTAAGGGCTGACAATAAAACAGATTGCAACAAACCAATGGAGTGGCATTTAGAACACAGCAAAGCTCTATTATAATAGTCACTTCAAATGTTCTCAAACCATACACCCAGAACCCAGATTTAAAGAGCGCTTTGTAATCCTTTGATTTGCACCTCGATGCAGCAACTTCATGAGAAAACCCTTCATAGTGCCCTGACTGGTATTAAAGTCATTGAAACATGTGCGCAACTTGAGGCTGGAGCTCCTGGAATGCATAGTTTTCTTCATACAAACAACGGAGTAATGTCAGACTGTGTAAAGTACAGTGTTGTTTCACGGCTGTGTTAACAGAAAGGAGGAGTCCTCTGTTGGACGTGGAGTGAAGCCGCTAGAACAGGAGGGTACAGGAACCGATTGCTCTTCCTATTAGTCATAGCTGTAATTAGAAAAAAAACACACACAACAATCAACTTTCAAGCTTGCAAAAGGCTAAGTTGCTTTCAGAAAACAAAGGAAACAGGTTTGATGACTTTTACTGTATCTGTGATCTAACATGTACAGGATACAAAGGTAAACAATTTTACAACACGAAGTTATAGTCCAGCAATTTTATTTTAAATTCACAAGCTTTCGGAGGTAGCCTCCGAAAGCTTGTGAATTTAAAATAAAATTGCTGGACTATAACTTGGTGTTGTAAAATTGTTTACAATTGTCAACCCCAGTCCATCACCGGCATCTCCACATCAGGATACAAAGGAACAGATACACCCCTTCAGCTATTTAATGTTACATATGCTTTCATAACAGTTATATATCTGGCCCATCCTGGTTTTATCCCTCTAACATTCAGTGAAGCCAGCTCTCTCTGCAGGTCAAATCAAGTGATAAAAGAGTACTTTCTCAACCCCTCTGCCCCCTGTTCTTTGTCCATTAGTTGCCCACCGCCCTGTAATGTGCTCAAAGACATGTCTCTGTACGGGAAGCGTACTATAGGGATGCAAGTACAGGTAACTATAACCTGTTTGTTATTCTATATACACTATATAGTGCAAATGTTATTTACCATTATTAGCAGCAAAATCATTGCTGTATTTTGAGCCCTTCCTGTACCTAACAGGTGATGTAATGTACCCAAGGTCTTTCATTATAACTATCGTGGTAGCCACTGATTCGGTCACATGGTGTAACGTACACTCCTGCCAGTCTTTCGAGACAGTTATGGTAGATAACTCCACAGTACTGCAATAAGAGAACAGTCGTGCCGTATTTTTGGGCTGCGTCACGATCCCTGCACCTCAGGGAACTCTTGTGACTGCTCAAGCTTCACTTTTTCTGTTTAAGATGTTACGTGACATTCTCAAAATGTATTGCAGCCATCGACCACATGCTTTCCTTGTTTGCATAGCTGTTACGAAAGCATTAGTAACATCAAATTGCTGAAGAACTGTATGAAAACAGCAGCTGTATCAAGAACTTTAACTTGCTATCATCAGCAGCCATTGAAAGAGAGATCAAGAATGGTCGAGTCGGACCCTTTCTGCCTGTTTCATGCTTCTTATTTCACACAATTTATGAGATTAAGCAATAAACATACTATACATCCTTGATTCATCTACATAGACTACATTTAAAACAAAATCACAAGCTGTCCAATATACAAACCAGTGTCATATCATAATTTTTAAGTGCATTTACAAAAGTGGACAGGATCACCTTAGTGTTGAATCATTCTTAAATATTTTGTATAAAATAAATGCAAATTTAACAAGTACAAAATTGTATGTTGCATGTCCATCCAATGTGGAATGACTGGACACCAAGAAAGCATAGAAGTTTAAAACAAAGTAAAAATAAATCAGACACCCTTTAAAACAACAATGTGGGTCTGGTTTTCAGTTAGTATGCAGAACTAAAGAAACTTCATTAATATAGTACATACAGGTTATAGTCAGTGCACTACATCAACAACAGCTTCATTCAGTTTGACAAACAGTCTAACCTTCTAGGAACGAACTGATGAATCCATTAAATCGTCTCAAAAATTATATATGAATGGGAAAAATTGTTCCATTGAGATATTAGAAACATATTCAACTCTTCATAAACCTAAAGGAAATGTCTGCTTGAGACAGTGAGATCACTGATCTTGCACATTAATGATTCACTTCTCTACAATGGAACACTCGCCAATAATTCTATAACTAGTTCATATGAAACAAAATTCGCTTGCAATAAAATATATTAAGATAGATCTCAGTAATATTAGAGGGAATTTGGTGATGGGGTCACTAACTGAAGTTAGCTGCTGTACAAATCTTGTGCAGTCTTCAATTTGTCTCAATCTGCTGTACAGAATGGAGACAAATTGTAAAAGATGAGCAAAGGGATATGGTGGTGATGTAAAGTGACAACAGATAAACAATGAGTAGCAGATCTCCAGACCGAGAGTGGGGGGGTGGTGGGGGGGAAAGAGGAGCAGAAATGCAAAGACAGCAAGACAAGGGTTAGGGAAACTTCAACATGTTGTTTAAATAGGTGAGAGGATCAGAAAAAAAGGTTATTTGGCACTCTATCAAGACATTTTAAAAAACATTTGCTGAGGTGGTCTGACATTAACACTAAGTTCAGCACTGTGCTGCATCAATTTTAACCACATTATGTAATGAAATACCCTATTTCAAAAATGAATGGAATTGCATGCTTACAACTGAATGTTAATATTAGCAAACAAGGGGATTAGTTATGGTGACACGTGAAGAACATTTTGGAGACACTTATTTCATGGCACAAAACAAGCACTCAGTTCACTGGCTTTCATTTTCACCTGGACCTACTGTCAGATGCTGTGTGCAACTGAATGATGTTTTCCACAGAAACTCCAAATATGAGTCAAGAGGTCAGCATTTTGAAAATATTGAGCTAAATAGATCCAACTCTTCGTTCCAATATAGTCAACAATTTATCTTGTGGAAACATCAAACCTATTTAACAAATAATTTTACTTCATTAAAAAGAATTATTTCAGTAGGATCATCTGATTTTGGCATCTTTTGCTGCCCATTTATATTTTAAGAAAATATGCATTTGGGAGAATTTTTTTTTACTATTGGTTTTTTTACTAATACACAAACTCAGGGAAGAACTGTCATAAGCTGCTTTAAAAAAAATCCTCTATCCTGCCACGGCTCCCTTAGTAAATCTGTGAAACACTTGTAAACTGCACATATCCTATCCAGGCCTCTCAAAAGATAAAGAGGAAGAAAAACACAAACGTTGAAAAACCAAGTTTCTGAAGGTGTACAGCAAGTGGGTCAGCAGCCGAAATAAAAAGATGGGTTAACATACTGGGTGAAATCCTTCCCACTCAAAGCGTTAACTTCAGAAAGCTAGTCTGCCAAATTAGGATCAAATTAAACTATTTCGTGCAGTGGTGTCCTGTCTACTGGCATATTGATTTATAATTTATTTCACTTTCATTCCTTAACAATCAGAGATGGGAACTAGCTCCCCTGAAGGTTCAGTGAAAGTGAGTTTATCCAGTGGACATCTGAACCATAAAAATCCAGGCCATGTGGAGTTAGCTGATCTCAGTCAGGAGAGGTGGAGGTGGAGAGAAATCAGTCTGAATCGCCTGTGTGTACAGGACCGGGTTTGACCGTGGAGTCCCCTGTAATTGAACAGCCGACCACTAGTCACTTTCGAGGCTCCTACATTGATAACTGAACGACATGCCAGTGGACAGTGGAATTCTACCACGGCAAGGAGTCAACATTGTCAGGTGAGAGAGAGATAGAGGTAGAAAGAGCGAGAGAGAGGGGGGGCAGGGGAGCGAGAGAGAGGGGGGGAGGGGAGGGGGAGAGGGGAGGGGGGAGGAGAGGGGAGAGGAGCGAGAGGGGGAGGGAGAGGGGAGGGGGGGGGAGAGGGGAGAGGGGAGGGGGGGGAGAGGGGAGGGGGGGGAGAGCGGAGAGCGGAGGGGGGAGAGCGGAGAGCGGAGGGGGGAGGGGGAGAGGGCGGAGGGGGGAGAGCGGAGGGGGGAGAGCGGAGGGGGGAGAGCGGAGGGGGGAGGGAGAGAAAGAGAGGGAATGGGGGAGAGAAAGAAAGGGAAAGAGCGAGAAAGAAAGAGCGGGAAAGAAAAACTATCCTGCCAAAGGGACATGGTACCACTGCTTTGGTAAAGGACCAGTCCACTACTGCCATTTAGCTTTCATTACACTAATTGCCTAAAATCCACAAACTGTTTAGTTTGCTATTCGTTGTCATTTTTAATTCTCTTAAACCATTGACAGGTGAAAAATAACCACCTACCTGAGACACATAAATGTTTCCTTTACATTCTGGTCCACTGTGAATAACACAACACGTTATCAGGAGTTCATAATGGTAATACTGTTAAAGATGTAGTGTTTCAGCAGGACCAATTCATTACCTTTGGGGACTTTACAATGAGAGGTTCACTTTGTGCTTGTTGAATGACGTCATTGACAATCATCTTGGCTATCTTCCAAGCCATCTCTTCCTGGGCCTAAAACAGAAACAACTTCACAGTCCTACATTGTTATATGACTAGATGAGTAGAGCAACTCTAGTGTACAGAATGACCCAGGAACTTGAGTGCACATTATTTCCCTAGTTTTTTCCCTTCCATGCCAACCTCCCTCTGTGGCATACTCTTCATGCCCACCTGGATCTGAAACATTGCACAATGAAGGGAATGAGATGTTGTTGCACTGCAACTTTAAAATGAGTCGGAGTAGAGGGAGCTTTATTCTGTATCTAACACATGTTGCTCCTGACCTGAGGGTTTTGGTGAGGGAGCTTTACTCTGCTTTGAACCCATGCTGTACCACATGAGGAAGTTATCATGAGCAATTAATCCACAAGGAAGGAAGGAGACATGGAATAGGACAGAGTATTCTGATTAAAACCAGAGAAAGCAAAGGTTGGTTGTAAATGGAGCTGTGCCAACATGGCAAGGGTCCACCAGCAACATGCCACAGAGATCAGTGCTGTTTACCATGTACATAAATGATTTGGAGCTGGGAACAGGAATAAAGCTGAGTTTGCAGATGATACTAAATGGGGTGGGGGTTAGAGAAACAAACATTAAGGAACAGGCAAACCAAATACAAGTGGCTGGAGTATAAACTAACGCACTCTAGGCGACAGGACAACACAGGTTAGAAATCTAGGGGGATTGTGGACAGCCATCTGTACTGCGTGCAACGGCAGTAAGGAAATGTAACTGGATCTTGGGACGTATAACCAAAGTGACAGAGCATATATCTCAGGAAATGTGACTGAGTCTGTAAAAGTCACTGATACAGCGAGGAGTACAGTGTACAATTCTGATCACCACACTCCATCAAAGTATCTGAGAAATGAGGAGAGTTTAAAAAGTCTGGGATTGTTTACATTGGAGATCAGAAGGCTGAGAGAAAATATCGTCTAGTATTCAAGATCTAAAAGGAAAGACCCCATGAACCCTGATAATATATTCAAGATTGACACAAACTCTAGAACCAGGAGGCACTGGCAAAAGCTTAGATGAGTAGAAGGTGCAGAGACAGTTCAAATTTAACCACTTTACGAAGAGGGTGGCAAAGGTATGGAATGGACTGTCCAGGGAGGCGTGAAAACAAATTGGATCACTATTGGAGGGAATGGGTGATTAATCGCTATTAATTCTGGGAACGGCCAAATGGACGGCATAGACTTTCCCGGCCCTGTACTTTCCTGTTTTCCATAACCCTATTTGCTCAGGACGGGAAAAGCAGTGATTGAGTGAATGTACGGACACTGTACAACAAATGGAAGAACCTTAACAGAATCTCTCTCCCTTCCTCTCTTTCGTCCCCACAACAGGATCTCACCTCGCCTCCCACACCAGTTTGTCCACAAGACAGCTGTTCCTTTAAAGTATCATTCTTGTCTCAGTTGGTAGCACTCTCACCTTCGAGTCAGAAATTAAGGGGTTTTAGCCCCACTCCAACACACAATCTAGATTAACACTTGATTACTCCCCCAGTGGACTACTGGGGGAATTCTGCATCGTCAGAAGTGCCATCCTTTGAATGAGACATTAAACTAAGGCTTTGTTAGTTCAACTGGTTCAGTGATTCAGGTCGATGTTAAAAGATCCCACAGCACTATTTGAAGAGGAGCAGGGAGTTCTCCCAGTGACCTGGCCAAAATTCCTCCCTCAACCAACACCACAAAGCAGGTTTAATGATCATTCATCTGATTGCTGTTTGTGGGATATTGCTGTGCACACAATGGCCACTGCGTTTACCCATATAACAGCAACTGCACAAAAGTAATTCACTGGATGTGAAGTGCTTTGGGAAACATGATAAGATACTGTAAGTGTAAATTCTTTCTTTTCTTCACATATAAAAGATTATTTATTGTATCTAGAGACAGTTACCCGCCATGATTCCTATCCAAGCATCCACCAAGATGGTGGCCCTCTGTACGTTCACAGAGAGTGCAGGGTAGAGTTGCCTCTCCAAGTACAAGTGCACAGGAAGTCAAATCATTAGGTGGATGTGGAGTAGAGAGGTGGAATAAAGTCCCTAATGCAGTTTTTCCTAAATGATGAAGTGTTCAGTAGTTCTCTATGTAATCCAAATTTTATTTTTGTAATAATCAGCATTAGGCATTTACAGAAAATATTTGTTCATTTATTAGTTCACAGTCGAAGAGGAAATTCATTTAATCACAATTAAAGAAGTGATTAGGGCATAATTTGTGAAAAAATCAGAACCCAACACAAAAATAACATTGCATTTATATGACATCCTTCCTATAGAATGTCTAAAAGCACTTCAGGGATGGGATGGGAGGATAATGCCAACCAGGAGCACCACTTGGAGGAAGCACTGAGGGCGGCAAGGGCACAGAATGTACTCTGGGTGGGGGACTTCAATGTCCATCACCAAGAGTAGCTCGGTAGCACCACTACTGACCGAGCAGGCAGAGCCCTGAAGGACATAGCTGCCAGACTGGGCCTGCGGCAGATGGTAAGAGAACCAACACAAGGGAGAAACCAACTTGACCTCATCCTCACCAATCTACCTGTCGAAGATGCATCTGTCCCCATGACAGTACTGGTAGGAGTGACCACTGCACAGTCTTGTCAGTGGTCACACTGAGGACACCGTCCTTCGTGTTGTGTGGCACTCCCACCATGCTAAATGAGATAGATTCAGATCATAGAAACATAGAAAATAGGAGCAAGAGTAAGCCATTCGGCCCTTCGGGCCTGCTCCACCATTCAAAATGATCATGGCTGATCGTCTAACTCAGTACCTTGTTCCCGCTTTTTCCCCATATCCCTTGATCCCTTTAGCATTAAGAAATATATCTATCTCCTTCTTGAATACATCTAATGACTTGGCCTCCACTGCCTTCTGTGGTAGAGAATTGCACAGGTTCACCTCCTTCTGAGTGAAGAAATCTCTCCTCATCTCGGTTCTAAATGGCATACCCCGTATCCTGAGACTGTGACCCCTGGTTCTGGACTCCCCAGCCATCGGGAACATCCTCCCTGCATCTAGTCTCTCTAGTCCTGTTAGAATTTTATATGTTTCGATGAGATCACCTCTCATTCTTCTAAACTTGAGTGAATATAGGCCTAGTTGACCCAATCTCTCCTCATACGTCAGTCCTGCCATCCCAGGAATCAGTCTGGTAAACTTTGGTTGCACTCCCTCCATGGCAAGGACATCCTTCCTCAGATAAGGAGACCGTAACTGAACACAATACTCCAGATGTGGTCTCACCAAGGCCCTGTATAACTGCAGTAAGACATCCCTGCTCCTGTACTCAAACCCTCTTGCAATGAAGGCCAACATACCATTCGCCTTCCTAACTGCTTGCTGTACCTGAATGCTCGCTTTCAGCGACTGATGTACAAGGACACCCAGGTCTCGTTGCATCTCCCCTTTTCTCAATCTATCACCATTCAGATAATCTGCCTTTCTGTTTTTACAACCAAAGTAGATAACCTCACATTTATCCACGTTATACTGCATCTGCCATGTTCTTGCCCACTCACCCAACTTGTCTAAATCACATTGGAGCCTCTTTGCATCCTCCTCACAGTTCACATTCCACCCCAGCTTTGTGTCGTCTGCAAACTTGGAAATGTTACATTTAGTTCCCTCATCCAAATCATTGATATATATTGTGAATAGCTGGGGCCCAAGCACTGATCCCTGCGGTACCCCACTAGTCACTGCCTGCCACCCGGAAAAAGACCCATTTATTCCTACTCTCTGTTTCCTGTCTGTCAACCAATTCTCAATCCATGCCAGTATATTCCCCACAATCCCATGTACTTTAATTTTGCACACTAACCTCTTGTGTGGGACCTTATCAAAAGCCTTCTGAAAATCCAAATACACCACATCCACTGGTTCTCCCCTATCTATTCTACTAGTTACATCCTCAAAAAACTCCAGTAGATTTGTTAAGCATGATTTCCCTTTCATAAACCATGCTTACTTTGTCCAATCCCGTTAATGCCCTCCAAGTGTTCTGTTATCACATCTTTTATAATAGACGCTAGCATTTTCCCCACTACTGATGTTAGGCTAACTGCTTGCTGCACCTGTAATTCCCTGTTTTTTCTCTCCCTCCTTTTTTAAATAGTGGGGTTACATTTTCCACCCTCCAATCTGTAGGAACAGTTCGAGTCTATAGAATTTTGGAAGATGATCACCAACTCATCCACTATTTCCAGGGCCACTTCCTTTCGTACTCTGGGATGTAGATTATCAGGCCCTGGGGATTTGTCAGCCTTTTGCCCCATTAATTTCCCTAGCACTATTTTTTTTTAAACTAATACTGGTTTCCTTCAGTTCCTCCCTCTCACTAGGCCCTAGGTTCCCTAACATTTCTGGGAGGTTATCTGTGTCCTCCTTTGTGAAGACAGAACCAAAGTATGTGTTTAATTGTTCTGCCATTTCTTTGTTCCTCATTATAATTTCCCCCATTTCTGACTGTAAGGGACCTACATTTGTCTTCACTAATCTTTTTCTCTTGACATATTTATAGAAGCTTTTACAGTCAGTTTTTATGTCCCTGCTAGTTTACTCTCATACTCTATTTTTCCCCTCTTAATTAATCTCTTTGTCCTCCTTTGCTGAATTCTGAACTACTCCCAATCCTCAGGCTAGCCGCTTTTTCTGGCAATTTTATATGTCTCCTCTTTGGATCTAATACTATCCCTAATTTCTTTTGTAAGCCACAGTTGAGCCACCTTTCCTGTTTTATTTTGCGCCAGACAGGAATGAATAATTGTTGCAATTCCTGCACACATTCTTTAAATATTAGCCATTGCCTATCCACCGTCATCCCTTTTAGTAAAGTTCCCCAATCTATCATAGCCAACTTGCACCTCATACTTTCGTAATTTTCTTTATTTAGATTCAGGACCCTAGATTCAGGACCCTAGTTTCAGATTCAACTACTTCACTCTCCATTTTAATGGGGAATTCTATCATGTGTGGTTGTTCTTCCCGAAGGGACCCCGCACAACAAGATTGTTAATTAATCCTTTCTCATTGCACAGTACCCAGTCTAGGATCGCCTGTTCTCTAGTTGGTTCCTCAACGCATTGGTCTAGAAAACCATCACGTACCCACTCCAGGAATTCCTCCCCCACAATATTATTGCTAATTTGGTTTGACCAATCTATATGTAGATTAATGTCACCAATGATTATAGTTGTATCCTTCTTGCATGCATCTCTAATTTCCTGTTTAATGCCCTCCCTTACATCTCCACTACTGTTTGGGGACCTATAGACAACCCCCATCAACGTTTTCTGCCCCTTGGTGTTTCTTAGCTCCACCCATACAGATTTCACATCGTGATTTTCCGAGCCAATATCCTTCCTCACTATTGCATTGATTTCCTCCTTTACTAACAACGCTACTCCACCTCCTATCCCTTTTTGCCTGTCCTTTCTGAATATTGAATAGCCCTGGATGTTCAGTTCCCATCCTTGGTCACCCTGCAGCCATCTCTCCTTAATCGCAACTGTATCATAACCGTTAATATCTATCTGCGCTGTTAATTCATCTAGCTTATTGTGAATGCTCCGCGCATTAAGACACAATGCCTTTAGACTTGTCTTTTTAAGATTGCTAGTCATCTTAGGGTTATAGTGCAAAATAAAACTATTTGTTTTTCGCCCTTGTTTTCTCTGCCTTCCACTATTGCTTCTTCCCTTTCTGTATTTTGTTTCGATCCTTGTTTCCCCCTCCTCTGTCAGATCTAGCAGCTCAAAACCGGGCATACCGAGGTGCTGTGGGCCATCAGCAGAATTGTATTCCACCACAATCTGTAATCTCATGGCCCAGCATATCCCTCACTCTACCATTACCATCAAGCCAGGGGAATGACCCTGGTTCAATGAGAATTGTCGAAGAGCATGCCAGGAGCAGCACCAGGCTTACCTAAAAATGAGGTGCCAACCTGATGAGGCTACAACTCAGGACTGCATGCATGCTAAACAGAAGAAACAGCATGCTATAGACAGAGCTAAGCGATCCCACAATCAACGGATCAGAACAAAGCTCTGCAGTCCTGCCACATCCAGTCGTGAATGGTGGTGGACAATTAAACAACAAACGGGAGGAGGAGGCTCTGTGATCCTCCCCATCCTCAATGATGGCGGAGTCCAGCATGTGAGTGCAAAAGACAAGGCTAAAGCGTTTGCAACCATCTTCAGCCAGAAGTGCCGAGTGGATGATCCATGTCGGCCTCCTCCCGAGATCCCCACCATCACAGAAGCCAGTCTTCAGCCAATTCAATTCACTCCACGTGATATCAAGAAACGACTGAGTGCACTGGACACAGTAAAGGCTATAGGCCCCGACAACATCCCAGCTGTCGTGCTGAAGACTTGTGCTCCAGAACTAGCCGTACCTCTAGCCAAGCTGTTCCAGTACAGCTACAACACTGGCATCTACCCGACAAAGTGGAAAATTGCCCAGGTATGTCCTGTCCACAAAAAGCAGGACAAATCCAATCCAGCCAATTACCGCCCCATCAATCTACTCTCAATCATCAGCAAAGCGACTGAAGGCGTTGTCGACAGTGCTATCAAGCGGCACTTACTCGCCAATAACCTGCTCACCAATGCCAGGTTGGGTTCCGCCAGGACCACTCGGCTCCAGACCTCATTACAGCCTTGGTCCAAACATAGAAAAAAGTGCTGAATTCCAGAGGCGAGGTCAGGGTGACTGCCCTTGACATCAAGGCATCATTTTACCGAGTGTGGCCTCAAGGAGCCCTAGTAAAATTGAAGTCAATGGGAATCAGGGGGAAAACTCTCCAGTGGCTGGAGTCATAACTAGCACAAAGGAAGATGGTAGTGGTTGTTGGAGGCCAATCATCTCAACCCCATGATATTGCTGCAGGATTTTCTCAGGGCAGTTTCCTAGGCCCAACCATCATCAGCTGCTTCATCAATGACCTTCCCCTCCATCATAAGGTCAGAAGTGTGGATGTTCACTGATGATTGCACAGTGTTCAGTCCCATTCGCAACCCCTCAGATAATGAAGCAGTCCGTGCGCGCATGCAGTGACCTGGTTAACATTCAGGCTTGGCCTGATAAGTGACAAGTAACATTCGTGCCAGGCAATGACCATCTCCAACACAAGAATGTCTAACCACCTCCCCTTGACATTCAACGGCATTACCATTGCTGAATCCCTCACCAACAACATCCTGGGGGTCACCATTGACCAGAAACTTAATTGGACCAGCCACATAAATACTGTGGCTACAAGAGCAGGACAGAGGCTGGGTATTCTGCGGCGAGTGACTCACCTCCTGACTCCCCAAAGCCTTTCCACCATCCACAAGGCAAAAGTCAGGAGTGTGATGGAACACTCTCCACTTGCCCGGATGAGTGCAGCTCCAACAACATTCAAGAAGCTTGACACCATCCAGGACAAAGCAGCCCACATGATTGGCACCCCATCCACCACCTTAAACATTCACTCCCTCCACCACCGGCGCACCGTGGCTGCAGTGTGTACCATCTACAAGATGCAATGCAGCAACTCGCCAAGGCTTCTTCGACAGCACCTCCCAAGCCTGTGACCTCTACCACCTAGAAGGACAAGAGCAGCAGGCACATGGGAACCCCTCCACCTGCACATTCCCCTCCAAGTCACACACCATCCTGACTTGGAAATTTATCGCCGTTCCTTCATCGTCGCTGGGTGAAAATCCTGGAACTCCCTACCTAACAGTACTGTAGGAGTACCTTCGCCACACGGACTGCAGCGGTTCAAGAAGACAGCTCACCATCACCTCCTCAAGGGCAATTAGTGATGGGCAATAAATGCTGGCCTTGCCAGCGATGCTCACATCCCATGAATGAATTAAATAAATGGGAAATATTGAGGGCCGGGCGTGCAAAACACAGAATAAAGATGAGGGTTTTATGAAAACGTGGAAAGCGAATAGCCCTGTTATTAAATTCGGACTGTAGTCCGAGATCAATGCTCATGGGATGTTTTGTGTTAATCATGGTTGCAAATAAATATGGTACTGGTTAACTCAGACACTGTTCATACAAATACAGGGAATACCAATCAAGGATAGGATTTGAACAGGTGCTCAATTTTCTCCTGCGAGAGACTGGGATTACTTAAATTCATACTGTAAGCATGGCACAAATGATTAAAAAGTGATCAACTTCAAAATCCCTATTTAATTTATTCAACTTGTTGTCCTTACTGCAACTCCCCTGTTTCTCAATGATCATTTCACCCATGTATGCTGTCTTGCTTGGCAGATTACGGCTGACATATTTGGGTGGCTACACTGGCTGGCTATGTAGTTGAAATAGATGCTGCAACATCTAAGAATGTGGAACTCGCTACCACAAAGAGTAGTTGAGGCAAATAGCATAGTTGCATTTAAGAGGAAGCTAGATAAGCACATGCGGTAGAAAGGAATAGAAGGGAATCCTGATAGGGTGAGATAAAGTAGGGAGGGAGGAGGCTCATGTGGAGCTTAAACGCCGGCATAGACCAGTTGGGCCGGCCGAAAGGCCCGTTTCTGTGCTGTAGTTTCGATGTAACACGCTGCAGCACGTACTCTTTCATGCAGCATTGTGTGGTCATACTGTGTGGCTGCTCGTTTTAATTCAAATTATTTTCTATTGCCAAATCTGCATTCGTGGAGTTTGAGATTTTTCCTGTTTTTAAAGTGGAAGTGAAAATCACAGATAAAGCACAAAGGTCACATCCATGTCAACATATCGGTATATTACGATTATATTACTGTCAATGAAAACCATTTGGTGTTCATCACATTCTGGTGAGGATTGAAATGTGGACTTCCGCTGGAACTTGGCGGAATACTGTTTACACTGTGGGAGGGATAAGGAAGAGACTGCGGATTCAAATCAGTCACTGAATTTGCAGAAAGTAAGAATCTTGTGACACTTTACCATCATCGCCTAAAGCAGCCCAACAGAGCTGAGAATTTCTTTGCAAAATTACAAAGTTATTGAAGTTTCAAAGTAGAGAATGGGCCAATTTAAAAACGATTTTTTTTTAAAATAAATCAGTGTCATAAAATTTACCTCATCTGTGCTCCCCTGTACCCATTTCTTCATGGCCTGTGAAAACATGGAACCTGTTTGAAATAATATAAAAATAGGTTTACAAATGTAATTGAGTACACCAGTAAGTAGAATGCCTTCTTACTATGAAGTTTTCAGAAAAACAACACAACCCCCAATTTACTACCGGAGGTTAAGTTGATGGTTGGCATTTTAACACAGTTTAGCACAGTTGCTGGTGTCAGTAACTGTTAGAGATTGCTAGCTGCAGTGATCCATAAGAAACATAAGAAAAAGCAGGAGTAGGCCATACGGCCCCACGAACCTGCTCCGCCATTCAATAAGATCATGGCTGATCTTCGACCTCAACTCCACTTACCTACCCAATCCCCATATCCCTTGATTCCCCTAGAGTCCAAAAATCTATCTCTCTCAGCCTTGAATATACTCAACGAGGGGTAGGTGAGCAATCAATCTCCACCAGCTCGGTCAAGGGAAAGCATCAATTCAAGGGGGAATAGCACAGGGGGAAGAGGAGGAATAAGCAAAAGGCAATTTTGGCTGACATAAGGGCTGTGATCATTAACAAGCTTTATTTTTCTAAGTATTTTTGTCTCTATTTGTTCATTTCTTTCCATCTTCTTAAGTCTTCTTGCACAATATATAGAACAGGTTATTTGTCAGGCCATGGCATTTGTGAGTTTCTAGTAGAGGATACACTGCAAATATGCACAGGTTTCCTCAGAGCAGATCTGAGCAATACGAACGGCAACTTGCATTTATACAGTGCCTTTAATGTAGTAAAACATCCCAAGGTGCTTCACAGGAGCGTTATCAGACAAAAACGGACACCGAGTCAACGAAGGAGATATTAGGAGGGGTGACAAAGATAAATCCGCTATGAAATTTCTCAAGTAAGAACAATATGAGTGAGCACTTGCCTTTTGATTTTTTCACATCTGGCTCTGGTTCGGACTCTCTTATAAACTGGCCAAGTTCATTTATCTTCCCAAATGTCATTCTCCTGCAAAATAAATCAAGAAGAATTCTGACACAATTGACATAAACTGGTATTACAATTTATTGTTCGCACTTAATTTTCTAGTTAGAGACTAATGGTGCAGTAGTACCATTAGTACTAATGGTACTACTGTACTCTACTAGAACTAGGAGATCCTATAAGATAATGAGCCAGACTAAGTACAAACTGAAGGACTGAATGCACAGGAGAAACAACACATGACCTTTGGTATGGCTGAAGGGAAAATTAAATGTGATCTAAGTTAATAAATGTTTAGAACTGTATAAAGGACAAATAAAGAGAGAGAGAGAGAGAAAAAAAAGGAGCGAAAAAGACATATGGTTATCGAGGTATGAATGTTATCTGACTACATCCAGATACAAGCGTTTGTTTATATTTAAATTGAGCTATCTCCTGTTAATGCTAACAGAACTTAGGTGTATCTGAATGAATTCCAGGAACCTTACTGCTCGCAATTTTGAACACTAAGATAAGAAATAGGAGGAGTGGGCCACACGGCCCCTCGAGCCTGCTCCACCATTCAATCAGATCATGGCAGACCTTCGACCTCAAATCCACTTTCCCGCCCGATCCCCATATCCTTTGATTCCCCTCGAGACCAAAAATCTATCCATCTCAGCCTTGAATATATTCAATGACTCAGCATCCACAGCCCTCTGGGTAGAGAATTCCTAAGGTTCACAACCCTTTGCGTGAAGAAATTCCTCCTCATCTCAGTCTTGAATGGCTGACCCCTTATCCTACAATTGTGCCCCCTAGTTCTGGACTCTCTAGCCAGGGGAAACAATCTCTCAGCATCTACCCTATCAAGCCCCCTCATAATCTTGTATGCTTCAATGAGATCATCTCTCATTCTTCTAAACTCCAGAGAGTATAGGCCCATTCTACTCAACCTCTCGATAGGACAACTCCCCCATCCCAGGAATTAATCTAGTGAACCTTCATTGCACCGCCTCAAAGGCAAGTATATCCTTCCTTAGATAAAGAGACCAAAACTGTACACAGTATGCCAGGTGAGGCCTCACCAAAGCCCTGTCCAACTGTAGTAAGACTTCCTTTACTCTTGTACTCCAACCCCCTTGCAATAAAGGCCAGCATGCCATTTGCCTTCCTAATTGCCTGCTGTACCTGCATGCTAACTTTGTGTTTCTTGTACAAGGACACCCAAGTCTCTCTGAACACCAACTTTTAATAGTTTCTCACCATTTAAAAAATATCCTGTTTTTCTATTCTTCCTACCAAAGTGAATAACCTCACATCTCCCCACATTATACTCCGTCTGCCACCTTCTTGCCCACTCACTTAACCTGGCTATATCCCTTTGCAGACTCTGTGTCCTCCTCACAGCTTACTTACCCACCTAGCTTTGTATCATCAGCAAACTTGGATACATTACACTCGGTCTCTTCATCTAAGTCATTAATATAGATTGTAAATAGCTGAGGCCCAAGCACCGATCCTTGAGGCATCCCACTAGTTACAGCCTGCCAACCTGAGAATGATCCGTTTATCCTTACTCTCTGTTTTCTGTCCTTTAACCAATCCTCTATCCATGCTAATCTGTTACCCCCAACCTCATGAGCCCTTACCTTATGTAACAACCTTTTATTTGACTCCTTCTCAAATGCCTTTTGAAAATCCAAATATACTACATCCACTGGTTCCCCTGTATCTGCCCTGTTACTTACATCCTCAAAAAACTCGAATAAATTTGTCAAACATGATATCGCTTTCATAAAACCATGTTGACTCTGCCTAATCATATTATGATTTTCTAAGTGCCCTCTTACCACTTCTTTAATAATGGATTCCAGCATTTTCCCGACGACCGACGTCAGGCTAACTGGCCTTTAGTTCCCTGTTTTCTCTCCCTCCCTTCTTGAATAGCGGGGTAACATTTGCTACCTTCCAATCCATTGGGACCGTTCCAGAATCTAGAGAATTTTGTAAGATCATAATCAATGCATCCACTATCTCTGCAGCCACTTCTTTTAGAACCCTCGGATGTAGGCCATCAGGTCCAGGGGATTTGTTGGCTTTTAGTTCCATTCGTTTGTCCAGTACTTTTCCTCTACTGATATTAATTGTTTTAAGTTTCTCACTCTCATTTACCCCTTGGTTCCCCACTATTTTTGGTCTGCTTTTTGTGTCTTCTACTGTGAAGGCAGATACAAAATATTTGTTTTATGCATTTAAGGGAATCATGGGATATGGGGATAGGGCAGGAAAGTGGAGTTGAGATAGAAGATCACCCATGATGTTGCTGAATGGCGGAGCAGGCTCGAGGGGCCGTATGGCCTACTCCTGTTCCTATTTCTTATGTTCTTAAGTAATTTCCAGCAATAAGTTCCACTTTTTTCAGAGCTTTATCAATCGTGATTTTCAGTTAAAGCAGAGTTACTGTAGTCAATAGCAACTTTACAGTGGAATAACCTTGCTGCTTACAGTGCCGGTTCTGAAATAGTCTGAACAATTGGAGGATAAATGGATTCAAAATTATTTTTTCAAATTGAGAATTTTTTTTTATAAAACAGACTGTTCAGTCAGTCTGACATCACATAGTTAATGTTTTAGCGATTTTAAAAAATGGCCTGTAGGTTTTGTCGGCATATTTATTCCCATATAGCAATAGGAGTAGGCCATTCAGCCCCTCGAGCCTGCTCCGCCATTCAATGACATCATGGCTGATCTGCATCCTAACTCCATCCACCTGCCTTGACTCCATATTCCTTAATACCCTTAGCTAGCTAATATCTCGCGATCTCAGATTTAAAATTATTAATTGAGCTTTTTGGGAGAGAGTTCCACACAATTCTACCATCCTTTGCGTGAAGAAGTGTTTCCTAACTTCTCTCCTGAATGGCCTGCCTCTGATTTTAAGGTTATGTCCCCTTGTCCTGGACTCCCCCACCAGCAGAAAAAGTTTCTCTCTATCTACCTTATCAATTCCTTTCAAAATGCTAAAAACCTCAATCAAATCACCCCTTTACCTTCTATATTCCAGGGAATACAAGCCTAGTTTATGTAATCTCTCCTTATAATCCAACCCTTCGAGTCCTGGTAACATTCTGGTGAACCTGCACTGCACTCCTTCCAAGGCCAATATATCCTTTCTAAGGTGCGGTGCCCAGAACTGTACACAGTACTCCAAAATGTGGTCTAACCAGGGCTTTGTACAGCTGCAGCAAAACTTCTTTCCCTTTATATCCTAGCCCTCTAGTTATAAAGGCTAACATTCCATTAGCCTTTTTGATTATTTTCTGTGCCTGACTACTACATTTTATTGATCTGTGTACATGAACTCCTACATCCCTTTGGACCTCCACTGTTCCTAGCTTTTCACCATTTAAAAAATACTCAGATCTGCCACTGTTTTGCTCACTCAATGCTCACTTAATCTATCAATGTCTCTTTGTAATTTTATGCTCCCGTCCACCCCCATATCTTCTCTGGTCAGCTGTTACATGCATACGAAAAATGATGGCCAGGAAAAGATTCCCTGGTCCATCCAGCCTGTCCCACACAAATATGATGTCATGTGTATCACAATATATACACTCCCCACCCCACCCAGCACCATGTGATCTCCTGAGAGAGGCGAAAAATAGATGAAAAACCCAGGCCAACTAGGGAAATAAAATCTGGTAAAAGTCCTCTCCTTAGGGGATCGAAACTAGTCCAGGAGTCCATTGGGGCCTGATTAACGTTACAGTACCGAACAGTTTTTCTGTATTGTCCCGTTTTGACTTTAGAAAAGGCCAAATTTTCAATGACAACAAGACGGCAGAAAACAAGCCGCTCAGCCTCAATATTTCCAACAGTTGCCATGACTCACCCCGCAAAAGTCCTGTGATATAAAGATTCTGGTTCTAGGCTCGCAGCGTCAACTATTATTGCTTCATCGAAGTTTTTCAGGATTTTTATCGTGGCCTTCCTGACGCCGTGCTATTTAAAAAACAAAAGAATAACATCACTGTTGACACAAAAACAAAATTATACTGCTTGATTTTTACCCTTGTCAAGGTGGCTCAAGGGGAAATTAAGTGTTACCCAAGACAATAAATGTCTAAAATTGTACAAGGAAGGTAAAACTGCATGCACGGTATCAATGCTGTTTGACCATATCCAGTCAAATCACAAAGCTGGTGAATAGTAAACGGTTCCTGTTTTCCACCCACCCATCCATCCATCCAGTATCCATAGGATGGGTCAGTGCAGAATTCCTCCAGATCATCCAGGCAGTAAGCCTAAACCTCAGCCTCCGTCCCCAAAGGATTTCCTTAGAATGACCTTTCTAATTCTCTGACCTATCCTATTGCCTCGTCCAGTGGGTATTGCTTTATAATACTCATTTTGATGAATTCTAAAGCAGCTTTGTTCTGTTGACTACCTACCCACTGATTCCTCCCTCAACCAACATTACCAATACTGATTAACTGGTCACTCATCTCATTTGCTGTTCATGGGACCTTGTGGACAAATTGGCGGCTGCATTTGGCTACATAACAGTTAGTACATTTCAAAAGTAATTCATTGGACATGTAGACTTCGGGATACCCTGAAGGCATGATAAGAAACGATGTAAATATAAGTTCTTTATTTCAAGATATCAAGTTGGTCATCTTTTATATGCTGCAAGTAACAAAATAATGATAGATCCTTCATTCCAGTACATTTTAGAGTATGCACTATACTGTGTTTCACCAACTGAACTACAAAATCAGACATACATTAAAGTGTTCTTAAGGCAAAGGTTTTCCATACCTGTGCCATACTACCATCAGAGCTGCCTGTGCTGGGTTCATGTTCATGAGGGCTATTTGGTCCTTGGCCAGGAAAGGGAGTAAAGGCTCCTGAAAATTCATCATTTCGAACTGAATGGATGAGATCATTCAAGTATTTGTAGTACAAATTACTAGACAAGAAACCAGGTAAGTAAACCTGAAAAGTATAAAAAGACAGGCTATTTATAACTAGGATGAAGAAAAGAATCTTTACATACATCAATATTTATGGTTTTCAAGCACAGTAAAAAATGTTTAACAGGTTACCTCTGTTCTACACGTCAGCAAATTGGCTACTCACATTTGTGCTATACCCCAATCTATCCCACCATTGTTAAGTTCTTTTGGTTGTCATAACAATTGTTTTATTTTCTGCTTCTAGCTCGTTAGGGGCTCAACTGCAGACAAACTCTGGTGCGCTGAACAGCTCAGATACCAAAAGTGCTAGTACCACAAAATTGGAAAACTACATTCATCATACAAAGGCAAATTGTACATTTGACAAAGAAAACAGAATACAAAGTTACACTGCACACAGTACAAACAAAAATCCAATGTTTATGTCCATGGCTTTCCCCGGAAAATATTTTCAAAATGGGTCCCCAAAAGTCCAAAGTGGGTCAAAAGTCCACTTTAAATAATATAGGAATAAAGCAGAGCATTCAATTTGAAATGTGGGTTTAAATCAGTAAGTATTCTAAGAGAATTAAACAAAGCTAACTCACTTTTTCCATTGTTGTCCAGGCTTGCCTTAATGGAGTGGTGAAGCAGTCAGGGAGTGGTCCTCCTTCTCTGCAGATATTTGACTCTATTTCTAATCGGACAGTATCATCAAATCCTAAAGGGTGTGTAGCTTGCAAAGAAAAGTACCTACAAACAAAAACACAGTAGTTAAAAAAGCAGTACTATAGGTCTGTCTTGCACTTCCACTGCAATATAGCTTGGTAGAACCACCCAGTGCAAAATTCAACCATAGAAATGTTACAAAAAGGCTGCAAGGTGGAGGTGCTGGGGAACATTTGCTCAGGTGAAGTTGCTTTGCTGCCAATATGGCAACAGAAAGCTTAGTTATAAGTACTACGACCAGCTCAAGAGCAACAAAAAATTGGCTTTCAACATGTTTAAGATCATGCATTGACATGATATGATGGCAAAAAGGGTTAATAAAACCTCGAATAGAAACACCCATTCCTGCATATAAAGAGAGGGTTTTTGTTTCTGCTGACAGCATAGCACAATGGCATTAGCACAATGTTCCCTATTACTAAAATAGAAGCAATTTCCTTAAGAACCACATGTTCCTGCATACCCCATAGTCTCAACATTATCTCTCATTTTATTGCTTTAGCCTAGGGTCCTTTATATAATACACTGCTGGTATTCACTTCCACAAAGCTGCACTATGAAATACAATGCTCAATCTATCATTTCCTATGCACCAAATTTGACTATTTGATGTTTTACTTACTTGTCATACAAGATCATGGCATCATTCTGTGCTTCTTGACCATCGTACTGCCCATTTTTAGCAGCGAGTTGAGTTTGGAAGTTGTCAGCAGCCAACCAAAACTGCAGGATATTTATAGCTTCTTCTTTCTCCATATACTAGAAAGAAAAGAAGAAATATGAATTAAATGCATGCAAAACCAAACCCTAAGGTTTAGAGAGCAGCTCATCACAACCAATGGATTATTTTACAAGCATGGTCCTGGTTATGTGGGCAAAAGCAGCAGCCATTGTTTTGTACAAAGCCAAGTCCACAACAGCAAATGAATAACCACAATCTGTTTTTGCTGTTGGCTAGGACACTAGGAGAACTCCCTACACCTCAAATAGTACCATAGGATCTTTTATGCCCACTTCAATTGGCAGACGGGACCTCAGTTTAACATCTCCTCTGAAAGATGGAACCTTCAACAATGCAGCACTTCTTTAGTACAACAGTGAAGTGTCCTCCTAGATGAGATGCTCAACTCCTGTCGTGCAGCTTGCACCTACAACCTTCTGACTCAGATGTGAGAATGCTACCAAGCTGACACTAACAAACTTGCACAAAAAGAACAATTTTCTTCAGAATCTTCACACAGAGTAAGGGAGATGTTAACTACTTAGCCTTCGCCACCTCTACTGCGAAAGGTCAAGGCGGACATTAGATTGTAGAGGAAAACCTACAGAAAATTCAACACAAGCAGCAGCCTGCACTTCATCCACATATGCCACAGAGAGTATATATAAATTATTGTTTAAACATACTCATTTATAAGATGCAATTTTAAAAAATTCTGCTCAACTTTTGACACTATTGGATCTGTTGTATATACACTTTGCAAAATTTGATGCATCACTGTATAGAAAGCTCAATCTGTTGGAATTTAGCATCTGGGAGATTCTTTGTTCAAAACTACCATAATACCAGTAAAGATATTGAGTCATTATCTCACCTGTGATAACATCACCATTAGTTTCAACTATTTAAACTCACCATCAGGATTCATTTTAAGAATAATGATCAATAATAACATTCTTTTCTTCTGTTAATTTCATTTTTTAAAAGCTTTTTTTAAAATCTCATCATGGTGATGGATAACTCCATCTTAGAACATTTATTGATTTAAATCCACATTTCTCACATGCCTCTCCTCTGGTCTTCCTCCCAAGATATTCCCACATGTGGCTCCATTGTGCTTAAACTTGTGGTCCAGCCTCAGTCTTGACCTTGAACTACTCCCCACACCCACCAGCCTGAGCTAATTTAAAAACTCTTTTCTTCCCTCCCCTCCCCTAACACATGACTTTTCCTGTGAACTTTTACAAAATTTTCCAGTCATAATATAGTCAAAAGTTTCAATTTGTCCTTTCGTTTGGGGAAGGCAAACACCTGTGAGAACACCATTTGAAACTGCTGCTACAACACAGCTCAAGTCCCTGAGGGAGATTACTTGCTTATCTTCTTTAAACTATTGTTTGAAGAGTTTCACAATTTCATTTGCTTTTTTCAGTCTGGAAGTTTGGGACTATCAGAGTTTTTAGTGATTGCTTACTGCCCACGATTGATCTGGTTATGAAACTTTGGACCTAAAAAGGATAGATCAGAGTACTTTCTAAATGGTGAAACGCTCGAAACAATGGATGTCCAAGGAGACATGGGGGTCCACGTACATAGATCATAAAAATGTTAGGGACAGGTACAGAAAATAATTTTTTTTTAAATTCGTTCATGGGATGTGGGCGTTGCTGGCAAGGCCGGCATTTATTGCCCATCCCTAAATAATCAAAATGGCTAATGGAATGCTGGCCTTTATAGAGGACTAGAATACAAGGGGGTAGAAGCTATGCTACAGCTATACAAAGCCCAGGTTAGACCACACCCGGAGTAATGTGTTCAGTTCTGAGCACCGCACCTTAGGAAGGATATATTAGCCTTGGAGGGAGTGCAGCGTAGATTTACTAGAATGATACCTGGACTCCAAGGGTTAAATTACAAGGAGAGATTACACAAACTAGGGTTGTATTACTTGGAATTTAGAAGAGTAAGGGATGATTTGATCAAAGTTTTCATGATATTAAAGGGAATTGATAGGGTAGATAGAGAGAAACTATTTCCGCTGGTTGGGAGTCCAGGACTAGAGAACATAGCCTAAAAATTAGAGCCAAGACTTTCAGGAGTGAAGTTAGGAAACACTTCTACACGCATAGGGTGGTAGAAGTTTGGAATTCTCTTCCGCAATTGTTAATTTTAAATCTGAGATTGATAGATTTTTGTTGACCAAAGGTATTAAGGGATATGGAGCTAAGGCGGGTATCTGGAGTTAGGTCACAGATCAGCCATGATCTCACTGAATGGCAGAACAGGCTCGAGGGGCTAAATGGCCTACTCCTGTTCCTATGTTCCTCAAATACCAAAGCCAATTTGTGCATGACCCTTAGCAATCAATAAACAGCCATTAATAGAAACCTGAAGTTCATGTTTTTAAACCACTAAGACCTGCAATAATACTTTCATGAATTACTGATTTTTTTTTTAAAAATCAATTTCTCTTTGGTATTATTCATTGTGCAAATAATTGAAATGACTTCAATTGCTAAGTTGTGACCTGTACCACGCCAAGTTGATACCAGAGTAAGGTTGCCAACCCTCCAGCATTGTCCTGGAGTCTCCAAGAATTAAAGAGTAATGTCCTGAACACTGAAAAAAAAAATCATAGGGTCATTAAAAAAATGGTGTGTTTTTTTCATTTTCTTAGAACATCTTCATTTATTAGTTATAAAAATATTGGGAGATTTGGGGGGGTTTGGGGGGGGGGGGGGAGGCAAAGCAGTTAGAGGCCAGGCAGTCATATGATGAAACCTCCAGGAATACGTCCAACAAGAGTTGGCAACCCTATACCAGAGAGAAAACACAAACCCACACACTCTATTAGTCACTGCTTCCAAAATAATACGAGAACTCCGAGGACATGCAGAAAAAAAAATATACAAACAGTCAAAACATTTTCTCTAAACAAGGTAGAACTATAAAAACAGGGCTTCACATAAAAGCTCTGCAGGTCCTTATGGGAACTGAAAAGAACGAGAAAGGAAGGTTGCATATTATCACAGGTTCTAAAGTAAATTGTATAATTTTTATTTAAAAATGATTCTCAAATTATGCAGTAGCATCAAGCGACTGATGTACATAACAATGCAGGAATGAGAAATGGCCACTCAGATCAATTCATTGTTCAGGTTCTGAACCAATTTTCATATTATTGATCCTAACCCAATCTTTCTGTTCATTAAATCAGGGCTTGATCCAATTCCCGATGAGTATTTTGAGTCGTTATTTGGTACATTAGATTATATAATCACTGCTTTATTGAATAGATGAAGTACTATCAATCCAAAGCAGTTTCAGAATTTGACATGAATGTGGCAGTATAACTCGGAAGTCAGGTTGCAATCGGACGCCAAAGCACAGTAAAGCGCGATATCCCTGCTAGGAGACCGTCTGACATCGGTGAGTTTGCACCACACTCAATAAAACTTCAGGTTGATACAAAGCCACATTTTAAATGTGCCTACTAGTCCACTAGAAGCTTTTTAATGTTACAAGAAAGCTCTCACTTTGCCTGCAGAGCGCAGCTCCGTACATGTGTCCAAGTGAGTGTACACAGTGCTCCCTTATAGCTGATTTGGTGGGAAATGCAGTTAGTTGTGTAACTCTAGTCTGCTGAATACACATTCAAATCTACTCATTCCTGTTTGATACTAGTAACTGCAATATAACTACAGCCAAAGCTTGAAGATATCTCTTAACTTATAATTATATCCACTGTTTTTTCTGCCCTTGTTTTGCACAAAATACCTCTTTGCACCTTTGTTAAATTCTTTTCCTCATTTAAAAAATCTAGCTTATCCTTCACCTCACATTTTTTCCCCCAGTAACATTCTTACCCTCTCTTTATAACGTAATGGTATAAAACCTGGCATCATCTTCACTCACTACCTTCCGTTTCTCATTATTTAGACAATTTGTTCTATAATTTACAGCTTTCCTATCCCAAGAACTTTCAATTTAGCCCAGCTCTAATGAGACACTTCATCAAAAGCATCCTGACAATTAAGATACTTAGAATCTCTGTAAACTCCTCCAACCCGCCGAGATCTCTGCGCGCCTCCAATTCTGGTCTTTTGCGCATCCCCGATTTTCTTTGCTCCACCTTTGTCGGCTGTGCATTCAGCTGCCTGGGCCCTGAGCTCTGGAATTCCCTCCCGAAACCTTTCTGACTCTCTACCCCTCTCTCCTCTTTAAAACCTACCTTTTTGACCAAGCTTTTGGTCACCAATCCCAATATCTCTTTATGTGGCTCCGTGTCAAATTTTGTCTCAGTGCTCCTGTGAAGCTCCTTTGGACATTCTACTGCATTAAAGGCGTTATATAACATAACCCACATTGCCACTAATTTATCAATTTTATCACATTCTGAAAGAATTCAGTAAACTTGTTGAACATGTGATAAGGTACTACATTTTATTTTGAAACCTGAATCCCTTAAAATCCATTGAGACACAGCACTGTAATAGCATAGACTACACCACAGGTTTTCAAACAGGGGTCCTTGGATCCTAGTGAGTCGCGAGGAGATCCCAAGACACTCACCACATCATGCAATATCTGTCCATCTCAACAGATTTTTGTATTTGCTGACTTATAACCACATTATGATGCTTCACACCAAGGGAAAACATTTTTGTGCTGATAGCACCATTTTCCTTTTGAGTAGCTGACAATGTCTCTCAGAAGTTTGGACAGCAGTCCCCAGGAGTCTTGTCAATATTTGAAGGGGTCCACAGGCGCATGTCAAAAGCTGCTTTTGCACAGCTATTTCCTAATGCATGGGCCACGGACAGCCAGCTACCAGCCAAATGTAAAGTTGCTGGGACTCATTAAGACAGGCACCCCATCTTGGCGGGCCCTAGAAATTTTACATTTGAAAAGTGGGGGGGGGGGAGGGGGCGTGGAGGAGTTAAGGAAGGGATGAGGGAATAGGGGAAGGGAGGAAAGAGTGCTGTTCAGTGGACTGTTTCTCTGCCTGGGAGGGAAAGGGGGTACCAATGGCTAGGAAATTTAGCCAGCCGGAAGGGGATGGGGTGGGGGTGGGGGTAGGGTGCTGAGGAAGGATTGAGTCAGTGGGAGTGGGGTGATTGAGGCATGTCACAGTTAGCTATCAAGGAGGAGGAGGAAGAAGAAGAAGGAGAAGGGGAAGGAGGAGGAGGAGAGGGTACTGTGAATGGGAAATCCAGTTGGAGGGAGGGGAAGATGGTTTCATTTCCACTTTTATAGTTACTGAGTACGGAGAGCCTTTGAGAGGGAATTCAGCCAATGGAGTGTTGAGGGGAGGGGAAGCTGAGGGATTTGCAGCCGGCAGGTGGGTTTGAACAGGAAATGCCGCCAGTGAGGAAGGGGTGTTGGTAGGGGAGATGCAGCAATCGGTGAGCGAACGGGAACCTGAGTTACTGGACGGTTGAATGCAATCCACGACTTGTTGCTCATGGCAGGGAGGGGAGATTGCCTACGGTTCTTTCTCCGCAGGGAACGGTTCATTATTCCCGCCTGGCTGTGGAAGGGGCCTAGGTCAGTAGACTTGCTTAGTAGAGGCCACATTTTTCCTTCGTCTGTGGTAGTCCATATTCTTTTACTTTCTTTTCCAATAGAAATATGCTTCTGTTGACCTTTCACATCCAGCCTCTTTCTCTCCTTAGTTTGAGGATTCACCTAAGCTGTTACTTAATGTAACAGGTGGTGCCTCGTTTTTTCCAATTTATCACGTAATGTTGCTGCCTACAGGTGTAGTACCTTTGCAATTCTGAGACAATCATTGTTTTTAATATATTACAAATAAGTGAGAATTTTAGAAAATAAGCCTTCGGAAGCATCCCCTATCCCGGTTATAAAAAAAGTTCAGCATTCTTTCTTGTGATCTCACTGATTCAGTGCTTTACATTACATTCCTACATTGCAACAGTGACTACACTTCATTGGCTGTAAAACGCTTTGGGACGTCCTGAGGTCGTGAAATGTGCTGTATAAATGCAAGTTCTTTCTTTCGCCAGTTGGCATTTATGTTAGAATTTTCTCCTTAACTACAGTTAACTGTTAATTGTAAACCAGACAACACTTTACTGAGATTACAATGTTTAAGTGTCAATGATTGTTCTAACAAGCCTTAATTTTAAGTGAACAACATTCTGCGGAAGTACAGTTATTTGCTTAACAGGAAACAACTGTACTTAGTGGCTGCCATGTAACCTTTCAAATAGTCTGCAGCATCAGACATGCAACATTCACAAGAAAACCTCACAGGCTGACTGATCCATGACACCGAATTCTTTCTGTGGTTTTAAATGTGAGTTTCATGACAAACTTTTTTTTAAAACTTAGTGGTATCTTGCACAATGAACCTTGTCCCTTAACATCTCAATTTCAAAAAAAGGATACATATTTGTGGCGGTGGCTAAATTTACATTAAACTGAAGTTAGGTTTCAGCATGTGCTTACACTTGATTCTTGCATTATTGCTAAAACGCTGTTTGCACGACGAAGCAATCATGAAAAGAGCACGAGCATTTGGGCAAAGAATTTCCATATGACCGCGAACAAGAAAAGAGAGGGGAAAGAACGAGAGAGAGTAAATGAGAGAAAAAGAAAAAAAGACTGATAAAGAACTTCCACTAGCAAGAGAAAAGAGTGACTAAGAGAAGCAACAACATATACAAGATAAAAAGAATCCAATGGAGAACACGAGGTAAATTAAAAGAATAGCAAAAGAATGAACTGCTAAACATGCATGGGAATATTAACTGCTACACCTTGGAGGGAGAAAGAGGTTTGTGTGAAACACTCTAAAATAGTTCCTGCAGTGCTGCCTGACATTTCTAAACCAGCAGTCATTAATAAAATCCGACTTACGGATGATCTCACTCGATATCTTGACTCAAATTCAAGAATAAAAATAAATCTTCAAAATCAGAAGGTGTAGTCAGAAACCAGCACTTGCATACGTGATACATGAAAAAAAAATGGTGCTATATGTACCCGATAACAGAATTCACAAATTTAGAATTACAGTATTTATTCCATGTTCATGAGGTGATAACCTCAACAAGTCTAGTTTCCCACAAGTCCATTTGCAGCTGGAAATTAAACTCCAGCTGTGCACTGACTTTCAGCACTGGTGAGCACTAGATGTAACTAGAGCAATTCTCACCTTATAGCTGCAGCTGAGCTGTCAGATACCAAAACTACAAAGACCACGGTGCATTACGCAACCGACACAAAAGTTATCCTTGATGAAATAAGATTGCCTACTTCATGAAATTAAATAGATCTACTACTAATATTCTCTTCACTTATCAGAATATATTTTCATTTATTTGGTGTCTTATCGTGCCAAAACATTTCAAAAAGTGCTTCACACCATCAATTACTTTTGAAGTGCAGCAACTAAATGTGACAGCAACATCCCACAAACAGCAATGAGTTGAATGACCAGTTGATCTGCATTTTTGGTGGAATTATCCAAAGGGAGAAGATTGGCCAGCGACTGGAAGAAATAAATCCCTGTTGCTTTGAATAGTACTGTGGGATCGTTAACATGAAGATCAGAACCACTGCAACAGGCAGACAGGACCTTAGTCGAACATTTCATCCAAAATACAATAAAAATGACAAAACCAGGGAGTGTGACCGTGAAGCTGTACACTGGCATTCCAAAGTTTTCTGAATGGGTTTACTTCCATTTTAGTATTTAACATTTCATCTGTCCCTTTATTCTCTCACTGATCTTACTAAATTTGGTCGTGTTTTATATTCTCTAACTTCAGACAGCCCCTTATAAAAGTTAAGCAGTTACCTCTGCCACCCATGATGCATCAAATTGTCCCAACTCATGGCTTCAATATCTCCTTTTACTTTCAATGCCTACGATCTTCCTACCAATATACAGTCACCCCAACAAACTTCTGTTCCCTCTTTCAAGACAGGCTTCATCTTGAAAATGCTAAAATAAAGAAGCCAGAGGCAATTCTTCTTCATCATTGAATCAGAAAACTAACAACACAGAAGGAGGCCATTTGGCCCATCGTATCTGCGCCGGCTGAAAATGAGCCACCAGCCTAATCCGACTTTAAAGTACCTGGTCCGTAGCCTTGCAGGTCACGGCACTTCAGGGGCACATCCAGGTACTTTTTAAAATGAGTTGAGCATTTCTGCCTCTACCACCCTTTCAGGCAGTGAGTTCCAAACATTTTTCCTCAGCTTCCCTCTAATCCTTCTACCAATCACTTTAAATGCATGCCTCCTGGTTATTGACCTCTCTGCTAAAGGAAATAGAATGGATAGGAAGGACCTATCTAGACCCTCATAATTTTGTACACCTCAATTAAATCACCCCTCACCCTCCTCTGTGCCAAAGAGAACAACCCCAGCCTATCCAATCTTTCCTCATAGCTAAAAGAAACTATAATTCATAGGAAACTGTGATTCTACATCAGACAATCCATACTTGGCTCAGTGATGGTACTCTTGTCCCTGAGTCAGAAAGCTGTGGGTTCAAGCTGTATTCCAGGTTCTTGAGCACAAAATCTAGGCCAACATTTCAGTGCAGTACTAAGACAGTGCTGCTTTGCCGTAAGTGCTGTCTTTTGGATGACACATTAAACTGAGGCCCCATCTACCCGTTCAGATGGATGTAAAAGATCTCATGGCACTATTTGAGAAGGATGTCCGGGCCATCATTTATTCCTCAGCCAATATCACCAAAAACAAATTAACTGGTCTTTTATTTTCTTGCTGTATGCGGGACTTTGCTGTGCACAAATTAGCTGCCACATTTGCCCACCTAACAGTGACTCCACTTCAAAAGTACTTGATTGACTGTGAAGCACCTTGGGACATCTGAGGATATAAAAGATGCCACCTGAACAATTCAACAACATTGATTCCTTGTTTAAATCCCTCTAATCAGACATCCTCATCTACATGCGGCCCTTTGGCAACATCATCTGCGGGCATGTGATCAGCTTTCATATGTACGCTGATGACGCCCAGCTTTATCTTTATGCTGTCAGGCTGTTTGGATGAGGCACAATATCCCCCAGTTAAACATTGGGAAGACTGAAACCATCGTCTTAATTCCCCACCACAAACTCTGTATCCTCATCGCTGACTCCATCCCCTTTCCCGGCCACAGTCTCAGGCTGAACCAGACTGTTCACAACCTTGGTGTCCTTTCTGACTCCAAGCTGAGCTTCTGACCCCATATCCTCTCTGCCTACTTCCATCTCCATAACACTGCCGACCTCTGTCCCTACTGCAGCCCATCTGACACTGAAATCCTTATCAATGCCTTAAATTATTCTAATGCATTCCTGACTAGCCTTCCATCATCCATCCGTCGTAAACTTCAGCTCATCTAAAACTCTGCTGCCTGAATCCGATCCGGTTCACCCATCAACACTGTCCTCACTGACCTATTTTGGTTTCTGGTCTGCCAACATTAAAATTTTCATTCTTATGTTTAAATTCCTCCATGACATTGCCACTCCTATCTCTGTAACCTCGTCCAGCCCAACAACCCCTCCACCCTGAACTCTGTTCCTCTGACTCCAGCATCCCCTGCCCCCTTCTTTGTACCACCACTGGCAGCCGTGCTTTCGGTTGCTTTGGCCCCAAGTGCTGGAATTCTCTCCCAAAACCCCTCTGGCTTTTCAACTCCCTCTCCTCCTTTAAAACCCTCCTTAAAATCCACCTCTCTTTAACTAAGTTATTGGTCACCCCTCTTAATACTCCTTTGGCTCTGGATGTTTTTCAACATTAAAGATACTATAGAAATGTAAGTTGTTTTTGCTTTAAATGTTACACTTCTTAGATACATAATCTTACATTACATGTTATAATTCTATATTTCACAAACTTAATAAATGAGAGACAGCAAATCACTACAAAAAACATTTGGTGGCATTGTAAATATTTGATAACTGCCCATCACATATCGCTGAAGAATGCAAGTTTAATTTGACACAAACATGTTCTGTTTTGTCTGCTGACTCTCAAACAACCAGCCAGTCATTCACATAAGATACCAGCCAATGAGTTAAAGGCTCTGCACACTGTGCTGCATCTTACCTCTGAGAAATAGAAGAGTGCTGACTCATTGAAAAGAATATCAGCCAGGTAAACAGTGCCACTAGTCAACACTTCAATTTGGTATTTACAAAAATGATGACTCCGTAAAAATTCTGTAAAGTGCCTGTTGGAGAATGAAAACAGAAAAAGGTCAGCATTTGTTTTATATGGTGTACAAAAAATAATATCTGAAACTTTAAAAACCCTTTCCTGAATAAAAGACTCCTGGGAATTGCATTGATACTTTCAGTATTTACTGAAGGAAAAAAAAACAGAAATATCATAAACAAGTCTTCCAGACCACTTGTGTTAATTCTAATAAAGGTTTAGACTGAAGAGGAGGAAACAAAAATCAGTATTTGTAAGTTGCACATTCAAAATTGCGGTTTTAAAAATGTAAATTTAGGTACAATCCAAAACAAAACAATACTCTTCCTTAACAAAATAAAACTAAAACTTAATATCCATGATATGCATCTTTTAAAGGTGTTTATCTTAATTTTGCTAAATGTGGTCTCTTTTAAAAAGTTATCCTTTTTAATAATCCAGTATCCTTGGAGACTAAAGGGCAAAATAACTGTATAAAACAACTGCTCTTTCTCTTCTATTGTTGCTCAATAATGGATGCCATATTATTGTTTACAACGTCCCATTATGACCTTATAATAAATCTGTTTACAGTGCTCGACAATATCAAATGTCTTGTACTGTAAACGCCACAAAGATTTGACAGAGCAGCTACAGTGCAGTGAAATGTATCTGTACAGGCCATCTTTAGGACTGACTAATAGAGTCAAGCTTCAATAATTTAATGTTGGGATGGATGTTAGGTGGCCACTGCTTCAACTTAAATATGTGTTCCACTATAAAGACTGCAGTAGACAACACGAGCAAGTCCTGGATTAGCGGAATAAAATGGAAAAACTGCAAATGTTGGAAATCTGAAATAAACAGATGCTGACTGATCTGCTTTGTATTTCCACAATTTCAAATGTACCTTTATACATGTTTAAATGTGACATACAAATTGCAAGCATTAAGAAAATATCAACAAATTGTTGAATTCAGGCATGTCAGCAAAGCTGCAGCCAAGTTAACCAGCCCCATCGTATAATACACGATGGTTAGGAACATGCAAGTTCAAGTGATATTTTAGAATATAGTTTACAACCCCCAAACCCCGAGAGTATTATAGCCTTGAACACACTCAATCACCTATATTTTGTAAAACAGTGATGTGTTAACAGTGCTGCATTATTGGATTTTTTTTTTTGCATAGTTTGGATCATCTGTTGTAGCTCCCAACAATTCTGAATGCAGAGTGGTTCATTCTCACCTATTAAAAGGTTTGGGGGAGTAAGGAGAAAAATAGTATGATGCTGGACCATGAATGAACTTGAATGGAGGACATTATGAGAAATAATACTGTTTACAGAGGTATAACATTGTAAATATTAACACGTCTGTAAGTACAACAGATAGGGGGAGATTAATGGATTTTTCAGCACTAATTTTTAGCAATGACGGTACTACTTTGTGCAAACAGGAATTGTTGGCATTTTAAAAAATAAACTACGGAACAAGAAAAGACCATCTGTACTATTGTGCCTGCTCCTTTCCCATATCGAGCATGAGGGAACAGGAGAGTGGAGATTGAAAAATACAAATACGAACATAAGCTGTCAAAACAACATCCCCCTAAGTTTTCACTGCTTCCGATCCTGAAACAGCAGATGGATGGTAAGCTTCCTCCTAACCCAATGCTAAGATTAACAAACATGATACATATGATGACAAAATTAATTTCCACTGCATTTTTTGAATAATTTATTAAAAATATTCTGCGAGGAAGTAATAGATCTTAGTTCATCAATTGTGACGCAGTAACAGTCAGAATGCATAAACCCACAGCCCAATTTTAGTTTAGCGCTTAACCACAAGATAGCAATAAATCATCAGTCACAATTTCCTCAATCTCATCAAGGAGTTCTTTTCACTTTATATGTCCTAGAGGGTGATCAGCATGCACCAGGGAGTGTCATTTCAGCTGAAATCATGCTGCTACCTGAGTATTGCAGAGTTCATCAGTATTTCTATTGCAGGTACAATCTCAGCTCCGCAAAAATAAAATAAACCTCCACATGCTTGGAACAACTGTTCTTAAAAGCATTCATTATAATCTGCAATAGGTGTATGGTAGCATAGTGGTTCTGATACTGGACTAGCAACCCAGAGGTCTAAAATTCAAAATTAATTTAATAACTCTGGTAATTTGTGGGCAAGCACCAGAAAATGACCATGAAAGCTGCTGGATTGTCATTAAATCCCAAGTGGTTCACTAATGTCCTTCAGGGAAGGGAATCTGCTATCCCTACCATGTCAGGTATATAAAAAATATTGTTTCTAATTTAGTTCATCCATAACAATGAAGTTATTATTGGGACAAGTAGCACAAATATTGTTTGGAGGAGGGGGATGGGAATGTGGGCTTCAACGTGAACTGAATCAGCAGGAATTCCTCTTCCTCTCCCCAGTCGCCACACTTAGAGAAAGAATTGATCGCTGTCATATGTGACAGTCTGTCAATCACTTCTAACAATGAACTAGACCTCATAGTACAGTGGGAGCAAAGGAACAGAGACGATATTAGATTTGAGAACGCACTGCAATACAAGTTTGAAAAATTGAGTTTTTGTTTAGAATGATAAGGTCATGACAGCTTAAGTAATGATTGTACTGGCTTCAATTTCAGAGTTTCTGTTCAATAAAATTGAACAACACTTGCTACAACTGTTTTTTTTTTAAACACATAGTGCCCATTGTTACAGATATTGCAATCCAGTCAGCTTTTTTTTTTAAGGGTAGGTGACAGACATCTGAACAGCCTGAATCAATGCTGTTGGCAAACAGTATTGAGAAATTTTGTGTGTATGCACACATGCACCTAATTATGCTATCAAGTAAGTTTGTTTACTGCGCTTCTTGCTAAGTAATTAGAACATAAGGATATTAAATATTTTTTTAATAAAAAAGAACCATACAGTGCTCCATCAGGTGTCAGTGAACAGTAATCTGAGTAGGAGCTCTGGCTGATTGTTAATTGTCTTTTCTGTATTATGCAGTACCACACTAGACAGTGCACTTAGACAGACACCACTGAGCCAGCAGGTGTACAAAAAAAATGTTTTTTTCCCACCCCTGCTTGATTTTTGGTACACAGGAATGCTGCAATATGACATGGCATGATGTGCCATTACTAAACGTACATCTCCTCCATACCTTTCCATTGAAAACAGCAGCTTTTGTAATTTTTCCAATAGCCACACTGTTTTGTTGTACAGTCGTACCTGCTAATCACGTATCAATTTTAGACAAAAATCCATCTATTGTAAATAGATTGGAATGCCTCAAATTGAATGCAGGTTTTTTTTGTATTCGTGTCTCAGCCCCATCACGTGCAAAGATGTCCCTCCTTTAATATTTAATATTCACCTCTAATCAGATAAGTGCTCCCAGCACTTATAACTAACTATTTCAATCAAATGTACTCACTCTTTTTCCATCATAACGTACACTACAGCTTGTGCAGAAACAAAACAGTTGGGATCTACTTGTCCATCCTCTCCACATATCTTAGCTGTTAAAACAGAAGCACATATTTATCTAAGACTGGATTTCAGTACTGCAGTGACATACAACAGGGATACATTTTATAATTCTGCAACTAGAATTATTGCACATAAATATTTTCAAAAATTTCTAATTATGTCCAATACACAGCATCAGGAGGTTGCTAGACCTAGATTTTTTCTGGGTCCTTTTGGGCCATGGGACAAAACACAAGGAAACATTATATGTAAAAGTGAAAGTAAAATGCTTGTGCAGTTTTAACCACTTTTAGCAGCTTCTGGGGGGTTTGTATAGAAGCCTTATTTAAAAATCTGCCAGCCAGTATCTCTTGCAAACTCAATGTATGAAATTTAAAACAAATTAAACACTGGATAGATATTATTCAAAAAATAAGAGTGTTTCTTTCTCTGTTACACCAATCAGGTCAGTCAATTAACAGGTAGGAAAGTTTAAAATTCAGATGCAAGCAAAATGGACTATTTTACCGTTGCAGCAAACTTTGCTGTTTGACAGGAAGATCAGAAGAATTTCAGTTCTGCCTATGGGATGAGGGGAGGAGGTGGATCGTAGTCTCAAAAGACTGATGCAGGGCACAAAAGAAAAATCAGTCCAGCTGGTTATGACACAGTTTCTGGTTAAGTAAACTATAGTTAGATTGGGCATTTCACAGACAGCTCAATAACTATGTTTGAAGATTCAAGGATAGAGGGCAGCAAAAGGAAATGTCACATTGACAGTGAAAAGTACCCTGCAAAGGCTGGACTGAAACTACAGTCAGAGTATTATATGACATTGCAGCTCTGCATTTCTGTATTACTATGCCATCCCTAGCTCCATGTACTTTGGGGGGCACCTCTGTTCTGGAGTCACAGTTTATAGCTATCAATTACTATGGATTATCACGTCCATAGATAAAGCCTTAAACTAAGGCCAAATGAATGAAAAGATGGCACTCTAACTCAGACACTTAACCTGTTGTGCTGAAAATTGATGAAATACTTGGCATTGTCTTGAGTTCTGATTTGTTTACACGATGGTCCTTTTAAAGGTACGTCAGTAAAGTGATATAATGGGAATCGCAATAATACTTTCATTAAAAGCTATCAAATTAGAAACACCCCAAAAATTTACAATATTTTTCAAACATTGATTTTGGTGCGATGACATCTTGAAATCACAAGACAGCAATAAGAGTATTGTTGTCAAATCAGAATTGCCTCTAAGCATATTTACCTAAAAAAAGTCTAACTGTGTAACAGCTTAGTCTGACAGCAGGCAATCTCCCTTTTGGATTCAACTCAAACTGCTACATTATTGTTCCCAACATGACCAGATTTGCATATCCAAAGAACTCAGTCAGATTTTTTTTTACAAACTTGTACGGTTAAGATGTTACAAGATCCATATTCAAACAGGAAAATCTCCACCCTCCCAGGCTTCACTATTACTGCCATGGCAAACTCACAAACACCAAATGTTAAAGAACCAGAAAAAAATATAAATGTTTTAAGAGGTTTCCATTTTAACAGGTAGTGTACAAGGAGCTGATGTGACACTGAATCGCCTTGCGTTTACAAGTACACAGTAAAGCTCAACAGTTTAGGACAACACGACAGAGCGCACTGGAGCAGCCATGGTGCTGTGCCTTGGAGTGACAGGACACAGGTCCACACTCATGGTTCTCCTCATGCAGTTATCAATCTCAGTCACATTGTTATTTCCAGATGAGTCAGCTGGAGACCAAATGTTTCCTACAGGAAGGGGGGGGGAAAAAGAAGAAACTAGAGGAAGAGTGCGCCAAAACAGAATAGAGCTGGTAGAACCATGGGAGCAGATGGCCAGCTTACACTCTGCCTGGGTTGGACTTTGATATCGGAAGGATATAAGTAACTTAAAAAGTGTACCTTACTAAAGGGACGTGTAACACTAAATGTAATAAAAGAAGACACCTGGACACTTAATAGCCCTCAACTTTTACCCCCATGCCCACCTTTGGTGCTGATCTTTCAATCACTGGCTCTTCTTTTTGGAATTATCTCCCTAAACCATTTGTTACTTGCAACCCCTCGTCCATCTACAAGAGCCTCCTAAAAACCTCTCTCTTCAACCATGCCTGTGAGGAGGCATACAGAAATGCAAGAGTGTTTCTCAGTCATCCCTTGTTAGCCTGATTCAGAGCTACTGGTTAGAAGTCGCCAGAAAACAAATATTTTCTGTAGAACTCACCCTGATGAGACATGAATAAAAATCCACTTTCATGGCATCGTGAACTGGAACAGATTGAAGCAGCTTTCCCCATTCATGACGCCAATGAACATCATATCATCACTCAAGGGGGAGTTTGACACAAACTGTTTATTCCCAAACTACCACAAGTTCTAAAGCATAAAACAGTGATATGGGAGAACTGAATGATGCAGGTACTATCTAAGATTTAAGACTATAGGGCAATTAGACTGCACTTCCTATTTAAAGAGGGACTGTCACCAAAATGACACTCAGCAGTTTAGTAGCGCCTGTCCAATTAGCTATTTCTATGTAACACATCTCCAGGAAGTAAATGTGGATAGGATCCGCCTCAGCGGTGAAAGCCTCCAGAGTTGATATGCCCAACACGCATTACTGAGGTTCACAAGAGGTACGGCCACAATGGCAAGATACTGGAAGGCTATCAATGCACAAGGAACAGCAGCTCAGCAACAGTCATAAGTACCGTTCGGCAGGGGAATGGTAATAGTGGGAAAGCTAATGGAGGGGGGAAAAAAAATCTAGTTTTCATCACATTCTTATTTACTTTCAAAATAGATTGCATGCCTTTTGTGTTATAAGGTCAGTTAGTCCCACCCCTCTTACCATTCTAAAGAACAATTCAGTCTGTTACTTACCTACTATATCATTTCTCATTGCTTCTATAATTGGAATTGGTCTAGAAGCATCTGGTGAAATGTACTTAGTAAATATATTAACTGCATCACGCTCTATACCTGCGGGGAGGAAAACAATCATGAATTTAACTGTTCAAAGTAAAACCCTTGGGTGCATTAACAAGTGCATTACAAGGTTTTTTTTTCCACAAACCTGTTAATGATGATTGGAATTTTATTAGAAATTGAGCATGGAAAAAGGAAAACCTATTGATCAGCAGGTTTAAAAATTGCCACGCTACAGAAAATTTATTTTGCATGGTGTGTCAGAAGTATGCACCATGTGTTATGCATCTTTTGTGAACTGAAATCTCGTCATTAGCAGTACTGAGCAATTGCAGCAGAAACAGCAAGTTACTATACCAGATGCAAGAGAAGTTGCTGCCAAACCTTCAGCAGTACCTCACAAAATGAATAGCCTCACACTCTTGCCAGACCATTTATTTCACACCCTATAATAGGTCTAAAATTATTTTAAAGCAATTTGTGTAAAATCCATCATTGAGGTTATATTGCTGAGGGTGTGGAGTCTTCCCTTGCTAAAAAACTTTTCCTCCTATTTTGGAATTCATTTCTACTGGTAAAAACATCTTCTGTCTTGATTCTTAAAGTGTTCATCTTTTAAGGATCATGTTTGCCTTTAGATTAGTTGGATTTGATAGTCCATCTGTTGTAAAATTACAAGATTTATACTGTACTTTAAAAATGGCACAGTGTATATGTTAAAATCGAAAGTTCCTAGATTAGTCAGGGTGACAAAAATGATCTTTTCTTGAGTCCTCCAGTTAACTGGGGATAAAAGGAATGCTATCCATTTGTATGAATTGGGGATTGGGATCTTAGTGTGTGAGATTGGAGGTTTGCAAGTACTGATAAGGTAATGCATGTTACCTTATACTAGTGCACAGGTGATAATTTAATATGCTTTAAATTTCTGTGTACCAAAGCATTCTCCCCCTCCTCTCAAATCTGTCTCTGACTTGTTAATGGTGATAGGTATCAAAATCTGTGTAGGATATGCAAGCATCTTTTACTGATCCTATTTTGTGTTTGAAGGATTTTTCAAATATTAAAATTAGTCTCACCGGTACTGTGCTAGATAAACTGAGGACGCTGCAAGCCTACCGTGTGATATGGTGGACACCTCCTCAAGCAAGTCCTTCTCAGATTTATAAGCGAAAATAAAAGCTACACTGCACATAAGCACGTAGTATTCTATTACAAATAGGAGAGGGTGTTCAGTGACAGAATTTGCATGAGTTCAGGAATTGCACTGGGATGGAGAATCCTGAAGTTTTCAACAATAACAAACCAAGCCCGTGGTCTTTCATTGTACTGAATGAAAATATAAATCTGATTTGAGTTTGGTTTCATTTAAAACGACAAAGAAATTACTGTATACACAAATTTGACAAATCCGAACGTGCATTTAAACCAGGAGCTTGCACCATTTATGAAGGATTAAAGTTTAAAAAAAGGTTTAAGTACCCAGCAACATAACATTTGGAAGAATAATGGTCTCTTTATTAAACAAGTACTGAAAAGGATTAAAATACTGAATATATAGTTCCAACTTGTCAAATTCTCCTCTTTCTTAATGGATTTATCCACTAATACTGCTTATTGGACCTCTATCGCACTTCCTACATTATCTTTCAACACATGACACCATGCAGCGGAATAATTCAATTGAAAAAAAGGGAAATATTTAAATGTAGATTCAGAAATCCAAACACTGAATTCAAGTACAGAACTTGTCAGCTGCCAGATTTTAAGAACCTGCGCAGTTTAGGGATTTACTTTGTTTGAAAATTGTGCTGTATTTATTCGATAATTTGAACTTTTGAATACAATGTTTAGGTCACGATTGAAGAGTGACCACATAACTTATATAGGTTTCTCACTCAAACTGTGCCCTCTAATATTTAATTGTCTTTTTACCAAAACTTACTGTTTGGAGGGTGAGGAGGGAGTTCAGCACTTGTACAATTAGATCACCAGCAAATAAACTAAAGCAAACTGAACAAAAATCACAAAATGACAAAATATTTGTACTTAGAGCACCACATCATATTCATGAATTGTCTCAAACCACTTCACGAAAAAAACTTACAAACTGCAGTGACTTGTAAAAAGACAAATGCATCAGTGACTCTGTGCCAGCAACTTCCCACAACCAGTAATAAAATGAATGATCAGTTAATCTGTTTGCAGTGGTGCTGGTTGAGGAAAGAATGCTGGTAAATCATTGGAAGAACTTCTCGCTCTTTTAATAGTCTTGTTTGAGGGAGCAATGTTGGCCGGGACACCCATGAGAACTTCTTGCTCTTCTTCACAGTGTCATGGAATCTTTAGCATCCATTTGAACAGGCAGATTGGACTATGGTTTAATGTCTCATCCAAAAGGACAGTACCACCGACAATGCAGCACTCTCCCAGTACTGCAGTGGAGAGTCAGTCCAGAATCCGTGCACAAATCCCGCTGTCAAGACTGAAACACCACCTTCTGATTCAGTGGTGAATGCCATCAAGTTGCTTATACAGCATTGTACCAGAATTATACTTCATTCTTTGTAAAGTAATCTGGACGGTTTGAACTGATCCAAGTCAACACATACAGATTGTTACAAACATACATTCACCACTTTCCATTTGCAGCAGAGTTCTCCTTAAGGAAGATGAAATCTTGGAGCCTCAAACTGCAGCTCATTTTAAGAGATAGAATTGTACCATACTCCACTATAAAGTGACAGTTAATTTCAAAATATCCATTTTACTTTGTAAAGAAAGAAATTGTAAGCAACATGATGAATTGTATACCACTGACATTGAAAATTATCAGTAGGTAAATCTGAATGCCATTTTAAAATTGAACTGCACAGCCCCAGCCTTGCTGCACCCCTCAAAAAGGACCAGCTTTAAAAATTATCACTTTTTCTCATTGCTTTCCTCCTGAACCAAGTTTTAAAAATCTAGAAAGTTGAAGTCCTTCCTGTTGGGATGTCAAATATTCCAATATAACACAATATTCCACTTAATACAAAAATATGTCGCAGTGCAGACCACTCAGAATCAATGTCCACAATAATTACAGTCCCATTAGTTTGACTTTAGTTATAGGCACATTTCTAAAAAGGATCGTTATAGAAATTCTGAACAAATGGTAGGTGGGATGTTGGGTGATGTGCCGCACGGTCACTGTGGTCTCCTGGAACTTGTTTTGATTATCTTTGAGGGTCGGAGAGGAATTTCCCAGAATCAAAGCTGACCTCAGTCCTGTCCCTAACCAACACTTACAAACTTCCAGTGGGGGTCACTAGATAGCAACAGCAAAGGATCCCTGACTGGTTTTCCTCCCATTAACGCAGGAGTGTTGAAGCCAACTGCAGCTCCTACAGTCAACCCCACAAACTCAACAGAGCAGCTACCTCAGCACAGACTAGGGATGAAAGCTGGGACATCCTGTTTTATCTGGCTCGGCTGCTTGTGGATCAACTCACTAAGCTATTGGGAGAGGGCATTTTACTTTGGAAGTTAATCACCGTTTGTCCATCCTACTTAATTATAACTAGCCAGCAATGATTTCGGGAGCCTCGCAATGCCACCAACAAAGTGAATTCTAATATCACAGATGAACACATCACAGAAGAGAAAATGGGATCAAGCAATTATATTTGAAGGAAAATGAGGTCAGAGCACTTACTTTTCATTAGTTTGACTGACAGGCCTTTCATCCCTGTTGGGTGCGGATTGCCTTTGGATGCAGGTTTGAAAGATTCTTGACTTGCAGCCTCCGTCTGAATGGTTCTTGATGTCTCAACATGCAATACATTCAGATCACTGCCACCCTGGTTTAATGAGTGGTTTGGAGATGTTTTAGTTCTACCTACACAGTCCAGGCTTGTGGGGTCTGCACCACTAGAAACCTGATTGCCCTTTGCCTCCAGGCCAGGAGACGTACTAGAGTCAAGCGATACCGGCACATCAGCATCACAATGTCTGTTTGCAGGGGAGGCAGGTTCTGCTAAAGAGCTATGTTTTACTGTGTTCAGGCTGTGGGCTCTGATGCGGGACCAGCTCATTGAGCGGAAACTTTCTGCTTCCAACCAGAATTTAACTAAATGTCCAACTCCTTGCATCTCCATGAACTGGATGATATACGGGAGGGCAGTGCTGTCCTGCAAGACTTGTTCAAGAGTCTTTGAGAGCCTGGAGTTAGTCTCTTCAGCTTTGTAATTCAGGCAAGAATGACCTATTTAAAAACAAACACATGAAAAACAGGATGGATTCTTTTCATTCAGTACAATAATATATTTGCACCAGAAGATTCTGTGTCAAACCAGAGCACACTCCAGGGGCAATAACATCTGTTCCAACACATCATCTGGATTCTAATTCTATTAGTAGTCAATATTGGACTTACCAAATAATTTTCATATTTGTTGAAAAATTAACACTCACTTTAGTGTGAAATGGTTCCAATCAATTAATGTTGGATATGGAACAGAAAAGCTAGTGCTGTCCAGAGTGGAATAAACCAATTATATTTTTAGGAGAAGAGCCTACTTTTATTTTTTAAATGAAGTACTTGCAGAATGGCTCAGTTAGCACGGTGTGTTGTTGTATCATGCACTGGTAGTTGCTGTGCATGGAATGGTAGGATGTGGTGCACATTTCCCAACTCAGCTGAGCCCTTGGGAGAGCTGCCAAAATGGAGGTGACATCGCCCAATGCACCAATGTGGTGAATCCATTATTGAACGTCCAGACAGCAACTTTTATTCAGTAATTCTTCAATGTCTGACCTTCTAGGAAACTCATGACATACTTCACTTCAGACAGCTGTCTACATACACCTCCTGTTGTAAAAGGTACACATACATCAGTTATACAAACAGCTGGTTGCAATGAAGTATGAAGCATGTCTTTTAGAAATTCAGGGAATGTAGCACAAATGGGGGGAAAATGCTGTAAGTTAACTCTAGATGTACTGTTACACTGCCAAGGCACTTGAGCATCAAAAATTATATATAACGTGGGATACAAAGGTGTAAAGATATGAAATAAGACAAAGTCATTTGGCCCATCATGAAACTCCTTCCAAATAAATATGCATAACTTGAAATGCCATGAACTTTCAGCAAATTGTTTAATCTTCTGAGAAAGGCAGATATACCCCCCAAAAAACTCTGAAATTGCTCTTGAATTCCCAAGGGTAATAAAAACAAAACTCCAGGATATCAATTTAACATTAGAATATACATTATTCAGCACACCCCTCCTGCAATCATTTCCATGGTCCCCAAAAGGCTGGACCCACCACGTTCTGCTGTATAATTCAGTACGTATTAAATATTATTTCTTGAAGGTAGCCATGGGAATATTTGATATTATGTTTCTTAGACTTATTCTAAATAGCAGTCTAGCCTTCAAGAAATCCACATGATGAATTCTGTACTTTATAGCTAGTTTCTTTATAATTAACTCATTTGCTGCTTTGGATTATTTTTGTTCACATTCTGAACATGACTTACCCTGCTGAGGTGGCATAACTACAGAGAAAAAGACATAAGTTACTCCAATAGATGCTGCACAATAACCATCTAGTGGCCGTGGCTCCTTGTGCTCTGCAACATGTGCAGTGATGTCGTGCAATTCAATATACTGTCCGTTGCCTGGATTTCCTTAAAAGGTCAGCTACAGTACATTATGCTTCTGTATTTAAAGCCTCAAATCTCATTTTTCTCAATAATAAAACTCTTCATCCAGAATGAATATTTCTCACTTGGCTTACACCCTTCACGTTGCTTAAACTAGATTTAGCTGAATTTTCAGTAACGCATATGAAAACCAAGCCAGTAATTTCTGGAAGCTATTATAGCTACAAAGTATAAGGTAATTGAATCATTTTAAAATTGACCTGCATATGATATTAGAAATTAAAATAATTGTTTTTAAGAAGCAGTTAATATTTCCATTTGCCCCTTTATGCCCCTAACAACTTTCACGATCTTCAAATGACCTGTGTGATACTCTATTCCAGTTGCATAACTTTAAAATCAACTCTGAGCACCAAATACTATTTCAGCAATTAGATCGTACACTACAATTTTTATTTTATTCAAACAATACTGTGAACAAAAAAAATAGTATTTGGTTCTTTATTTCCCCGAATTCTATTTACAAACATTCAGCATTAATAAGTTTATAGACAACATTGTAGAAGCTTTACGAAAAAGTCCTGCCTCATCTTTAGAAGCTGAAATATTTCAGGAACCACGAATATTAACTCAGTGAAACTGGATCAATCAGCAAATTCTCAGCACAAAATAAATTTGGCTGTGGCAAAAGAATCCAATGAGATGCTCAAGCAATTTTAGGATGCTTGGACCCCTGTTGTTTCTAGTCTACATTAAATGACCTGCACGTTGAAACCAAAACGTTACGCCATCAAATATTCTGACAACACTAAATTAGAGAGCGCTGTAGAGACAGAGGATGCAGCAAAAGATTAACAGAAAGATTTTGATTGGCTATGTAGCTGGGACACTGACCACAAACCACCCAAACTAATTCAGACCACAGCCCCAGTTTCTTCACCATCACTTTGTTCCATGTTCTCCCATCTCCCACCCTCAATTTTCACACCATCCCATTATTCCGTCGGTCACATCCATATCTGAAATGTTTCCTGCTCCCCACCACTTCTCTCAACCAGCCCTCAACTCTCATTCACCTGGTCCTTTTAAACAGCCATCATTTACGACGTCAAGCTGAAATCCTGGACTCCAATGCACCAACCTACCAAACATTGCCTCTATTAAGATGTCTCAACATACTCTAAACACTAAGTACAAGCTCTTCACACTAAGATACACAGCATCCCAAATAACTCCTTGGGACATTTTACTACGTTAAAGGCGCTTTATAAATGCAAGTAGTTGTTGTTGTCTTATGGAATTCCAATCTGGTGCCAATCATGTGCAACATCACAGAAAGTAACTCTGCTTTCAATGTCCTCTTAAAGAACTTTAGGGTAATCACAGGTCTTTATATAAGCTAGAAAGAATCAAAAAATAATTCTGATCTGGACGTCACCACTAATCAATTAAGGAAAACTGCTGCTAAAATGGCAAAGACATTACAGAGCCAAAACCTGGAGTATTCCTTTAACGTTGAGGGAAAATGGCAATTCCACTGATGCATTGTTCTGTGTATAATGAAAAGCTATTACAGCCACAGGAATCTTCTGGCTGTTGTGTGTAGTTCAACATCGATCTTAATCTGATTAATGTGTTCCTCCCGCCCAAAATAATAATTGTTACTTAAATGCATGTCACACAAATATAATATTTCATTACACATAACAGAGAAGGTAGCAGTGCATGCAAATTGATCCAGTCAATACTCACCGCACACTCAGAAGCTTTGAGGAAGATTTACTTCAAGTTTTGAAGCTCATCACAAGGGAAAAAAGCAGTTACAACAGAAGGTTTGTGATAATAGAGTTTGTCATAAGGAGGTTGAAGTGTATAGATTTATGCTGTCACATATACCAAACTGGATATGAACATGAACGGGTGAAGGCTTACAACAGATGTCTGCTCAATGTTGATACGATAGAAAGTCTATAAGGCTGGAGGATGACTACGCACCATCGTGATTTTACACTAATAAAATCAAGGTGGCAACACCTTACCACTTGTAAACATACTCACTAAAGTTACAATGGGATAGTTAGTTGTGCAATCACCCAACACAGATGCAGCAGATCTATTAATATAAAAAGGACATTAACAGCCGCTTCAAAAAGGGGTTCTAAATGCTTTCAAAGGCTGATGGCATTTTCCCTGGTTCTACATAGTGCCTTCAATATTTAATCCTTATCTCATATTAAACAGCATGCTCAGTTTAGCAACTATAAAAATCAAACCTGGATTATTTTAAAATTTAACTTCCTAGCATCTGGTGAGTGTTTTCCTAACATTTCTACTGTACATGCCCAATTGCTAAATAATTTTATTGAATGTTTATAACTTTCACAATGTCGGGACAGTAATTCATTTCAGCTTTAACAATCATAACACCCAATAGTACGATAATGGCACCGTAACTTCAGTCAGTCGCATGTCAACTCTCTAGCCTTATCTGAGGATCTCTATGGTCGATTATTATTTTGCTGCATATTGCATACATAAATGAACAAATTAGAACTTTACCCAAGTCTCCAAAATGAACAGCTTCCATATGAATCGGCTGTTTCTTGAGAACTGCTGTCCTGCCACGTGCAAAGGAGTCCATGTTGGCAGAGATGGCATTGATTGCCATATTGCTCGGTCCTGCAGCTTCCAGAAGTGCATAGTTCCTGCTTGGTGATGGGGACGCAACAGGACTGGGGGTTGGGACTGTACAAAAGAGAAAGCATTGAGAATGAAACAGTCAATTACTTTGCAAAAACCTAAAATGAACAATAATTGTAATTAATTACTGGTAAAATTACTTTGAGATCCATTTAAAATATGACTAGTGATGGACAGAGAGCACATTACTACCAGGGCCTTGTTGTCTTGTTTCCACGCCTTGCAAAATTTTTATACTTTTGAAAACAATTGGAGAGAGAAAATGTAAGCTCTTTTCTGAGATCATATCAAGAATCCTAAGTGGAGTGAGTGTTGACAGTCTCTGCCCAGTTCCTAATGGAGCCAAGTTCCCCAGCATAAGACTTTCACTAACACAAATTAATTTTAAAAAATATTAAATGCACATCATATTTCCAGTAGGAAAAAACTGCAAAATACCAAAAGAGGTTAACTGTGGCAGGACACACTAACCAAAATCTTAACAACCCATGACAGGGTTAACGTCTCATTACGTGGTCAAATATTTAATGTCAATTAATTAAAATAATCTTTTTTGTTGCCCAATTACATGTATTCTAATTTGATTGCATGTAGACATATAAATATTCCTTAATTATGTATGAGGGACACAAAAACTTAAGTCAGCCAGGTGTATTCTTTCCATTAGGAGATGGTATCTGCAGTTCAGTGGGGAAGGAGCCAAAGTAGAATCATAGAAAGGTTACAGTGTGGAAGGAGACCATTCGGCCCATCGAGTCCGCGCTAGCTCTATGCAAGAGCAATCCAGCTAGTCCCACTCCCCCGCTCTATCCACGTAGCCTTGCAAATTTTTTTCCTTTCAAGTACTTATCCTGTTCCCTTTTGAAGACCATGATTGAATCTGCCTCCACTATCCCCTCGGGCAGCGCATTCCAGGTCATAACCACTCGCCGTGTAAAAAAGTTTTTCCTCATGTCACCTTTGGTTCTTTTGCCAATCATCTTAAATCTATGTCCTCTGGTTCTTGACTCTTCCACCAACGGGAACAGTTTCTCTCTATCTACTCTGTCTGGACCCTTCATGATTGTGAATACCTCTATCAAATCTCCTCGCAACCTTCTCTGTTCCAAGGAGAACAAGCCCAGCCTTTCCAGTCTATCCATGTAACTAAAGTCCCTCATCCCTGGAATCATTCTAGTAAATCTCTTCTGCACCTTCTCCAAGGCCTTCACACCTTTCCTAAAGTGCGGTGCCCAGAACTGGATGCAATACTCCAGTTGTGGGCAAACCAGTGTTTCATAAAGGTTCATCATGACTTCCTTACTTTTGTACTCGATGCCTCTATTTATAAAGCCAGGATCCCGTATGCTTTTCTAACCACTTTCTCAACCTGCCCTGCCACCTTCAACGATTTGTGCACATGTACCCCCAGATCTCTGTTCTTGTACCCCTCAGAGTTGTGCCCTCTAGTTTATGTTGCCTCTCCTTGCTCTTCACATTTTTCTGACTTAAATTTCATCTGCCACATGTCCACCCATGCCACCAGCCTGTCTATATCCTCTTGCAGTCTATCACTATCCTCCTCGCTGTTCACTACACCTCCAAGTTTTGTGTCACCTGCAAATTTTGAAATTGTGCCCTGTACACCCAAGTCCAAGTCATTAACATATATCAAGAAAAGCAGTGGTCCCAGCACCGACCCCTGGGGAACACCACTGTACACCTCCCTCCAGTCCGAAAAACAACTGTTCACCTCTACTCTCTGTTTCCTGTCACTTAGTCAATTCTGTATCCATGTTGCTACTGCCCCCCTTTATTCCATGGGCCACAATCTTGACGACAAGCCTACCATGCGGCACTTTATCAAACACCTTTTTAAAGTCCATATACACCACATCAACTGCATTGCCTTCATCTACCCTCTCTATTACCTCTTCAAAAAACTATCAGGATAGTTAAACACGATTTGCCTTTGACAAATCCGTGCTGGCTTTCCCTAATCAATCCACACTCGTCCAAGTGACTGTTAATTCTATCGCAGTATTGTTTCTAAAAGTTTCCCCACCACCGAGGTTAAACTGACTGGCCTATAGTTGCTGGGTTTATCCTTACACCCTTTATTGAAGAAGGGTGTAACATTTGCAATTCTCCAGTCCTCTGGCACCACCCTCGTATCTAAGGATGATTGGAAGATTATGGCCAGTACCTCCGCAATTTCCACCCTTACTTCCCTCAGCAACCTAGGATGCATCCCATCCGGACCGGGTGACTTATCTACTTTAAGTACAGCTAGCCTTTCTAGTACCTCTTCTTTATCAATTTTTAGCCCATCCAGTATCTCAACTATATTGTCCTTTACTGAGACTCTGGCAGCATCTCCTTCCTTGGTAAAGACAGATGCAAAGTACTCATCTAGTACCTCGGCCAGGCCCTCTGTCTCCATGAGTAGATCTCCTTTATGATCCCTAATCGGCCCCACCCCTCCTCTTACAACCCGTTTACATGCCTGTAGAAGACTTGGATTCCCTTTTATGTTGGCCGCCAGTCTACTCTCACAGTGGCAGTGAAAGTATATGTTTACTAATAACTTAGCTATTCTGCAAGTTCTTTTTAAATTTTAAAATGTAGAAAGTTATGGGCAGCATTAACAAAGCTGTCATTGTGCACTGCACAGAATTAGAGCTGCCCAACACTACCATAATTTCATACATGTTCATTTTATTTCAGTCCAAACAGGAAAAGACATGGGAAAAATGAACTTACAGCCTTATCTTCCAATCAACACAACTATCCTCCATGGCAACCAACTGTATACTTATAAACATTGAATCATTAATCTTAAACAATCCATTTACCTTTCACTATTAAGTTACTGAAAATATTGCACCGTGTGTGCACAGTGACAAATCCTTTTGGTTTCAATGGTGTCCGCCTCAACAATGATCCTGCTACTGAATTACAAATGGAGATAGTCATCACTAAAAGTGACAAATTACACAAAATAACAAATTAATACGTGAATTATAAGGGAGTTAAAAAAAATTGTTATGACTTAGAACATTATTTGGGACCACAGTCGAATAACTTTATCAATATAAGCTCCTAGAAGTAGGGAACACCCACGGCCACATAATACAGTTCATCTTCATCATTAGTATACAGGAATCGGCCACTGCCAATGTACTGGTGCACGTGTGAAGCCTTGTTAAATGCCAAGATCTACGTCATTCAGTAGAATGAATGCTTTATGTTTTTTAATGTTATCTGAGTATTCCAGTGAACAATGCCTTCATTTTTGTAATGTTAGTAATTACTGTTATAACTCCTGCCACAGGAAAATAACGTTAATATAAAGGGAATGGTAGCCTGTTATTTAAAAATTGTGGATAGATTACTGTAGGCTGATAATTGAAGGAAATACAGATCTTAATACTGGAATTATTTAAATTGATGTCTGATGAGGATTTGTATTCAAAGTTAAATAAAAATGTTAACACATTAAAAAGAGCTCAATGATAAATGACCAAGTTATAAAGCTACGTGTGAAGTGGCGCATTTTGTTTGGTAGAATAAGGAGGCCACATACTGCTTGAATAGGAAGAGTCTAAACGGGATAAAGGAGCAAAGGGATCTAGGGGGTACAGATACACAAATCACGAAAAGTAGCGACGCTGGTTAATAAGGCCATTAAAATGGCAAATCAAGCACTAGGGTTCATTTCTAGAGGGACAGAATTGAAAAGCAAAGAGGTTATGTTAAACTTGTATAGAACCTTGGTTAGACCACACGAGAGTATTGTGAACAGTTCTGGTCTCCATATTATAAAGGCATTGGCGAGGGTACAAAAAAGATGGTACACAAGGATGATACCTGAACTGAGAGGATATCCTTATCAGGAAAGGCTGAACAGGCTGGGGCTCTTTTTTCTAGAAAAGATAATGATAGGGTAGATGTAGAGAAAATGTTTCCACTTGTGGGGGAGTCCAAAACTAGAGGTCATAAATACAAGATAGTCACTACTAAATCCAATAGGGAACGCAGGAGAAACTTCTTTATCCAAGGAGTGGTAAGAATGTGGAACATGCTACCACAAGAAGTAGTTGAGGCAAATAGCACAGATGCATTTAAGGGGAAGCTGGATAAGCACATTAGGGGGAAAGGGATTAGAAGGGTGTCCTGATAGAGTTAGATAAAATAGGGAGGGAGGAGGTTCGTGTGGAGCATAGACCAGTTGAGCCGAATGGCCTGTTTCTGTGCTGTAGTTTGGATATAACTCAATATATAGGTATTTGGTATTACATAATTATGTCAAATGAAAACACAGACATGTTAGGAATCAAGTACAGAAGTAAAGATTTCAGTGTGCTTGATGACTAGAACACTGAAATCACAGAATATGCTCCATATACAAAAACTTCCTTATGCCCCAAATTCAATCAAAATGTTAATATTGGCGGCACTTCCCGCTGAAGTTCTATTGCCTCAAAAATTTCAAATTTTCAACAGCATTGCTGACATTAACTGATCCTGTAAGAGCTCCTCACTGCTTTCCCCTTCCATCCCCAGCTCCCCAATTTCCATTTTTAATTTTTTAAACCCTGCACTGTCATTTTTATTAGTGTCCTATTTATATGGTGCCTTTAATGTAGAAAAGCATCTTAACACATTTCACAGAGGCATAAGGAAGAACAAAATTGAAGCTGAGCCAAGAAGCAGATGTTAGGAAGAGTGAGCAAAATCTTGGTCAAAGAGATGGATTTTAAGAAGGGTCTTAAAGGAGAAGAAGGAGGTGGAGACGCAGGGGGATTTAAGAGAGGGAATTAGAGTGTGGGGCCTAGGCAGCTGAAGTTCTTCGTGTTCTGTTTTAGGATTCATCCACCAATGAGGCAAAAGCCAAACCCCGAAGCCCATAAAGTTTAAAAAGAACAAACGTAAAAGTGATAAATACAATCAATCAGTAATAAATAATCAACAACTTCCATTTATATAGCACCTTTAACGTAGTAAAACTTGCCAAGGTGCTTAAATGAGTGACTGAGATGCCCTGGCTTCATATGGATTGCCAGGACTTAGGAACCACAGGCGGCCCACAGCCTGCAGTTGGACACCACTGGTTTAGGGCACTATTCTTTTACTTGTGGGACCCACAGAGTGAAAACCATTCCAGACTAAAGCGATAAAATCCACTGATTGTCTGCTGGTTCCAAGGGTTCTATGTGAATTTTGAGTTCTTTCATGTAGTTGTAGTGGACATGGGCCCACAGCATAAAAAATTGTACGAATTGGGAGATTCATGAAGGACAAGGGCAGCAGGCACTTGGGAACAACACCACCTTCCCCTCCAAGTCACACACCATCCTGACTTGGAAATATCGCTGTTCCTTCATCGTCGCTGGGTCAAAATCCTGGAACTCCCTACCTAACAGCACTGTGGGAGAACCTTCACCACACAGACTGCAGTGGTTCACCACCACCTTCTCAAGGACAATTAGAGATGGGCAATAAATGCTGGCCTTGCCAGCGATGCCCATATCCCATGAACGAATAAAAAAAAAGGACGAGTATTCAAAATGGAAATATCATGCTGATTCATTAGAGGGCGAATAACTGGGCTGAGAAATTTCTTCATGCTACACCCGACTTGGAATTATACTGATGTTGACGCTGGATGCATTCTCTCCTCGCTAAGCATATAAATTCAAAGCACCACACCTGCTGGTGTCTGTATACATTGCAAGTTATTGTAGGTTTTTTTTGGTGATGGGAGGAGGAAGAGGAAGAGTATTTTTATTCCACCTCGTCACCAGAGGGTGAGCAGATGATGTGTTCACGGATCATCATCAATCCAGTCTTGAACCTAGCTAGAAAGTGTTGAGTGATACAGGCAGATTATTATCCCCCTCACCAATTCTCTCCTCCCACTTGCATGGAAGCACCTCACCTTTATTCAGCAGATTCCCAGACAGCCTGGAAAATCATGTTGGGAACCTGGTGCACTACAAATTTCAAATAAAGAAAAAGCACGTGCAAGGAACGAGAGAATAGAAGCAGGCAAATAGTTTTGTTTCCTAGCCAGGAAAGTGAATGCTAGTACCAAGGACACAGCTTCTGCTCTGAATAAACACAGTTTCTTAAAGCTGATGACTGCTGATTCTTAGTAATATACTCAAAAAATATTCCATATCCCCAACCATAACAAATAGCAGCAATCCTTCCAAATGCCTACTTAAAAGCTTCCCTTTATGCACATTACCAAAGCATCTCATTACCACCAGATTTAGCCATTGTCCCAAGTCAGATGTTTAATTCAAAGCAATTGGAAAGTTACTGATTTAGAGAAATTCTTGCTAATTAAACAGGCAGTGTAATTTTCTTTAATTAAAGTGAGCAGGTGATGTTTCATCGTGTTCACAGCACCTACAGTTTATGTCTGTGAAATGTTGACAGCACTTCACGACATTTGACAAGTATAAATTTACTGTGCAGCAGCCAAGTTAGTGGGGATGAACGGCTCCGGCATCACTTCTTGTCAAATGGTTTTATCTACGTGTAAAAATCCAATTCCTTCCAATTCAGTGTAGCCAAACCTAGCTGTGAATTTCTATTTAAAACAATGTGAGCTTCTGAAACTTACAGGTGGGAATACTCCAACACAGGTTCGATAAGCATTTTGGAAAAGAAGCATCATTTCACTAACTTGGAAAAAGCACATAATTTTCTACTCTCTTTTAAAAAAAAGCATAATCACATCTTCATTGTTCAATTCACTCAAGTTATCAGAATAGATGCTGCAGCAAGATGCAATAATGCCATAATTTGAATATGCTAACGATCACACAACAGCAAGATGTGATACATCATTCCATGTTTTTCAAATGCACTGAACCTCAATTATTTTCCTTGAAATCATGTAACTTAGCAAAATAACTAACCCCATCAACACCTGAGGTTTAAATCTATTTTGTTTCAAACATTAAACTGGAAAGTTTGCTCAATTCAATCAAACAATTTATTTTCATGGTGCACCAATTCCAGTCTATCAAACAAAACTTCATTGTATTGAAATATGGATCAAACTAAATTGTTTCTTAAAATTAGTAAGAACAACAAACTTGCAGCTATATAATGCCTTTCACGGCCTCCCAAAGCGCTTCACAGCCAATTAAATACTTTTGAAATGTAGTCACCGTTGTAATGTAGGTAACTTGGCAGTCAATTTGCACACAGCAAAGTCACACAAACAGCAATGAAGTAAATGACCAGATAATCTGCTTTCGGTGCTGGTTGAAGGATAACTGTTGACCAGGATACCGACAACTCTCCTGCTCTTCTTGGAATGGTATTGTGGGATCTTTGATATCCACCTAAGAGGACAGACAGGGCCTTGGTATAACGTCTCATCTGAAGGACGGTTCCTCCGACAGTGCAGCACTACCTCAGTACTGCACTGAAGTGCCAGTCTAAATTATGTGCTCAAGTCTCTGGATGGGACTTGAACCCATGGCCTTCTAACTCAGAAGCAAGAGTGCTTCCACTGAGCCAAGGTTGACACTTACAAAAGGTGCACAAGATGTTTGGGATTTAATTGCTTACTTCAGTGAACAGGAATTAGCATTTATAGGGAAAGAATTTTGGCTTTAGACAAAATAAGCCATTAAAATATATTTTCAGTATTTAAAATACTTTTGTGGAATATCGAGAACTCCCTTTTTTGATGTTTAATTGTAACTTTAGCAACGCACAGTGTAGAATATTGTGTTGAAGTCCTCATTGATTAAAGCATAGTCTTTTTAATGGCACGTCTGTCATCTTTTTCATCACTGGCAAGCAATTTATATTATGATGTTCACGTTGACATGGAGCAGTTTCATTTTCACATCAATACAAATGGTGCTGTATTATTGAGGCATTAAGTCACCTGAAGTGCACTTAAAAGCAAGATGCAGGAGCCTAACCCCGGAAGGTTGTCTCACCATTTCAGCTTCACACCTGCTATACTACAACTCAGGCCAGTGTGAAGCAAAGTTTAAAAAGTTCCCAGCAGTACAACTTCTCGTGCAAACCACCCTATACAGATTATTTAGAGATCAGAATTTGGGATTTTCTTAAAGTAATATTTTTAGTTATTCCTTAAATTTAAAACATATTTATAATTCCCTATCTCCCAGTTAGTTCCTTACTGCTGCTATGATTTCCACTTTAGTGTCAGCCTTGGCTCAGTAGTAGCATGTTCACCTCAGTCAGAAGGTTGTGGGTTTTAATCCCACATATCTGGTACTTCACTGTAGTACTGAGGGAGTGCTGCAATATCAGAGATGCTGTCTTTCAAATGAGACATCCACCTGCTGAAGAAGACTTAAAAGATCCCAGGGAGCTCTTCAAGTGTCCTAGCCACTATATATTCCTTAACCAACACCATTTAGTTATTTATCTCATTGTGGGACCTTATTGTATGCAAATTGGCTGGTGCCTTTGCATACGTTACAAAAATGAAATCACACTTTGCTTGCATTTGCTAGCAACACACTATTGTAAGATTGTTGGACATGAAGGAGTTAGGGGAAATCACATTGAAGCCAATATATGCTTTAATTTGAGATATGCTTTTTGCCTGGGTCAGAAGGTTGTGAATTTAACCCCCAATCCAAGACTAGAGTAGACAATCTAGGCTGACATTTTAGTGCAGTACAGAGGGAGTGCTCCATTGTCAGAGGTGATGTCTTTCAGATGAGATGTGAAATTGAAGCCCTGTCCACTTGTAAAAGATTCCATGGCACTACTCTAAGAGAAAATGAGTTCTCCCACTGTTCTGGTTAACATTTATCCACCAACCAATACCAATAGAATAAAGTTACTGGTCATTTACCTCATTTGCTGTTGATGGGACTCTGCTATGTGCAAATTATTTGCCACGTGCAAATTATCTGCCACATTTGCCTACATCACAGTGACTGCACTTCAAAAGTAATTTATTAGCTGTGAGGTGCTTTGGGATGTCCTGATAACATGATAGGTGCTATAGAAATGTAAGATCTTTCATTCTTTAACCTTAATTTATCACCTCAAACTGTTCATCATTATCACCACCAGTGATGGAACTGTAATCACGAGCACTTCACCCTAGTGTTATGCATCTCAAAATACTCTCTCCAGACACAACTCAAGTTCTGAAGGACAAAACCATTACTTCTTATGTATAACCCGGGTGACTTTTCTAGTTCAAGTAGACAAATCTGATAGTTTCACATGTCCACCATTACATTTTATTATAATCATAATGGAAGAAAATGGCTACAATACAACTGCATAAAAATATCACTCTTCATCACTGCACTTTACTGAAATTCTGGTGACAACAGTGCATGAGTAATGCTGCTCAGTGACTGGCAGTTATGTAACAGTGGGGTGAGAACAATTTATCAAGCAGCTCATCTGGAAGCCAACAACACTTAAAAATCTAGTTCAGAGTCTGGAATTCTATTTTAAGCTCCCTAATGTGAGAGAAATGTTCTTACCCTATTTTCGAGTCACTGCTTTAAAAAAAAACTTTTAACGTTAAGATATAATCTTTGCTCTCATCAAAGCAATGAGTCATTAGTGCCACCATCACCAAAGAAAAACATTAAGTCAAATCAAATGTGGAGTGGTGCACAATGCTGAAATGTTAACCTTTTCATTCACTTTGGTCAAACTGTATTGAAAGCTTTGAAGGCATAAAAGACACCCGAATAATTTGCTAAACACTAGAATCACTGCGCCGAAGATTTATAATTATTCTATTTCACAGAAAAGTCACACGTGCAATTATTTGCCAAGATTTTTAGATAATACATTCAAATTTGTGTAATAAGTATTAAATATTTTAAAACACACACCTGAATAACTAAAATGACTAATCACAAAAACTACTTAAAAAAATTTCGATAGGAGTTGCTTGAGGAAATCATTAAAAAATAAGCAGCCTAACACCATGAGAACACAAGCAAATCTCACTGCAAACAGAACATCTTTATTCGTGGATTACAGGCTATATTTAATTCAAGCTTTTTAAGCGTTAGTCCCTGTGCTATGACTGAAACACGTGAGTGTAAATTCCAGAATCGCTTCCAGAGACACAAGGCTGAAGCAGGTCCCTGAAATAGGGCGAGGCAAGACCATGGAAGCATTTGACAGATAAGCATGATGAAATTGATTCATAGGGGCGCAGGGAGCCAATGGAACCTGGCATGGGCCATTGTAATTGAGGTGCAGGGTCCGAGCAGGTAAGCAATGCCATTCCAGAGGAGTTGCAACTTGTGAAAGGTGAAAGTGCTGGAACCAGCTAGGAAAGCATTTCAAAAATAAAACTTTGAAATAAAAAAGACCTGAATTGGAGTCTCTGCAGGAGAAATAGGTAACAGCCACAGCGCATCGTGCATGATACAAGAAAAGCTGAAAAATTAGGAGAGAAGACAAAATATATCAGGAAATAGTCACTGGGTGATACTAAACTTGCATTTTAAAGCCCCGTAGATTGCAGGAGGGCAAGAATAATGAGGAAGGCAAGGTGCTACACTTATGGAGTCCTAGAAAAAAAATGGAGAGTAGCAGAGTGCTCTGAGTCTCCATTTAAACGCAGTAAGATATTGATTCCAACATTTATTTACTGATTGGTTTTAACATACAAGATATTTCTTCGGTTGCTCTGCCTTTGGGAAGTTGGAGCTTCTTATATCATTTTAACAAAAACGCTCTTATTGGAAATCCACTCGTCTTGCACTTTTGCCAACATAACAATAACCACTACACTGAGAAAACTGAATTGTGAGCGCTGATATTTGAGAAACATGATAGCGTGTCATGTAAATGTAAGCTTTTTGTTTCTTTGTTATTGGTTTGACCTCAAACATGGCTCAAACATTCCAGCAAGCCTAGGTATGACTATCCGAAATTGCAATTCAAATAATATTATCAGAGAGCAAACACCCAAACCAATTACATTTTTAAAAGTCCTTCAGGAAGTACATCCAGTAGATTAGTTGATCCTTTTTCAATTCACTATGAAGCAATCAATTAAAAATAAGTAAAATGACAGACAGAAAAACAATTAGTAAAACTGAAAAACCTCTTGACAACATTAAACGATTTTCAATATAAAAATGCTCAAGGTGCCATGGTTGCAGTTGAATGTCTCTTCTACTTCCATTCCCTTCCCACCTCCCTTGCCAACTCCACAGCTTCAGAAGAGCATCTATTCTTCTTTGGAGTAGACTGAAATACCTTCCAATGGGTTCGATTTTATTGCAGGTTGGTCAAGGTTGGGTGATCCAGACGGTTATCAGCAAGTTCTGGATCATTTTTGAGAGTGGAACAGGCTCAAGGGGCTGAATGGCCTCCTCCCGTTCCTTTGTTCCTTGCTGATCATTCCCTCAAAAAAAAGCTAAATGTTTGTTAGCTGGCGAGGTGTCATATCAGGAATCTAAATTATTGTACAATAAACATCAAATATTTGTAGACTATTTACATTCATGTATTCCAAAGATTGAGGTATTTCAAATCATGAATACTTGTATTTGTAATAAAAACATACTGGGATTTTAATGTGTATTAAGAATTTAATAAAAACTACTTAAAGTAACACTGGCCTAGATTCTCAGCCACTTACTGCTCCAACATACAATCATTTTCTACTGTATACTTCCAGCACAATCAGTACATTACATTGAGCTGCACTGCATTACATCCAGAAAAATCAAATATCTTCATCCTTACCTTCAAATTCCTATATTGCTTTGCCCTCCCTACCTTGGCGATCTTCTGCAACTACACGTCCCTTTCCGTACTATCCACTTCTCATTCCCCACTCCTTCATTGGCATCCACTTTGCCCCAGCCTTCAAAAACCTCCTAAAGACCCTCCTTTTTGACAGCGCTTTGACTTTTTTCTACACTCTGTCTCCTGCTCGGTGTCCACTCGATATCCACCGCCCTATAAAGCACTCAGACTTCTCTCTCTGTACGTTAGAACATCTACTGAAATATAAAGTGCTGTTATAATTTCTTCAATGCCAGTGAATAATGCTAAAAAATGACAGCACAATTCTCCATGTTGAGTTACTGCTCCCCTATCCCCCCACCACCAAGTTACAGTGGTCACTGATGCAAACACTGTTGCACGCTGCCAGCACAAAACCAAAAGACAAGGAAGTACAAAAACAAGACACAGACACAAACGCAAGAAACAGGAGGAAAAAAAAATTCTGTACCACACTTAGAAAAAGCTATTCTTTTAAAAAGCCAACAATTGCCAATCTACGGACAAGCTTCTCCTGTATCAGAGAGGTCATCTAATTGACCTCTGGATATCCCGAAGCGCAATTAGCCTCCAACTGACCCCAATAAATCTCCATCATGTTTGCATCTAAAATATATTCATAAAATAACAAATTACTACAGAACAATTTTAACTTCCATCAGTAACAACTAAGACTCCAGCTGACATCAGGATGCACCTATTTATATTACTTCTGAAAAAACAGCACAGTTGATGGTCTTAAAAGTAAAGGCCAAGTTAAACAACTCCACTGCCTATCCTCCAACTTACCATCAGCAATGACAAGATCAGTTGTTACTACATGATATTTCAGCTACACAACTCTTGCCAAATATCCCCAGTGTTTTGCTTTTACAAGTAACAGAAGAGGTAAGAATACTAAATACACATTTCAAAGAGTTTACTGAAAATTAGGGTGCCACACCTCTTCATTCTTGATAATGCTAATGCTGGCTAAATTCCAATAAGGCACATCCAATAAGGTTATCATTCAATACCATTGAGTTGTGCATGCGGTATCCGCTACAGCAAGACATCACATGTTGGAAGATAACGATTCAAGAAACTAATGGACAAGTAATCCCAGTATTACTGAACATTAACATCTCCTAACATAGCAATCTCATTCTGAATGTCTGCTATAATCATGGGCAAAAATGAAATTCAAGCAAATTTGGTGTTCCTGAGTTATTAATGCAGCCTAATTTTGTGGTAAACAGAGTACTGCTCCAGTTCTCACCAACAATCCAGTGCACACACACATTGGATTTAATCTTTTGTTTAAAAAATTACCTTTATTGGTTTGTGGCTCTGTGGGTTTTTCTTTTTCTCCTTTGGCTTTACCTGTTCAAAACACAAACATATTATCAATTAATTGGATGTCCATCAGGAGGTTCAGTATGTCTATTGTTATTGTCATGAAAGTTTATCTTCGTACATGCGTACACTCAAGACATGGGGAAATATTAGTGTGCCTCCTCATGGCCAGCAAGAGAACAGCATAGACGGCTAACTGACAAAAAGCTCCTTTCCTTTCCAATAATAGCAGATATAAAAGGAGGGGAAATTGAAGGGTCAGGAGGGGAAACATGTCCTAATTTTTTTTTTAAATTGCAATCTTAACCCTAGGGTTCAAATCATATTCAGAAGACAGTTGTGTTTGACCGTTGCTGCTTAGGATGTCATTTGAATCCCTCATTTAAATTATAGCAACAGTCACTCTATTATTCTACACTGTATAGCTTGTTTCCTAGTAAACTACCTGATAGGCAGAAAAATAAACTCATAATACTGGTCACTTGATGCCATCTGTCCTATTTATTATTTTTGTTACCATTTCACCTACAGTGTCCAAGTCCAGCACACTCACCGTGCGGGGATACAACACTAAAGCAAGCTAAATTTAAAAAGAAACATGCACTATAAATTACAAATAAGAAATAGTCAGCAAAAAGTTTACAGTTGTAATTGGCAATCAGAATTCTAATAATGTTCTTAAAAACCAAAATTGAGCTTCAAGGGTTTATCAGAACTGAATTGCAAATTTGTAATTAATTATCCCTTGTCTGATATGTAATTGACAATAAAATTACACTCGTTACTCAACTCATCAAACCAGTCAGCATATGCACATTAGAGTACAAAGAATGGTATTTTTGATCTGGTTGCTGTTTGAGGTAACACTGGCCGAAATGGATGACATTATTGGCCTTTATCAATTAATCAAGGGATGCATTCTTGATACAAAAATGTAATGTGAAAGACCTGCAGTTCATTCAGTACGGTCTCAACAGCAGAGTACACAATTTGACCAGGAAGCAATACTACTTTTAAGAAGGTTAACTGTTTGATCAGCAGACAATATTCTATTACCAAGATAATCCACATCCTTTTCCAATCAATGTGGTCAAGATTTTACCTGGGTTCATCAGTAACTAATTATTCTAATGAAGTCGTCCACCCCCCACCAACCTCACAATTTTTTTTTCTAAACTGCACTGTACAAACTATCCTAAATACCAGAATCTACTTTTAAGTGAAGCTACACAACAGATGTTTACAAATTTAAACTAGCAAATAGCATGGTGGAGAGGCAAAGAGTTGAAGATGATCGCTGGGTGAGGTTCTTTTTATGCGAGTCATGCCTCCCACATAGCGATGTCTCAAGAAGGGGCACACGCCAATCTCATTGTTTATCAAGTCAACCACAGACTAAGAAAAGCATGGATTTCACTTGCTTTGATTGCCGAATACATCACAAAGCTGCACCTTCTACTACTTGACCAGTGGGAAAACTCAGGATGCCATGACCTAAAGTTTTGACCATTTAAGTAAACACAAAAAGTTATCATTTTACACATCAATAATCATGACCATTTCTGTAACTTTTTTTTTCGCATAATCTTTGCATGTGTAAAATGGCTTAATGACTAGCACCTAATCCATTTTCCACGACAATTACAGAAGTTCACAAAGTGCCTCAGTGGCATGACTCTAATTGAACATTGGTCTCCCAAATCAGGACCAGTAATTTGAGGGATAGACCAGTGATAGTGCAAGTACTACTGGTTTGGCAGACCAACAAACATAATACTATTGCAAATAGAGTGCTCATGGCATTGTACTTCCATGCAGAGCCACACTTCATTTCTAAATCCAGCATGTTTAAAAGAACTTCTAATTTCTATTTTGCCAGACTAGTGCACTTTTTTTAAAACTGAAAACCAGCAGCCTTTGTAAACTGCTGTTTCTGCATCGAGTTACATACTCGAGTTCAAGCTCTACCAGTTAGAGAAAGGCGAGGAAGGCAAACAATTCATTGTAAAAATATCAAGGTTTTTACATAATTGCGATATTCTGCACGCACAATCATCCCACTTAGCACTGTAGGTAATTACACACTTCTACATCTGCAACATTCATAATCATATATCCATAATGATATGTTGCACTATGTGGTAAATGTCAAAACCATAAAATATAATCTGACTGGTAATACTTCAGAGCTTAAACCATGAGCTGTCAAACCGGTTTCACGGATGAGACAGATTTAGTGGTTTGTACAAAATGTCAACAAACAATGCAACATGTACCCGTTCTTTGAAATCAACACAAAGAGTCATAATTTTAGAGATAGGGTGCAAAATTTGTAATACCGCGTACATCCCATTTTGTTTCAATGAAACAAAAACTATTCAAAAAAAATACTACCAGGATGTTTCTCCCCAAAATGAAATTCAGGAATTAATTTTCTGGTCTATAACTTGTAGCTGCAGGGCTCATAGATCTCATCCTTATGCTCTCCACTCAATTCCCACTGGAATGAAGGAAAGCACAGAACTGAAGAATCATTTAAAAGCATTGGGCATACAGTTCTCCCCTACCCAGCACTTCTACTGCATCAGTGGCTGATACTCAAAGTACCGTCAGAAGGTTTCAGTATCTAGTACAAAGCATTATTATACCTTTAATGTAGCCCTTTCCATCATACATATTAAACCAATCACAAATCCAGTTGACAGACATCACTGTCTGTTTGTTTTGGTTCCTTATAGAGGTGGTATCAGGGGAACTGACTGGCTCAGTGGATTAGAATATTGTTTTTCATCTCTGCCATTATTTGGCAGAAATCAGCAGTCTTATTAACATCCATTTGCTTTATTGCACTATGCTAATGACAACCCCGATTTTGGTGACAGTACAGTAAATAAACAAGGCAGCATTGTTGCCACCAAAGACTCCATGACCTACCTAAAGAAATGGATTTCGCTGGTATCTACTGAGTCAATGGCATTAATCCCCAAAAGATCTGACACAATCAAGCAGATGCACGTTATCAGCTCAGTACCTCCTTTTTCTGGCTCATTAAACGCAATCAAACCAATGGAAGATCGCCAGACCAACAAACGTCTAAATTGTGAAACCATTGGATCAGCGGCGGTCAGATCATTTACAAGTGATTCCAGCGGCAGGGACTCCATGCATCCGCTGTCAATGGCACTCCATCGAGTTGAAAGCACCTACACATTTATTCAGCAGGTGTAGTTGAAAACGTGCCCAACTCCACAGCAACAACATCCCTCGTCGCACTGAATAGATAAATACATCCCCTGAAAGAAAATCACTTATTTTTCAAAAAAGGGGCAATGTCACCACAAGGCCAAGTTCTGGTTGGCACTGTTCCTGGATCAAGAAGAATGAATGTGTTCCAAAAACTGCTGGCCTCTGCAAGAAATTTCATACTGCAGATGCTGATAACTATTGCAACATGAACTTCGTGAAACTTTTTTTTCCCCCTAGTCTATATTTAAAATTATTTTACCAAGTTTCACAATTAGCAATACACTGGTGTCAAGTCATCAAATCCCATATGCTGCAAACCAGACAAAATACTTCATTCAGCAATGCAACTTTAAATGAGGTTACATTTTTCTTGAGGAAGGAGGAAACAGAAAGGTCACAAATACTTTCTCTTCCTTTCGCTAAAGAAGCTGTAGTGCCAGGCATAGCAGTCAGCCAACATTATCAACCCCAGTCCATCACCGGCATCTCCATATCAAGTAACTGGTAGATCTTTTAACTAGAAGTTCATATCTGCAGGGGGTGCAAGGCCTTTCATTTCACATTATGTCCGTTTGATGGATGAAAACCAAGGTTAGATGTTGGGTCCCCAGTGGAGGGCATGCATTGCAATTTGATTTGAACCCCGACTTTACTTTTAAATGGTTCCACTTAACATCTTCGAATATACTGTACGAGCTCCAATGTAGCATCTCCAAAACCCAATACATTTTGGGAATTTATAAAGGAACTTTGCATGGCAGGCTAAGCAACTGCACAGTATAAATTCTCAGGTAATTCACAACAGCCATGGGATAAGTCCTGGAAAAAACTGTACTTATGCTTAACATACATTCAAAAAGGAATTTTATTATTGTTGCCATTTTATACTCCAGTTCTGAAATGTGGCTTGTTGCACAATCATGACTAATCCAGTGGCCTAGAACCTCAACTCCGTAATATATTAAGATTGCACCTCCTCCATGAAATGACCCTACCTCTCGATGTCTCAACCTAGATTGTCCTGCTGAAGCTGCAAACTAACCATGCGAGAAAATCATAGAAGCAAACTAAATCCTTAATGCCCATGGTACAATATACCACTACTCGAACTCATAACGCCAACTTTTACTACTAAATTTTCTTTGACTTCCTACCATAGTTTCACTTCCTTTCAAACAAAATTTCTTGCAACAATAGTTTTGTAATAATAACATACAGTAGCTTTCAACCCATGCAGATTATCAATGTAAACCTTGCAATCTTTCACAATTGGGTGCAATTAATTGGATGAAATTTACAACTGACACGTGCACTTTCACATTGTTGTAAACACAGTAACTCAAACATGGCAGGTAAACACCAAATTTTCTGTGACTTTCACCATCAAAATCATACCTTATCAAACTGTCCGTGAAGGGATAAATCCAAGATGACCATTAGCAGGACTTCTATTTTCTTGTAAACACCACAGCACAAACTGATATGTTGATTCAACAATGGCTTGCTGCAGCCCTTTACATTCAAATATTGCTTTCTTTTAAAAACTTGGCATGACTGAATAAAATTAAGAAAGGTCACCATATTAAATTTAAAATTGTTTGGTTTGTAAGGAAACTTTACACCATAATTTCACTAAATATACTGCACCAAGAAAATCTTCTCTCCCGTTTTGAATAATCGAAAAATTCAGACTGGCACAATTCGGCTTAGGGTGGGGGAGCTGCTTACAGGAAGTTTAGTTCTGCACCTAACCCAAGCTAAACCTCACCTGAGAGTTCACCTTCCATTCCCCCACATTAACATTTGAAGAGGGCAAAAATTCACCCATGGCTTTTAAATTGTGTACATAATGATACCCCTATGAAAGAATAATGCCATACATGATCATTAAAAAAAAAATGGAGACAATAAAAAATAAATAATATGAAGGGATAAAAAATTATTCTGGTTCAAACTCTGGAACAAATATATTAAGAAAGTATTTGTATTATATACACTAAGTCAGTTTTATGTATGTCTTCCTTTCTTTCCCAACTCAAATCATGCTCTTTTGCTTTCTTTTCCAATTGCTTTTGTTCCTAAGCTTGTCCTAGCACCTTATTTGTCTCGAGTTTCTTACCCACCAACTCTTCCTCCTCACCACCAAGCCTCCTCTTAATACAGCAGTTTTTCACCATTTATCCTCTGCAACTGTCTTTCTTACCTCTCCCAAGTTGCCTCCATGAAAATTTTAATTAGTCTGCTTAGCAGATCCTCCATCTGACCTCACAAATAACTCATATTTAAGCATCATTTATTCCCTGGTTTCAGTCCCCATCAATCCAATTTCTAATATTGTCCGGGGATAAGTATTTCTGGAGTACTTGAAGATGCAAATCTCTCTGTCCGATCTTCCCATAGATACCTGTTTGAGGAACTAGCCTCTGATTGTCGTCGGCTTCAAGCTGAATCTTTGTTTTTGATATCCTCGATCCTGTTTCTATTCCTGCTTTGATGGCAACAATTACTTCTGGTGTAAATTGAAGCCCCAAATGCAATTGCCTCCTGGAGTCCAGCATCCTATGTGATCCCCCACCGCCCCCCCACCCAACTTCACAGCATCCAATTTAAGATGATCTGCATATGTGCTTTGGATCTACTCATTGCTTTAATTCATTGTTGGAGTCCTGGAGCTGTTTCAATCGCCCGAGGGGTTCGGAGAGGAACTTTCCAGAATGTTTTTTCCCTTATTGGCCCCGGGTTTCCTTTTCTAGTTTCTTGCCTCTGCCAGGAGCTTACATGGCTGATGGGGGGTAGGAAGTGCTCCAGGCATCATGAATGTGGGACAGGCTTGATGGACCAGCTGGTCTTTTCCTATAGATCATTTTCGTACATTGGTATTGATTAAGGAATACTAGATAAAGCTCCTGCGGCATTATTCCGTTCTAAATATCACAAATTCTCCATTTCCTTATTTTCATTCCCACTCACATTGTGTTTACTTTCCCTCAAGCATCCTTGCGTAACAGACTCCTTAACAATTTATGCCATTAATGTTACTTCTTCTCAACCATTAGGGAGCATGTCAAGTAATGTACCAAAAGGAGTGCATCAGGTTCTACTACTTTACAGGAATAATGCCCTGCAGTAGCAACATTCAACTGGATACTGGCAAAACTTATGGATATGTGCCTGCATGGTCCTAGTGTTACTGTAAGCTGAAACTTGAAGTTATAGCTGCAACTGTGTGAAGTAAGCATCTTAACTACTGCAATACTCAACCTAGGTTTCCCATAATGTAAATATTTGAAAGATAGAGGGCTTACCTCACTGACAACTCGACAGCAACAGGGCTCCTTTCATGAAAACACATGCATGACATTAGCTGCACTGACACTTTACTTGTCAAACACTTCAGCACAAGAATAAGTCTTGGGCCTGGACTCTTCAGCATTGAAAGGAGGCGGATGAATGGGGACCTTATTAAAGTACAAGATACTAATTGCAATAGAAATAGTTAATCGTGAGCACTGTTATAATAATTAAATAATGACAAGGGGACATAGGTAAAAACTGGTAAAAGGCAAGATCAGGGTTAGATTAGGAAGCAATTCTTCACATAAAGACTGATAATACTTGGAATGGTCATAGGTAGGCTGGCGGAGACAAAAACTCGAATCATTCAAGAGACAGTTACATGCTCTGATGGGGAAGGAAAAAGAGGGAGGGGGAAATCCTGGTTTCTATGGAAGACTGAGCTAGATGGGCTCAAAGTGGATCACAATCTGTCACTCCCAAAACAGAATCTGCCCCAACTGCTTTTGTCATTATTTGCCAATTATAGCAGATGTAAAAAGTATTCGGAAATAGCTGTGCAATGGCATTCAAGAACTTGCATGTTATGAGGCCACGGAGGTTTAGAAACAAAGTTTTCTGTTCATTTTTTAAAAATAATAATTTCATTACTGCACATTTGGGGGTTTTGGCTTTTTTGTTTGCTGCAATCTCAGCAGGTTTACTAATTTGATTAGCTCTTCACCCCCAAAAAACAACTTTTACCTCAAAGCAGCAGAGCTCTAACTAGGTCAATCATATTTTCCATATAAACATCTTAATCCCCATGCAGTGTCACGATACATTAAACTGAATGTATTGTGACACAATGCTAGGATGCAGCTTTGTGCCCACGACTGCCCACAAAGCAAATTTCCAATCTCAGGTTGGCCTTCCGGAGACATATGAAGCAGAGACCAACTGCTTTGCCACAAAGGACGAAGCTAAAGAGATGAAAGGAAGAAAAAAAAATGCAAGCCATCACATAGCACTTTCACACATATCCTGGCAGCATGATCAACATGGTGGAGACTTGAGGGCAGGTAGCTCACATACAACTTGCCTCTGAAGTAGACAGTGAGAGAAAATTTGCAAATCAGAAAATAGAAAGTAACTAAAAAATGTGATCCTCTATCATTTAAAATATATACAATCCCATCTATTATGTAAAAATTGTGCTTTTATGCTTGGGTTGTTCACCGATCACAGTATTGACAGTGACAGACTTAGCTCCAAGGTCACTGTGTATTATATTTGTGAAGTAACTTCCTTGAGCTGTTCTATGTCATACCTTCACCATGCATCAGATGTAAAAACATTCTGCAGCTTGTGATGATGTCATCAATGTACTGAATTCTTAAGAACATAAGAGAAGTCATGGACACAAAGAGGCCATTCTGCCATTGAAACTCATCCTTCTGGTTTTCTAACTTCCCATTATAGTATCCAGCAGTATTTTGATATTTTTGCCCTGTACAGTAGATTACTGCAACCATTTATCACTCTAAGCAAAGAAGTTGTTCTTAATATTTGGTTTAAATTTACTTTTCACTAATTTAAATTTACATTCTTTGGTTCTGCTTTGCCAGGTTAATTTGAAGCAAGATCAGGATTTACATTTTCTGCACTATTCAATATTTTAAATACCTTAATGAAGTCCCCCCCTTAACTGCATTCTCTCTAGACAGTACAGCTTGAGCTTCTCTAGTCTTTACTCATAGATCATCCCCATTGCAAGTGGGATTGATAGTGTTACTTTTCTCTCCAATTCGTGTATGTATTTATGCACTGTCAACCAGGACCAAACACATTCAAGTGTGGTCTCTGGAGGGTTTTATATTTGAGAATTTCCTGTGGTACTGCACACAGGATGTCAAGACAAAGTATAGTGTTCAGGTGAGGGAGGGTTTTTATTGGAGAAGTGCAGAGTCCAAAGTAATAATGATTCAGGTTTTTAAAAATATGAAGGGAATAATTCTGTTTGGATGGATAAGTTATTTGAGCTTTATAAGGATGGGAGAACTAGGGGACATCGGTGCAAAAAAAGTTAGGATAGATGCTATGAAAATTTCTTTTCACTGAAAATCATCGACTGCTGGAGTAGATTACCAAAATATGTGGTAAGTACAGGCTCATCGCAGTGTTTCAAAAGGGAGTTGTATGAGTTCCTGCGAGTCAAGGGCATCTCAAGTTAAAGAAGGTAGGTGAGGGGTAGCTATAACTGTTATATGAGTTACTGCAGTCTCCTGGAGCTTGCTTGATTGCCTTTGGGGTTGGAGATGAATTTCCCAGAGTTTTTTCCTAAATTGGTCAAAGATTTTTTTAACCTCTCCTAGGAGATTGTAGGACAGAGGGATGTGTAGATGGTGCACCATGCCTGGATGGGATGGACTTGACAGACTACTTGGTTTTCGACTCTCCTCTTCCATATGTTCATATGTAGCAGAGGTCCATAGATTTTTACTGAGCATTCACTCTAATGTGCCTGAAAGAACTATCCACTTAGTCCCATTCCCCAGCCCTTTCCTCATACTTTTTAAAAATTTTCCTTTTAAAATATTTATCCTTTTTTTTAAAGCTATTATGGATTCTGCTTCCACCACGATTTCTGGTAGGGCACTGCAAATCCTAACGTAAAAAAAAATTCCTAACCTGTCCCTTTGATTTTTTGAAGATATTAAATATATGCCCCGTAGTTACCAATTCGCTGACCAGTGGAAATAGTTTTTCCCGAATTATCTCAGCAAAACCTCTCAATTTTGAATAGCTCCATCAGATCACTGTTTAACATTTTTCATTCTAATGAAAAGAGCCTCAGTTTCTCTCGTCTTTGCTCATAACTAAAGCTTCTCATCCCTGCATCATTTTCGGGAATTTCTTCTGCACCTCTACGGCTTTGACATCATCCTTAGTGCTCCACTCAACAATACCCAAGAGTCGGACATTACAGTTTCCACAAGGATTCTCAATTTTCTATTTTTTTTAAAAAATCAACTTCCTATTCAATCCCATGTTCTGCCCTGGTTTCTTGGAGCACTGAATTTAATTAGGAGTCTTTCATGTGGGACTTTGTCAAAAGCTTTCCAACAGTTCAAATAAACTACAGTATACAGAGTCCTATTTTGTGAAGTCCTCAAAAAAGTCAAGGTGTTTATCAAGCAGGGTCTACCCCTTCTAAATCCATGCTGGCTGGTTAAGTTATTACTGTACAAGCACTACTCCAGCCTACTCCTTAGATTAGCTATCACTATTGAGGCAAATGGGCCTGTAGTGGCCTTGGTCAGATTTGCCATCTTTTTAAACATAGGCACTTTGCTTGGTTGTTCCAGTCCTGCAGAACCTCACTAGTGCCCAAAGATTCCTTCATGCCAATAGCCAGACCACACAAGTTTCCACTCTGGTCTCCTTCAGAACACCATGAAATATGTGATCTGGCCCTAGGGATTTGTTAGTCAAGTCCCTCAAGTGCTCCTTTCACACAGAGACCTCAAAGGCCTCTAGGATACTGGGTATACAGTACTACAAAAATTGAAAAGTAAGTTAGTGTTATCCTGTTGGTCAAATACTTCTAGAAAGTATTCACATTAATATTTTAACTAGTTTACAAAATAGGAGCAGGAGTAGGCCACACGGCCCCTCGAGCCTGCTCCACCATTCAAGCAGATTAGACTGATCTGCAACCTCAACTCCACTTATCTACCCGATCCCCATTTCCCTTGATTCCCCAAAAATCTATCCATCTCAGCCTTGAATACATTCAATGACTCAGTATCTACAGCCTTCTGGGGTACAGAATTCCAAAGATTCACAACCCTCTGCATGAAGAAATTCCTCCTCATTTCAGTCTTGAACGGCCGACCTCTTATCCTGCGACTATGCCCCCTAGTTCTAGACTCCCTATTCAGGGGAAACAATCTTTCAGCATCTACCCTGTCAAACTCACTCAAAATCTTTTATGTTTCAATTAGATCATCTCTCATCCTTCTAAACTTCAAAGAGAATAGGCCCATTCTACTCAACCTCTCCTCATAGGACAACCCTCTCATCCCAGGAATTAATCTAGTGAACCTTTGTTGTATCGCCTCCAAGGCAAGTATATCCTTCCTTAGATAAGGAGACCAAAACTGTACACAGTACTCCAGGTGCAGTCTCACTAAAGCCCTGTACAACTGTACTAAAACTTCCTTACTCTTGTACTCCAACCCCCTTGCAATAAAGGCCAACATACCATTTGCTTTCTATTCTTTTCTACTCTTCCTGCCAAAGTGAATCTCACATTTCCCCACATTATACTCCATCTGCCACCTTCTTGCCCACTCACTTAATCTGTCGATATCCCTTTGCAGACTCTTTGTGTCCTCCTAACAGCTTACTTTCCCACCTAGCTTTGTATCATCAGCAAACTTGGATACATTACACTCGGTCCCTTCATCCAAGTTATTAATATAGATTGTAAATAACTGAGGCCCAAGCATCAATCCTTGCGGCACCTCACTAGTTACAGCCTGCCAACCTGAGAGTGACCCGTTTATCCCTACTCTTTTTTATCTGTGGTCTCACCAATTTTTCTTTAGAATTCTAACTTCCTCGCTCACTACTCCTTTACTGTTGTGATACTGGAAAGAAATTTTAGCCTTGACATCTTTAGCTCTAACTGCATAGACCTCTTAACCTATTTCAGTAATTCCTATGTTCCTCCCAGAGTTCTCCTCTTTTTTCTTGTAATCCTTGTACCATTTCTTTATCTCTTTTATTCCCATTTAATTGCCTAATGCATCCATCTTGAAGACTGTTTATTTAGTTTACATTTATTCATCTCAAATGATTTGACAATCCTTTCCTTCAAGTCAATTATAGTGGGCAACCAATAAAAGTAAAACATCAAATGTAAAGCAGTCATTAAGTTTTATGATTTTCAACACCTTTGCTCACCTCAATATTTAGTCACAAAATAATTTTGAAATAAATTATGTTTCTAGGTTAGGTAAACCCCTGTTTACTGACCAAAAAAAAATCTCAGGCCAACATAAACAAGTGTTCACAAAGTTACTCTTTGCTCTCCACCACCCACTCCCCCTTAAAAGTACCTGTTATACTCCATAATGTCATCAGCTGTACACCAGAAGTTAACATAATCTAGCAATTTCTTCAAAAAATGCTATACACATTTTCAGCTGTGAGGGTGGATGAGTAAGCAACAGACTTCAACACCCCTCAGTGTTCAGCTGACAGGAGGTGCAATTGCTGCAGGGCCAGACGCTTGCTATTTTTACATGCGTTGACAATGCTGATTTTACTGTGAAGCTGACCTATCATCTCGAAATATTAAAACTATTTGCAAATCCTTACTTCAGGCTGCCACGAAGTTGCTTGCCGAAGCAGACCGTCAAAATTATTAAATGCGAATTTACACAGAACATATCGCACATAAAGAGCAAAGTGCTCGCAGACATTGGTGTACTAGATTTATTGTATGCAGCACATGTTTTTCAGGGAATGTGGACATTAAGTCTTTACATGCATTTAAATGCAAGAAATGTACTTTGTGCATTAAAACACACCACGTATTCTTTTTGCAAATCTTCTACTCGAGATATGCATTTAACGTCAAGAAGATTGCAATGGGCAGCACATATGTATCCTTGGAAGGTGAAAGAATAGGTCCCAACTTGGAAAATACCTCATGGAAGGCTGAGATGGTAAAGAAAGAACTTGCATTAATTTAATGTTTTCAGGATGTCCCAAAGCACTTCACAGCTAATGAAGAAATTCTGGTGTGGTCACTATTGTAATGTAGGGAAATTTGGTAGCCTAGTTGTGCACAGCAAGAACCCATAACAGGAATCAGATAACTGTCTGGATAATCTGTTTTTGGTGGTGTTGGTTGAGGGATAAATGTTGTCTAGAACACTGGAAGAAATCCCTTGCTCTTCTTCGAGTACTGCACGGGATCTTTTACACCCACCTGAAAGGGCAGACGGGGCCTCGGTTTAATGTCTCATCCGAAAGATAGTGCAACACTCAGTCAGCATTGAACTGAAGTGTTAGCCTTGATTATGCGCTCAAGTCTCTGGAGTGGGGCTTGAACCCATGACCTTGTAAAACAGAGGAAAGAGTGCTACCACCGAGCCAAAGCTGACACTTTAGGTAGGAACACATACAAGATGATAACTTGAATTTCTATAGTGCCTCATCATGTCTCTCACTAATATCCAAAGGCGTCTCACATACAATTAATTAATTCTGTAGTGCACTGACTATCATGTAGGCAAACTGACCTGAATGGAAGAGTGGTATCTTACAGACAACTACAGGAACTGGCAGAGGACAGATTGCACTCATGAAGTCTTGTGGCATCTATGATCAGCCTGAATGACTACCCCAGATAAGTTGTTTAGCATTTATTGTTTCTCCAAGATCAGCTAGATTAGCTAGATTGTAATTATAATAATGTTGTTTAAGGTTGACTAAAGTATGGGTTATACAAGTTAGTTTCAGGTGCTCCACCAAGCAACCTGACCAAGAGCTAACAAATACATCACTAACTGGGATATAAACCATTAGTAGCACATAGATTTCCACATCATAACTTGTTATTTACTGTAATAATCCAAAGCAAATTATATATCTCATTTCTATCCTGCACAAGTGAGGCTGGTAAATTGCAGAAGCAGGCAACCCATGCTAAATTTTATTTTATATTTGTACAACCCAATATTAAAGTTACCTTACAAGAGTTTGAAACGTCTAAAGTCACGTCAGCTCCACTCATTTTGCGTTATCCCCTTCTTTTAAAAACTACACAGCACCAAGGTGACACTGTCCAAAACAACATTGTGTAGTTGTGACTTAGGCTGCAACTCAATACAGTCGCCTGAATTGCACAACAGTGCCTATTTTCAAAACACACCAGGGGGAGCACAGACACTGAAGTTATGCTGTACCCCAGTGGCTTCTCCCCAAACTCCCAGGTTAAATTTATTTCCTCTGTACAAACTATTCAATTCATTGCATTGAAATTGGAGCAGCAGGACATTTTTTTTTAAAAAAAAACAGTCGCATGCACAGCACACCCACAAGAAATAAACAGGAAGTCAGCGTGAAATCAATATGTCAGTAAATAAAGCTAAAGGAAGCACAGGTTGTTCACCACACTGGTCAGGCAGGAGCTGCAGTGGAGGGGTGTTGCCTGTAAGACAGCAGCCGGCTGTGGGAGGCCTACCCCCAGCGGCAGGGCCTGGCCCGTGCCGCCTCCTGTCATGTAACCCGCTTTCCTCCCCCTTACCTTTTCTCCTAAAAAATGACATGTTCGGGATTGTGCGGAAACCGTGGGGGCTCCCCCACCCCCCGCAGCGGCTCGGTCAGTGCATGGCCGGCGGCTCGGAGCTCGCTTCATTCATTATACGAGAGGAGGAGGAGGTGGTTGGTGGTGGTGGTGGTGGGGGGGGGAAGAGGGAGCTGTCAAACCGGCACTTCCTATTCCTCATAGTCCCGTATCCGCGGCCATCCCCCGAGCGCCGAGCCGAGCCGAACCGACCCGAGCCGAGCCGAACCGCGCAGCATCATGGGTACAACCCTGCACCCTCGGCAGAGGGGACCGAGGGACAAGGGACCCTGGACCCAGCATAGCCGCATTCACACACCCACTGTAACAAGCACATCTCCTTTCAAACCATTTCCCAAATCAACTATATATATATATATATTTAAATAGAACCAAGATCTCATCGATCATTTGTCTGCCAAGCCGCTGAGAAAACACCGTAACCGTTAAAAGTGGAACGATTTGAGAATATTATTCATGGTCCGGGGCGCCCATCACAAACCACAACGACATTTGTGTTTCATGCGACCAGGTTTAATGCTGTTAACCGCGTTCTGAGCTTCTGATAACAGGGTCACAAGTGGAAATGTGTAGAGTGTATAAAAAATGACATACCAAAATCCTTAAATTAAATAAACAAACAGTATTTACTTTCAGTAGACCGGCTTTCTGTCCATTTCGTCATGTCTTTTTAATTGTAACTAAGAAACGGCCTTTCTTAAGAGGAATCTTAACACATTAGTAACTATTCAGGGTTTGGGGTCCCACCACAAACCGTGACATCGTTTGTATGGCAAATCGGAAATTAACTTTTCGGCCCGCCAATTAATTGAATTACAGTTATTTGAGAAAGTTACAGCTTGAGGTGAAATTTAAAACGTTTAAACCAAATTATGGAGGCCCATGTATAGTGACTGTCACAGGTGGTTTACCAAAGCATTAATAACATTTATATTAAGAAAATATAGTACTTCACATTGGACAAGTGTTCAGTAGATTTTAACTGAAGCTACTACAAACTATATGTCCCTTCAAGTATGTGCAATCGTTTTGGAAGTAGGTTAATAGTAGTTATTTAGTTTCATTAAGTTGGCTATTGTAAACAATTTTACGCCACCAAGTTATAGTCCAACGATTTTTATTTGAAATCTACAAGCTTTCGGAGGCTTCCTCCTTCCTCAGGTAAATGGGTACAACCCTGCACTCGGCAAAGGACCGCAGGGACAAGGGACCCTGGACCCAGCATAGCCGCATTCACACACCCACTGTAACAAGCACATCTCCTCCTTCCTCAGCTTTCGGAGGCCTCCGAAAGCTGAGGAAGCTTGTAGATTTCAAATAAAAATCGTTGGACTATAACTTGGTGTTGTAAAATTGTTGACAATTGTCAACCCCAGTCCATCACCGGCATCTCCACAAGTTGGCTAAACAGGTATTGTAATCATAACAATTCAAGCTGCTCTTTTTATAGGGCTAGTTTGGGTTGAGACACTGTTGGGAGTTATGGGTGATATGCATCCTTACATATACAGAGTCCGGGGTTCCAGTACCAAACATTTTTCCTGCTCCTGTATGTTTAATGCTGGCGTGATCACAAGTTAAATACAGATTAAATAAGGCCATCATCCAGATAGAAAAACCTGCAATTTCTCTTCCCTACCCCATCCCCACATCACAGCATCCAGTTATCAAAGTATTAATGATATTGTATAGATAAAACAATAACTGTCATAACAAATAGATACATGAATCTAATATGAATTCTAAGTTGTTCCATTATAAGAATCACATTGAATTTGACTGTACCAGTGGAAAAATACTACATTATTTAGTAAATCAGCCTTCCTTTCAATACTACACAACATTGACTTTGAAAAACAGATAAATCCCAAAATCATTTGTCACACAGTGTCAGCCAAAGTTTGATTCTAGATAATGAAAGTGATTTTTGTTGTATTAAAATTTGTGCATTAGAGAAATGTTTTAGATTTTTTTCTCTTTCAGCTGCCTGTCTTCACTAGCAGTGTATATTTGTACATTCAAATTATAAAAAAGGGAAATTTGTCTATTCAAATTAGTATTTAGAAACAGATATACATACATAGGCACAGGTAGTGTTTTTGCTGCAAAATATATTACAAAGTGCATTTATAAGCTGCAACCTTAGAATTGATGTGATGTTAAAGTAGTAGTATAACTCAAGAGTCAGGTCCCTAACTTTAGAGAGAAGGGTTATGAGACCCCTTGGAGAAGGCAGTCTCAATCCACTTGAATTTGACAATGTATGGAGTATAACACCAGTGCTATGCCAAATCTTATTTAACAAATGTTTAAAGGGTCTCTAGACACCACAAAGGATCATATTTACAATAAAATTAAGCAGAAAAGCTGCAAGAATTGTTAACCTCCCCAATCATTTCCTGTCCTTCCTACTAAATAGTCAACTAGCGTGGAATCATCGAGGTTACAGTACAGAAGGAGCCCATTTGGCCAGCCTACCTTTGTCTGTGCTTGCTTTTCAACTGGAGCTGTCTACTGTAATCTTATTTCCCAGCACTTTCCCCGTATCATTTTATAGTCTTCCTTTACAAATACTTGTTCAATTCCTTTTTAAATGATACCGTATTCTTTGTCTCAATAGTCATTTATGGTAAAACATTCCACATTCTAATTATTCTCTGTGTGAAAGAAATGTTTTTATACTTTCCCGTTCATTCTTCAAGTGATAAGCTAGCCTGTCCCCACTTGTTAGTGATTCACCAGCCAGTGGAAACAATCTTTCACTACTTATCCTTTCAAGACCTTATATATTTTTGAAAATCTCTATTAGATCCCCTTCGACCTTCTCTGATCCTGGAAAAAAAAGCCCCAATTTTTTGACCCTTTCTTCACAAGTTCCTCTTGCTGCTGGTGTCATTCCAGTGACTCTTTACTGTACCCTTTCCATGGCTCTGATATCATTCCTATAATGGGGTATGTAGAACTGCAAGGACTATTCCATTAGCCTAACTAATTTCGTGTAGGAATTCAACATCAGTTGTTTACTTTTCTATTCAATGCACCTATGAATTTGTCTTTTATGTCTTTTTCCAGCTACACTCGCACCTTTAAAAATCTGTTGCCCTAAATTACTCTGTTCCTCCACTCCGATATGAGAATTATCATTTATGGTGTATCTCACTTTTTCCCAAAATGTGCTACTTAACATTTCTCTGCATTGAACTGTAACTGTCACCTATCTGCCCACTCCACAACTCTGTATAAATCTTCCAGCCATCTCCTGCATTCTTCCTCATAGTTTTCCATATCCACTAATTTTGAATCATCAGCAAACTTCAGTATCATTTAAACACAACAACAACTTTTAAGGGGAAGCTAGATAAGCACATGAGGGAGAAAAGAACAGAAGGATATGCTGATACGGTTAGATGAAGAAGGGTGGGAGGAAGCACGTGGGGAGCATCATTGCCGGCATGGACAAGTTGAGCCAGATGGCCTGTTTCTATGTTGTAGACTCTATCTAATTCTATGTAATTCTCTATGTAACTTGCATTTATATAGTACCTTTAATGTAGAAAACATCCCAAGGTGCTTCATAGAGGCATACGCTGAGTCAAAGCGGAAGAGATTAGATAGAGTGACTAAAAGCTTGTTCAAATAGGTGGGTTTTAAGAAGGGTCTTACAGGGGGAGAGGAAGGTGGAATGGCAGAGTGGTTTAGGGAGGGAATTCCAGGCAATGGGACCTAGGTGGCTGAAGGCACAGGCACCAGTGATGGGGCAAAGTTGGGGAGGATGCATAAGGCAGGGGGGGTGGGGGGGGCAGTCAGAAGAACAGAGAATACAGAGGTGGTTCTGGGGATGAAGGAGGTCACAGAGCCAGAAGAGCAAGGCATGAAGGGATTTAAAGACAAGTATGAGAATTTTAAATTTGAAGTGCTGAGGGGCCAGAAGCCAATCTAGGTAAGTGAGGTCAGTAGCGAGGGGTAAGAAGAGTTTGGTGCGTGATAGGATACAGGCAGCAGAGTTTTGGATGAGCTGAAGTTTATAGCGTGTGGAGGATAGAAGGCCAGCTAGGAGAGCAATGGAATAATCACATCTGGAGATGACAAAGGCATGAAAGATGGTTTTAACTGATGATGGACTGAGGCCGGGGCGGAGGCAGTTAAAGTTACAAGTAGGTGGGCTTTGTCGCTGAGAGGATATGAGGTTAGAAGCTCAGCTCAGATTCAAACAGAACACCGAGGTTACGGAGAGTCTGCTTCAATCTGAGGTAGTGGCTAGGGAGGAGGATGGAGAGAGTGGCAAGCGTATGGAGTTTGTGGCTGGAATGACAATGACTTCGGTCTTCCCAATGTTCAGCTGGAGGAAACTGAGGCTCAACCAAAATTGGATGGAGACTGGACTCGGTTAAGGTTTGGCTTAGTGGGCAAGGCGAAGGGGCTTAAGCAGCAGTGGCAGGTGAACAGATGGTCTCTACCTTGGAGAAAGAAATTCATGAGCTCCGGGCACTTACTGTTAGAGGTGAGAGTGGAGGGGGCAGAGGAGGAGAGGAGGTGGTTAGTAGTAGAGAAAATAAGCCTGGGGTTTATCTTCGTCCTCTAGAATGATCCCAGAGTAATGTGCCATATTGGCAGAGGAAAGCCAGACGAAGCCCAGTAGAGCTTGATGTGGTCAAGCCAGATTTTGTGATTGATGGCTAAGCCAGTTGTGTATCAGGTTCACTTAAATTTGGATCCTTTGGACTTCAGGGAGTAAAGATGGGATTGTATCAGGGAATGTATCCGAGATGGTGAAGGTTTCATTTCTATATCCAAATTATTTACATAAATGGAAAACAAACATGTCCTAGCACAGATACCTGTGGCATACCAGTATCCACATCCTGCATTTCTGAAAAACACCCATTTAATCCTACTCTTTGTTTCTTGTCCCCATCATCATTAAAGAACAACTAATGTAATTGTATCTATAAAGTAGTTCACACTATTACTGTGGATTTTAACACATTATTGAATTATATATTTCAATACTTTAATATTTAAGAACTCTTTAAATTATTTCCAAATATTTCAAAATATTTCATATTTACCTCTATATATATAAATTTTATTAATTGTGAATGTTACATTACGTATGAAAGATATTTATCTTCAAAAAGGATACAAATATTTGTGGTCATTTTTGGTTTAATATACACATTTTAAAAATGACTTATTTATTTAAAGTATTAAATTATGAAATCACTAATGCTGTAAGTGGGAATCTTCTGAACCCTACATTGCTGGATGGCACAACTGTTTCCTCTCATTCCTGTGCTGATTTTACATTAGTCCCATCTTTAAAATAGAAGAAACATAGAAATTGTTCGAAAGACTGGTGAAAATTACAGATTTTATGGCTTTTTGCATAAGAATGTTTTAAAATGTACAACTTCAGCATTTAACCAGGCAAGTGAGCATCCACCACCCTTATCTCTTTAACAACAGTGCCATAACCATCAACCCCTCCCAAGTCACTAACAGTTTTCAGATGACTACCTCTAAGAGAGAACTGTGCAGGATAACTTTATTATGAAAAAAATTGTAATTTCTACTGACAATTGTGGATAAAATTTCATTCCTGACAAAGGAGGTTATTGCCCTACAATATTAATTGCAAGAGGCTTAACTAATAGAAGACATTTATAGTTTCCATAAACAATACATTTTTGATTACATCCCCCCCTTGCTGTGTGATGGATACTGCACCTCTGCTCAGTGCTGTCCTCTAATGGTAATTCACTGATTGCTCTGCACTACAGCTTCCCATACAACAGTCCCTCACCAGGCACAGAGTACTGAAGCTTTAATCCAGGAGACTCTCATGTTATGAGTTTGGGCTGGTTTCTATATAGATCCCAAAGACAAAAAATAAATAGTGCTATTCAACTGTACTGCCAGTTCTTGGAAATACTGCCCTGTAGTCACTTCTGCGTAGCTCTTATCTCTATATAGTAAAAAAAATGCATTGATTTATAATGAAATATTGTCTATATCAGGCTTTTACCTAAAACATTACATAAAGGAGTAAACTGTAGCAGAATCATCCTGTCTGCTGCTGTTAGAGGTATTTTGACAATTACAAGTAGTTACTATCAATGATTAAAATGCCAGTTTCCACTTTTTTGCAAGTTTAATCACCCAATGGAAAAACAATTTCTATAATTCCTTTAAACATACTTACCAGCCAGAAACTAGATATTATATGTTACCATGTGATAATACTACCATTAGAACTGTACTAAACAAAAGCCAAGATTTACAAAGCAGGAAGTTAATCTCATCATTGAACCTACCCTCCATCCTTGAGACATACTGCACCTCACAGTTGGTCCAGGCAATGGAAACATACTTTGGGCATTCCAAATATTCTGCCAATCAGTGAGTGTGTGGTTTTGTGAGCCTCATTGTACCTGCAGGAGATTGTGGATTGTGTAAAGGAACTATCAGCTATGAACCAGTGCATAGAGGCCACCCATGTATCCTACCATCTCCCTGAAACATTCTGGATAAAGCAGATTGAGATGGAATGAATAAGAGTTAGCACGCAATCAAGTTCTGACATCTCTCATGTTACAAAGTACCTGCATATTCAATAAAAAGAACCTTTTCCTACTCATGGAGATAAAAGTACTTGGGGTAGGTGAAGATCCCCATGTGTGCCATCAGTAACATCAAGAACGCTTAGAAACCAGCTGAGTTTCTTAAGTAATTACCTGCTGCTCCTAGCTTTTAGAAGAAAAACATAAATATATTGGGATGGGCCTGGATGTAGTTGAAAATGGTTGACTGTGAGATACCTGCTTTGTTATCCCCTGGAGCTTGGGAAGTGACAGTGGTATTGAAATTCATGACTGAATGGCTATCACAGTTACAGGAAATATGGTGGAAATCAAAGAGGGTGGCTCAGGTCATTTCAGTGGACATGCCTTTGCTGAAGTGGAAGCAGCATAGACAATGCTAAGAACATAAGAAATAGGAGCAGGAGTAGGTCATATGGCCCTTCGACTCTGCGCCGCCATTCAATAAGGTCATGGCTGATCTTCGACCTCAACTCCACTTTCCTGCCCGATCCCCATATCCCTTGATTCCTCTAGAGTCCAAAAATCTATCTATCTCAGCCTTGAATATACTCAACGACTGAGCATCCACAGCCCTCTGGGGTAGAGAATTCCAAAGAACCACAACCCTCTGAGTGAAGAAATTCCTCCTCATCTCATTAAATGGCCGACCCCTTATCCTAAGACTATGCCCCTAGTTCTAGACTCTCCAGCCAGGGGAAACAGCCTGTCAACATCTACCCTGTCAAGCCCCCTCAGAATCTTATATGTTTCAATGAGATCACCTCTCATTCTCCTAAACTCCAGAGAGTATAGGCCCATTCTACTCAATCTCTCCTCATAGGACAATCCTCTCATCCCAGGAATCAATCTAGTGAACCTTCATTGCATCGCCACTAAGGCAAGTATATCCTTCCTTAGATAAGAAAACCAAAACTGTACACAATACTCCAGGTGTGTTCTCACCAAAGCCCTGTGCAATTGTAGTAAGACTTCCTTACTCTTGCTATGCTATTCTACTAATACCGAAAAAGTTGGTTCTTTGCTGGTTAGATTCATCCATGTAGACAATGCCTCATTCTCTAGGCTTCACTTTTCCTTCTTCTGTTTTCCTTTGTAGCTGCTACCAATGAACACCCTACTGACACGGAATATTGCTGCTGCTGCCCATTGATGTAAGTAAAGGAATCAGTGTGAAGGCCATAATAAGCCCTGCTTCACATGTCTTTAATAGTGCAGGTGCTCAGCTTAAACAAAAACGATCTGCAAAGTTGCAGGTTGGTTCATTTTAATCCTGTCTGCCCCTTACTAGTTGGTTTCATTGACATTTCAGCCATTAGTTAGTAATACATTAGCACTGTGGTGAATTGACTGTGGAAAATGTGAGTCTGCGGTAGATATGCTAAAAGTATAGTTAATGCAAAAGTAATCACTCCACCATAAGCTGCTGTCCACATTTTAAATGGAAGATTTACTGCAGAAGCACGAGTGGTACTCGACTTGAAATGAATTTATCATTTTTTTAAATTATAAATAGAATAATGGATACTTGGGAGCGATTACAAGGCATTAAACTGATCAAAGGGTTTGAGTTCACATCATAACTCCAACAGCAAAGCTGTTTGGTTTATAATCGTCAACTTCCTATGTTCCTATGTTCCTAAACCCAAAATGGATATTACAGCTTAGCAATCACTATGGAGCCTATGTATTGGCACTCTGGCAAAGGTGCAATCTCAATTTTAGCATGTTGATTTTGATACATGAAGGAGTAACAGTTGCGCCCTCACTACTGTATGTTTATCAAGTGATAACCAATAGTTGACTAATCAGAAATAATACAAATCAGTACACGTTATATTTGTAAACAGTAGATTGTTGGCATTGGAACTGCAATCATAAACTGAGTTGTACTGTCTTTTCAAAACGACCTTCATTTTGACAAAATGAAAAATAGCTCACCAGGTTCATTATCATTATCATGTATTGTTAACACTGCAAGTAATTGGATGGACAAACTGGCGACATGAAGCCATTCTGGCTCTAAGTCAAACTTCTGTTACTTCTATCAGCTAAACATAGGATTGTTGAATTGGCTTTGAGCCAGAAAAATATTAAACCTGGATCAAACATCCCCCTTTGGGCCAGAGCTGTTGCTATTCAGCATCCTTGTGCCAACATTCTTGACACTATTTTTTCCCCCTGTTCTTTGTGAGTCAAACAAGCAGCGACAGGAGCTTTAGGACTGAACAGCGAAATAGCCAACCGTGTGCAGCTTCCAAACATCAATCAAATTCTCAGCTCCAGATGCAGTCATGAAATCTGAGCTAGTGGTAGCAAGGGGTTTCATTAAGTTTTAAAGTAGAAGAAAAAATAACTGGAGAAAATAGCCCCAAGCATTTTGAAGAAGCACAAAATGGTGCTTTTCCTGCAGCTCAAAGTAACATTACATAAAAAATGATGATCAAACAATCATCTATTGCAGCAGGGAAAGGAGAGTCTTCCTGTTGCATGGAACCCCTGTGTAGGAAAATACAGTGGAGCCTGCCAGTAAATTTGATTGGATTTAAAGCAGATATTCTGACGAAAGACCGTCTCTTTCTCTTTCAGATGCTGATTGGCCTGTTGTGCAATTCCAGCAATTTCTATTTGTGTTACAGAGTTAATTTCAAAACCCAAGCTGATGCCGACTCAATCTCATTTTTAACATTCTTTCATTACATATATTATTGTGGTTGATGCGAATGGGGTAGAGATATCAATTCTCACTTATTTGGAGGAAGGCTCAATTCATCTGATTTAAAGATATAACCCGTTTTGACATATCTCAGTCTTAATAGTGAACACACAGGGGCGATTTGTTCTGCACATTACCTGTAGCAAATAGTAAACAGTTTTTATGAATGTTTGCTACAAAGAGCATCAATAGGAAATCTTCCCTCCCATGTTTAAGTAAATGTAGGTGAGATTAGAAGGATTTTTTCACAGGGGGTTATTAGAACAAAGAATACTTTACTTTTAAGGGGAAGCTGGATAAGTACACGAGTGAGAAAGGAATAGAAGGCTATGTCGATAGAGTGAGATGAAGTAAATAGAGTGGGAGGAGGCTCATGCGGAGTTGTGCTGTAAATTCTATGTAATTTGCTGGAAGGGGCAATGAGGCAGAGACAGTCATAACGTTTAAAAGGGACTTGAATAAGTATTGAAAAGGAAGAATATGAAAAGATATGGGGAAAGGGCAGGGATATGGGATTGGAGTAGCAGTGGGAGTTAAAGATGGGCCCAATGGTCTCCTACGGTTTGTAATTTCTGATTCTATAAAGGGGCTTGGAACTTACATTATTCCATCTCCCTCATATTGAGGGCTCTAGGCTAGTGGCCCTTTTTAAAATTGTTGTTCAGGCTACACGAGGGAAGGTAATTTAGCTCAAATTGTGAAACCCCCAGCACTTTTGCCAAGACAACCGTATCTGGTGATTTTTTAATCCTTTTCCCTCAGGGTCTCCTCCCTACCCACCTCCCCTCCCATTCCTGGATTCGTTTACATGGAGCAGGCACCTGTCCGCGCCTAGTGGCATCCGCAAGCAATGCAACAAAAAAAAAGAGGAAGCGGCAACCAATCTGTGATTGCAAAGTGAAAATCTCCCCTTCTCTGGAAAGCGAGAGAGAGAGAGAGAGACGGGAGAGAGAGAGTAGTAGAGACAACACTTCTTCGCTGACAGCTAGCACTCTGCCCAGTAGCTCGTCGTCGGGACTTGCCGTTCGGGATTAATCCGACGGGGGAAAAAAAACCTGCCGAAGATAATTTATATATATATAGATATATTTTTTAAAAACTCATCAGTATCTACGTGGACAGATCCAAGTGCCTGATGTTACATTCTTTTATAAACTGATCTCACTAGTGAGTTGGACTTTTTTTTTCTGATGTGAAGATTTTTTAGGGAAAAAGAAAACCAAAAAAAAAAATCTCAGTTGTCTTCCAGATGCATTCGCTGTTGGATCGGAAAAAGAAAGAAGCGGGTGCGGAGCTGGGCTTCGTGGACATGCCGGCGGGCAACCTCCTGCCCCAAGCCCAGAGGATGTGGACGTGCGTGGGCTGCCTCTGGGTGCTCCTCTCCTCCTGCCTGGTGGCCGTCTGCAGCTTCAGCTTCATCTCGCCCGCCTGGATCGTCAAAGAGAAGAGTAAAGACTCGGTCAGCTTCGGGCTGCTCTGGCACTGCTCCGAGACCGTCTACAACTGTTACACTTTCGGCGGGCTCGGCAGCTTCGCCGACATCCCCTCGGGTTCCTGGCAGGTAAAAATCGGACCGTGTTTTTTTTCTCTTAATGTCTTGTCTGAGGCGGAGGGGGAGACAAAAAAGTTACATTCACAAGCTGCAATAAATGTGTCACTTGGTTGCACTCAACCAGTTTGGAGAATCAAACTGTCCTGTTGAAAACACTCCCCACACAGATTACTTCTAAATCCCAAAAGAGAGAAAAAAAGAAATAAATCTGATCTCTTTTTAAAAAGATTATTAATATTTAATAACAACCCAAAGATTTAGTCCAGGTAATTGGTGGCGGTTCTAATATATGAAATAATTGAATGGCCAAAGGTAAACCCAAGTGATTATGTGGTTTATATATATCGCGTTTGATTTGAATCTGGTTTCCCCATTTTGATAGCTCCTTATAAGTGTTAGTTTAGTGTCGGCTTTACGAGTGATTTATGTCACTATGATTGGGAAAACGTTAAAGAGGGGAAAACAACTTCAAATATCTCCAGTGGCTAATTAAAAGGTCGAGTTCCTCTCGACAATATCCAGTGCCAAACCCCCTTCCCCAATCCCGGGTCTAGACACATTTTCAAGCTCCCAGCTTCGGCGTTGCTGACCTAGATTCGCAAGATTAAAAGTGGCGATCGTTTTGTTTTGATGGGGACTTTGCTGCCCTACATCTCCCTTCAAATTCTCCACCCCCGACGATTTATCTGTGTTGACTTTAAAGTTGCCCGCTCTTTGATTTTCATGTAATGTGCCAGTGACGTGCAGCAGTTACACCTTGTGCTCGAATTCAAGTGGGACATATTTCTCGGTATAGTCACAAGCCAGCGGTTTAGTGAGAATTGGCATTGTTCCTGCAATTAATACAATCATAATATATTGGGTATTGCCTTCGGAGACAGTCGATCAGCTTTGGTTGCGTTCTTATATGCATCAGTTCCCTGAACAACATTTCTAAACAAACAAATAGAATTGAGTGGGTCTCACAAGCTGACAGCTCTCTTCTGTCTGCACTTGAGCATTGAATGTGCCTGCGCCGTAATTTAATCAAAACCAGCAGGAGGCGCAGTCGTTCGCCCTGATCTTTCACCAGTCACAATACTGCAACACGAGTGCTCCCTGCTTCATTTACCCAATTCAACTGAATGACCAGTAGTATAGGATTTCGTGAGCTTACGAAGAATTTTTTTTCACATCGTTACACAAATAGAATTTACTATATTCATCCCCAGAACTGTTTCTTTCAGACTTTGTTTCGCAAAAGCACTTAACTTCAGGATTTTTATTTATATATATATATACACAATTGATCCTTGACTGTAAGCACAGGGGTTTGTCAAGGAGTTTTGCCCATGAGTCAGGATTGTACTTGGAACACAATTTCCATAAGTTGTAGATAAAAATAGCCAGTATTTTTTGTGCCAGGAGACCTTGTCGACATTTAGCAATCCATTACAAACAAGAAAACAGATAGACAACACTTACATATGAACATACGAATTAAGAGCAGGAGTAGGCCATTCGGCCCCTCAAGCCTGCTCTGCCATTTGATAAGATCATGGTTGATCTGATTGTGACCTCAACCCTACTTTCCCGTCTACCTACTATAACCTTTGACTCCCTTGTTAATCAGGAATCTATCTAACTTAGCCTTAAAAATATTCAGTGACCCGGCCTCCACCGCTCTCCGGGGAAGGGAGTTCGACAAACTCACGACCCTCTGAGAGAAAAAATTTCTCCTCATCTCCGTCTTAAATGGGAGACCCCTTATTTTTAAACTGTGGCCCCTAGTTCTAACCTCTCCCACAAGGGGAAACATCCTCTCAGCATCTACCCCTTCTAGTCCCCTCAGGATCTTATATGTTTCAATAAGATCACCTCTCATTCTTCTAAACTCCAGTGTATACAGGCCCAACTTGTCCAACCTTTCCTCATAAGATAACCCCCTCATCCCAGGAATCAGTCGAGTGAAGCTTCTCTGAACCGCCTCCAAAGCAATTATGCCCTTTCTTAAATAAGGAGACCAAAACTGCACACAGTATTCTAGATGTGGTCTTACCAATGCCCTGTACAACTGTAGCAAAACATCTCTACTTTTATATTCCATTCCCCTTGCAATAAATGACAACTTTCCATTTGCCTTCCTAATCACTTGCTGTACCTGCATACTAACTTTTTGTGTTTCATGTACTAGGACACCCAGATCCCTCTGTATCTCAGAGTTCTGCAATCTCTCTCCATTTAAATAATATACTGCTTTTCTATTCCTCCTGCCAAAGTGGGCAAGTTCACATTTTCCCACATTATACTCCATCTGCCAAATTTTTGCCAACTCACTTAACCTATCTATAATCCCTTTGCAGACTCCTTATGTCCTCTTCACAACTTACTTTCCTACCTACCTTTGTGTCATCAGCAAAATTAGCAACCGTACATTTGGTCCCTTCATCCAAGTCATTGATATAGATTGTAAATAGTTGAGGCCCCAGCACTGATCCACTCGTTACATCTTGCCAACCTGAAAATGACCCATTTATGCCTACTCTCTGTTTCCTGTTAGCTAACCAATCCTTTATCCATGCTAATATGTTACCCTCTACATCATGAGCTCTTATTTTGTGTAGTAGCCTTTGATGTGGCACCCTGTCAAAAGCCTTCTGAAAATCCAAGTACAGCACATCCACAGGATTCCCTTTATCCACGTTGCTTGTTACTTCCTCAAAGAACTCTAATAAAGGGGTACCGTCTTCATCAAAAAACTGGCAGACCTCTTGTTTGTATACAAACATATAGCACAGTGATGTGCATTGTGTCGAAACACATCATCATGTCACTTGCATGTGTGAAAATGATGTACAGTTCTTCTGGCTCATCAACCATTCACAAACAAAATAAAAGGGTTTGGCAAATATTTTTGCAGGGAGATATGAGTTCCTTTAACCAAAACGTGACTGGACTTATAACGTTATGCTGTTGTTTCTAAATAAAAGTTGGCAGTAGATTAATCATAGCTTGTGTGCTGAGCATTAAAAATTGGGTAATTTAGGAGTATTTTGTGCTTGGACCAGGTCTGTGTATTTAAGTGTTACACATAGATGAGGAATGATATACAGTTGGATTGAATGAGATGTGGTTTTAGTGTATTGGCTTTTCTGTATTTTGTTCAGGTTTATGGTTATCAGGGGCTGACAGCACTTGTTAGAATGACAGGTGTAAGTTATCTGCCTGTACAATCTGTTTATCTGCCTGTTCGACCACTTGTCTGTCTATTGATTCAGTCAGTTACATTAACCCTTTGGAGGACCACAGTGACATCTTTGGACTAAAATGCAATATGTAATATAGTAAATACCACATAAGATGGCATGATAGGATGGAATTGGGATAATTATTCCCCCCTCCTACACTGACTATACAGGGAATGAGAAAAGACTTTAAGGTGGCAGTGGTAGTTGTTACAATCAATCTGACTATCACTGGACCAAGAATAGGAATTGGAAAAAAAATTGGCTGTGGTTCTTGATTTTTTGATCACATTGAGTTCTGCTGGAAGTATGAATGTGTTGATATTAGTTACGTGCAGGATTGGGCTTGGCTATGATGGTCCCCGTTGTGGAATAGCCTATCAACAATCTCTGTCCAGGTTTGCACATGAAGAATGGCCAGTGCTGCCAATGGAAGTGTACCCTTAAATTGCCTTAAGGAAATGAGGGGTATGGGGAGAGAAAAAATAACAATTTTTCAAAACTAGGATATAAAATATCTTGTGATAGTAATTACTGATGTGATATTGTTATGTTTTACCTGTACGACAGCACAATAAACAAAACATTTTCTAATGTTCTGGAATTTTGCTTTAAATGATTCAACTTCAGATATGACAGAAAATCACTTATTCTAAGCAGGCTTTGTTGGGTTTGATATACAAACAACACAAGAGATCACAGAGCTCAATTCATTCATATTTGCTTTTTTATTTTTGAAATATTATACATTCTTGCTCCCCTCCCCTCTTATGCTGGATACACAACTGTGTTATTATAAGCGAACATGTTACATTGTAAGTTAATAAATTTTCTCTGCAAATCTCTGGCAGTGGGGCCCAAAACTTTCACTTTTCCATTTGATTCCTCCCTCTCTGTTTGGAGTGTTGCCACGAGTGAACTTTCAGGATTATCTGACTCTTCCTTTAGATTTCCGGCTTTCCTGTGTTTCATCTCCTAACCTTATTGTCCTATGGGCCTCTGGCAGGGCATATCGTGCATTAGCCCTTATGTGTGTTAGTTCAGGCATATCAAGGCTATTTTTCTGACATTGTATTCTCAGCAGGAAGCCTCACTGACAAGAGAGCATATCGTAAATTCTAGCTTGCATAAAGAAAGAAAGAACTTGCATTTTTAAAGCATCTTTCATGTCGCCAGGATGTCCCAAAATGCCTCACAGCCAATGAATTACTTTTAAAGTGTAGTCAATATGGTTATGTGGGCAAATGTAGCAGACAATTTGCATATAGCAGTGTCCGCAAACAGTAATGAGGTAATGACCAATTATTCTGTTTTGGTGTGTTGGTTGAAGGAGGAATGTTGGCTGGGACACCAGGAGAACGTCTCTGCTGTCCTTCAAATATTGCCATGGGATCTTTTACATCCACCTGAACAGGCAGATGGGCCTTTAGTTTAACTTCTCATTTGAAAGATGGCACTTCCAATAATGTAGCACTCCTTCAGTACTGCACTGAAGTGTCAGACTAGATTATGTGCTCAAGTCATGGAAGGGGCTTAACCTTTGATCCTCTGACTCAGAGGTGAGAGTAGAACCACTGAGCCAAACTGACACTAGATTGGAATCTATCCAGGACAGTGGGTTGAGGCCTTTATATTGAAGTAGTTGATCTTGTATCCATGATCCTATTTGCTTTGCTGCAACAAAGATGTTTGGGAAGAAGATGAGCGGCTCACCTCATATACAGGGACTTGTTTTTGTCATATAGTGAAATTTAGTTTTTTGAGTTCGTATTTTAATCCTCTGGATACCTTAGAAGTATTGTATGGTCAAGGCCACTAAATTAATAATCATGACAAACAGTTGCAGTGGCAAGGAGCATCCTTGCCTTGTACCTTTATAGAGATTGCCAATGGTGGAGAATAAGGTGTGCAAGTAAATTGGGCAGATTCACTAAGTGAATACCAGGCTGAATCCCCTTACCTCCAGGACTGACCAGAGGAAGGTGTAATCAATTGGATAGTGGTGAAGGCTAGAATACTACAGCCTGGTCTTTAGTTGCTTCCAAGCCTTTCTTCATAGAGGTCCACGATACCCACTCCACACCCTCGATAAGCTCTCATATAAATGGATACAAGAGAGTCCCCAGTTGATACGCACCACCTGAATACAATTAACACTAATTAATATAAATCATATGGATACAATTAACAAAAGGGCTGCTTAATTCTGTAAATGCCTTTCCAGCATTGAGTGAGAGTATGAGAGTGGGCACAGCCACTCCAATATGTTTAATGGCAAATCTCAAGGTGTTGGACTTTGTTTCCAGGGTGTCTTCCACAGATAAATTCTGTTTAGTTATTATCAACCAGTATTGGTCCCAGTCAGTGAGACACAGTGCTGGTAATTGGTCAGGATTTTATGTCATACTTCAATAGGAAGAATTGACTGCTAACATCTCACCAGGTGCTTGAATAAGAATGCCCATTTGAGCAAGTTTTTCTGGAATTCTTCTGGAGACCCACAAAGTCCTTGAACTTTACCCATTTCCATTATTTTGATGGCTGCCTTTATTTCCCACAGATAAACTGTGGGGTATCCACTAGCACATCCCTACCCCAGTGACCTAGCTGGGACTGGGAGGTTGTCTAAGTACAATTCTTATCTCTGCATTGAATATTACTAGTTTGAATGGTAAAGGGCTCTGATTAGCTTGGACCAATGGAGTGACATTCGGCAAGCAACCAGGACAACTATCTCTTCAAGTGCAGTGCCCCCTCCCCCCGACCCCTGCGCCCCACCACTGAGTGGGGAGAAGAGCACCTCTGAAACAAAACAAATGGCCCAATCAACAAAAAATGCATGTGAGATTGTAAGAGTACTATACATCTGATCATTTCACTCTCATTGTTTACGAGATGGACAATATCCTGCAGTGTCCACCAGTAGCGGAAGCTTCTAGCGAGCCAGTAGACACTGCATGATCTCACTCTAAGGTCACACGGGCACATAAGTGGTGGTTGCCAAACTCTTGGTTAATTGAAACTTGATTCATTCTTATTAGAGGACGGGGAGCCTTGCTGTGGAATTGACTCATTTAGCTTGCTGCTATTTCAGGGCTGAAGTCATGAGCTTATTTATCCCCATCCTCATAATAATTGCACTTCTGTAATGCATTATCCTCTCTGTATTAATGATTAAGAAGACTTAGCTCCCTTCAACCCTGAGTCAGGTCTCGTGTCACAAATAATGTCTGCCTTTCCTTTTATTTCTCTTCCGCGATCTTTTGTGCCACTTGTGCCTTTTTGTTTTGATTAATTTGCCCAGCAGCATCTGCCTAACAAGACTTCTGAGAACCCGCTATCTGTGAGCAAAACTGCTAGCCAAATGGTGATGAAGGGGAGGAACTGTGTTTTTCCAATTAGGAATGTGTTCACTCCCCTGTGCCTTGTCCTGGGCATCATTTGGCACAAGTATAATTACAGGGTAACTGGGTGCTATCGGGCATATAGGTATGGAACCTATTTTCACTCCCAGATGTTTGGTATCCATGAGTGGGGAATAGAAAATGTCCTGTGCAAATTTGAATAAAAGGTGAACTACAATGATCTCAGGACCCAGGGTCAATTATTTGCCAAACTGGATGAGACAGAAGGGTCTTTGTCTCCCAAATATTACACCCATGCTCAAAAAAGTGGAGTAGGATAAACCTGGTAACCACAGGCCAATCTGTCTAACGTCAGTGGTGGGAAAACTACTAGAGACCATTGTCAAGGACAAAATTAATTCTCACTTGGAGAAGCATGGGTTAATACGGGACAGCCAGCACAGATTTGTTAAAGGCAAATCGTGTCTGAATAACCTGATTGAGTTCTTTGATGAAGTAACAGAGAGGGTTGATGCAGGTAGTGTAGTAGATGTTGTATACATGGACTTTCACAAGGCACTTGATAAAGTACCACGTAACAGACTTATTCGGAAAGTAGATGCACATGGCATTAAAGGGACTGTGGTAACTTGGGTACATAATTGGCTAAGGGATAGGAGGCAGAGAATAGTGGTGAATTAATGTTTTTCTGACTGGAGAGAAGTATGCAGTGGGGTTCCCCAAGGGTTGGTATTAGGACCATTGCTTTTCTTGTTATGTATAAATGACCTGGACCTGGGTATAGGGATTACAATTTCGAAGTTTGCGGATGATACAAAACTTGGCAACGTAGTAAATAGTGAGGAGGATAGTAGCAGACTTCAGGAGGACAGACAGTCTGGTGAAATGGGCAGACACATGATCGATGCAATTTAATCCGGATAAGTGTGAAATGATGCACTTTGGGAGGAACAACATGGAGAGGCAGTATAATCCAAATGGTACAGTTTTGAGGGGGGTGCAAGAGCAGAGGGATCTGTGGGTGCATATTCACAAATCTTTGAAAGTGGCAGGGCAAGTTGATAAGGTGGTTAAGAAAGTGTATGGGATACTTAGCTTTGTAAATAGGGGCATTGAATACAAAAACAAGGAAGTCACTCTAAACCTTTACAAATCACTAGTTAGACCTCAGCTGGAGTATTGTGTACAATTCTGGGCACCACACTTTAGGAAGGATGTCAAGGCCTTGGAGAGGATACAGAGGAGCTTCGACAGGACGATACCAGGGATGAGAGACTTCAGTTGCATGGAGAGATTGGAGAAGCTGGGATTGTTCTCCTTAGAGAAGGTTAAGGGGAGACCTAATGGAGGGATTCAAAATTATGAGGGGTTTTGACAGAGCAAGTAGGGAGAAACTGTTTCCTCTAGCAAGTAGGTCAGTAACCAGAGGTCATAGATTTAAAATAATTGGCAAAAGAACTAGAGGAGAAATTAGGAGAAATTTTTTCACACAGAGGGCTGTTAAGATCTGGAACGCACGACCTGAAAGGGTGGTGGAATCAGATTCCAAATTTCAAAAGGCAACTGGACATGGACTTGAAGAGGACTAATTTGCAGGGTTATGGGGGAAAAGCTGGGGACGAAATTGGACAGCTCTTTCAAAGAGCCGGCACAGGCACAATGGGCTGAATGGTTTCCTTCTGTGCTGTAAGATTCTATGATTCTAAGTACCGTGTCCAAATGAAGGCCACAGTTGACCATATACTTAAGGACACAAATGGGGAGGAGGGGCATGTGATACTTTATGTGAACATAAAGAAATCAGAATTTAGGACACAAGAAAGTTTTCCTTGGGAAATTAAATAGGATATAAGATCTGTTGTTTGGACACTGCTAGGTACACGGTACAAATATTGTACAGTGCTTGAATTAGTGAAATGATTTCCAGCTGGTAGGTATAGTTCTGAATAGATGTCTCTGTTAAATGGTTTTTATAATTATGAGTGAGTGACAGGCCAACTGTAGGAAAGAAAAATGAAATAATATGCAAGTTTTTATATTCAATTTTTAACTTGAGTTATGTGTTTAGATCTTTTTATCAGTGCTCTCCCTTTTATTGCCCACCACCCTCTCCTGAAGATGCTGACTCGTGTTGGGGTACAATCCCTTGGGCGCTGATCAGCCTCTGGTAGCTCATCCACATCACCATTCTTTATGATTGAGGCCAAACACCAAGTGCTGGCAAGCAGTTTTACTGTGGGAGTGGCATCACTGCCAAGCCCAGTCCAGACTTCATGTGCCCTACATACGTAGCAGGTGTCAATGGATGGCAATCAGGAACAGTAACCCGGCTAATTTTCCCTTCCTTAGTATAGTGGCATGGAGACCATTTGTAGCTTCCCTAAGGCTCTTCCCCACACCCCCATCTGAGATCAGGAGAGACCAGGAATTGTTCTTGAGACCTGCTGGATTGTATGACTTAGGTACAGCCTGACTTTACCAACTGAACCATTCAAGTTGGGCCATTAGCACAATGGGAGCATTGCTGCTTTATTCTGACATCACTGATGTGAAAGGACTATATCATCCTTTCTTCCATTGCTTTGAGACCAGACCACTGTTTAAAAGCACTGTTTTACTGAATTACTGAATCTTCGACAGCACCTCCCAAACCCGCGACCTCTACCACCTAGAAGGACAAGGGCAGCAGGCGCATGGGAACAACACCACCTGGACGTTCCCCTCCAAGTCACACACCATCCTGACTTGGAAATATATCGCCGTTGCTTTATCGTCGCTGGGTCAAAATCCTGGAACTCCCTTCCTAACAGCACTATGGGAGAACCTTCACCACACGGACTGCAGCGGTTCAAGAAGGCGGTTCATCACCACCTTCTCAAGGGCAATTAGGGATGGGCAATAAATGCTGGCTTTGCCAGCGACACCCACATCCCATGAATTAATAAAAACAAAATTAAACTGCTGTCTAAAATCTCAGAGCTGTGATTTATTTATTTAGACAAAGTTGTTAACAAAAAATTTTAGCCTTTCATCGTGCTCCATGCCAGATGCTGGGAGATCAGTCAGAACATCAGATTAACCTTTTGTATATTCAATGCATTAACAGTATATACCTGTGTAATTGTGTGCCTGTAAACAGTAACGGTCAAGGCACAACCACTCAATAGGTAAATAGTTATAATAGCAACTAAAGAGCTCAAGCAACACTTGAGTAAATATAAAATCAGTCTCGAAAAGATCCATCCTTGATTATTAATAGCCCAAAAGACCCAGCGAAACAAGGAAAGTGCTGACAACACTGAATCCACTCCAGAATGGCAAAGGTACATTGCTGTCAGCCTGCTGTGATTTGTAGTAAATACTTAATCCTAATGATGTGCACTGTCTTTTAATCCATATGACAAACCATTCATCAAGGAAAACCTTTGCCAGAATATTTGATTGACCTTGTAAGATTTCTCAAACCACAAGTACTGTCCAAAATACCACTGATTCCTTGTAAAGTAAGGATGTATGCAGGTGTACCTTAGAATGGACTATACTCATATCATGTCATTCTCCGTTATCATTTCTGATCTAATTAACCATTCTGAAAACAGGTTAGGTTTTTAAGTGAGTGAGTTATTTTTCATTGTTTAACAATGTGTCCAAAGGTGTTATTAACAAAGCTGGATTAGTTGATCTGATACTACCAGTTGTAGAGTATTTCCTTCTGTCTGATGTTATCAGTTCTAAAGTACTTCTGTCTGATATTACCAGTTGTAGAGTACTTCTGATACTGCCAGTTCCAGGGTACGTCCTTCTGACTGATACTAGCAGTTCTAGAGTACTTCCATTAGTCTGATACTGCCAGATCCAGAGTACTTCCTTCTGTCTGATACTACCAGTTCCAGAGTGTTTCCTTCCATCTGATACCACCAGTACCAGCGTACCTCCACCGGTCTGATTCTACTTGTTCTGGATTACTTCAATTGGTCTGATTCTACTGGTTCTAGAGTACTTCCATCATTCAGATTCTGCTGGTTCTA